>NW_027464586.1:36211265-36862098 GCF_043290135.1 Rhipicephalus microplus
TAACATCATTTACTAGCACGTACCCAAGCACTTCAATGGTCTATGTGGAGTTTCTTTCTTACTCACAACAAAAATTGACATCTATCTCGCGTGTCCTGCCTTGCATCATCACCATTCTCATCGCGCGTACTTCGAGTTCACGAACAGCGTGCTACCATCATAGAGGTAAATAAAACTTTCTGTACATTCATATTCATATAGTATTTGGTTTGCTTTCTGTACTATGCACTATGTTTGTAACTGGATGCATGGGTAAGGCCGCTTCTCGTGCTTTCGATTAAGCGGTTCTTGCGCTGTGACTTCTATTAGTTGAAATAACATCATTTACTAGCACGTACCCAAGCACTTCAATGGTCTATGTGGAGTTTTTTTCTTACTCACAGCAAAGACTGACATCTATCTCGCGTGTCCTGCCTTGCATCATCACCATTCTCATCGCGCGTACTTCGAGTTCACGAACAGCGTGCTACCATCATAGAGGTAAATAAAACTTTCTGTACATTCATATTCATATATATTATTTGGTTTGCTGTCTGTACTATGCACTATGTTTGTAATTGAAGGCATGGGTAAGGCCGCTTCTCGTGCTTTCGGTTAAGCGGTTCTTGCGCTGTGACTTCTTTTAGTTGGAATAACATCATTTACTAGCACTTACCCAAGCACTTCAATGGTCTATGCGGAGTTTCTTTCTTACTGACAACAAAAATTGACATCTATCTCGCGTGTCCTGCCTTGCATTATCACCATTCTCATGGCGCGTACTTCGAGTTCACGAACAGCGTGCTACCATAATAGAGGTGAATAAAGCTTTCTGTACATTCATATTCATAAATTATTTGGTTTGCTGTCTGTACTATGCACTATGTTTGTAATTGAAGGCATGGGTAAGGCCGCTTCTCGTGCTTTCGGTTAAGCGGTTCTTGCGCTGTGACTTCTATTAGTTGGAATAACATCAGTTACTAGCACTTACCCAAGCACTTCAATGGTCTATGCGGAGTTTCTTTCTTACTGACAACAAAAATTGACATCTATCTCACGTGTCCTGCCTTGCATTATCACCATTCTCATGGCGCGTACTTCGAGTTCACGAACAGCGTGCTACCATAATAGAGTTGAATAAAACTTTCTGTACATTCATATTCATATATTATTTGGTTCGCTGTCTGTACTATGCACTATGTTTGTAACTGGATGCATGGGTAAGGCCGCTTCTCGTGCTTTCGGTTAAGCGGTTCTTGCGCTGTGACTTCTATTAGTTGGGATAACATCATTTACTAGCACTTACCCAAGCACTTCTATGGTCTATTTGGAGTTTCTTTCTTACTCACAACAAAAATTGCCATCTATATTGCGTGTCCTGCCTTGCAATATAACCATTCTCATCGCGCGTACTTCGAGTTCATGAACAGCGTGCTACCATATTAGAGGTGAATAAAACTTCCTGTACATTCTTATTCATATAATATTTGGTTTGCTGTCTGTACTATGCACTAAGTTTGTAACTGGATGCATGGGTAAGGCCGCTTCTCGTGCTTTCGGTTAAGCGGTTCTTGCGCTGTGACTTCTATTAGTTGGATAACATCATTTACTAGCACGTACCCAAGCACTTTAATGGTCTATGTGGAGTATCTTTCTTACTCACAACAAAAATTGACATCTATCTCGCGTGTCCTCCCTTGCATTATCACCATTCTCATCGCGCGTACTTCGAGTTCAAGAACAGCGTGCTACCATCATAGAGGTGAATAAAACTTTCTGTACATTCATATTCATATATTATTTGGTTTGCTGTGTGTAACATGCACTATGTTTGTAACTGGATGCATGGGTAAGGCCGCTTCTCGTGCCTTCGGTTAAGCGCTTCTGTCGCTGTGACTTCTATTAGTTGGGATAACATCATTTACTAGCACGTACCCAAGCACTTCAATGGTCTATGTGGAGTTTCTTTCTTACTCACAACAAAAATTGACATCTATCTCGCGTGTCCTCCCTTGCATTATCACCATTCTCATCGCGCGTACTACGAGTTCAAGAACAGCGTGCTACCATCATAGAGGTGAATAAAACTTTCTGTACATTCATATTCATATATTATTTGGTTTGCTGTGTGTAACATGCACTATGTTTGTAACTGGATGCATGGGTAAGGCCGCTTCTCGTGCTTTCGGTTAAGCGGTTCTGTCGCTGTGACTTCTATTAGTTGGGATAACATCATTTACTAGCACGTACCCAAGCACTTCAATGGTCTATGTGGAGTTTCTTTCTTACTCACAACAAAAATTGACATCTATCTCGCGTGTCCTGCCTTGCATCATCACCATTCTCATCGCGCGTACTTCGAGTTCACGAAAAGCGTGCTACCATCATAGAGGTAAATAAAACTTTCTGTACATTCATATTCATATAGTATTTGGTTTGCTTTCTGTACTATGCACTATGTTTGTAACTGGATGCATGGGTAAGGCCGCTTCTCGTGCTTTCGATTAAGCGGTTCTTGCGCTGTGACTTCTATTAGTTGAAATAACATCATTTACTAGCACGTACCCAAGCACTTCAATGGTCTATGTGGAGTTTCTTTCTTACTGACAACAAAAATTGACATCTATCTCGCGTGTCCTGCCTTGCATTATCACCATTCTCATGGCGCGTACTTCGAGTTCACGAACAGCGTGCTACCATAATAGAGGTGAATAAAACTTTCTGTACATTCATATTCATATATTATTTGGTTTGCTGTCTGTACTATGCACTATGTTTGTAACTGGATGCATGGGTAAGGCCGCTTCTCGTGCTTTCGGTTAAGCGGTTCTTGCGCTGTGACTTCTATTAGTTGGGATAACATCATTTACTAGCACTTACCCAAGCACTTCAATGGTCTATTTGGAGTTTCTTTCTTACTCACAACAAAAATTGCCATCTATCTTGCGTGTCCTGCCTTGCATTATAACCATTCTCATCGCGCGTACTTCGAGTTCATGAACAGCGTGCTACCATAATAGAGGTGAATAAAACTTCCTGTACATTCTTATTCATATAATATTTGGTTCGCTGTCTGTACTATGCACTAAGCTTGTAACTGGATGCATGGGTAAGGCCGCTTCTCGTGCTTTCGGTTAAGCGGTTCTTGCGCTGTGACTTCTATTAGTAGGGATAACATCATTTACTAGCACTTACCCAAGCACTTCAATGGTCTATTTGGAGTTTCTTTCTTACTCACAACAAAAATTGCCATCTATCTTGCGTGTCCTGCCTTGCATTATAACCATTCTCATCGCGCGTACTTCGATTTCACGAACAGCGTGCTACCATCATAGAGGCGAATAAAACTTCCTGTACATTCTTATTCATATATTATTTGGTTTGCTGTCTGTACTATGCACTATGTTTGTAACTGGATGCATAGGTAAGCTTCTTCTCGTGGTTTCGGTTAAGCAGTTCTTGCGCTGTGACTTCTATTTGTTGGGATAACATCATTTACTAGCACAACCCAAGCACTTTAATGGTCTATGTGGAGTTTCTTTCTTACTCACAACAAAAATTGACATCTATCTCGCGTGTCCTCCCTTGCATTATCAACATTCTCATCGCGCGTACTTCAAGTTCAAGAACAGCGTGCTACCATCATAGAGGTGAATAAAACTTTCTGTACATTCATATTCATATATTATTTGGTTTGCTGTGTGTAACACGCACTATGTTTGTAACTGGATGCATGGGTAAGGCCGCTTCTCGTGCTTTCGGTTAAGCGCTTCTGTCGCTGTGACTTCTATTAGTTGGGATAACATCATTTACTAGCACGTACCCAAGCACTTCAATGGTCTATGTGGAGTTTCTTTCTTACTCACAACAAAAATTGACATCTATCTCGCGTGTCCTCCCTTGCATTATCACCATTCTCATCGCGCGTACTTCGAGTTCAAGAACAGCGTGCTACCATCATAGAGGTGAATAAAACTTTCTGTACATTCATATTCATATATTATTTGGTTTGCTGTGTGTAACATGCACTATGTTTGTAACTGGATGCATGGGTAAGGCCGCTTCTCGTGCTTTCGGTTAAGCGGTTCTGTCGCTGTGACTTCTATTAGTTGGGATAACATCATTTACTAGCACGTACCCAAGCACTTCAATGGTCTATGTGGAGTTTCTTACTCACAACAAAAATTGACATCTATCTCGCGTGTCCTGCCTTGCATCATCACCATTCTCATCGCGCGTACTTCGAGTTCACGAACAGCGTGCTACCATCATAGAGGTAAATAAAACTTTCTGTACATTCATATTCATATATGTAGTGTTCCTACTTAAAATAACGGAACAGCATTAAAGCTTCAGTATGGAACTGGCGTCCATCTTAATCTGCTTTATTTTTCACTTCATCCCCCTCTTCTTTCCTGCCCCGGCCCTCGCGCTTCTTCATCTTCTGTCCAAAGGCTCATACCGCTTCACCCTTCCCGCTTTCTTTTAATTACCCCTCCTGGGGTAATACTTGAAGACATTCCCAATTGAAGCACATTCAACAGATCCACGTTCACCAGTGTACCAGACAGTCTTCAAAATTCCGTTCTGGGTGGCTGTCTTGGTCACAGAGTAAGGCCCATAAAATTTGGCACTGGAATCTCTTATTCCTTTTCTCACTAGTACGAGGTCGGTGACTTGAATGTCTGGCATGTCTGCTCGATGCCTCTTGTCGAAATTCTTTTTCATTCGTTTTCGGTACCTCTCCTCCTGTGATTTTTGTTGCCTCTCCTCGACAATCTTGAGGTTTTCCAAGAGTCCCAACTCACGGTCTGCCTGCAGAATAGGGGTCTCTCCTGTAGAAGCGTACTGTGGACTGCACCCCAAGCCACTTGTGTAGGATCGGTTATGATGTTTTACGGCTGCTTCTAAAGAACATTTCCATCCCCCAGGAAAACTATCGTACATCTTGATGTATTGTTTCACGTCCCGTATGGCACGTTTTGCAAGCCCATTCGCCGCAGGATGGTATGGCGCACAGAACTTGATCGATACATTGTGATCTCGAGCCCATCTTACTAGCTTTTCACTCTTGAACGCGGGGCCGTTATCGCATACGATTGTCCGCGTAGTTCTAAACATGTCCCTTTCGAGAAGGGTTATGACGCTATTTGCATCTTCTTTTCCTGCTCGTGCCGCGACCATCCTGGTGCATTCATCTATGGCCAGCAGAAAAGCTTGCGTTTTTCTGACTCCTTCCCGTTTCTTGTTAAGTTCGGCGAAATCCAGGTGAACTACTTCAAAAGGCACGTTCGAGTGGCAAGGTAGTATCATGGTGTCCGTAGGCTGTTTATACTTGACTTTGTGTACTTGACACACATGGCATGAACGAACGTACTGACTAACGTCTTTCTTCATGTGAGGCCACGTAAACCTCTTGACCAACTTGTTGTAGGTACGCCAAAAGCCGTCGTGTCCTCCAGATTCTGGGCTATCGTGGTACAAGTAAAGCACTTTGGAAACAAGAGTTGGTGGGACTTGATACCGACCTTCCGTAAAAACCAGTTGTTCTGAGCCTTCCCACAGCTTCACTTCATTGATTTCTTCAGATTTTTCTGTGTTGTTTTGTACCATCAATCTTGATAGAGCATCTGCATCGGTTAAAAGCGGTCCTGGTCGGTGCGAGATGGTAAAGTCAAATTGCTGCAAGTAATTCACCCATCTGGCGATACGCCCTTTAGTTTGGGTCATATTCAAGAGATGAGTGAGTGCCTGGTGATCGGTGAACAAAGTGAACTTCGTACCTTCCAGGTACGTGCGGAAGTAGTCAACGGCCTTCAGAACCGCCAGTGCTTCTTTTTCCGTAGTAGTGTAGTTTGTTTCAGACGGCTTGAAAGTGTAACTGTAGTAACCGACTACGTGTCGCTTTTCTCGGCCAGATGCTTCAATACATTTTTGATACAACACTGCACCAGTCCCATAATGTGAGGCGTCAGTGTTCAATTCAAAGGGTAAAGTGAAATCTGGTATACGCAGAACGGGGTCAGAAGAAATTCTGTGCACCAAGTCACGGTAGACTCTCTCACATTCGTCACTCCATTCAAAGGGAACTTCTTTCTGCGTTAAGCGCGTGAGGCATCTAGTTTTGACAGCAAAGTCCTTTATGAAAGATCGGAAATGTCCTGCCAATCCCAAAAACACACGCAGTGAATGGACGTCATATGGTTTCTTCAACTGGGAGATCTTCTCGACGGACTCTTGTTTTGTGCTTTTGGTGTTCCCATCGAAGACTCTTCCAAGAAACACCACTTTTCGTTGAAAGAATACACTCTTCTTAAAATTAACCTTGAGATGTGCCAAGCTCAAGGCGTTTAACACCTGAGACAGATGGTCCTGATGCTCAGCCTCTGTTTTGGAGAAGACTATAATGTCGTCTATGTACACATTACAAAAAACACCAAGGAATGGCTTTAGGACGTCGTTCATGATCTTCTGGAACCACGCTGGCGAGTTTTTCCAACCGAAAGGGAGCCGGTTGTATTCGTAGAGATCGAATGGCGTGATAAAAGCGGTGTACATTTTTGTTTCTTCGGTTAGTGGGATCTGCCAGAAACCTTTGCATAAATCGATGCGGGAAAAATGTCGGCAACCCCCGGTCTCATCTATAATTGTGTCGATCTTCGGCATAGGAAATGGTATGAGTTCTGTCTGACGATTGAGAACCCTGTAGTCGGTGCATAATCTGAAGGTTCCGTCTTCTTTCGGTGCGATCGTTATGGGAGAAGCGAAGGGTGATACCGAAGGTCGTATGATATCAGCATCTAGCATCTCCTGCAACTCTTTCTTGAGCCACATCTTTCGCTCCCTTGACATATTGTAAGGTGCTTTCCGGATGACGGTCTTGTCAGCGAGTTCGAAAGGAACCTTGTGGGACTTCATCGCCTGAGGATAGCTTCCTATGCATACAAGTTCAGGGTAGGTCGTTGCGATATCCTCCGCGCACTTGACAACTCGTAGATTATCTTGTCTACCCTGATTTGTCTCGTTCCTTGCTACTCCTTCTACTAGAACCACATCGTCCCAGTACACGTTGATCTTTAGTTTCTTTATATCTGGTCTTGATAGCAAAAAGTCGTACGTTACCCCCTCTATCACCAACACTTCGCTCTCTATTTGCTGACCCTGGAACTCGATGTTTACCAAGGCCCACTGATCATGCAACGTTACTTTTCCATCATAGCCTTGTACTCGTAGAATTCTTCCACTATGCAAGCGATTTGCATCCACCAGCTTGGCATTTATAATGGACACAGAAGCACCGCTGTCTACCAGAGCCATCATATGTTTGTTTCCTACTTTGACGGGAATGTGAAGTAGGCTAGAGCAACTTAAATAAACAGTCTCATTTGGAGTCATCGGGTGGGACTGATCACCCTCGTTTATTAGTTTTTTTTCTGTCGAATACTCCTGAGCTTCAGTGTCGATATTATTCACTCGACCTCTTGGAACACGCCAGGGCAAGTTATCTGTGCGAGTTGCGAGGTGGCTCGGTTCTCGCTGAGCGCGGCTTGACCAGTCCGATTTACTCCGACTGAAACAGCTGCTTGACTCGGCGGTTATGCTTGTTTCCGAAGCTGATGGTATGTTCTGAAGACACGCGAGGAGGTCATCTAGAGTCTTTGGTGACAGTATTTGCACTTGCTTCAACACGTTAGTGTGCAATCCATGCATTATTAAGGCAACTACGGCCGTAGATGGAAGCAAAGGCTCCGCCAGCTTTAAAAGACGGCGTTTCTCAAAGAAGTACTCGACAAGGCGGCTTTGCTCAGACTTGAAATTAAGCGCCGTGTTCCATCTTTCTACTGGATTGCTTCGGAATGCAGTCAAAAACTTTTTCCTCCACTGGCCCCAAGAGTCGTCACTGTCTTCCAGAATGCATGTTTCATACCACTTTCGCGCAACACCTCTCAAGTAAACGCGCATGTTGGTGATTTTAGCCTCATCAGAGAGCCACTTGTTTTTTCCAGCGGCATATTCGTAGAAATCAAGCCAACTTTCTGGATTTGAAGACACACCGTCGAAAGCATCAGGTTCTACGAAATTAGGTGTCGGTCTCTCAGCATTCAGAGAGCTTATAAGAGATGTCATTATTTGGTTTTGTTGAAGCATCTGTTCCTGTTGCAGCTGAAAAGCTTTCAAAACGAGGCTCACCTCTTCCGTCGGAGATCGTGATCCTGAGTGTTTTCGACGCGCTGGTTCAAGAACTAGGTCGTTGAAGGTCGCCACACGCAAGTTCACTTTCACAGCACCTTTCCGTCGTAGTTCAGTAGTGTCTACGGCTGCCTTTTCCACAACCAGGTTTACGAGTTCTTCCGAGCTGAGCTCACGAGGTAGGTCTACCGCTGCTTCGTCTTGAACTTGGTACTTCGAAAAGATGATCTCCTCGGAGGTCTCGTCTATGAAGAACGTCACCCACATGATGGCTTCGATGGCCGGCTGCGCCAAAATAATGTAGTGTTCCTACTTAAAATAACGGAACAGCATTAAAGCTTCAGTATGGAACTGGCGTCCATCTTAATCTGCTTTATTTTTCACTTCATCCCCCTCTTCTTTCCTGCCCCGGCCCTCGCGCTTCTTCATCTTCTGTCCAAAGGCTCATACCGCTTCAATATATTATTTGGTTTGCTGTCTGTACTATGCACTATGTTTGTAATTGAAGGCATCGGTAAGGCCGCTTCTCGTGCTTTCGGTTAAGCGGTTCTTGCGCTGTGACTTCTTTTAGTTGGAATAACATCATTTACTAGCACTTACCCAAGCACTTCAATGGTCTATGCGGAGTTTCTTTCTTACTGACAACAAAAATTGACATCTATCTCGCGTGTCCTGCCTTGCATTATCACCATTCTCATGGCGCGTACTTCGAGTTCACGAACAGCGTGCTACCATAATAGAGGTGAATAAAACTTTCTGTACATTCATATTCATATATTATTTGGTTTGCTGTCTGTACTATGCACTATGTTTGTAACTGGATGCATGGGTAAGGCCGCTTCTCGTGCTTTCGGTTAAGCGGTTCTTGTGCTGTGACTTCTATTAGTTGGGATAACATCATTTACTAGCACTTACCCAAGCACTTCAATGGTCTATTTGGAGTTTCTTTCTTACTCACAACAAAAATTGCCATCTATCTTGCGTGTCCTGCCTTGCATTATAACCATTCTCATCGCGCGTACTTCGAGTTCATGAACAGCGTGCTACCATAATAGAGGTGAATAAAACTTCCTGTACCTTCTTATTCATATAATATTTGGTTTGCTGTCTGTACTATGCACTAAGCTTGTAACTGGATGCATGGGTAAGGCCGCTTCTCGCTCTTTCGGTTAAGCGGTTCTTGCGCTGTGACTTCTATTAGTAGGGATAACATCATTTACTAGCACTTACCCAAGCACTTCAATGGTCTATTTGGAGTTTCTTTCTTACTCACAACAAAAATTGCCATCTATCTTGCATGTCCTGCCTTGCATTATAACCATTCTCATCGCGCGTACTTCGATTTCACGAAGAGCGTGCTACCATCAGAGAGGTGAATAAAACTTCCTGTACATTCTTATTCATATATTATTTGATTTGCTGTCTGTACTATGCACTATGTTTGTAACTGGATGCATAGGTAAGCTGCTTCTCGTGGTTTCGGTTAAGCAGTTCTTGCGCTGTGACTTCTATTAGTTGGGATAACATCATTTACTAGCACGTACCCAAGCACTTTAATGGTCTATGTGGAGTTTCTTTCTTACTCACAACAAAAATTGACATCTATCTCGCGTGTTCTTCCTTGCATTATCACCATTCTCATCGCGCGTACTTCGAGTTCACGAACAGTGTGCTACCATCATAGAGGTGAATAAAACTTTGTGTACATTCTTATTCATATATTATTTGGTTTGCTGTCTGTACTATGCACTATGTTTGTAACTGGATGCATGGGTAAGGCCACTTCTCGTGCTTTCGATTAAGCGGTTCTTGCGCTGTGACTTCTATTAGTTGAAATAACATCATTTACTGGCACGTACCCAAGCACTTCAATGGTCTATGTGGAGTTTCTTTCTTACTCACAACAAAGATTGACATCTATCTCGCGTGTCCTGCCTTGCATCATCACCATTCTCATCGCGCGTACTTCGAGTTCACGAACAGCGTGCTACCATCATAGAGGTAAATAAAACTTTCTGTACATTCATATTCATATATTATTTGGTTTGCTGTCTGTACTATGCACTATGTTTGTAATTGAAGGCATGGGTAAGGCCGCTTCTCGTGCTTTCGGTTAAGCGGTTCTTGCGCTGTGACTTCTATTAGTTGGAATAACATCATTTACTAGCACTTACCCAAGCACTTCAATGGTCTATGCGGAGTTTCTTTCTTTCTGACAACAAAAATTGACATCTATCTCGCGTGTCCTGCCTTGCATTATCACCATTCTCATGGCGCGTACTTCGAGTTCACGAACAGCGTGCTACCATAATAGAGGTGAATAAAACTTTCTGTACATTCATATTCATATATTATTTGGTTTGCTGTCTGTACTATGCACTATGTTTGTAACTGGATGCATGGGTAAGGCCGCTTCTCGTGCTTTCGGTTAAGCGGTTCTTGCGCTGTGACTTCTATTAGTTGGGATAACATCATTTACTAGCACTTACCCAAGCACTTCAATGGTCTATGTGGAGTTTCTTTCTTACTCACAACAAAAATTGACATCTATCTCGCGTGTCCTGCCTTGCATCATCACCATTCTCATCGCGCGTACTTCGAGTTCACGAAAAGCGTGCTACCATCATAGAGGTAAATAAAACTTTCTGTACATTCATATTCATATAGTATTTGGTTTGCTTTCTGTACTATGCACTATGTTTGTAACTGGATGCATGGGTAAGGCCGCTTCTCGTGCTTTCGATTAAGCGGTTCTTGCGCTGTGACTTCTATTAGTTGAAATAACATCAGTTACTAGCACGTACCCAAGCACTTCAATGGTCTATGTGGAGTTTCTTTCTTACTGACAACAAAAATTGACATCTATCTCGCGTGTCCTGCCTTGCATTATCACCATTCTCATGGCGCGTACTTCGAGTTCACGAACAGCGTGCTACCATAATAGAGGTGAATAAAACTTTCTGTACATTCATATTCATATATTATTTGGTTTGCTGTCTGTACTATGCACTATGTTTGTAACTGGATGCATGGGTAAGGCCGCTTCTCGTGCTTTCGGTTAAGCGGTTCTTGCGCTGTGACTTCTATTAGTTGGGATAACATCATTTACTAGCACTTACCCAAGCACTTCAATGGTCTATTTGGAGTTTCTTTCTTACTCACAACAAAAATTGCCATCTATCTTGCGTGTCCTGCCTTGCATTATAACCATTCTCATCGCGCGTACTTCGAGTTCATGAACAGCGTGCTACCATAATAGAGGTGAATAAAACTTCCTGTACATTCTTATTCATATAATATTTGGTTCGCTGTCTGTACTATGCACTAAGCTTGTAACTGGATGCATGGGTAAGGCCGCTTCTCGTGCTTTCGGTTAAGCGGTTCTTGCGCTGTGACTTCTATTATTAGGGATAACATCATTTACTAGCACTTACCCAAGCACTTCAATGGTCTATTTGGAGTTTCTTTCTTACTCACAACAAAAATTGCCATCTATCTTGCGTGTCCTGCCTTGCATTATAACCATTCTCATCGCGCGTACTTCGATTTCACGAACAGCGTGCTACCATCATAGAGGTGAATAAAACTTCCTGTACATTCTTATTCATATATTATTTGGTTTGCTGTCTGTACTATGCACTATGTTTGTAACTGGATGCATAGGTAAGCTGCTTCTCGTGGTTTCGGTTAAGCAGTTCTTGCGCTGTGACTTCTATTTGTTGGGATAACATCATTTACTAGCACGTACCCAAGCACTTTAATGGTCTATGTGGAGTTTCTTTCTTACTCACAACAAAAATTGACATCTATCTCGCGTGTCCTCCCTTGCATTATCACCATTCTCATCGCGCGTACTTCAAGTTCAAGAACAGCGTGCTACCATCATAGAGGTGAATAAAACTTTCTGTACATTCATATTCATATATTATTTGGTTTGCTGTGTGTAACACGCACTATGTTTGTAACTGGATGCATGGGTAAGGCCGCTTCTCGTGCTTTCGGTTAAGCGCTTCTGTCGCTGTGACTTCTATTAGTTGGGATAACATCATTTACTAGCACGTACCCAAGCACTTCAATGGTCTATGTGGAGTTTCTTTCTTACTCACAACAAAAATTGACATCTATCTCGCGTGTCCTCCCTTGCATTATCACCATTCTCATCGCGCGTACTTCGAGTTCAAGAACAGCGTGCTACCATCATAGAGGTGAATAAAACTTTCTGTACATTCATATTCATATATTATTTGGTTTGCTGTGTGTAACATGCACTATGTTTGTAACTGGATGCATGGGTAAGGCCGCTTCTCGTGCTTTCGGTTAAGCGGTTCTGTCGCTGTGACTTCTATTAGTTGGGATAACATCATTTACTAGCACGTACCCAAGCACTTCAATGGTCTATGTGGAGTTTCTTTCTTACTCACAACAAAAATTGACATCTATCTCGCGTGTCCTGCCTTGCATCATCACCATTCTCATCGCGCGTACTTCGAGTTCACGAACAGCGTGCTACCATCATAGAGGTAAATAAAACTTTCTGTACATTCATATTCATATAGTATTTGGTTTGCTTTCTGTACTATGCACTATGTTTGTAACTGGATGCATGGGTAAGGCCGCTTCTCGTGCTTTCGATTAAGCGGTTCTTGCGCTGTGACTTCTATTAGTTGAAATAACATCATTTACTAGCACGTACCCAAGCACTTCAATGGTCTATGTGGAGTTTCTTTCTTACTCACAACAAAGATTGACATCTATCTCGCGTGTCCTGCCTTGCATCATCACCATTCTCATCGCGCGTACTTCGAGTTCACGAACAGCGTGCTACCATCATAGAGGTAAATAAAACTTTCTGTACATTCATATTCATATATTATTTGGTTTGCTGTCTGTACTATGCACTATGTTTGTAATTGAAGGCATGGGTAAGGCCGCTTCTCGTGCTTTCGGTTAAGCGGTTCTTGCGCTGTGACTTCTTTTAGTTGGAATAACATCATTTACTAGCACTTACCCAAGCACTTCAATGGTCTATGCGGAGTTTCTTTCTTACTGACAACAAAAATTGACATCTATCTCGCGTGTCCTGCCTTGCATTATCACCATTCTCATGGCGCGTACTTCGAGTTCACGAACAGCGTGCTACAATAATAGAGGTGAATAAAACTTTCTGTACATTCATATTCATATATTATTTGGTTTGCTGTCTGTACTATGCACTATGTTTGTAACTGGATGCATGGGTAAGGCCGCTTCTCGTGCTTTCGGTTAAGCGGTTCTTGCGCTGTGACTTCTATTAGTTGGGATAACATCATTTACTAGCACTTACCCAAGCACTTCAATGGTCTATTTGGAGTTTCTTTCTTACTCACAACAAAAATTGCCATCTATCTTGCGTGTCCTGCCTTGCATTATAACCATTCTCATCGCGCGTACTTCGAGTTCATGAACAGCGTGCTACCATAATAGAGGTGAATAAAACTTCCTGTACCTTCTTATTCATATATTATTTGGTTTGCTGTCTGTACTATGCACTAAGCTTGTAACTGGATGCATGGGTAAGGCCGCTTCTCGTGCTTTCGGTTAAGCGGTTCTTGCGCTGTGACTTCTATTAGTAGGGATAACATCATTTACTAGCACTTACCCATGCACTTCAATGGTCTATTTGGAGTTTCTTTCTTACTCACAACAAAAATTGCCATCTATCTTGCATGTCCTGCCTTGCATTATAACCATTCTCATCGCGCGTACTTCGATTTCACGAACAGCGTGCTACCATCATAGAGGTGAATAAAACTTCCTGTACATTCTTATTCATATATTATTTGGTTTGCTGTCTGTACTATGCACTATGTTTGTAACTGGATGCATAGGTAAGCTGCTTCTCGTGGTTTCGGTTAAGCAGTTCTTGCGCTGTGACTTCTATTAGTTGGGATAACATCATTTACTAGCACGTACCCAAGCACTTTAATGGTCTATGTGGAGTTTCTTTCTTACTCACAACAAAAATTGACATCTATCTCGCGTGTTCTTCCTTGCATTATCACCATTCTCATCGCGCGTACTTCGAGTTCACGAACAGTGTGCTACCATCATAGAGGTGAATAAAACTTTGTGTACATTCTTATTCATATATTATTTGGTTTGCTGTCTGTACTATGCACTATGTTTGTAACTGGATGCATGGGTAAGGCCACTTCTCGTGCTTTCGATTAAGCGGTTCTTGCGCTGTGACTTCTATTAGTTGAAATAACATCATTTACTGGCACGTACCCAAGCACTTCAATGGTCTATGTGGAGTTTCTTTCTTACTCACAACAAAGATTGACATCTATCTCGCGTGTCCTGCCTTGCATCATCACCATTCTCATCGCGCGTACTTCGAGTTCACGAACAGCGTGCTACCATCATAGAGGTAAATAAAACTTTCTGTACATTCATATTCATATATTATTTGGTTTGCTGTCTGTACTATGCACTATGTTTGTAATTGAAGGCATGGGTAAGGCCGCTTCTCGTGCTTTCGGTTAAGCGGTTCTTGCGCTGTGACTTCTATTAGTTGGAATAACATCATTTACTAGCACTTACCCAAGCACTTCAATGGTCTATGCGGAGTTTCTTTCTTTCTGACAACAAAAATTGACATCTATCTCGCGTTTCCTGCCTTGCATTATCACCATTCTCATGGCGCGTACTTCGAGTTCACGAACAGCGTGCTACCATAATAGAGGTGAATAAAACTTTCTGTACATTCATATTCATATATTATTTGGTTTGCTGTCTGTACTATGCACTATGTTTGTAACTGGATGCATGGGTAAGGCCGCTTCTCGTGCTTTCGGTTAAGCGGTTCTTGCGCTGTGACTTCTATTAGTTGGGATAACATCATTTACTAGCACTTACCAAAGCACTTCAATGGTCTATTTGGAGTTTCTTTCTTACTCACAACAAAAATTGCCATCTATCTTGCGTGTCCTGCCTTGCATTATAACCATTCTCATCGCGCGTACTTCGAGTTCATGAACAGCGTGCTACCATAATAGAGGTGAATAAAACTTCCTGTACATTCTTATTCATATAATATTTGGTTTGCTGTCTGTACTATGCACTAAGCTTGTAACTGGATGCATGGGTAAGGCCGCTTCTCGTGCTTTCGGTTAAGCGGTTCTTGCGCTGTGACTTCTATTAGTTGGGATAACATCATTTACTAGCACGTACCCAAGCACTTTAATGGTCTATGTGGAGTTTCTTTCTTACTCACAACAAAAATTGACATCTATCTCGCGTGTCCTCCCTTGCATTATCACCATTCTCATCGCGCGTACTTCGAGTTCAAGAACAGCGTGCTACCATCATTGAGGTGAATAAAACTTTCTGTACATTCATATTCATATATTATTTGGTTTGCTGTGTGTAACATGCACTATGTTTGTAACTGGATGCATGGGTAAGGCCGCTTCTCGTGCTTTCGGTTAAGCGGTTCTGTCGCTGTGACTTCTATTAGTTGGGATAACATCATTTACTAGCACGTACCCAAGCACTTCAATGGTCTATGTGGAGTTTCTTTCTTACTCACAACAAAAATTGACATCTATCTCGCGTGTCCTGCCTTGCATCATCACCATTCTCATCGCGCGTACTTCGAGTTCACGAACAGCGTGCTACCATCATAGAGGTAAATAAAACTTTCCGTACATTCATATTCATATATTACTTGGTTTGCTGTCTGTACTATGCACTATGTTTGTAATTGAAGGCATGGGTAAGGCCGCTTCTCGTGCTTTCGGTTAAGCGGTTCTTGCGCTGTGACGTCTATTAGTTGGAATAACATCATTTACTAGCACTTACCCAAGCACTTCAATGGTCTATGCGAAGTTTCTTTCTTACTGACAACAAAAATTGACATCTATCTCACGTGTCCTGCCTTGCATTATCACCATTCTCATGGCGCGTACTTCGAGTTCACGAACAGCGTGCTACCATAATAGAGGTGAATAAAACTTTCTGTACATTCATATTCATATATTATTTGGTTTGCTGTCTGTACTATGCACTATGTTTGTAACTGGATGCATGGGTAAGGCCGCTTCTTGTGCTTTCGGTTAAGCGGTTCTTGCGCTGTGACTTCTATTAGTTGGGATAACATCATTTACTAGCACTTACCCAAGAACTTCAATGGTCTATTTTGAGTTTCTTTCTTACAACAAAAATTGACATCTATCTCGCGTGTCCTGCCTTGCATTATCACCATTCTCTTCGCGCGTACTTCGAGTTCACGAATAGCGTGCTACCATAATAGAGGTGAATAAAACTTCCTGTACATTCTTATTCATATAATATTTGGTTTGCTGTCTGTACTATGCACTAAGTTTGTAACTGGATGCATGGGTAAGGCCGCTTCTCGTGCTTTCGGTTAAGCGGTTCTTGCGCTGTGACTTCTATTAGTTGGGATAACATCATTTACTAGCACGTACCCAAGCACTTTAATGGTCTATGTGGAGTTTCTTTCTTACTCACAACAAAAATTGACATCTATCTCGCGTGTCCTCCCTTGCATTATCACCATTCTCATCGCGCGTACTTCGAGTTCAAGAACAGCGTGCTACCATCATAGAGGTGAATAAAAGTTTCTGTACATTCCTATTCATATATTATTTGGTTTGCTGTGTATAACATGCACTATGTTTGTAACTGGATGCATGGGTAAGGCCGTTCTCGTGCTTTCGGTTAAGCGGTTCTGTCGCTGTGACTTCTATTAGTTGGGAAAACATCATTTACTAGCACGTACCCAAGCACTTCAATGGTCTATGTGGAGTTTCTTTCTTACTCACAACAAAGATTGACATCTATCTCGCGTGTCCTGCCTTCCATCATCACCATTCTCATCGCGCGTACTTCGAGTTGACGAACAGCATGCTACCATCATAGAGGTAAATAAAACTTTCTGTACATTCATATTCATATATTATTTGGTTGCTGTCGGTACTATGCACTATGTTTGTAATTGAAGGCATGGGTAAGGCCGCTTCTCGTGCTTTCGGTTAAGCGGTTCTTGCGCTGTGACTTCTATTAGTTGGAATAACATCATTTACTAGCACTTACCCAAGCACTTCAATGGTCTATGCGGAGTTTCTTTCTTACTGACAACAAAAATTGACATCTATCTCGCGTGTCCTGCCTTGCATTATCACCATTCTCATGGCGCGTACTTCGAGTTCACGAACAGCGTGCTACCATAATAGAGGTGAATAAAACTTTCTGTACATTCATATTCATATATTATTTGGTTTGCTGTCTGTACTATGCACTATGTTTGTAACTGGATGCATGGGTAAGGCCGCTTCTCGTGCTTTCGGTTGAGCGGTTCTTGCGCTGTGACTTCTATTAGTTGGGATAACATCATTTACTAGCACTTACCCAAGCACTTGAATGGTCTATTTGGAGTTTCTCTCTTACTCACGACAAAAATTGCCATCTATCTTGCGTGTCCTGCCTTGCATTATAACCATTCTCATCGTGCGTACTTCGAGTTCATGAACAGCGTGCTACCATAATAGAGGTGAATAAAACTTCCTGTACATTCTTATTCATATAATATTTGGTTTGCTGTCTGTACTATGCACTAAGCTTGTAACTGGATGCATGGGTAAGGCCGCTTCTCGTGCTTTCGGTTAAGCGGTTCTTGCGCTGTGACTTCTATTAGTTGGGATAACATCATTTACTAGCACGTACCCAAGCACTTTAATGGTCTATGTGGAGTTTCTTTCTTACTCACAACAAAAATTGACATCTATCTCGCGTGTCCTCCCCTAGCATTATCACCATTCTCATCGCGCGTACTTCGAGTTCAAGAACAGCGTGCTACCATCATAGAGGTGAATAAAACTTTCTGTACATTCATATTCATATATTATTTGGTTTGCTGTGTGTAACATGCACTATGTTTGTAACTGGATTCATGGGTAAGGCCGCTTCTCGTGCTTTCGGTTAAGCGGTTCTGTCGCTGTGACTTCTATTAGTTGAGATAACATCATTTACTAGCACTTACCCAAGCACTTCAATGGTCTATGTGGAGTTTCTTTCTTACTCACAACAAAGATTGACATAAATCTCGCGTGTCCTGCCTTGCATTATCACCATTCTCATCGCGCGTACTTCGAGTTCACGAACAGCGTGCTACCATCATAGAGGTGAACAAAACTTTCTGTACATTCATATTCATATAATATTTGGTTTGCTGTCTGTAATATGAATTATGTTTGTAACTGGATGCATGGGTAAGGCCGCTTCTCGTGCTTTCGGTTAGGCGGTTCTTGCGCTGTGACTTCTATTAGTTGAGATAACATGATTTACTAGCACTTACCCAAGCACTTCAATGGTCTATGTGAAGTTTCTTTCTTACTGGCAACTAAAATTGACATCTATCTCGCGTGTCCTGCCTTGAATTATCACCATTCTCATCGCGCGTACTTTGAGTTCACGAACAGCGTGCTACCATCATAAGGTGAATAAAACTTCCTGTACATTCTTATTCACATATTATTTGGTTTTCTGTCTGTACTATGCACTATGTTTGTAACTGGATGCATGGGTAAGGCCGCTTCTCGTGCTTTGGGTTAAGCGGTTCTTGCGCTGTGACTTCTCTTAGTTGGGATAACATCATTTACTAGCACGTACCCAAGCACTTCAATGGTCTATTTGGAGTTTCTTTCTTACTCACAACAAAAATTGACATCTATCTCGCGTGTCCTGCCTTGCATTATCACCATTCTCATCGCGCGTACTTCGATTTCACGAACAGCGTGCTACCATCATAGAGGTAAATAAAACTTTCTGTAAATTCATATTCATATAGTATTTGGTTTGCGGTCTGTACTATGCACTATGTTTGTAATTGGATGCATGGGTAAGGCCGCTTCTCGTGCTTTCGGTTAAGCGGTTCTTGCGCTGTGACTTCTATTAGTTGGGATAACATCATTTACTAGCACTTACCCAAGCACTTCAATGATCTATTTGGAGTTTCTTTCTTACTCACAACAAAAATTGCCATCTATCTTGCGTGTCCTGCCTTGCATTATAACCATTCTCATCGCGCGTACTTCGATTTCACGAACAGCGTGCTACCATCATAGAGGTGAATAAAACTTCCTGTACATTCTTATTCATATAATATTTGGTTTGCTGTCTGTACTATGCACTATGTTTGTAACTGGATGCATAGGTAAGCTGCTTCTCGTGGTTTCGGTTAAGCAGTTCTTGCGCTGTGACTTCTATTAGTTGGGATAACATCATTTACTAGCACGTACCCAAGCACTTTAATGGTCTATGTGGAGTTTCTTTCTTACTCACAACAAAAATTGACATCTATCTCGCGTGTTCTTCCTTGCATTATCACCATTCTCATCGCGCGTACTTCGAGTTCACGAACAGTGTGCTACCATCATAGAGGTGAATAAAACTTTGTGTACATTCTTATTCATATATTATTTGGTTTGCTGTCTGTACTATGCACTATGTTTGTAACTGGATGCATGGGTAAGGCCGCTTCTCGTGCTTTCGATTAAGCGGTTCTTGCGCTGTGACTTCTATTAGTTGAAATAACTTCATTTACTAGCACGTACCCAAGCACTTCAATGGTCTATGTGGAGTTTCTTTCTTACTCACAACAAAGATTGACATCTATCTCGCGTGTCCTGCCTTGCATCATCACCATTCTCATCGCGCGTACTTCGAGTTCAAGAACAGCGTGCTACCATCATAGAGGTAAATAAAACTTTCTGTACATTCATATTCATATACTATTTGGTTTGCTGTCTGTACTATGCACTATGTTTGTAATTGAAGGCATGGGTAAGGCCGCTTCTCGTGCTTTCGGTTTAGCGGTTCTTGCGCTGTGACTTCAAATAGTTGGAATAACATCATTTACTAGCACTTACCCAAGCACTTCAATGGTCTATGCGGAGTTTCTTTCTTACTGACAACAAAAATTGACATCTATCTCGCGTGTCCTGCCTTGCATTATCACCATTCTCATGGCGCGTACTTCGAGTTCACGAACAGCGTGCTACCATAAAAGAGGTGAATAAAACTTTCTGTACATTCATATTCGTATATTATTTGGTTTGCTGTCTGTACTATGCACTATGTTTGTAACTGGATGCATGGGTAAGGCCGCTTCTCGTGCTTTCGGTTAAGCGGTTTTTGCGCTGTGACTTCTATTAGTTGGGATAACATCATTTACTAGCACTTAACCAAGCACTTCAATGGTCTATTTGGAGTTTCTTTCTTACTCACAACAAAAATTGCCATCTATCTTGCGTGTCCTGCCTTGCATTATAACGATTCTCATCGCGCCTACTTCGAGTTCATGAACAGCGTGCTACCATAATAGAGGTGAATAAAATTTCCTGTACATTCTTATTCATATATTATTTGGTTTGCTGTGTGTAACATGCACTATGTTTGTAACTGGATGCATGGGTAAGGCCGCTTCTCGTGCTTTCGGTTAAGCGGTTCTGTCGCTGTGACTTCTATTAGTTGGGATAACATCATTTACTAGCACGTACCCAAGCACTTCAATGGTCTATGTGGAGTTTCTTTCTTACTCACAACAAAAATTGACATCTATCTCGCGTGTCCTGCCTTGCATCATCACCATTCTCATCGCGCGTACTTCGAGTTCACGAACAGCGTGCTACCATCATAGAGGTAAATAAAACTTTCTGTACATTCATATTCATATATTATTTGGTTTGCTGTCTGTACTATGCACTATGTTTGTAATTGAAGGCATGGGTAAGGCCGCTTCTCGTGCTTTCGGTTAAGCGGTTCTTGCGCTGTGACTTCTATTAGTTGGAATAACATCATTTACTAGCACTTACCCAAGCACTTCAATGGTCTATGCGGAGTTTCTTTCTTACTGACAACAAAATGTGACATCTATCTCACGTGTCCTGCCTTGCATTATCACCATTCTCATGGCGCGTACTTCGAGTTCACGAACAGCGTGCTACCATAATAGAGGTGAATAAAACTTTCTGTATATTCATATTCATATAATATTTGGTTTGCTGTCTGTACTATGCACTATGTTTGTAACTGGATGCATGGGTAAGGCCGCTTCTCGTGCTTTCGGTTAAGCGGTTCTTGCGCTGTGACTTCTATTAGTTGGGATAACATCATTTACTAGCACTTACCCAAGCACTTCAATGGTCTATTTGGAGTTTCTTTCTTACTCACAACAAAAATTGCCACCTATCTTGCGTGTCCTGCCTTGCATTATAACCATTCTCATCGCGCGTACTTCGAGTTCATGAACAGCGTGCTACCATATTAGAGGTGAATAAAACTTCCTGTACATTCTTATTCATATAATATTTGGTTTGCTGTCTGTACTATGCACTAAGTTTGTAACTGGATGCATGGGTAAGGCCGCTTCTCGTGATTTCGGTTAAGCGGTTCTTGCGCTGTGACTTCTATTAGTTGGGATAACATCATTTACTAGCACGTACCCAAGCACTTTAATGGTCTATGTGGAGTTTCTTTCTTACTCACAACAAAAATTGACATCTATCTCGCGTGTCCTCCCTTGCATTATCACCATTCTCATCGCGCGTACTTCGAGTTCAAGAACAGCGTGCTACCATCATAGAGGTGAATAAAACTTTCTGTACATTCATATTCATATATTATTTGGTTTGCGGTGTGTAAAATGCACTATGTTTGTAACTGGATGCATGGGTAAGGCCGCTTTTCGTGCTTTCGGTTAAGCGCTTCTGTCGCTGTGACTTCTATTAGTTGGGATAACATCATTTACTAGCACGTACCCAAGCACTTCAATGGTCTATGTGGAGTTTCTTTCTTACTCACAACAAAAATTGACATCTATCTCGCGTGTCCTGCCTTGCATCATCACCATTCTCATCGCGCGTACTTCGAGTTCACGAACAGCGTGCTACCATCATAGAGGTAAATAAAACTTTCTGTACATTCATATTCATATATTATTTGGTTTGCTTTCTGTACTATGCACTATGTTTGTAATTGAAGGCATGGGTAAGGCCGCTTCTCGTGCTTTCGGTTAAGCGGTTCTTGCGCTGTGACTTCTATTAGTTGGGATAACATCATTTACTAGCACTTACCCAAGCACTTCAATGGTCTATGTGGAGTTTTTTTCTTACTGACAACAAAAATTGACATCTATCTCGCGTGTCCTGCCTTGCATTATCACCATTCTCATGGCGCGTACTTCGAGTTCACGAACAGCGTGCTACCATAATAGAGGTGAATAAAACTTTCTGTACATTCATATTCATATATTATTTGGTTTGCTGTCTGTACTATGCACTATGTTTGTAACTGGATGCATGGGTAAGGCCGCTTCTTGTGCTTTCGGTTAAGCGGTTCTTGCGCTGTGACTTCTATTAGTTGGGATAACATCATTTACTAGCACTTACCCAAGCACTTCAATGGTCTATTTTGAGTTTCTTTCTTACAACAAAAATTGACATCTATCTCTCGTGTCCTCCCTTGCATTATCACCATTCTCATCGCGCGTACTTCGAGTTTAAGAACAGCGTGCTACCATCAAAGAGGTGAATAAAACTTTCTGTACATTCATATTCATATATTATTTGGTTTGCTGTGTGTAACATGCACTATGTTTGTAACTGGATGCATGGGTAAGGCCGCTTCTCGTGCTTTCGGTTAAGCGGTTCTGTCGCTGTGACTTCTATTAGTTGGGATAACATCATTTACTAGCACGTACCCAAGCACTTCAATGGTCTATGTGGAGTTTCTTTCTTACTCACAACAAAAATTGACATCTATCTCGCGTGTCCTGCCTTGCATCATCACCATTCTCATCGCGCGTACTTCGAGTTCACGAACAGCGTGCTACCATCATAGAGGTAAATAAAACTTTCTGTACATTCATAATCATATAGTATTTGGTTTGCTTTCTGTACTATGCACTAAGCTTGTAACTGGATGCATGGGTAAGGCCGCTTCTCGTGCTTTCGGTTAAGCGGTTCTTGCGCTGTGACTTCTATTAGTTGGGATAACATCATTTACTAGCACGTACCCAAGCACTTTAATGGTCTAAGTGGAGTTTCTTTCTTACTCACAACAAAAATTGACATCTATCTCGCGTGTCCTCCCTTGCATTATCACCATTCTCATCGCGCGTACTTCGAGTTCAAGAACAGCGTGCTACCATCATAGAGGTGAATAAAACTTTCTGTACATTCATATTCATATATTATTTGGTTTGCTGTGTGTAACATGCACTATGTTTGTAACTGGATGCATGGGTAAGGCCGCTTCTCGTGCTTTCGGTTAAGCGGTTCTGTCGCTGTGACTTCTATTAGTTGGGATAACATCATTTACTAGCACGTACCCAAGCACTTCAATGGTCTATGTGGAGTTTCTTTCTTACTCACAACAAAAATTGACATCTATCTCGCGTGTCCTGCCTTGCATCATCACCATTCTCATCGCGCGTACTTCGAGTTCACGAACAGCGTGCTACCATCATAGAGGTAAATAAAACTTTCTGTACATTCATATTCATATATTATTTGGTTTGCTGTCTGTACTATGCACTATGTTTGTAATTGAAGGCATGGGTAAGGCCGCTTCTCGTGCTTTCGGTTAAGCGGTTCTTGCGCTGTGACTTCTATTAGTTGGAATAACATCATTTACTAGCACTTATTCAAGCACTTCAATGGTCTATGCGGAGTTTCTTTCTTACTGACAACAAAATGTGACATCTATCTCACGTGTCCTGCCTTGCATTATCACCATTCTCATGGCGCGTACTTCGAGTTCACGAACAGCGTGCTACCATAATAGAGGTGAATAAAACTTTCTGTATATTCATATTCATATATTATTTGGTTTGCTGTCTGTACTATGCACTAAGTTTGTAACTGGATGCATGGGTAAGGCCGCTTCTCGTGCTTTCGGTTAAGCGGTTCTTGCGCTGTGACTTCTATTAGTTGGGATAACATCATTTACTAGCACTTACCCAAGCACTTCAATGGTCTATTTGGAGTTTCTTTCTTACTCACAACAAAAATTGCCACCTATCTTGCGTGTCCTGCCTTGCATTATAACCATTCTCATCGTGCGTACTTCGAGTTCATGAACAGCGTGCTACCATTATAGAGGTGAATAAAACTTCCTGTACATTCTTATTCATATAATATTTGGTTTGCTGTCTGTACTATGCACTAAGTTTGTAACTGGATGCATGGGTAAGGCCGCTTCTCGTGATTTCGGTTAAGCGGTTCTTGCGCTGTGACTTCTATTAGTTGGGATAACATCATTTACTAGCACGTACCCAAGCACTTTAATGGTCTATGTGGAGTTTCTTTCTTACTCACAACAAAAATTGACATCTATCTCGCGTGTCCTCCCTTGCATTATCACCATTCTCATCGCGCGTACTTCGAGTTCAAGAACAGCGTGCTACCATCATAGAGGTGAATAAAACTTTCTGTACATTCATATTCATATATTATTTGGTTTGCGGTGTGTAACATGCACTATGTTTGTAACTGGATGCATGGGTAAGGCCGCTTTTCGTGCTTTCGGTTAAGCGCTTCTGTCGCTGTGACTTCTATTAGTTGGGATAACATCATTTACTAGCACGTACCCAAGCACTTCAATGGTCTATGTGGAGTTTCTTTCTTACTCACAACAAAAATTGACATCTATCTCGCGTGTCCTGCCTTGCATCATCACCATTCTCATCGCGCGTACTTCGAGTTCACGAACAGCGTGCTACCATCATAGAGGTAAATAAAACTTTCTGTACATTCATATTCATATATTATTTGGTTTGCTTTCTGTACTATGCACTATGTTTGTAATTGCAGGCATGGGTAAGGCCGCTTCTCGTGCTTTCGGTTAAGCGGTTCTTGCGCTGTGACTTCTATTAGTTGGGATAACATCATTTACTAGCACTTACCCAAGCACTTCAATGGTCTATGTGGAGTTTCTTTCTTACTGACAACAAAAATTGACATCTATCTCGCGTGTCCTGCCTTGCATTATCACCATTCTCATGGCGCGTACTTCGAGTTCACGAACAGCGTGCTACCATAATAGAGGTGAATAAAACTTTCTGTACATTCATATTCATATATTATTTGGTTTGCTGTCTGTACTATGCACTATGTTTGTAACTGGATGCATGGGTAAGGCCGCTTCTTGTGCTTTCGGTTAAGCGGTTCTTGCGCTGTGACTTCTATTAGTTGGGATAACATCATTTACTAGCACTTACCCAAGCACTTCAATGGTCTATTTTGAGTTTCTTTCTTACAACAAAAATTGACATCTATCTCTCGTGTCCTCCCTTGCATTATCACCATTCTCATCGCGCGTACTTCGAGTTCAAGAACAGCGTGCTACCATCAAAGAGGT
This sequence comes from Rhipicephalus microplus, assembly GCF_043290135.1. Taxonomy (NCBI): domain Eukaryota; kingdom Metazoa; phylum Arthropoda; class Arachnida; order Ixodida; family Ixodidae; genus Rhipicephalus; species Rhipicephalus microplus. Next base: position 36,236,856 of record NW_027464586.1, read on the forward strand.
GAATAAAACTTTCTGTACATTCATATTCATATATTATTTGGTTTGCTGTGTGTAACATGCATTATGTTTGTAACTGGATGCATGGGTAAGGCCGCTTCTCGTGCTTTCGGTTAAGCGGTTCTGTCGCTGTGACTTCTATTAGTTGGGATAACATCATTTACTAGCACGTACCCAAGCACTTCAATGGTCTATGTGGAGTTTCTTTCTTACTCACAACAAAAATTGACATCTATCTCGCGTGTTCTTCCTTGCATTATCACCATTCTCATCGCGCGTACTTCGAGTCCACGAACAGTGTGCTACCATCATAGAGGTGAATAAAACTTTGTGTACATTCTTATTCATATATTATTTGGTTTGCTGTCTGTACTATGCACTATGTTTGTAACTGGATGCATGGGTAAGGCCGCTTCTGGTGCTTTCGATTAAGCGGTACTTGCGCTGTGACTCCTATTAGTTGAAATAACATCATTTACTAGCACGTACCCAAGCACTTCAATGGTCTATGTGGAGTTTCTTTCTTACTCACAACAAAGATTGACATCTATCTCGCGTGTCCTGCCTTGCATCATCACCATTCTCATCGCGCGTACTTCGAGTTCACGAACAGCGTGCTACCATCATAGAGGTAAATAAAACTTTCTGTACATTCATATTCATATATTATTTGGTTTGCTGGCTGTACTATGCACTATGTTTGTAATTGAAGGCATGGGTAAGGCCGCTTCTCGTGCTTTCGGTTAAGCGGTTCTTGCGCTGTGACTTCTATTAGTTGGAATAACATCATTTACTAGCACTTACCCAAGAACTTCAATGGTCTATTTGGAGTTTCTTTCTTACTCACAACAAAAATTGCCATCTATCTTGCGTGTCCTGCCTTGCATTATAACCATTCTCATCGCGCGTACTTCGAGTTCATGAACAGCGTGCTACCATATTAGAGGTGAATAAAACTTCCTGTACATTCTTATTCATATAATATTTGGTTTGCTGTCTGTACTATGCACTAAGTTTGTAATTGAAGGCATGGGTAAGGCCGCTTCTCGTGCTTTCGGTTAAGCGGTTCTTGCGCTGTGACTTCTATTAGTTGGAATAACATCATTTACTAGCACTTACCCAAGCACTTCAATGGTCTATGCGAAGTTTCTTTCTTACTGACAACAAAAATTGACATCTATCTCACGTGTCCTGCCTTGCATTATCACCATTCTCATGGCGCGTACTTCGAGTTCACGAACAGCGTGCTACCATAATAGAGGTGAATAAAACTTTCTGTACATTCATATTCATATATTATTTGGTTTGCTGTCTGTACTATGCACTATGTTTGTAACTGGATGCATGGGTAAGGCCGCTTCTTGTGCTTTCGGTTAAGCGGTTCTTGCGCTGTGACTTCTATTAGTTGGGATAACATCATTTACTAGCACTTACCCAAGAACTTCAATGGTCTATTTTGAGTTTCTTTCTTACAACAAAAATTGACATCTATCTCGCGTGTCCTGCCTTGCATTATCACCATTCTCTTCGCGCGTACTTCGAGTTCACGAATAGCGTGCTACCATAATAGAGGTGAATAAAACTTCCTGTACATTCTTATTCATATAATATTTGGTTTGCTGTCTGTACTATGCACTAAGTTTGTAACTGGATGCATGGGTAAGGCCGCTTCTCGTGCTTTCGGTTAAGCGGTTCTTGCGCTGTGACTTCTATTAGTTGGGATAACATCATTTACTAGCACGTACCCAAGCACTTTAATGGTCTATGTGGAGTTTCTTTCTTACTCACAACAAAAATTGACATCTATCTCGCGTGTCCTCCCTTGCATTATCACCATTCTCATCGCGCGTACTTCGAGTTCAAGAACAGCGTGCTACCATCATAGAGGTGAATAAAAGTTTCTGTACATTCCTATTCATATATTATTTGGTTTGCTGTGTATAACATGCACTATGTTTGTAACTGGATGCATGGGTAAGGCCGTTCTCGTGCTTTCGGTTAAGCGGTTCTGTCGCTGTGACTTCTATTAGTTGGGAAAACATCATTTACTAGCACGTACCCAAGCACTTCAATGGTCTATGTGGAGTTTCTTTCTTACTCACAACAAAGATTGACATCTATCTCGCGTGTCCTGCCTTCCATCATCACCATTCTCATCGCGCGTACTTCGAGTTGACGAACAGCGTGCTACCATCATAGAGGTAAATAAAACTTTCTGTACATTCATATTCATATATTATTTGGTTGCTGTCGGTACTATGCACTATGTTTGTAATTGAAGGCATGGGTAAGGCCGCTTCTCGTGCTTTCGGTTAAGCGGTTCTTGCGCTGTGACTTCTATTAGTTGGAATAACATCATTTACTAGCACTTACCCAAGCACTTCAATGGTCTATGCGGAGTTTCTTTCTTACTGACAACAAAAATTGACATCTATCTCGCGTGTCCTGCCTTGCATTATCACCATTCTCATGGCGCGTACTTCGAGTTCACGAACAGCGTGCTACCATAATAGAGGTGAATAAAACTTTCTGTACATTCATATTCATATATTATTTGGTTTGCTGTCTGTACTATGCACTATGTTTGTAACTGGATGCATGGGTAAGGCCGCTTCTCGTGCTTTCGGTTGAGCGGTTCTTGCGCTGTGACTTCTATTAGTTGGGATAACATCATTTACTAGCACTTACCCAAGCACTTGAATGGTCTATTTGGAGTTTCTCTCTTACTCACGACAAAAATTGCCATCTATCTTGCGTGTCCTGCCTTGCATTATAACCATTCTCATCGTGCGTACTTCGAGTTCATGAACAGCGTGCTACCATAATAGAGGTGAATAAAACTTCCTGTACATTCTTATTCATATAATATTTGGTTTGCTGTCTGTACTATGCACTAAGCTTGTAACTGGATGCATGGGTAAGGCCGCTTCTCGTGCTTTCGGTTAAGCGGTTCTTGCGCTGTGACTTCTATTAGTTGGGATAACATCATTTACTAGCACGTACCCAAGCACTTTAATGGTCTATGTGGAGTTTCTTTCTTACTCACAACAAAAATTGACATCTATCTCGCGTGTCCTCCCCTAGCATTATCACCATTCTCATCGCGCGTACTTCGAGTTCAAGAACAGCGTGCTACCATCATAGAGGTGAATAAAACTTTCTGTACATTCATATTCATATATTATTTGGTTTGCTGTGTGTAACATGCACTATGTTTGTAACTGGATTCATGGGTAAGGCCGCTTCTCGTGCTTTCGGTTAAGCGGTTCTGTCGCTGTGACTTCTATTAGTTGAGATAACATCATTTACTAGCACTTACCCAAGCACTTCAATGGTCTATGTGGAGTTTCTTTCTTACTCACAACAAAGATTGACATAAATCTCGCGTGTCCTGCCTTGCATTATCACCATTCTCATCGCGCGTACTTCGAGTTCACGAACAGCGTGCTACCATCATAGAGGTGAACAAAACTTTCTGTACATTCATATTCATATAATATTTGGTTTGCTGTCTGTAATATGAATTATGTTTGTAACTGGATGCATGGGTAAGGCCGCTTCTCGTGCTTTCGGTTAGGCGGTTCTTGCGCTGTGACTTCTATTAGTTGAGATAACATGATTTACTAGCACTTACCCAAGCACTTCAATGGTCTATGTGAAGTTTCTTTCTTACTGGCAACTAAAATTGACATCTATCTCGCGTGTCCTGCCTTGAATTATCACCATTCTCATCGCGCGTACTTTGAGTTCACGAACAGCGTGCTACCATCATAAGGTGAATAAAACTTCCTGTACATTCTTATTCACATATTATTTGGTTTTCTGTCTGTACTATGCACTATGTTTGTAACTGGATGCATGGGTAAGGCCGCTTCTCGTGCTTTGGGTTAAGCGGTTCTTGCGCTGTGACTTCTCTTAGTTGGGATAACATCATTTACTAGCACGTACCCAAGCACTTCAATGGTCTATTTGGAGTTTCTTTCTTACTCACAACAAAAATTGACATCTATCTCGCGTGTCCTGCCTTGCATTATCACCATTCTCATCGCGCGTACTTCGATTTCACGAACAGCGTGCTACCATCATAGAGGTAAATAAAACTTTCTGTAAATTCATATTCATATAGTATTTGGTTTGCGGTCTGTACTATGCACTATGTTTGTAATTGGATGCATGGGTAAGGCCGCTTCTCGTGCTTTCGGTTAAGCGGTTCTTGCGCTGTGACTTCTATTATTTGGGATAACATCATTTACTAGCACTTACCCAAGCACTTCAATGGTCTATTTGGAGTTTCTTTCTTACTCACAACAAAAATTGCCATCTATCTTGCGTGTCCTGCCTTGCATTATAACCATTCTCATCGCGCGTACTTCGATTTCACGAACAGCGTGCTACCATCATAGAGGTGAATAAAACTTCCTGTACATTCTTATTCATATATTATTTGGTTTGCTGTCTGTACTATGCACTATGTTTGTAACTGGATGCATAGGTAAGCTGCTTCTCGTGGTTTCGGTTAAGCAGTTCTTGCGCTGTGACTTCTATTAGTTGGGATAACATCATTTACTAGCACGTACCCAAGCACTTTAATGGTCTATGTGGAGTTTCTTTCTTACTCACAACAAAAATTGACATCTATCTCGCGTGTTCTTCCTTGCATTATCACCATTCTCATCGCGCGTACTTCGAGTTCACGAACAGTGTGCTACCATCATAGAGGTGAATAAAACTTTGTGTACATTCTTATTCATATATTATTTGGTTTGCTGTCTGTACTATGCACTATGTTTGTAACTGGATGCATGGGTAAGGCCGCTTCTCGTGCTTTCGATTAAGCGGTTCTTGCGCTGTGACTTCTATTAGTTGAAATAACTTCATTTACTAGCACGTACCCAAGCACTTCAATGGTCTATGTGGAGTTTCTTTCTTACTCACAACAAAGATTGACATCTATCTCGCGTGTCCTGCCTTGCAACATCACCATTCTCATCGCGCGTACTTCGAGTTCACGAACAGCGTGCTACCATCATAGAGGTAAATAAAACTTTCTGTACATTCATATTCATATACTATTTGGTTTGCTGTCTGTACTATGCACTATGTTTGTAATTGAAGGCATGGGTAAGGCCGCTTCTCGTGCTTTCGGTTTAGCGGTTCTTGCGCTGTGACTTCAAATAGTTGGAATAACATCATTTACTAGCACTTACCCAAGCACTTCAATGGTCTATGCGGAGTTTCTTTCTTACTGACAACAAAAATTGACATCTATCTCGCGTGTCCTGCCTTGCATTATCACCATTCTCATGGCGCGTACTTCGAGTTCACGAACAGCGTGCTACCATAAAAGAGGTGAATAAAACTTTCTGTACATTCATATTCGTATATTATTTGGTTTGCTGTCTGTACTATGCACTATGTTTGTAACTGGATGCATGGGTAAGGCCGCTTCTCGTGCTTTCGGTTAAGCGGTTCTTGCGCTGTGACTTCTATTAGTTGGGATAACATCATTTACTAGCACTTACCCAAGCACTTCAATGGTCTATGTGGAGTTTCTTTCTTACTCACAACAAAAATTGACATCTATCTCGCGTGTCCTGCCTTGCATCATCACCATTCTCATCGCGCGTACTTCGAGTTCACGAACAGCGTGCTACCATCATAGAGGTAAATAAAACTTTCTGTACATTCATATTCATATATTATTTGGTTTGCTGTCTGTACTATGCACTATGTTTGTAATTGAAGGCATGGGTAAGGCCGCTTCTCGTGCTTTCGGTTAAGCGGTTCTTGCGCTGTGACTTCTATTAGTTGGAATAACATCATTTACTAGCACTTATTCAAGCACTTCAATGGTCTATGCGGAGTTTCTTTCTTACTGACAACAAAATGTGACATCTATCTCACGTGTCCTGCCTTGCATTATCACCATTCTCATGGCGCGTACTTCGAGTTCACGAACAGCGTGCTACCATAATAGAGGTGAATAAAACTTTCTGTATATTCATATTCATATATTATTTGGTTTGCTGTCTGTACTATGCACTAAGTTTGTAACTGGATGCATGGGTAAGGCCGCTTCTCGTGCTTTCGGTTAAGCGGTTCTTGCGCTGTGACTTCTATTAGTTGGGATAACATCATTTACTAGCACTTACCCAAGCACTTCAATGGTCTATTTGGAGTTTCTTTCTTACTCACAACAAAAATTGCCACCTATCTTGCGTGTCCTGCCTTGCATTATAACCATTCTCATCGTGCGTACTTCGAGTTCATGAACAGCGTGCTACCATATTAGAGGTGAATAAAACTTCCTGTACATTCTTATTCATATAATATTTGGTTTGCTGTCTGTACTATGCACTAAGTTTGTAACTGGATGCATGGGTAAGGCCGCTTCTCGTGATTTCGGTTAAGCGGTTCTTGCGCTGTGACTTCTATTAGTTGGGATAACATCATTTACTAGCACGTACCCAAGCACTTTAATGGTCTATGTGGAGTTTCTTTCTTACTCACAACAAAAATTGACATCTATCTCGCGTGTCCTCCCTTGCATTATCACCATTCTCATCGCGCGTACTTCGAGTTCAAGAACAGCGTGCTACCATCATAGAGGTGAATAAAACTTTCTGTACATTCATATTCATATATTATTTGGTTTGCGGTGTGTAACATGCACTATGTTTGTAACTGGATGCATGGGTAAGGCCGCTTTTCGTGCTTTCGGTTAAGCGCTTCTGTCGCTGTGACTTCTATTAGTTGGGATAACATCATTTACTAGCACGTACCCAAGCACTTCAATGGTCTATGTGGAGTTTCTTTCTTACTCACAACAAAAATTGACATCTATCTCGCGTGTCCTGCCTTGCATCATCACCATTCTCATCGCGCGTACTTCGAGTTCACGAACAGCGTGCTACCATCATAGAGGTAAATAAAACTTTCTGTACATTCATATTCATATATTATTTGGTTTGCTTTCTGTACTATGCACTATGTTTGTGATTGCAGGCATGGGTAAGGCCGCTTCTCGTGCTTTCGGTTAAGCGGTTCTTGCGCTGTGACTTCTATTAGTTGGGATAACATCATTTACTAGCACTTACCCAAGCACTTCAATGGTCTATGTGGAGTTTCTTTCTTACTGACAACAAAAATTGACATCTATCTCGCGTGTGCTGCCTTGCATTATCACCATTCTCATGGCGCGTACTTCGAGTTCACGAACAGCGTGCTACCATAATAGAGGTGAATAAAACTTTCTGTACATTCATATTCATATATTATTTGGTTTGCTGTCTGTACTATGCACTATGTTTGTAACTGGATGCATGGGTAAGGCCGCTTCTTGTGCTTTCGGTTAAGCGGTTCTTGCGCTGTGACTTCTATTAGTTGGGATAACATCATTTACTAGCACTTACCCAAGCACTTCAATGGTCTATTTTGAGTTTCTTTCTTACAACAAAAATTGACATCTATCTCTCGTGTCCTCCCTTGCATTATCACCATTCTCATCGCGCGTACTTCGAGTTCAAGAACAGCGTGCTACCATCAAAGAGGTGAATAAAACTTTCTGTACATTCATATTCATATATTATTTGGTTTGCTGTGTGTAACATGCATTATGTTTGTAACTGGATGCATGGGTAAGGCCGCTTCTCGTGCTTTCGGTTAAGCGGTTCTGTCGCTGTGACTTCTATTAGTTGGGATAACATCATTTACTAGCACGTACCCAAGCACTTCAATGGTCTATGTGGAGTTTCTTTCTTACTCACAACAAAAATTGACATCTATCTCGCGTGTTCTTCCTTGCATTATCACCATTCTCATCGCGCGTACTTCGAGTCCACGAACAGTGTGCTACCATCATAGAGGTGAATAAAACTTTGTGTACATTCTTATTCATATATTATTTGGTTTGCTGTCTGTACTATGCACTATGTTTGTAACTGGATGCATGGGTAAGGCCGCTTCTCGTGCTTTCGATTAAGCGGTACTTGCGCTGTGACTTCTATTAGTTGAAATAACATCATTTACTAGCACGTACCCAAGCACTTCAATGGTCTATGTGGAGTTTCTTTCTTACTCACAACAAAGATTGACATCTATCTCGCGTGTCCTGCCTTGCATCATCACCATTCTCATCGCGCGTACTTCGAGTTCACGAACAGCGTGCTACCATCATAGAGGTAAATAAAACTTTCTGTACATTCATATTCATATATTATTTGGTTTGCTGTCTGTACTATGCACTATGTTTGTAATTGAAGGCATGGGTAAGGCCGCTTCTCGTGCTTTCGGTTAAGCGGTTCTTGCGCTGTGACTTCTATTAGTTGGAATAACATCATTTACTAGCACTTACCCAAGCACTTCAATGGTCTATGCGGAGTTTCTTTCTTACTGACAACAAAAATTGACATCTATCTCGCGTGTCCTGCCTTGCATTATCACCATTCTCATGGCGCGTACTTCGAGTTCACGAACAGCGTGCTACCATAATAGAGGTGAATAAAACTTTCTGTACATTCATATTCATATATTATTTGGTTTGCTGTCTGTACTATGCACTATGTTTGTAACTGGATGCATGGGTAAGGCCACTTCTCGTGCTTTCGGTTAAGCGGTTCTTGCGCTGTGACTTCTATTAGTTGGGATAACATCATTTACTAGCACTTACCAAAGCACTTCAATGGTCTATTTGGAGTTTCTTTCTTACTCACAACAAAAATTGCCATTTATCTTGCGTGTCCTGCCTTGCATTATAACCATTCTCATCGCGCGTACTTCCAGTTCATGAACAGCGTGCTACCATAATAGAGGTGAATAAAACTTCCTGTACATTCTTATTCATATAATATTTGGTTTGCTGTCTGTACTATGCACTAAGCTTGTAACTGGATGCATGGGTAAGGCCGCTTCTCGTGCTTTCGGTTAAGCGGTTCTTGCGCTGTGACTTCTATTAGTTGGAATAACATCATTTACTAGCACGTACCCAAGCTCTTTAATGGTCTATGTGGAGTTTCTTTCTTACTCACAACAAAAATTGACATCTATCTCGCGTGTCCTCCCTTGCATTATCACCATTCTCATCGCGCGTACTTCGAGTTCAAGAACAGCGTGCTACCATCATAGAGGTGAATAAAACTTTCTGTACATTCATATTCATATATTATTTGGTTTGCTGTGTGTAACATGCACTATGTTTGTAACTGGATGCATGGGTAAGGCCGCTTCTCGTGCTTTCGGTTAAGCGGTTCTTGCGCTGTGACTTCTATTAGTTGGAATAACATCATTTAGTAGCACTTACCCAAGCACTTCAATGGTCTATTTGGAGTTTCTTTCTTACTCACAACAAAAATTGCCATCTATCTTGCGTGTCCTGCCTTGCATTATAACCATTCTCATCGCGCGTACTTCGAGTTCATGAACAGCGTGCTACCATATTAGAGGTGAATAAAACTTCCTGTACATTCTTATTCATATAATATTTGGTTTGCTGTCTGTACTATGCACTAAGTTTGTAACTGGATGCATGGGTAAGGCCGCTTCTCGTGCTTTCGGTTAAGCGGTTCTTGCGCTGTGACTTCTATTAGTTGGATAACATCATTTACTAGCACGTACCCAAGCACTTTAATGGTCTATGTGGAGTTTCTTTCTTACTCACAACAAAAATTGACATCTATCTCGCGTGTCCTCCCTTGCATTATCACCATTCTCATCGCGCGTACTTCGAGTTCAAGAACAGCGTGCTACCATCATAGAGGTGAATAAAACTTTCTGTACATTCATATTCATATATTATTTGGTTTGCTGTGTGTAACATGCACTATGTTTGTAACTGGATGCATGGGTAAGGCCGCTTCTCGTGCTTTCGGTTAAGCGCTTCTGTCGCTGTGACTTCTATTAGTTGGGATAACATCATTTACTAGCACGTACCCAAGCACTTCAATGGTCTATGTGGAGTTTCTTTCTTACTCACAACAAAAATTGACATCTATCTCGCGTGTCCTCCCTTGCATTATCACCATTCTCATCGCGCGTACTTCGAGTTCAAGAACAGCGTGCTACCATCATAGAGGTGAATAAAACTTTCTGTACATTAATATTCATATATTATTTGGTTTGCTGTGTGTAACATGCACTATGTTTGTAACTGGATGCATGGGTAAGGCCGCTTCTCGTGCTTTCGGTTAAGCGGTTCTGTCGCTGTGACTTCTATTAGTTGGGATAACATCATTTACTAGCTCGTACCCAAGCACTTCAATGGTCTATGTGGAGTTTCTTTCTTACTCACAACAAAAATTGACATCTATCTCGCGTGTCCTGCCTTGCATCATCACCATTCTCATCGCGCGTACTTCGAGTTCACGAACAGCGTGCTACCATCATAGAGGTAAATAAAACTTTCTGTACATTCATATTCATATAGTATTTGGTTTGCTTTCTGTACTATGCACTATGTTTGTAACTGGATGCATGGGAAAGGCCGCTTCTCGTGCTTTCGATTAAGTGGTTCTTGCGCTGTGACTTCTATTAGTTGAAATGACATCATTTACTAGCACGTACCCAAGCACTTCAATGGTCTATGTGGAGTTTCTTTCTTACTCACAACAAAGATTGACATCTATCTCGCGTGTTATTCCTTGCATTATCACCATTCTCATCGCGCGTACTTCGAGTTCACGAACAGTGTGCTACCATCATAGAGGTGAATAAAACTTTGTGTACATTCTTATTCATATATTATTTGGTTTGCTGTCTGTACTATGCACTATGTTTGTAACTGGATGCATGGGTAAGGCCGCTTCTCGTGCTTTCGGTTAAGCGGTTCTTGCGCTGTGACTTCTATTAGTTGGGATAACATCATTTACTAGCACGTACCCAAGCACTTTAATGGTCTATGTGGAGTTTCTTTCTTACTCACAACAAAAATTGACATCTATCTCGCGTGTCCTCCTTTGCATTATCACCATTCTCATCGCGCGTACTTCGAGTTCAAGAACAGCGTGCTACCATCATAGAGGTGAATAAAACTTTCTGTACATTAATATTCATATATTATTTGGTTTGCTGTGTGTAACATGCACTATGTTTGTAACTGGATGCATGGGTAAGGCCGCTTCTCGTGCTTTCGGTTAAGCGGTTCTGTCGCTGTGACTTCTATTAGTTGGGATAACATCATTTACTAGCACGTACCCAAGCACTTCAATGGTCTATGTGGAGTTTCTTTCTTACTCACAACAAAAATTGACATCTATCTCGCGTGTCCTGCCTTGCATCATCACCATTCTCATCGCGCATACTTCGAGTTCACGAACAGCGTGCTACCATCATAGAGGTAAATAAAACTTTCTGTACATTCATATTCATATATTACTTGGTTTGCTGTCTGTACTATGCACTATGTTTGTAATTGAAGGCATGGGTAAGGCCGCTTCTCGTGCTTTCGGTTAAGCGGTTCTTGCGCTGTGACTTCTATTAGTTGGAATAACATCATTTACTAGCACTTACCCAAGCACTTCAATGGTCTATGCGGAGTTTCTTTCTTACTGACAACAAAAATTGACATCAATCTCACGTGTCCTGCCTTGCATTATCACCATTCTCATGGCGCGTACTTCGAGTTCACGAACAGCGTGCTACCATAATAGAGGTGAATAAAACTTTCTGTACATTCATATTCATATATTATTTGGTTTGCTGTCTGTACTATGCACTATGTTTGTAACTGGATGCATGGGTAAGGCCGCTTCTCGTGCTTTCGGTTAAGCGGTTCTTGCGCTGTGACTTCTATTAGTTGGGATAACATCATTTACTAGCACTTACCCAAGCACTTCAATGGTCTATTTGGAGTTTCTTTCTTACTCACAACAAAAATTGCCATCTATCTTGCGTGTCCTGCCTTGCATTATAACCATTCTCATCGCGCGTACTTCGAGTTCATGAACAGCGTGCTACCATATTAGAGGTGAATAAAACTTCCTGTACATTCATATTCATATATTATTTGGTTTGCTGTCTGTACTATGCACTATGTTTGTAACTGGATGCATTGGTAAGGCCGCTTCTTGTGCTTTCGGTTAAGCGGTTCTTGCGCTGTGACTTCTATTAGTTGGGATAACATCATTTACTAGCACGTACCCAAGCACTTTAATGGTCTATGTGGAGTTTCTTTCTTACTCACAACAAAAATTGACATCTATCTCGCGTGTCCTCCCTTGCATTATCACCATTCTCATCGCGCGTACTTCGAGTTCAAGAACAGCGTGCTACCATCATAGAGGTGAATAAAACTTTCTGTACATTCATATTCATATATTATTTGGTTTGCTGTGTGTAACATGCACTATGTTTGTAACTGGATGCATGGGTAAGGCCGCTTCTCGTGCTTTCGGTTAAGCGGTTCTGTCGCTGTGACTTCTATTAGTTGGGATAACATCATTTACTAGCACGTACCTAAGCACTTCAATGGTCTATGTGGAGTTTCTTTCTTACTCAAAACAAAAATTGACATCTATCTCGCGTGTCCTGCCTTGCATCATCACCATTCTCATCGCGCGTACTTCGAGTTCACGAACAGCGTGCTACCATCATAGAGGTAAATAAAACTTTCTGTACATTCATATTCATATAGTATTTGGTTTGCTTTCTGTACTATGCACTATGTTTGTAACTGGATGCATGGGAAAGGCCGCTTCTCGTGCTTTCGATTAAGTGGTTCTTGCGCTGTGACTTCTATTAGTTGAAATAACATCATTTACTAGCACGTACCCAAGCACTTCAATGGTCTATGTGGAGTTTCTTTCTTACTCAAAACAAAGATTGACATCTATCTCGCGTGTCCTGCCTTGCATCATCACCATTCTCATCGCGCGTACTTCGAGTTGACGAACAGCGTGCTACCATCATAGAGGTAAATAAAACTTTCTGTACATTCATATTCATATATTACTTGGTTTGCTGTCTGTACTATGCACTATGTTTGTAATTGAAGGCATGGGTAAGGCCGCTTCTCGTGCTTTCGGTTAAGCGGTTCTTGCGCTGTGACTTCTATTAGTTGGAATAACATCATTTACTAGCACTTACCCAAGCACTTTAATGGTCTATGCGGAGTTTCTTTCTTACTGACAACAAAAATTGACATCAATCTCACGTGTCCTGCCTTGCATTATCACCATTCTCATGGCGCGTACTTCGAGTTCACGAACAGCGTGCTACCATAATAGAAGTGAATAAAACTTTCTGTACATTCATATTCATATATTATTTGGTTTGCTGTCTGTACTATACACTATGTTTGTAACTGGATGCATGGGTAAGGCCGCTTCTCGTGCTTTCGGTTAAGCGGTTCTTGCGCTGTGACTTCTATTAGTTGGGATAACATCATTTACTAGCACTTACCCAAGCACTTCAATGGTCTATTTGGAGTTTCTTTCTTACTCACAACAAAAATTGCCATCTATCTTGCGTGTCCTGCCTTGCATTATAACCATTCTCATCGCGCGTACTTCGAGTTCATGAACAGCGTGCTACCATATTAGAGGTGAATAAAACTTCCTGTACATTCATATTCATATATTATTTGGTTTGCTGTCTGTACTATGCACTATGTTTGTAACTGGATGCATGGGTAAGGCCGCTTCTTGTGCTTTCGGTTAAGCGGTTCTTGCGCTGTGACTTCTATTAGTTGGGATAACATCATTTACTAGCACTTACCCAAGCACTTCAATGGTCTATTTTGAGTTTCTTTCTTACAACAAAAATTGACATCTATCTCGCGTGTCCTGCCTTGCATTATCACCATTCTCTTCGCGCGTACTTCGAGTTCACGAATAGCGTGCTACCATAATAGAGGTGAATCAAACTTCCTGTACATTCTTATTCATATAATATTTGGTTTGCTGTCCGTACTATGCACTAAGTTTGTAACTGGATGCATGGGTAAGGCCGCTTCTCGTGCTTTCGGTTAAGCGGTTCTTGCGCTGTGACTTCTATTAGTTGGGATAACATCAATTACTAGCACGTACCCAAGCACTTTAATGGTCTATGTGGAGTTTCTTTCTTACTCACAACAAAAATTGACATCTATCTCGCGTGTCCTCCCTTGCATTATCACCAATCTCATCGCGCGTACTTCGAGTTCAAGAACAGCGTGCTACCATCATAGAGGTGAATAAAACTTTCTGTACATCCATATTCATATATTATTTGGTTTGCTGTGTGTAACATGCACTATGCTTGTAACTGGATGCATGGGTAAGGCCGCTTCTCGTGCTTTCGGTTAAGCGGTTCTGTCGCTGTGACTTCTATTAGTTGGGATAACATCATTTACTAGCACGTACCCAAGCACTTCAATGGTCTATGTGGAGTTTCTTTCTTACTCACAACAAAAATTGACATCTATCTCGCGTGTCCTGCCTTGCATCATCACCATTCTCATCGCGCGTACTTCGAGTTCACGAACAGCGTGCTACCATCATAGAGGTAAATAAAATTTTCTGCACATTCATATTCATATAGTATTTGGTTTGCTTTCTGTACTATGCACTATGTTTGTAACTGGATGCATGGGAAAGGCCGCTTCTCGTGCTTTCGATTAAGTGGTTCTTGCGCTGTGACTTCTATTAGTTGAAAGAACATCATTTACTAGCACGTACCCAAGCACTTCAATGGTCTATGTGGAGTTTCTTTCTTACTCACAACAAAGATTGACATCTATCTCGCGTGTCCTGCCTTGCATCATCACCATTCTCATCGCGCGTACTTCGAGTTGACGAACAGCGTGCTACCATCATAGAGGTAAATAAAACTTTCTGTACATTCATATTCATATATTATTTGGTTGCTGTCTGTACTATGCACTATGTTTGTAATTGAAGGCATGGGTAAGGCCGCTTCTTGTGCTTTCGGTTAAGCGGTTCTTGCGCTGTGACTTCTATTAGTTGGAATAACATCATTTACTAGCACTTACCCAAGCACTTCAATGGTCTATGCGGAGTTTCTTTCTTACTGACAACAAAAATTGACATCTATCTCGCGTGTCCTGCCTTGCATTATCACCATTCTCATGGCGCGTACTTCGAGTTCACGAACAGCGTGCTACCATAATAGAGGTGAATAAAACTTTCTGTACATTCATATTCATATATTATTTGGTTTGCTGTCTGTACTATGCACTATGTTTGTAACTGGATGCATGGGTAAGGCCGCTTCTCGTGCTTTCGGTTAAGCGGTTCTTGCGCTGTGACTTCTATTAGTTGGGATAACATCATTTACTAGCACTTACCCAAGCACTTGAATGGTCTATTTGGAGTTTCTTTCTTACTCACAACAAAAATTGCCATCTATCTTGCGTGTCCTGCCTTGCATTATAACCATTCTCATCGCGCGTACTTCGAGTTCATGAACAGCGTGCTACCATAATAGAGGTGAATAAAACTTCCTGTACATTCTTATTCATATAATATTTGGTTTGCTGTCTGTACTATGCACTAAGCTTGTAACTGGATGCATGGGTAAGGCCGCTTCTCGTGCTTTCGGTTAAGCGGTTCTTGCGCTGTGACTTCTATTAGTTGGGATAACATCATTTACTAGCACGTACCCAAGCACTTTAATGGTCTATGTGGAGTTTCTTTCTTACTCACAACAAAAATTCACATCTATCTCGCGTGTCCTCCCCTTGCATTATCACCATTCTCATCGCGCGTACTTCGAGTTCAAGAACAGCGTGCTACCATCATAGAGGTGAATTAAACTTTCTGTACATTCGTATTCATATATTATTTGGTTTGCTGTGTGTAACATGCATTATGTTTGTAACTGGATGCATGGGTAAGGCCGCTTCTCGTGCTTTCGGTTAAGCGGTTCTGTCGCTGTGACTTCTATTAGTTGGGATAACATCATTTACTAGCACGTACCCAAGCACTTCAATGGTCTATGTGGAGTTTCTTTCTTACTCACAACAAAAATTGACATCTATCTCGCGTGTCCTGCCTTGCATCATCACCATTCTCATCGCGCGTACTTCGAGTTCACGAACAGCGTGCTACCATCATAGAGGTAAATAAAACTTTCTGTACATTCATATTCATATATTATTTGGTTTGCTGTGTGTAACATGCACTATGTTTGTAACTGGATGCATGGGTAAGGCCGCTTCTCGTGCTTTCGGTTAAGCGCTTCTGTCGCTGTGACTTCTATTAGTTGGGATAACATCATTTACTAGCACGTACCCAAGCACTTCAATGGTCTATGTGGAGTTTCTTTCTTACTCACAACAAAAATTGACATCTATCTCGCGTGTCCTGCCTTGCATCATCACCATTCTCATCGCGCGTACTTCGAGTTCACGAACAGCGTGCTACCATCATAGAGGTAAATAAAACTTTCTGTACCTTCATATTCATATATTATTTGGTTTGCTTTCTGTACTATGCACTATGTTTGTAATTGAAGGCATGGGTAAGGCCGCTTCTCGTGCTTTCGGTTAAGCGGTTCTTGCGCTGTGACTTCTATTAGTTGGGATAACATCATTTACTAGCACTTACCCAAGCACTTCAATGGTCTATGTGGAGTTTCTTTCTTACTGACAACAAAAATTGACATCTATCTCGCGTGTCCTGCCTTGCATCATCACCATTCTCATCGCGCGTACTTCGAGATCACGAACAGCGTGCTACCATCATAGAGGTAAATAAAACTTTCTGTACATTCATATTCATATAGTATTTGGTTTGCTTTCTGTACTATGCACTATGTTTGTAATTGAAGGCATGGATAAGGCTGCTTCTCGTGCTTTCGGTTGAGCGGTTCTTGCGCTGTGACTTCTATTAGTTGGGATAACATCATTTACTAGCACGTACCCAAGCACTTTAATGGTCTATGTGGAGTTTCTTTCTTACTCACAACAAAAATTGACATCTATCTCGCGTGTCCTCCCTTGCATTATCACCATTCTCATCGCGCGTACTTCGAGTTCACGAACAGCGTGCTACCATCATAGAGGTGAATAAAACTTTCTGTACATTCATATTCATATATTATTTGGTTTGCTGTGTGTAACATGCCCTATGTTTGTAACTGGATGCATGGGTAAGGCCGCTTCTCGTGCTTTCGGTTAAGCGGTTCTTGCGCTGTGACTTCTATTAGTTGGGATAACATCATTTACTAGCACTTACCCAAGCACTTCAATGGTCTATGTGGAGTTTTTTTCTTACTGACAACAAAAATTGACATCTATCTCGCGTGTCCTGCCTTGCATCATCACCATTCTCATCGCGCGTACTTCGAGATCACGAACAGCGTGCTACCATCATAGAGGTAAATAAAACTTTCTGTACATTCATATTCATATAGTATTTGGTTTGCTTTCTGTACTATGCACTATGTTTGTAATTGAAGGCATGGATAAGGCTGCTTCTCGTGCTTTCGGTTGAGCGGTTCTTGCGCTGTGACTTCTATTAGTTGGGATAACATCATTTCCTAGCACGTACCCAAGCACTTCAATGGTCTATGTGGAGTTTCTTTCTTACTCACAACAAAAATTGACATCTATCTTGCGTGTCCTGCCTTGCATCATCACCATTCTCATCGCGCGTACTTCGAGTTCACGAACAGCGTGCTACCATCATAGAGGTAAATAAAACTTTCTGTACATTCATATTCATATATTACTTGGTTTGCTGTCTGTACTATGCACTATGTTTGTAATTGAAGGCATGGGTAAGGCCGCTTCTCGTGCTTTCGGTTAAGCGGTTCTTGCGCTGTGACTTCTATTAGTTGGAATAACATCATTTACTAGCACTTACCCAAGCACTTTAATGGTCTATGCGGAGTTTCTTTCTTACTGACAACAAAAATTGACATCAATCTCACGTGTCCTGCCTTGCATTATCACCATTCTCATGGCGCGTACTTCGAGTTCACGAACAGCGTGCTACCATAATAGAAGTGAATAAAACTTTCTGTACATTCATATTCATATATTATTTGGTTTGCTGTCTGTACTATACACTATGTTTGTAACTGGATGCATGGGTAAGGCCGCTTCTCGTGCTTTCGGTTAAGCGGTTCTTGCGCTGTGACTTCTATTAGTTGGGATAACATCATTTACTAGCACTTACCCAAGCACTTCAATGGTCTATTTGGAGTTTCTTTCTTACTCACAACAAAAATTGCCATCTATCTTGCGTGTCCTGCCTTGCATTATAACCATTCTCATCGCGCGTACTTCGAGTTCATGAACAGCGTGCTACCATATTAGAGGTGAATAAAACTTCCTGTACATTCATATTCATATATTATTTGGTTTGCTGTCTGTACTATGCACTATGTTTGTAACTGGATGCATGGGTAAGGCCGCTTCTTGTGCTTTCGGTTAAGCGGTTCTTGCGCTGTGACTTCTATCAGTTGGGATAACATCATTTACTAGCACTTACCCAAGCACTTCAATGGTCTATTTTGAGTTTCTTTCTTACAACAAAAATTGACATCTATCTCGCGTGTCCTGCCTTGCATTATCACCATTCTCTTCGCGCGTACTTCGAGTTCACGAATAGCGTGCTACCATAATAGAGGTGAATCAAACTTCCTGTACATTCTTATTCATATAATATTTGGTTTGCTGTCTGTACTATGCACTAAGTTTGTAACTGGATGCATGGGTAAGGCCGCTTCTCGTGCTTTCGGTTAAGCGGTTCTTGCGCTGTGACTTCTATTAGTTGGGATAACATCAATTACTAGCACGTACCCAAGCACTTTAATGGTCTATGTGGAGTTTCTTTCTTACTCACAACAAAAATTGACATCTATCTCGCGTGTCCTCCCTTGCATTATCACCAATCTCATCGCGCGTACTTCGAGTTCAAGAACAGCGTGCTACCATCATAGAGGTGAATAAAACTTTCTGTACATCCATATTCATATATTATTTGGTTTGCTGTGTGTAACATGCACTATGTTTGTAACTGGATGCATGGGTAAGGCCGCTTCTCGTGCTTTCGGTTAAGCGGTTCTGTCGCTGTGACTTCTATTAGTTGGGATAACATCATTTACTAGCACGTACCCAAGCACTTCAATGGTCTATGTGGAGTTTCTTTCTTACTCACAACAAAAATTGACATCTATCTCGCGTGTCCTGCCTTGCATCATCACCATTCTCATCGCGCGTACTTCGAGTTCACGAACAGCGTGCTACCATCATAGAGGTAAATAAAATTTTCTGCACATTCATATTCATATAGTATTTGGTTTGCTTTCTGTACTATGCACTATGTTTGTAACTGGATGCATGGGAAAGGCCGCTTCTCGTGCTTTCGATTAAGTGGTTCTTGCGCTGTGACTTCTATTAGTTGAAAGAACATCATTTACTAGCACGTACCCAAGCACTTCAATGGTCTATGTGGAGTTTCTTTCTTACTCACAACAAAGATTGACATCTATCTCGCGTGTCCTGCCTTGCATCATCACCATTCTCATCGCGCGTACTTCGAGTTGACGAACAGCGTGCTACCATCATAGAGGTAAATAAAACTTTCTGTACATTCATATTCATATATTATTTGGTTGCTGTCTGTACTATGCACTATGTTTGTAATTGAAGGCATGGGTAAGGCCGCTTCTTGTGCTTTCGGTTAAGCGGTTCTTGCGCTGTGACTTCTATTAGTTGGAATAACATCATTTACTAGCACTTACCCAAGCACTTCAATGGTCTATGCGGAGTTTCTTTCTTACTGACAACAAAAATTGACATCTATCTCGCGTGTCCTGCCTTGCATTATCACCATTCTCATGGCGCGTACTTCGAGTTCACGAACAGCGTGCTACCATAATAGAGGTGAATAAAACTTTCTGTACATTCATATTCATATATTATTTGGTTTGCTGTCTGTACTATGCACTATGTTTGTAACTGGATGCATGGGTAAGGCCGCTTCTCGTGCTTTCGGTTAAGCGGTTCTTGCGCTGTGACTTCTATTAGTTGGGATAACATCATTTACTAGCACTTACCCAAGCACTTGAATGGTCTATTTGGAGTTTCTTTCTTACTCACAACAAAAATTGCCATCTATCTTGCGTGTCCTGCCTTGCATTATAACCATTCTCATCGCGCGTACTTCGAGTTCATGAACAGCGTGCTACCATAATAGAGGTGAATAAAACTTCCTGTACATTCTTATTCATATAATATTTGGTTTGCTGTCTGTACTATGCACTAAGCTTGTAACTGGATGCATGGGTAAGGCCGCTTCTCGTGCTTTCGGTTAAGCGGTTCTTGCGCTGTGACTTCTATTAGTTGGGATAACATCATTTACTAGCACGTACCCAAGCACTTTAATGGTCTATGTGGAGTTTCTTTCTTACTCACAACAAAAATTGACATCTATCTCGCGTGTCCTCCCCTTGCATTATCACCATTCTCATCGCGCGTACTTCGAGTTCAAGAACAGCGTGCTACCATCATAGAGGTGAATTAAACTTTCTGTACATTCGTATTCATATATTATTTGGTTTGCTGTGTGTAACATGCACTATGTTTGTAACTGGATGCATGGGTAAGGCCGCTTCTCGTGCTTTCGGTTAAGCGGTTCTGTCGCTGTGACTTCTATTAGTTGGGATAACATCATTTACTAGCACGTACCCAAGCACTTCAATGGTCTATGTGGAGTTTCTTTCTTACTCACAACAAAAATTGACATCTATCTCGCGTGTCCTGCCTTGCATCATCACCATTCTCATCGCGCGTACTTCGAGTTCACGAACAGCGTGCTACCATCATAGAGGTAAATAAAACTTTCTGTACATTCATATTCATATATTATTTGGTTTGCTGTGTGTAACATGCACTATGTTTGTAACTGGATGCATGGGTAAGGCCGCTTCTCGTGCTTTCGGTTAAGCGCTTCTGTCGCTGTGACTTCTATTAGTTGGGATAACATCATTTACTAGCACGTACCCAAGCACTTCAATGGTCTATGTGGAGTTTCTTTCTTACTCACAACAAAAATTGACATCTATCTCGCGTGTCCTGCCTTGCATCATCACCATTCTCATCGCGCGTACTTCGAGTTCACGAACAGCGTGCTACCATCATAGAGGTAAATAAAACTTTCTGTACCTTCATATTCATATATTATTTGGTTTGCTTTCTGTACTATGCACTATGTTTGTAATTGAAGGCATGGGTAAGGCCGCTTCTCGTGCTTTCGGTTAAGCGGTTCTTGCGCTGTGACTTCTATTAGTTGGGATAACATCATTTACTAGCACTTACCCAAGCACTTCAATGGTCTATGTGGAGTTTCTTTCTTACTGACAACAAAAATTGACATCTATCTCGCGTGTCCTGCCTTGCATCATCACCATTCTCATCGCGCGTACTTCGAGATCACGAACAGCGTGCTACCATCATAGAGGTAAATAAAACTTTCTGTACATTCATATTCATATAGTATTTGGTTTGCTTTCTGTACTATGCACTATGTTTGTAATTGAAGGCATGGATAAGGCTGCTTCTCGTGCTTTCGGTTGAGCGGTTCTTGCGCTGTGACTTCTATTAGTTGGGATAACATCATTTACTAGCACGTACCCAAGCACTTTAATGGTCTATGTGGAGTTTCTTTCTTACTCACAACAAAAATTGACATCTATCTCGCGTGTCCTCCCTTGCATTATCACCATTCTCATCGCGCGTACTTCGAGTTCACGAACAGCGTGCTACCATCATAGAGGTGAATAAAACTTTCTGTACATTCATATTCATATATTATTTGGTTTGCTGTGTGTAACATGCCCTATGTTTGTAACTGGATGCATGGGTAAGGCCGCTTCTCGTGCTTTCGGTTAAGCGGTTCTTGCGCTGTGACTTCTATTAGTTGGGATAACATCATTTACTAGCACTTACCCAAGCACTTCAATGGTCTATGTGGAGTTTTTTTCTTACTGACAACAAAAATTGACATCTATCTCGCGTGTCCTGCCTTGCATCATCACCATTCTCATCGCGCGTACTTCGAGATCACGAACAGCGTGCTACCATCATAGAGGTAAATAAAACTTTCTGTACATTCATATTCATATAGTATTTGGTTTGCTTTCTGTACTATGCACTATGTTTGTAATTGAAGGCATGGATAAGGCTGCTTCTCGTGCTTTCGGTTGAGCGGTTCTTGCGCTGTGACTTCTATTAGTTGGGATAACATCATTTCCTAGCACGTACCCAAGCACTTCAATGGTCTATGTGGAGTTTCTTTCTTACTCACAACAAAAATTGACATCTATCTCGCGTGTCCTGCCTTGCATCATCACCATTCTCATCGCGCGTACTTCGAGTTCACGAACAGCGTGCTACCATCATAGAGGTAAATAAAACTTTCTGTACATTCATATTCATATAGTATTTGGTTTGCTTTCTGTACTATGCACTATGTTTGTAATTGAAGGCTTGGGTAAGGCCGCTTCTCGTGCTTTCGGTTAAGCGGTTCTTGCGCTGTGACTTCTATTAGTTGGGATAACATCATTTACTAGCACGTACCCAAGCACTTAATTGGTCTATGTGGAGTTTCTTTCTTACTCACAACAAAAATTGACATCTATCTCGCGTGTCCTCCCTTGCATTATCACCATTCTCATCGCGCGTACTTCGAGTTCAAGAACAGCGTGCTACCATCATAGAGGTGAATAAAACTTTCTGTACATTCATATTCATATATTATTTGGTTTGCTGTGTGTAACATGCACTATGTTTGTAACTGGATGCATGGGTAAGGCCGCTTCTCGTGCTTTCGGTTAAGCGGTTCTGTCGCTGTGACTTCTATTAGTTGGGATAACATCATTTACTAGCACGTACCCAAGCACTTCAATGGTCTATGTGGAGTTTCTTTCTTACTCACAACAAAAATTGACATCTATCTCGCGTGTCCTGCCTTGCATCATCACCATTCTCATCGCGCGTACTTCAAATTCACGAACAGCGTGCTACCATCATAGAGGTAAATAAAACTTTCTGTACATTCATATTCATATAGTATTTGGTTTGCTTTCTGTACTATGCACTATGTTTGTAACTGGATTCATGGGTAAGACCGCTTCTCGTGCTTTCGATTAAGCGGTTCTTGCGCTGTGACTTCTATTAGTTGAAATAACATCATTTACTAGCACGTACCCAAGCACTTCAATGGTCTATGTGGAGTTTCTTTCTTACTCACAACAAAGATTGACATCTATCTCGCGTGTCCTGCCTTGCATCATCACCATTCTCATCGCGCGTACTTCGAGTTGACGAACAGCGTGCTACCATCATAGAGGTAAATAAAACTTTCTGTACATTCATATTCATATATTATTTGGTTGCTGTCTGTACTATGCACTATGTTTGTAATTGAAGGCATGGGTAAGGCCGCTTCTCGTGCTTTCGGTTAAGCGGTTCTTGCGCTGTGACTTCTATTAGTTGGAATAACATCATTTACTAGCACTTACCCAAGCACTTCAATGGTCTATGCGGAGTTTCTTTCTTACTGACAACAAAAATTGACATCTATCTCGCGTGTCCTGCCTTGCATTATCACCATTCTCATGGCGCGTACTTCGAGTTCACGAACAGCGTGCTACCATAATAGAGGTGAATAAAACTTTCTGTACATTCATATTCATATATTATTTGGTTTGCTGTCTGTACTATGCACTATGTTTGTAACTGGATGCATGGGTAAGGCCGCTTCTCGTGCTTTCGGGTAAGCGGTTCTTGCGCTGTGACTTCTATTAGTTGGGATAACATCATTTACTAGCACTTACCCAAGCACTTGAATGGTCTATTTGGAGTTTCTTTCTTACTCACAACAAAAATTGCCATCTATCTTGCGTGTCCTGCCTTGCATTATAACCATTCTCATCGCGCGTACTTCGAGTTCATGAACAGCGTGCTACCATAATAGAGGTGAATAAAACTTCCTGTACATTCTTATTCATATAATATTTGGTTTGCTGTCTGTACTATGCACTAAACTTGTAACTGGATGCATGGGTAAGGCCGCTTCTCGTGCTTTCGGTTAAGCGGTTCTTGCGCTGTGACTTCTATTAGTTGGGATAACATCATTTACTAGCACGTACCCAAGCACTTTAATGGTCTATGTGGAGTTTCTTTCTTACTCACAACAAAAATTGACATCTATCTCGCGTGTCCTCCCCTTGCATTATCACCATTCTCATCGCGCGTACTTCGAGTTCAAGAACAGCGTGCTACCATCATAGAGGTGAATAAAGCTTTCTGTACATTCATATTCATATATTATTTGGTTTGCTGTGTGTAACATGCACTATGTTTGTAACTGGATGCATGGGTAAGGCCGCTTGTCGTGCTTTCGGTTAAGCGGTTCTGTCGCTGTGACTTCTATTAGTTGGGATAACATCATTTACTAGCACGTACCCAAGCACTTCAATGGTCTATGTGGAGTTTCTTTCTTACTCACAACAAAAATTGACATCTATCTCGCGTGTCCTGCCTTGCATCATCACCATTCTCATCGCGCGTACTTCGAGTTCACGAACAGCGTGCTGCCATCATAGAGGTAAATAAAACTTTCTGTACATTCATATTCATATATTATTTGGTTTGCTGTCTGTACTATGCACTATGTTTGTAATTGAAGGCATGGGTAAGGCCGCTTCTCGTGCTTTCGGTTAAGCGGTTCTTGCGCCGTGACTTCTATTAGTTTGAATAACATCATTTACTAGCACTTACCCAAGCACTTCAATGGTCTATGCGGAGTTTCTTTCTTACTGACAACAAAAATTGACATCTATCTCACGTGTCCTGCCTTGCATTATCACCATTCTCATGGCGCGTACTTCGAGTTCACGAACAGCGTGCTACCATAATAGAGGTGAATAAAACTTTCTGTACATTCATATTCATATATTATTTGGTTTGCTTTCTGTACTATGCACTATGTTTGTAACTGGATGCATGGGTAAGGCCGCTTCTCGTGCTTTCGGTTAAGCGGTTCTTGCGCTGTGACTTCTAATAGTTGGGATAACATCATTTACTAGCACTTACCCAAGCACTTCAATGGTCTATTTGGAGTTTCTTTCTTACTCACAACGAAAATTGCCATCTATCTTGCGTGTCCTGCCTTGCATTATAACCATTCTCATCGCGCATACTTCGAGTTCATGAACAGCGTGCTACCATATTAGAGGTGAATAAAACTTCCTGTACATTCTTATTCATATATTATTTGGTTTGCTGCCTGTACTATGCACTAAGTTTGTAACTGGATGCATGGGTAAGGCCGCTTCTCGTGCTTTCGGTTAAGCGGTTCTTGCGCTGTGACTTCTATTAGTTGGGATAACATCATTTACTAGCACGTACCCAAGCACTTTATTGGTCTATGTGGAGTTTCTTTCTTACTCACAACAAAAATTGACATCTATCTCGCGTGTCCTCCCTTGCATTATCACCATTCTCATCGCGCGTACTTCGAGTTCAAGAACAGCGTGCTACCATCATAGAGGTGAATAAAACTTTCTGTACATTCATATTCATATATTATTTGGTTTGCTGTGTGTAACATGCACTATGTTTGTAACTGGATGCATGGGTAAGGCCGCTTCTCGTGCTTTCGGTTAAGCGCTTCTGTCGCTGTGACTTCTATTAGTTGGGATAACATCATTTACTAGCACGTACCCAAGCACTTCAATGGTCTATGCGGAGTTTCTTTCTTACTGACAACAAAATTGACATCTATCTCACGTGTCCTGCCTTGCATTATCACCATTCTCTTCGCGCGTACTTCGAGTTCACGAATAGCGTGCTATCATAATAGAGGTGAATAAAACTTCCTGTACATTCTTATTCATATAATATTTGGTTTGCTGTCTGTACTATGCACTAAGTTTGTAACTGGATGCATGGGTAAGGCCGCTTCTCGTGCTTTCGGTTAAGCGGTTCTTGCGCTGTGACTTCTATTAGTTGGGATAACATCATTTACTAGCACTTACCCAAGCACTTCAATGGTCTATTTGGAGTTTCTTTCTTACTCACAACAAAAATTGCCATCTATCTTGCGTGTCCTGCCTTGCATTATAACCATTCTCATCGCGCGTACTTCGAGTTCATGAACAGCGTGCTACCATATTAGAGGTGAATAAAACTTCCTGTACATTCTTATTCATATAATATTTGGTTTGCTGTCTGTACTATGCA
Source organism: Rhipicephalus microplus (assembly GCF_043290135.1). Taxonomy (NCBI): domain Eukaryota; kingdom Metazoa; phylum Arthropoda; class Arachnida; order Ixodida; family Ixodidae; genus Rhipicephalus; species Rhipicephalus microplus. The sequence continues at coordinate 36,263,041 of NW_027464586.1, forward strand.
CTAAGTTTGTAACTGGATGCATGGGTAAGGCCGCTTCTCGTGCTTTCGGTTAAGCGGTTCTTGCGCTGTGACTTCTATTAGTTGGGATAACATCATTTACTAGCACGTACCCAAGCACTTTAATGGTCTATGTGGAGTTTCTTTCTTACTCACAACAAAAATTGACATCTATCTCGCGTGTCCTCCCTTGCATTATCACCATTCTCATCGCGCGTACTTCGAGTTCAAGAACAGCGTGCTACCATCATAGAGGTGAATAAAAGTTTCTGTACATTCATATTCATATATTATTTGGTTTGCTGTGTGTTACATGCACTATGTTTGTAACTGGATGCATGGGTAAGGCCGCTTCTCGTGCTTTCGGTTAAGCGCTTCTGTCGCTGTGACTTCTATTAGTTGGGATAACATCATTTACTAGCACGTACCCAAGCACTTCAATGGTCTATGTGGAGTTTCTTTCTTACTCACAACAAAAATTGACATCTATCTCGCGTGTCCTGCCTTGCATCATCACCATTCTCATCGCGCGTACATCGAGTTCACGAACAGCGTGCTACCATCATAGAGGTAAATAAAACTTTCTGTACATTCATATTCATATATTATTTGGTTTGCTTTCTGTACTATGCACTATGTTTGTAATTGAAGGCATGGGTAAGGCCGCTTCTCGTGCTTTCGGTTAAGCGGTTCTTGCGCTGTGACTTCTATTAGTTGGGATAACATCATTTACTAGCACTTACCCAAGCACTTCAAAGGTCTATGTGGAGTTTCTTTCTTACTGACAACAAAAATTGACATCTATCTCGCGTGTCCTGCCTTGCATTATCACCATTCTCATGGCGCGTACTTTGAGTTCACGAACAGCGTGCTACCATAATAGAGGTGAATAAAACTTTCTGTACATTCATATTCATATATTATTTGGTTTGCTGTCTGTACTATGCACTATGTTTGTAACTGGATGCATGGGTAAGGCCGCTTCTCGTGCTTTCGGTTAAGCGGTTCTTGCGCTGTGACTTCTATTAGTTGGGATAACATCATTTACTAGCACGTACCCAAGCACTTTAATGGTCTATGTGGAGTTTCTTTCTTACTCACAACAAAAATTGACATCTATCTCGCGTGTCCTCCCTTGCATTATCACCATTCTCATCGCGCGTACTTCGAGTTCAAGAACAGCGTGCTACCATCATAGAGGTGAATAAAACTTCCTGAACTTTCTTATTCATATATTATTTGGTTTGCTGTCTGTACTATGCACTATGTTTGTAACTGGATGCATAGGCAAGGCCGCTTCTCGTGCTTTCGGTTAAGCGGTTCTTGCGCTGTGACTTCTATTAGTTGGGATAACATCATTTACTAGCACGTACCCAAGCACCTAAATGGTCTATGTGGAGTTTCTTTCTTACTCACAACAAAAATTGACATCTATCTCACGTGTCCTGCCTTGCATTATCACCATTATCATCGCGCGTACTTCGAGTTCACGAACAGCCTGCTACCATAATAGAGGTGAATAAAACTTTCTTTACATTCATATTCATATATTATTTGGTTTGCTGTCTGTACTATGCACTATGTTTGTAACTGGATGCATGGGTAAGGCCGCTTCTCGTGCTTTCGGTTAAGTGGTTCTTGCGCTGTGACTTCTATTAATATGGATAACATCATTTACTAGCGCTTACCCAAGCACTTCAATGGTCTATTTGGAGTTTCTTTCTTACTCACAACAAAAATTGACATCTATCTCGCGTGTCCTGCCATGCATTATCACCATTCTCATCGCGCGTACTTCGAGTTCACGAGCAGCGTGCTACCATCATAGAGGTGAATAAAACTTTCTGTGCACTCATATTCATATATTATTTGGTTTGCTGTCTGTACTATGCACTATGTTTGTAACTGGATGCATGAGTAAGGCCGCTTCTCGTGCTTTCGGTTAAGCGGTTCATGCGCTGTGACTTCTATTAGTTGAGATAACATCATTTACTAGCACTTACCCAAGCACTTCAATGGTCTATGTGGAGTTTCTTTCTTACTCACAACAAAGATTGACATAAATCTCGCGTGTCCTGCCTTGCATTATCACCATTCTCATCGCGCGTACTTCGAGTTCACGAACAGCGTGCTACCATCATAGAGGTGAACAAAACTTTCTGTACATTCATATTCATATATTATTTGGTTTGCTGTCTGTACCATGCACTATGTTTGTAACTGGATGCATGGGTAAGGCCGCTTCTTGTGCTTTCGGTTAAGCGGTTCTTAAGCTGTGACTTCTATTAGTTGGGGTAACGTCATTTACTAGCACTTACCCAAGCACTTCAATGGTCTATTTGGAGTTTCTTTCTTACTCACAACAAAAATTGACATCTATCTCGCGTGTCCTGCCTTGCATTATCACCATTCTCTTCGCGCGTACTTCGATTTCACGAACAGCGTGCTACCATCATAGAGGTAAATAAAACTTTTTGTACATTCATATTCATATATTATTTAGTTTGCTGTCTGTACTATGCACTATGTTTGTAATTTGATGCATGGGTAAGGCCGCTTCTCGTGCTTTCGGTTAAGCGGTTCTTGCGCTGTGACTTCTATTAGTAGGAATAACATCATTTACTAGCACTTACCCAAGCACTACAATGGTCTATTTGGAGTTTCTTTCTTACTCACAACAAAAATTGCCATCTATCTTGCGTGTCCTGCCTTGCATAATAACCATTCTCATCGCGCGTACTTCGATTTCACGAACAGCGTGCTACCATCATAGAGGTGAATAAAACTTCCTGAACTTTCTTATTCATATATTATTTGGTTTGCTGTCTGTACTATGCACTATGTTTGTAACTGGATGCATAGTCAAGGCCGCTTCTCGTGCGTTCGGTTAAGCAGTTCTTGCGCTGTGACTTCTATTAGTTGGGATAACATCATTTACTAGCACGTACCCAAGCACTTTAATGGTCTATGTGGAGTTTCTTTCTTACTCACAACAAAAATTGACATCTATCTCGCGTGTCCTCCCTTGCATTATCACCATTCTCATCGCGCGTACTTCGAGTTCACGAACAGCGTGCTACCATAATAGAGGTGAATAAAACTTTCTGTACATTCATATTCTTATATTATTTGGTTTGCTGTCTGTACTATGCACTATGTTTGTAACTGGATGCATGGGTAAGGCCGCTTCTCATGCTTTCGGTTAAGCGGTTCTTGCGCTGTGACTTCTATTAGTTGGGATAACATCCTTTACTAGCACGTACCCAAGCACCTAAATGGTCTATGTGGAGTTTCTTTCTTACTCACAACAAAAATTGACATCTATCTCACGTGTCCTGCCTTGCATTATCACCATTCTCATCGCGCGTACTTCGAGTTCACGAACAGCGTGCTACCATAATAGAGGTGAATAAAACTTTCTTTACATTCATATTCATATAATATTTGGTTTGCTGTCTGTACTATGCACTATGTTTGTAACTGGATGCATGGGTAAGGCCGCTTCTCGTGCTTTCGGTTAAGTGGTTCTTGCGCTGTGACTTCTATTAATATGGATAACATCATTTACTAGCGCTTACCCAAGCAATTCAATGGTCTATTTGGAGTTTCTTTCTTACTCACAACAAAAATTGACATCTATCTCGCGTGTCCTGCCTTGCATTTAACCATTCTCATCGCGCGTACTTCGATTTCACGAACAGCGTGCTACCATCATAGAGGTGAATAAAACTTCCTGTACATTCTTATTCACATATTATTTGGTTTGCTGTCTGTACTATGCACTATGTTTGTGACTGGATGCATAGGTAAGCTGCTTCTCGTGGTTTCGGTTAAGCAGTTCTTGCGCTGTGACTTCTATTAGTTGGGATAACATCATTTACTAGCACGTACCCAAGCACTTTAATGTTCTATGTGGAGTTTCTTTCTTACTCACAACAAAAATTGACATCTATCTCGCGTGTTCTTCCTTGCATTATCACCATTCTCATCGCGCGTACTTCGAGTTCACGAACAGCGTGCTACCATCATAGAGGTGAATAAAACGTTCTCTACATTCATATTCATATATTATTTGGTTTGCTGTCTGTACTATGCACTATGTTTGTAACTGGATGCATGGGTAAGGCCGCTTCTCGTGCTTTCGGTTAAGCGGTTCTGTCGCTGTGACTTCTATTAGTTGGGATAACATCATTTACTAGCACGTACCCAAGCACTTCAATGGTCTATGTGGAGTTTCTTTCTTACTCACAACAAAAATTGACATCTATCTCGCGTGTCCTGCCTTGCATCATCACCATTCTCATCGCGCGTACATCGAGTTCACGAACAGCGTGCTACCATCATAGAGGTAAATAAAACTTTCTGTACATTCATATTCATATATTATTTGGTTTGCTTTCTGTACTATGCACTATGTTTGTAATTGAAGGCATGGGTAAGGCCGCTTCTCGTGCTTTCGGTTAAGCGGTTCTTGCGCTGTGACTTCTATTAGTTGGGATAACATCATTTACTAGCACTTACCCAAGCACTTCAAAGGTCTATGTGGAGTTTCTTTCTTACTGACAACAAAAATTGACATCTATCTCGCGTGTCCTGCCTTGCATTATCACCATTCTCATGGCGCGTACTTTGAGTTCACGAACAGCGTGCTACCATAATAGAGGTGAATAAAACTTTCTGTACATTCATATTCATATATTATTTGGTTTGCTGTCTGTACTATGCACTATGTTTGTAACTGGATGCATGGGTAAGGCCGCTTCTCGTGCTTTCGGTTAAGCGGTTCTTGCGCTGTGACTTCTATTAGTTGGGATAACATCATTTACTAGCACGTACCCAAGCACTTTAATGGTCTATGTGGAGTTTCTTTCTTACTCACAACAAAAATTGACATCTATCTCGCGTGTCCTCCCTTGCATTATCACCATTCTCATCGCGCGTACTTCGAGTTCAAGAACAGCGTGCTACCATCATAGAGGTGAATAAAACTTCCTGAACTTTCTTATTCATATATTATTTGGTTTGCTGTCTGTACTATGCACTATGTTTGTAACTGGATGCATAGGCAAGGCCGCTTCTCGTGCTTTCGGTTAAGCGGTTCTTGCGCTGTGACTTCTATTAGTTGGGATAACATCATTTACTAGCACGTACCCAAGCACCTAAATGGTCTATGTGGAGTTTCTTTCTTACTCACAACAAAAATTGACATCTATCTCACGTGTCCTGCCTTGCATTATCACCATTATCATCGCGCGTACTTCGAGTTCACGAACAGCCTGCTACCATAATAGAGGTGAATAAAACTTTCTTTACATTCATATTCATATATTATTTGGTTTGCTGTCTGTACTATGCACTATGTTTGTAACTGGATGCATGGGTAAGGCCGCTTCTCGTGCTTTCGGTTAAGTGGTTCTTGCGCTGTGACTTCTATTAATATGGATAACATCATTTACTAGCGCTTACCCAAGCACTTCAATGGTCTATTTGGAGTTTCTTTCTTACTCACAACAAAAATTGACATCTATCTCGCGTGTCCTGCCATGCATTATCACCATTCTCATCGCGCGTACTTCGAGTTCACGAGCAGCGTGCTACCATCATAGAGGTGAATAAAACTTTCTGTGCACTCATATTCATATATTATTTGGTTTGCTGTCTGTACTATGCACTATGTTTGTAACTGGATGCATGAGTAAGGCCGCTTCTCGTGCTTTCGGTTAAGCGGTTCATGCGCTGTGACTTCTATTAGTTGAGATAACATCATTTACTAGCACTTACCCAAGCACTTCAATGGTCTATGTGGAGTTTCTTTCTTACTCACAACAAAGATTGACATAAATCTCGCGTGTCCTGCCTTGCATTATCACCATTCTCATCGCGCGTACTTCGAGTTCACGAACAGCGTGCTACCATCATAGAGGTGAACAAAACTTTCTGTACATTCATATTCATATATTATTTGGTTTGCTGTCTGTACCATGCACTATGTTTGTAACTGGATGCATGGGTAAGGCCGCTTCTTGTGCTTTCGGTTAAGCGGTTCTTAAGCTGTGACTTCTATTAGTTGGGGTAACGTCATTTACTAGCACTTACCCAAGCACTTCAATGGTCTATTTGGAGTTTCTTTCTTACTCACAACAAAAATTGACATCTATCTCGCGTGTCCTGCCTTGCATTATCACCATTCTCTTCGCGCGTACTTCGATTTCACGAACAGCGTGCTACCATCATAGAGGTAAATAAAACTTTTTGTACATTCATATTCATATATTATTTAGTTTGCTGTCTGTACTATGCACTATGTTTGTAATTTGATGCATGGGTAAGGCCGCTTCTCGTGCTTTCGGTTAAGCGGTTCTTGCGCTGTGACTTCTATTAGTAGGAATAACATCATTTACTAGCACTTACCCAAGCACTACAATGGTCTATTTGGAGTTTCTTTCTTACTCACAACAAAAATTGCCATCTATCTTGCGTGTCCTGCCTTGCATAATAACCATTCTCATCGCGCGTACTTCGATTTCACGAACAGCGTGCTACCATCATAGAGGTGAATAAAACTTCCTGAACTTTCTTATTCATATATTATTTGGTTTGCTGTCTGTACTATGCACTATGTTTGTAACTGGATGCATAGTCAAGGCCGCTTCTCGTGCGTTCGGTTAAGCAGTTCTTGCGCTGTGACTTCTATTAGTTGGGATAACATCATTTACTAGCACGTACCCAAGCACTTTAATGGTCTATGTGGAGTTTCTTTCTTACTCACAACAAAAATTGACATCTATCTCGCGTGTCCTCCCTTGCATTATCACCATTCTCATCGCGCGTACTTCGAGTTCACGAACAGCGTGCTACCATAATAGAGGTGAATAAAACTTTCTGTACATTCATATTCTTATATTATTTGGTTTGCTGTCTGTACTATGCACTATGTTTGTAACTGGATGCATGGGTAAGGCCGCTTCTCATGCTTTCGGTTAAGCGGTTCTTGCGCTGTGACTTCTATTAGTTGGGATAACATCCTTTACTAGCACGTACCCAAGCACCTAAATGGTCTATGTGGAGTTTCTTTCTTACTCACAACAAAAATTGACATCTATCTCACGTGTCCTGCCTTGCATTATCACCATTCTCATCGCGCGTACTTCGAGTTCACGAACAGCGTGCTACCATAATAGAGGTGAATAAAACTTTCTTTACATTCATATTCATATAATATTTGGTTTGCTGTCTGTACTATGCACTATGTTTGTAACTGGATGCATGGGTAAGGCCGCTTCTCGTGCTTTCGGTTAAGTGGTTCTTGCGCTGTGACTTCTATTAATATGGATAACATCATTTACTAGCGCTTACCCAAGCAATTCAATGGTCTATTTGGAGTTTCTTTCTTACTCACAACAAAAATTGACATCTATCTCGCGTGTCCTGCCTTGCATTTAACCATTCTCATCGCGCGTACTTCGATTTCACGAACAGCGTGCTACCATCATAGAGGTGAATAAAACTTCCTGTACATTCTTATTCACATATTATTTGGTTTGCTGTCTGTACTATGCACTATGTTTGTGACTGGATGCATAGGTAAGCTGCTTCTCGTGGTTTCGGTTAAGCAGTTCTTGCGCTGTGACTTCTATTAGTTGGGATAACATCATTTACTAGCACGTACCCAAGCACTTTAATGTTCTATGTGGAGTTTCTTTCTTACTCACAACAAAAATTGACATCTATCTCGCGTGTTCTTCCTTGCATTATCACCATTCTCATCGCGCGTACTTCGAGTTCACGAACAGCGTGCTACCATCATAGAGGTGAATAAAACGTTCTCTACATTCATATTCATATATTATTTGGTTTGCTGTCTGTACTATGCACTATGTTTGTAACTGGATGCATGGGTAAGGCCGCTTCTCGTGCTTTCGGTTAAGCGGTTCTTGCGCTGTGACTTCTATTAGTTGGGATAACATCATTTACTAGCACGTACCCAAGCACTTCAATGGTCTATGTGGAGTTTCTTTCTTACTCACAACAAAAATTGACATCTATCTCACGTGTCCTGCCTTGCATTGTCACCATTCTCATCGCGCGTACTTCGAGTTCACGAACAGCGTGCTACCATAATAGAGGTGCATAAAACTTTCTGTACATTCATATTCATATATTATTTGGTTCGCTGTCTGTACTATGCACTATGTTTGTAACTGGATGCATGGGTAAGGCCGCTTCTCGTACTTTCGGTTAAGCGGTTCTTGCGCTGTGACTTCTATTAGTATAGATAACATCATTTACTAGCGCTTACCAAAGCACTTCTATGGGATATTTGGAGTTTCTTTCTTACTCACAACAAAAATTGACATCTATCTCGCGTGTCCTGCCATGCATTATCACCATTCTCATCGCGCGTACTTCGAGTTCACGAGCAGCGTGCTACCATCATAGAGGTGAATAAAACTTTCTGTGCACTCATATTCATATATTATTTGGTTTGCTGTCTGTACTATGCACTATGTAACTGGATGCATGAGTAAGGCCGCTTCTCGTGCTTTCGGTTAAGCGGTTCTTGCGCTGTGACTTCTATAAGTTGAGATAACATCATTTACTAGCACTTACCCAAGCACTTCAATGGTCTATGTGGAGTTTCTTTCTTACTCACAACAAAGATTGACATCTATCTCGCGTGTCCTGCCTTGCATTATCACCATTCTCTTCGCGCGTACTTCGAGTTCACGAATAGCGTGCTACCATAATAGAGGTGAATAAAACTTCCTGTACATTCTTATTCATATAATATTTGGTTTGCTGTCTGTACTATGCACTAAGTTTGTAACTGGATGCATGGGTAAGGCCGCTTCTCGTGCTTTCGGTTAAGCGGTTCTTGCGCTGTGACTTCTATTAGTTGGGATAACATCATTTACTAGCACGTACACAAGCACTTTAATGGTCTATGTGGAGTTTCTTTCTTACTCACAACAAAAATTGACATCTATCTCGCGTGTCCTCCCTTGCATTATCACCATTCTCATCGCGCGTACTTCGAGTTCAAGAACAGCGTGCTACCATCATAGAGAAGAATAAAACTTTCTGTACATTCATATTCATATATTATTTGGTTTGCTGTGTGTAACATGCACTATGTTTGTAACTGGATGCATGGGTAAGGCCGCTTCTAGTGCTTTCGGTTAAGCGGTTCTGTCGCTGTGACTTCTATTAGTTGGGATAACATCATTTACTAGCACGTACCCAAGCACTTCAATGGTCTATGTGGAGTTTCTTTCTTACTCACAACAAAAATTGACATCTATCTCGCGTGTCCTGCCTTGCATCATCACCATTCTCATCGCGCGTACTTCGAGTTCACGAACAGCGTGCTACCATCATAGAGGTAAATAAAACTTTCTGTACATTCATATTCATATAGTATTTGGTTTGCTTTCTGTACTATGCACTATGTTTGTAATTGAAGGCATGGGTAAGGCCGCTTCTCGTGCTTTCGGTTAAGCGGTTCTTGCGCTGTGACTTCTCTTAGTTGGGATAACATCATTTACTAGCACGTACCCAAGCACTTTAATGGTCTATGTGGAGTTTCTTTCTTACTCACAACAAAAATTGACATCTATCTCGCGTGTCCTCCCTTGCATTATCACCATTCTCATCGCGCGTACTTCGAGTTCACGAACAGCGTGCTACCATAATAGACGTGAATAAAACTTTCTGTACATTCATATTCTTATATTATTTGGTTTGCTGTCTGTACTATGCACTATGTTTGTAACTGGATGCATGGGTAAGGCCGCTTCTCATGCTTTCGGTTAAGCGGTTCTTGCGCTGTGACTTCTATTAGTTGGGATAACATCATTTACTAGCACGTACCCAAGCACCTAAATGGTCTATGTGGAGTTTCTTTCTTACTCACAACAAAAATTGACATCTATCTCACGTGTCCTGCCTTGCATTATCACCATTCTCATCGCGCGTACTTCGAGTTCACGAACAGCGTGCTACCATAATAGAGGTGAATAAAACTTTCTTTACATTCATATTCATATATTATTTGGTTTGCTGTCTGTACTATGCACTATGTTTGTAACTGGATGCATGGGTAAGGCCGCTTCTCGTGCTTTCGGTTAAGTGGTTCTTGCGCTGTGACTTCTATTAATATGGATAACATCATTTACTAGCGCTTACCCAAGCACTTCAATGGTCTATTTGGAGTTTCTTTCTTACTCACAACAAAAATTGACATCTATCTCGCGTGTCCTGCCATGCATTATCACCATTCTCATCGCGCGTACTTCGAGTTCACGAGCAGCCCGCTACCATCATAGAGGTGAATAAAACTTTCTGTGAACTCATATTCATATATTATTTGGTTTGCTGTCTGTACTATGCACTATGTTTGTAACTGGATGCATGAGTAAGGCCGCTTCTCGTGCTTTCGGTTAAGCGGTTCATGCGCTGTGACTTCTATTAGTTGAGATAACATCATTTACTAGCACTTACCCAAGCACTTCAATGGTCTATGTGGAGTTTCTTTCTTACTCACAACAAAGATTGACATAAATCTCGCGTGTCCTGCCTTGCATTATCACCATTCTCATCGCGCGTACTTCGAGTTCACGAACAGCGTGCTACCATCATAGAGGTGAACAAAACTTTCTGTAGATTCATATTCATATAATATTTGGTTTGCTGTCTGTACCATGCACTATGTTTGTAACTGGATGCATGGGTAAGGCCGCTTCTTGTGCTTTCGGTTAAGCGGTTCTTAAGCTGTGACTTCTATTAGTTGGGATAACATCATTTACTAGCACTTACCCAAGCACTTCAATGGTCTATTTTGAGTTTCTTTCTTACTCACAACAAAAATTGACATCTATCTCGCGTGTCCTGCCTTGCATTATCACCATTCTCTTCGCGCGTACTTCGATTTCACGAACAGCGTGCTACCATCATAGAGGTAAATAAAACTTTTTGTACATTCATATTCATATATTATTTAGTTTGCTGTCTGTACTATGCACTATGTTTGTAATTGGATGCATGGGTACGGCCGCTTCTCGTGCTTTCGGTTAAGCGGTTCTTGCGCTGTGACTTCTATTAGTAGGAATAACATCATTTACTAGCACTTACCCAAGCACTTCAATGGTCTATTTGGAGTTTCTTTCTTACTCACAACAAAAATTGCCATCTATCTTGCGTGTCCTGCCTTGCATAATAACCATTCTCATCGCGCGTACTTCGATTTCACGAACAGCGTGCTACCATCATAGAGGTGAATAAAACTTCCTGAACTTTCTTATTCATACATTATTTGGTTTGCTGTCTGTACTATGCACTATGTTTGTAACTGGATGCATAGTCAAGGCCGCTTCTCGTGCGTTCGGTTAAGCAGTTCTTGCGCTGTGACTTCTATTAGTTGGGATAACATCATTTACTAGCACGTACCCAAGCACTTTAATTGTCTATGTGGAGTTTCTTTCTTACTCACAACAAAAATTGACATCTATCTCGCGTGTCCTCCCTTGCATTATCACCATTCTCATCGCGCGTACTTCGAGTTCACGAACAGCGTGCTACCATATTAGAGGTGAATAAAACTTTCTGTACATTCATATTCTTATATTATTTGGTTTGCTGTCTGTACTATGCACTATGTTTGTAACTGGATGCATGGGTAAGGCCGCTTCTCGTGCTTTCGGTTAAGCGGTTCTTGCGCTGTGACTTCTATTAGTTGGGATAACATCATTTACTAGCACGTACCCAAGCACTTCAATGGTCTATGTGGAGTTTCTTTCTTACTCACAACAAAAATTGACATCTATCTCACGTGTCGTGCCTTGCATTATCACCATTCTCATCGCGCGTACTTCGAGTTCACGAACAGCGTGCTACCATAATAGAGGTGCATAAAACTTTCTGTACATTCATATTCATATATTATTTGGTTTGCTGTCTGTACTATGCACTATGTTTGTAACTGGATGCATGGGTAAGGCCGCTTCTCGTACTTTCGGTTAAGCGGTTCTTGCGCTGTGACTTCTATTAGTATAGATAACATCATTTACTAGCGCTTACCAAAGCACTTCTATGGTCTATTTGGAGTTTCTTTCTTACAACAAAAATTGACATCTATCTCGCGTGTCCTGCCATGCATTATCACCATTCTCATCGCGCGTACTTCGAGTTCACGAGCAGCGTGCTACCATCATAGAGGTGAATAAAACTTTCTGTGCACTCATATTCATATATTATTTGGTTTGCTGTCTGTACTATGCACTATGTAACTGGATGCATGAGTAAGGCCGCTTCTCGTGCTTTCGGTTAAGCGGTTCTTGCGCTGTGACTTCTATTAGTTGAGATAACAACATTTACTAGCACTTACCCAAGCACTTCAATGGTCTATGTGGAGTTTCTTTCTTACTCACAACAAAGATTGACATCTATCTCGCGTGTCCTGCCTTGCATTGTCACCATTCTCTTCGCGCGTACTTCGAGTTCACGAATAGCGTGCTACCATAATAGAGGTGATAAAACTTCCTGTACATTCTTATTCATATAATATTTGGTTTGCTGTCTGTACTATGCACTAAGTTTGTAACTGGATGCATGGGTAAGGCCGCTTCTCGTGCTTTCGGTTAAGCGGTTCTTGCGCTGTGACTTCTATTAGTTGGGATAACATCATTTACTAGCACGTACCCAAGCACTTTAATGGTCTATGTGGAGTTTCTTTCTTACTCACAACAAAAATTGACATCTATCTCGCGTGTCCTCCCTTGCATTATCACCATTCTCATCGCGCGTACTTCGAGTTCAAGAACAGCGTGCTACCATCATAGAGGTGAATAAAACTTTCTGTACATTCATATTCATATATTATTTGGTTTGCTGTGTGTAACATGCACTATATTTGTAATTGAAGGCATGGGTAAGGCCGCTTCTCGTGCTTTCGGTTAAGCGGTTCTTGCGCTGTGACTTCTATTAGTTGGGATAACATCATTTACTAGCACTTACCCAAGCACTTCAATGGTCTATGTGGAGTTTCTTTCTTACTGACAACAAAAATTGACATCTATCTCGCGTGTCCTGCCTTGCATTATCACCATTCTCATGGCGCGTACTTCGAGTTCACGAACAGCGTGCTACCATAATAGAGGTGAATAAAACTTTCTGTACATTCATATTCATATATTATTTGGTTTGCTGTCTGTACCATGCACTATGTTTGTAACTGGATGCATGGGTAAGGCCGCTTCTTGTGCTTTCGGTTAAGCGGTTCTTAAGCTGTGACTTCTATTAGTTGGGATAACATCATTTACTAGCACTTACCCAAGCACTTCAATGGTCTATTTAGAGTTTCTTTCTTACTCACAACAAAAATTGACATCTATCTCGCGTGTCCTGCCATGCATTATCACCATTCTCATCGCGCGTACTTCGAGTTCAAGAACAGCGTGCTACCATCATAGAGGTGAATAAAACTTTCTGTACATTCATATTCATATATTATTTGGTTTGCTGTGTGTAACATGCACTATGTTTGTAACTGGATGCATGGGTAAGGCCGCTTCTCGTGCTTTCGGTTAAGCGGTTCTGTCGCTGTGACTTCTATTAGTTGGGATAACATCATTTACTAGCACATACCCAAAAACTTCAATGGTCTATGTGGAGTTTCTTTCTTACTCACAACAAAAATTGACATCTATCTCGCGTGTCTTGCCTTGCATCATCACCATTCTCATCGCGCGTACTTCGAGTTCACGAACAGCGTGCTACCATCATAGAGGTAAATAAAACTTTCTGTACATTCATATTCATATAGTATTTGGTTTGCTTTCTGTACTATGCACTATGTTTGTAATTGAAGGCATGGGTAAGGCCGCTTCTCGTGCTTTCGGTTAAGCGGTTCTGTCGCTGTGACTTCTATTAGTTGGGATAACATCATTTACTAGCACATACCCAAAAACTTCAATGGTCTATGTGGAGTTTCTTTCTTACTCACAACAAAAATTGACATCTATCTCGCGTGTCCTGCCTTGCATCATCACCATTCTCATCGCGCGTACTTCGAGTTCACGAACAGCGTGCTACCATCATAGAGGTAAATAAAACTTTCTGTACATTCATATTCATATAGTATTTGGTTTGCTTTCTGTACTATGCACTATGTTTGTAATTGAAGGCATGGGTAAGGCCGCTTCTCGTGCTTTCGGTTAAGCGGTTCTTGCGCTGTGACTTCTATTAGTTGGGATAACATCATTTACTAGCACTTACCCAAGCACTTCAATGGTCTATGTGGAGTTTCTTTCTTACTGACAACAAAAATTGACATCTATCTCGCGTGTCCTGCCTTGCATTATCACCATTCTCATGGCGCGTACTTCGAGTTCACGAACAGCGTGCTACCATAATAGAGGTGAATAAAACTTTCTGTACATTCATATTCATATATTATTTGGTTTGCTGTCTGTACCATGCACTATGTTTGTAACTGGATGCATGGGTAAGGCCGCTTCTTGTGCTTTCGGTTAAGCGGTTCTTAAGCTGTGACTTTTATTAGTTGGGATAACATCATTTACTAGCACTTACCCAAGCACTTCAATGGTCTATTTTGAGTTTCTTTCTTACTCACAACAAAAATTGACATCTATCTCGCGTGTCCTGCCTTGCATTATCACCATTCTCATCGCGCGTACTTCGAGTTCACAAACGGCGTGCTACCATAATAGAGGTGAATAAAACTTTCTGTACATTCATATTCTTATATTATTTGGTTTGCTGTCTGTACTATGCACTATGTTTGTAACTGGATGCATGGGTAAGGCCGCTTCTCATGCTTTCGGTTAAGCGGTTCTTGCCCTGTGACTTCTATTAGTTGGGATAACATCATTTACTAGCACGTACCCAAGCACCTAAATGGTCTATGTGGAGTTTCTTTCTTACTCACAACAAAAATTGACATCTATCTCACGTGTCCTGCCTTGCATTATCACCATTCTCATCGCGCGTACTTCGAGTTCACGAACAGCGTGCTACCATAATAGAGGTGAATAAAACTTTCTTTACATTCATATTCATATATTATTTGGTTTGCTGTCTGTACTATGCACTATGTTTGTAACTGGATGCATGGGTAAGGCCGCTTCTCGTGCTTTCGGTTAAGTGGTTCTTGCGCTGTGACTTCTATTAATATGGATAACATCATTTACTAGCGCTTACCCAAGCACTTTTATGGTCTATTTAGAGTTTCTTTCTTACTCACAACAAAAATTGACATCTATCTCGCGTGTCCTGCCATGCATTATCACCATTTTCATCGCGCGTACTTCGAGTTCACGAGCAGCGTGCTACCATCATAGAGGTGAATAAAACTTTCTGTGAACTCATATTCATATATTATTTGGTTTTCTGTCTGTACTATGCACTATGTTTGTAACTGGATGCATGAGTAAGGCCGCTTCTCGTGCTTTCGGTTAAGCGGTTCATGCGCTGTGACTTCTATTAGTTGAGATAACATCATTTACTAGCACTTACCCAAGCACTTCAATGGTCTATGTGGAGTTTCTTTCTTACTCACAACAAAGATTGACATAAATCTCGCGTGTCCTGCGTTGCATTATCACCATTCTCATCGCGCGTACTTCGAGTTCACGAACAGCGTGCTACCATCATAGAGGTGAACAAAACTTTCTGTACATTCATATTCATATAATATTTGGTTTGCTGTCTGTACCATGCACTATGTTTGTAACTGGATGCATGGGTAAGGCCGCTTATTGTGCTTTCGGTTAAGCGGTTCTTAAGCTGTGACTTCTATTAGTTGGGATAACATCATTTACTAGCACTTACCCAAGCACTTCAATGGTCTATTTTGAGTTTCTTTCTTACTCACAACAAAAATTGACATCTATCTCGCGTGTCCTGCCTTGCATTATCACCATTCTCTTCGCGCGTACTTCGATTTCACGAACAGCGTGCTACCATCATAGAGGTAAATAAAACTTTTTGTACATTCATATTCATATATTATTTAGTTTGCTGTCTGTACTATGCACTATGTTTGTAATTGGATGCATGGGTACGGCCGCTTCTCGTGCTTTCGGTTAAGCGGTTCTTGCGCTGTGACTTCTATTAGTAGGAATAACATCATTTACTAGCACTTACCCAAGCACTTCAATGGTCTATTTGGAGTTTCTTTCTTACTCACAACAAAAATTGCCATCTATCTTGCGTGTCCTGCCTTGCATAATAACCATTCTCATCGCGCGTACTTCGATTTCACGAACAGCGTGCTACCATAATAGAGGTGAATAAAACTTTCTGTACATTCATATTCTTATATTATTTGGTTTGCTGTCTGTACTATGCACTATGTTTGTAACTGGATGCATGGGTAAGGCCGCTTCTCGTGCTTTCGGTTAAGCGGTTCTTGCGCTGTGACTTCTATTAGTTGGGATAACATCATTTACTAGCACGTACCCAAGCACTTCAATGGTCTATGTGGAGTTTCTTTCTTACTCACAACAAAAATTGACATCTATCTCACGTGTCCTGCCTTGCATTATCACCATTCTCATCGCGCGTACTTCGAGTTCACGAACAGCGTGCTACCATAATAGAGGTGCATAAAACTTTCTGTACATTCATATTCATATATTATTTGGTTTGCTGTCTGTACTATGCACTATGTTTGTAACTGGATGCATGGGTAAGGCCGCTTCTCGTACTTTCGGTTAAGCGGTTCTTGCGCTGTGACTTCTATTAGTATAGATAACATCATTTACTAGCGCTTACCAAAGCACTTCTATGGTCTATTTGGAGTTTCTTTCTTACTCACAACAAAAATTGACATCTATCTCGCGTGTCCTGCCATGCATTATCACCATTCTCATCGCGCGTACTTCGAGTTCACGAGCAGCGTGCTACCATCATAGAGGTGAATAAAACTTTCTGTGCACTCATATTCATATAATATTTGGTTTGCTGTCTGTACTATGCACTAAGTTTGTAACTGGATGCATGGGTAAGGCCGCTTCTCGTGCTTTCGGTTAAGCGGTTCTTGCGCTGTGACTTCTATTAGTTGGGATAACATCATTTACTAGCACGTACCCAAGCACTTTAATGGTCTATGTGGAGTTTCTTTCTTACTCACAACAAAAATTGACATCTATCTCGCGTGTCCTGCCTTGCATTATCACCATTCTCATCGCGCGTACTTCGAGTTCAAGAACAGCGTGCTACCATCATAGAGGTGAATAAAACTTTCTGCACATTCATATTCATATATTATTTGGTTTGCTGTGTGTAACATGCACTATGTTTGTAACTGGATGCATGGGTAAGGCCGCTTCTCGTGCTTTCGGTTAAGCGGTTCTGTCGCTGTGACTTCTATTAGTTGGGATAACATCATTTACTAGCACGTACCCAAAAACTTCAATGGTCTATGTGGAGTTTCTTTCTTACTCACAACAAAAATTGACATCTATCTCGCGTGTCCTGCCTTGCATCATCACCATTCTCATCGCGCGTACTTCGAGTTCACGAACAGCGTGCTACCATCAAAGAGGTAAATAAAACTTTCTGTACATTCATATTCATATAGTATTTGGTTTGCTTTCTGTACTATGCACTATGTTTGTAATTGAAGGCATGGGTAAGGCCGCTTCTCGTGCTTTCGGTTAAGCGGTTCTTGCGCTGTGACTTCTATTAGTTGGGATAACATCATTTACTAGCACTTACCCAAGCACTTCAATGGTCTATGTGGAGTTTCTTTCTTACTGACAACAAAAATTGACATCTATCTCGCGTGTCCTGCCTTGCATTATCACCATTCTCATGGCGCGTACATCGAGTTCACGAACAGCGTGCTACCATAATAGAGGTGAATAAAACTTTCTGTACATTCATATATTATTTGGTTTGCTGTCTGTACCATGCACTATGTTTGTAACTTGATGCATGGGTAAGGCCGCTTCTTGTGCTTTCGGTTAAGCGGTTCTTAAGCTGTGACTTCTATTAGTTGGGATAACATCATTTACTAGCACTTACCCAAGCACTTCAATGGTCTATTTTGAGTTTCTTTCTTACTCACAACAAAACTTGACATCTATCTCGCGTGTCCTGCCTTGCATTATCACCATTCTCATCGCGCGTACTTCGAGTTCACGAACAGCGTGCTACCGTAATAGAGGTGAATAAAACTTTCTGTACATTCATATTCTTATATTATTTGGTTTGCTGTCTGTACTATGCAATATGTTTGTAACTGGATGCATGGGTAAGGCCGCTTCTCAAGCTTTCGGTTAAGCGGTTCTTGCGCTGTGACTTCTATTAGTTGGGATAACATCATTTACTAGCACGTACCCAAGCACCTAAATGGTCTATGTGGAGTTTCTTTCTTACTCACAACAAAAATTGACATCTATCTCACGTGTCCTGCCTTGCATTATCACCATTCTCATCGCGCGTACTTCGAGTTCACGAACAGCGTGCTACCATAATAGAGGTGAATAAAACTTTCTTTACATTCATATTCATATATTATTTGGTTTGCTGTCTGTACTATGCACTATGTTTGTAACTGGATGCATGGGTAAGGCCGCTTCTCGTGCTTTCGGTTAAGTGGTTCTTGCGCTGTGACTTCTATTAATATGGATAACATCATTTACTAGCGCACCCAAGCACTTCAATGGTCTATTTGGAGTTTCTTTCTTACTCACAACAAAAATTGACATCTATCTCGCGTGTCCTGCCATGCATTATCACCATTCTCATCGCGCGTACTTCGAGTTCACGAGCAGCGTGCTACCATCATAGAGGTGAATAAAACTTTCTGTGAACTCATATTCATATATTATTTGGTTTGCTGTCTGTACTATGCACTATGTTTGTAACTGGATGCATGAGTAAGGCCGCTTCTCGTGCTTTCGGTTAAGCGGTTCATGCGCTGTGACTTCTATTAGTTGAGATAACATCATTTACTAGCACTTACCCAAGCACTTCAATGGTCTATGTGGAGTTTCTTTCTTACTCACAACAAAGATTGACATAAATCTCGCGTGTTCTGCCTTGCATTATCACCATTCTCATCGCGCGTACTTCGAGTTCACGAACAGCGTGCTACCATCATAGAGGTGAACAAAACTTTCTGTACATTCATATTCATATAATATTTGGTTTGCTGTCTGTACCATGCACTATGTTTGTAACTGGATGCATGGGTAAGGCCGCTTATTGTGCTTTCGGTTAAGCGGTTCTTAAGCTGTGACTTCTATTAGTTGGGATAACATCATTTACTAGCACTTACCCAAGCACTTCAATGGTCTATTTTGAGTTTCTTTCTTACTCACAACAAAAATTGACATCTATCTCGCGTGTCCTGCCTTGCATTATCACCATTCTCTTCGCGCGTACTTCGATTTCACGAACAGCGTGCTACCATCATAGAGGTAAATAAAACTTTTTGTACATTCATATTCATATATTATTTAGTTTGCTGTCTGTACTATGCACTATGTTTGTAATTGGATGCATGGGTACGGCCGCTTCTCGTGCTTTCGGTTAAGCGGTTCTTGCGCTGTGACTTCTATTAGTAGGAATAACATCATTTACTAGCACTTACCCAAGCACTTCAATGGTCTATTTGGAGTTTCTTTCTTACTCACAACAAAAATTGCCATCTATCTTGCGTGTCCTGCCTTGCATAATAACCATTCTCATCGCGCGTACTTCGATTTCACGAACAGCGTGCTACCATCATAGAGGTGAATAAAACTTCCTGAACTTTCTTATTCATATGTTATTTGGTTTGCTGTCTGTACTATGCACTATGTTTGTAACTGGATGCATAGTCAAGGCCGCTTCTCGTGCGTTCGGTTAAGCAGTTCTTGCGCTGTGACTTCTATTAGTTGGGATAACATCATTTACTAGCACGTACCCAAGCACTTTAATTGTCTATGTGGAGTTTCTTTCTTACTCACAACAAAAATTGACATCTATCTCGCGTGTCCTCCCTTGCATTATCACCATTCTCATCGCGCGTACTTCGAGTTCACGAACAGCGTGCTACCATAATAGAGGTGAATAAAACTTTCTGTACATTCATATTCTTATATTATTTGGTTTGCTGTCTGTACTATGCACTATGTTTGTAACTGGATGCATGGGTAAGGCCGCTTCTCGTGCTTTCGGTTAAGCGGTTCTTG
Source organism: Rhipicephalus microplus (assembly GCF_043290135.1). Taxonomy (NCBI): domain Eukaryota; kingdom Metazoa; phylum Arthropoda; class Arachnida; order Ixodida; family Ixodidae; genus Rhipicephalus; species Rhipicephalus microplus. The sequence goes on from NW_027464586.1 coordinate 36,283,239, forward strand.
CGCTGTGACTTCTATTAGTTGGGATAACATCATTTACTAGCACGTACCCAAGCACTTCAATGGTCTATGTGGAGTTTCTTTCTTACTCACAACAAAAATTGACATCTATCTCACGTGTCCTGCCTTGCATTATCACCATTCTCATCGCGCGTACTTCGAGTTCACGAACAGCGTGCTACCATAATAGAGGTGCATAAAACTTTCTGTAGATTCATATTCATATATTATTTGGTTTGCTGTCTGTACTATGCACTATGTTTGTAACTGGATGCATGGGTAAGGCCGCTTCTCGTACTTTCGGTTAAGCGGTTCTTGCGCTGTGACTTCTATTAGTATAGATAACATCATTTACTAGCGCTTACCAAAGCACTTCTATGGTCTATTTGGAGTTTCTTTCTTACTCACAACAAAAATTGACATCTATCTCGCGTGTCCTGCCATGCATTATCACCATTCTCATCGCGCGTACTTCGAGTTCACGAGCAGCGTGCTACCATCATAGAGGTGAATAAAACTTTCTGTGCACTCATATTCATATATTATTTGGTTTGCTGTCTGTACTATGCACTATGTAACTGGATGCATGAGTAAGGCCGCTTCTCGTGCTTTCGGTTAAGCGGTTCTTGCGCTGTGACTTCTATTAGTTGAGATAACATCATTTACTAGCACTTACCCAAGCACTTCAATGGTCTATGTGGAGTTTCTTTCTTACTCACAACAAAGATTGACATCTATCTCGCGTGTCCTGCCTTGCATTATCACCATTCTCTTCGCGCGTACTTCGAGTTCACGAATAGCGTGCTACCATAATAGAGGTGAATAAAACTTCCTGTACATTCTTATTCATATAATATTTGGTTTGCTGTCTGTACTATGCACTAAGTTTGTAACTGGATGCATGGGTAAGGCCGCTTCTCGTGCTTTCGGTTAAGCGGTTCTTGCGCTGTGACTTCTATTAGTTGGGATAACATCATTTACTAGCACGTACCCAAGCACTTTAATGGTCTATGTGGAGTTTCTTTCTTACTCACAACAAAAATTGACATCTATCTCGCGTGTCCTCCCTTGCATTATCACCATTCTCATCGCGCGTACTTCGAGTTCAAGAACAGCGTGCTACCATCATAGAGGTGAATAAAACTTTCTGTACATTCATATTCATATATTATTTGGTTTGCTGTGTGTAACATGCACTATGTTTGTAACTGGATGCATGGGTAAGGCCGCTTCTCGTGCTTTCGGTTAAGCGGTTCTGTCGCTGTGACTTCTATTAGGTGGGATAACATCATTTACTAGCACGTACCCAAGCACTTCAATGGTCTATGTGGAGTTTCTTTCTTACTCACAACAAAGATTGACATCTATCTCGCGTGTCCTGCCTTGCATTGTCACCATTCTCTTCGCGCGTACTTCGAGTTCACGAATAGCGTGCTACCATAATAGAGGTGAATAAAACTTCCTGTACATTCTTATTCATATAATATTTGGTTTGCTGTCTGTACTATGCAATAAGTTTGTAACTGGATGCATGGGTAAGGCCGCTTCTCGTGCTTTCGGTTAAGCGGTTCTTGCGCTGTGACTTCTATTAGTTGGGATAACATCATTTACTAGCACGTACCCAAGCACTTTAATGGTCTATGTGGAGTTTCTTTCTTACTCACAACAAAAATTGACATCTATCTCGCGTGTCCTCCCTTGCATTATCACCATTCTCATCGCGCGTACTTCGAGTTCAAGAACAGCGTGCTACCATCATAGAGGTGAATAAAACTTTCTGTACATTCATATTCATATATTATTTGGTTTGCTGTGTGTAACATTCACTATGTTTGTAACTGGATGCATGGGTAAGGCCGCTTCTCGTGCTTTCGGTTAAGCGGTTCTGTCGCTGTGACTTCTATTAGTTGGGATAACATCATTTACTAGCACATACCCAAAAACTTCAATGGTCTATGTGGAGTTTCTTTCTTACTCACAACAAAAATTGACATCTATCTCGCGTGTCCTGCCTTACATCATCACCATTCTCATCGCGCGTACTTCGAGTTCACGAACAGCGTGCTACCATCATAGAGGTAAATAAAACTTTCTGTACATTCATATTCATATAGTATTTGGTTTGCTTTCTGTACTATGCACTATGTTTGTAATTGAAGGCATGGGTAAGGCCGCTTCTCGTGCTTTCGGTTAAGCGGTTCTTGCGCTGTGACTTCTATTAGTTGGGATAACATCATTTACTAGCACTTACCCAAGCACTTCAATGGTCTATGTGGAGTTTCTTTCTTACTGACAACAAAAATTGACATCTATCTCGCGTGTCCTGCCTTGCATTATCACCATTCTCATGGCGCGTACTTCGAGTTCACGAACAGCGTGCTACCATAATAGAGGTGAATAAAACTTTCTGTACATTCATATTCATATATTATTTGGTTTGCTGTCTGTACCATGCACTATGTTTGTAACTGGATGCATGGGTAAGGCCGCTTCTTGTGCTTTCGGTTAAGCGGTTCTTAAGCTGTGACTTCTATTAGTTGGGATAACATCATTTACTAGCACTTACCCAAGCACTTCAATGGTCTATTTTGAGTTTCTTTCTTACTCACAACAAAAATTGACATCTATCTCGCGTGTCCTGCCTTGCAATATCACCATTCTCATCGCGCGTACTTCGAGTTCACGAACAGCGTGCTACCATAATAGAGGTGAATAAAACTTTCTGTACATTCATATTCTTATATTATTTGGTTTGCTGTCTGTACTATGCACTATGTTTGTAACTGGATGCATGGGTAAGGCCGCTTCTCATGCTTTCGGTTAAGCGGTTCTTGCGCTGTGACTTCTATTAGTTGGGATAACATCATTTACTAGCACGTACCCAAGCACCTAAATGGTCTATGTGGAGTTTCTTTCTTACTCACAACAAAAATTGACATCTATCTCACGTGTCCTGCCTTGCATTATCACCATTCTCATCGCGCGTACTTCGAGTTCACGAACAGCGTGCTACCATAATAGAGGTGAATAAAACTTTCTTTACATTCATATTCATATATTATTTGGTTTGCTGTCTGTACTATGCACTATGTTTGTAACTGGATGCATGGGTAAGGCCGCTTCTCGTGCTTTCGGTTAAGTGGTTCTTGCGCTGTGACTTCTATTAATATGGATAACATCATTTACTAGCGCTTACCCAAGCACTTCAATGGTCTATTTGGAGTTTCTTTCTTACTCACAACAAAAATTGACATCTATCTCGCGTGTCCTGCCATGCATTATCACCATTCTCATCGCGCGTACTTCGAGTTCACGAGCAGCGTGCTACCATCATAGAGGTGAATAAAACTTTCTGTGAACTCATATTCATATATTATTTGGTTTTCTGTCTGTACTATGCACTATGTTTGTAACTGGATGCATGAGTAAGGCCGCTTCTCGTGCTTTCGGTTAAGCGGTTCATGCGCTGTGACTTCTATTAGTTGAGATAACATCATTTACTAGCACTTACCCAAGCACTTCAATGGTCTATGTGGAGTTTCTTTCTTACTCACAACAAAGATTGACATAAATCTCGCGTGTCCTGCCTTGCATTATCACCATTCTCATCGCGCGTACTTCGAGTTCACGAACAGCGTGCTACCATCATAGAGGTGAACAAAACTTTCTGTACATTCATATTCATATAATATTTGGTTTGCTGTCTGTACCATGCACTATGTTTGTAACTGGATGCATGGGTAAGGCCGCTTATTGTGCTTTCGGTTAAGCGGTTCTTAAGCTGTGACTTCTATTAGTTGGGATAACATCATTTACTAGCACTTACCCAAGCACTTCAATGGTCTATTTTGAGTTTCTTTCTTACTCACAACAAAAATTGACATCTATCTCGCGTGTCCTGCCTTGCATTATCACCATTCTCTTCGCGCGTACTTCGATTTCACGAACAGCGTGCTACCATCATAGAGGTAAATAAAACTTTTTGTACATTCATATTCATATATTATTTAGTTTGCTGTCTGTACTATGCACTATGTTTGTAATTGGATGCATGGGTACGGCCGCTTCTCGTGCTTTCGGTTAAGCGGTTCTTGCGCTGTGACTTCTATTAGTAGGAATAACATCATTTATTAGCACTTACCCAAGCACTTCAATGGTCTATTTGGAGTTTCTTTCTTACTCACAACAAAAATTGCCATCTATCTTGCGTGTCCTGCCTTGCATAATAACCATTCTCATCGCGCGTACTTCGATTTCACGAACAGCGTGCTACCATCATAGAGGTGAATAAAACTTCCTGAACTTTCTTATTCATATATTATTTGGTTTGCTGTCTGTACTATGCACTATGTTTGTAACTGGATGCATAGTCAAGGCCGCTTCTCGTGCGTTCGGTTAAGCAGTTCTTGCGCTGTGACTTCTATTAGTTGGGATAACATCATTTACTAGCACGTACCCAAGCACTTTAATTGTCTATGTGGAGTTTCTTTCTTACTCACAACAAAAATTGACATCTATCTCGCGTGTCCTCCCTTGCATTATCACCATTCTCATCGCGCGTACTTCGAGTTCACGAACAGCGTGCTACCATAATAGAGGTGAATAAAACTTTCTGTACATTCATATTCTTATATTATTTGGTTTGCTGTCTGTACTATGCACTATGTTTGTAACTGGATGCATGGGTAAGGCCGCTTCTCGTGCTTTCGGTTAAGCGGTTCTTGCGCTGTGACTTCTATTAGTTGGGATAACATCATTTACTAGCACGTACCCAAGCACTTCAATGGTCTATGTGGAGTTTCTTTCTTACTCACAACAAAAATTGACATCTATCTCACGTGTCCTGCCTTGCATTATCACAATTCTCATCGCGCGTACTTCGAGTTCACGAACAGCGTGCTACCATAATAGAGGTGCATAAAACTTTCTGTACATTCATATTCATATATTATTTGGTTTGCTGTCTGTACTATGCACTATGTTTGTAACTGGATGCATGGGTAAGGCCGCTTCTCGTGCTTTCGGTTAAGCGGTTCTGTCGCTGTGACTTCTATTAGTTGGGATAACATCATTTACTAGCACGTACCCAAAAACTTCAATGGTCTATGTGGAGTTTCTTTCTTACTCACAACAAAAATTGACATCTATCTCGCGTGTCCTGCCTTGCATCATCACCATTCTCATCGCGCGTACTTCGAGTTCACGAACAGCGTGCTACCATCATAGAGGTAAATAAAACTTTCTGTACATTCATATTCATATAGTATTTGGTTTGCTTTCTGTACTATGCACTATGTTTGTAATTGAAGGCATGGGTAAGGCCGCTTCTCGTGCTTTCGGTTAAGCGGTTCTTGCGCTGTGACTTCTATTAGTTGGGATAACATCATTTACTAGCACTTACCCAAGCACTTCAATGGTCTATGTGGAGTTTCTTTCTTACTGACAACAAAAATTGACATCTATCTCGCGTGTCCTGCCTTGCATTATCACCATTCTCATGGCGCGTACTTCGAGTTCACGAACAGCGTGCTACCATAATAGAGGTGAATAAAACTTTCTGTACATTCATATATTATTTGGTTTGCTGTCTGTACCATGCACTATGTTTGTAACTGGATGCATGGGTAAGGCCGCTTCTTGTGCTTTCGGTTAAGCGGTTCTTAAGCTGTGACTTCTATTAGTTGGGATAACATCATTTACTAGCACTTACCCAAGCACTTCAATGGTCTATTTTGAGTTTCTTTCTTACTCACAACAAAAATTGACATCTATCTCGCGTGTCCTGCCTTGCATTATCACCATTCTCATCGCGCGTACTTCGAGTTCACGAACAGCGTGCTACCATAATAGAGGTGAATAAAACTTTCTGTACATTCATATTCTTATATTATTTGGTTTGCTGTCTGTACTATGCACTATGTTTGTAACTGGATGCATGGGTAAGGCCGCTTCTCAAGCTTTCGGTTAAGCGGTTCTTGCGCTGTGACTTCTATTAGTTGGGATAACATCATTTACTAGCACGTACCCAAGCACCTAAATGGTCTATGTGGAGTTTCTTTCTTACTCACAACAAAAATTGACATCTATCTCACGTGTCCTGCCTTGCATTATCACCATTCTCATCGCGCGTACTTCGAGTTCACGAACAGCGTGCTACCATAATAGAGGTGAATAAAACTTTTTTTACATTCATATTCATATATTATTTGGTTTGCTGTCTGTACTATGCACTATGTTTGTAACTGGATGCATGGGTAAGGCCGCTTCTCGTGCTTTCGGTTAAGTGGTTCTTGCGCTGTGACTTCTATTAATATGGATAACATCATTTACTAGCGCTTACCCAAGCACTTCAATGGTCTATTTGGAGTTTCTTTCTTACTCACAACAAAAATTGACATCTATCTCGCGTGTCCTGCCATGCATTATCACCATTCTCATCGCGCGTACTTCGAGTTCACGAGCAGCGTGCTACCATCATAGAGGTGAATAAAACTTTCTGTGAACTCATATTCATATATTATTTGGTTTGCTGTCTGTACTATGCACTATGTTTGTAACTGGATGCATGAGTAAGGCCGCTTCTCGTGCTTTCGGTTAAGCGGTTCATGCGCTGTGACTTCTATTAGTTGAGATAACATCATTTACTAGCACTTACCCAAGCACTTCAATGGTCTATGTGGAGTTTCTTTCTTACTCACAACAAAGATTGACATAAATCTCGCGTGTCCTGCCTTGCATTATCACCATTCTCATCGCGCGTACTTCGAGTTCACGAACAGCGTGCTACCATCATAGAGGTGAACAAAACTTTCTGTACATTCATATTCATATAATATTTGGTTTGCTGTCTGTACCATGCACTATGTTTGTAACTTGATGCATGGGTAAGGCCGCTTATTGTGCTTTCGGTTAAGCGGTTCTTAAGCTGTGACTTCTATTAGTTGGGATAACATCATTTACTAGCACTTACCCAAGCACTTCAATGGTCTATTTTGAGTTTCTGTCTTACTCACAACAAAAATTGACATCTATCTCGCGTGTCCTGCCTTGCATTATCACCATTCTCTTCGCGCGTACTTCGATTTCACGAACAGCGTGCTACCATCATAGAGGTAAATAAAACTTTTTGTACATTCATATTCATATATTATTTAGTTTGCTGTCTGTACTATGCACTATGTTTGTAATTGGATGCATGGGTACGGCCGCTTCTCGTGCTTTCGGTTAAGCGGTTCTTGCGCTGTGACTTCTATTAGTAGGAATAACATCATTTATTAGCACTTACCCAAGCACTTCAATGGTCTATTTGGAGTTTCTTTCTTACTCACAACAAAAATTGCCATCTATCTTGCGTGTCCTGCCTTGCATAATAACCATTCTCATCGCGCGTACTTCGATTTCACGAACAGCGTGCTACCATCATAGAGGTGAATAAAACTTCCTGAACTTTCTTATTCATATATTATTTGGTTTGCTGTCTGTACTATGCACTATGTTTGTAACTGGATGCATAGTCAAGGCCGCTTCTCGTGCGTTCGGTTAAGCAGTTCTTGCGCTGTGACTTCTATTAGTTGGGATAACATCATTTACTAGCACGTACCCAAGCACTTTAATTGTCTATGTGGAGTTTCTTTCTTACTCACAACAAAAATTGACATCTATCTCGCGTGTCCTCCCTTGCATTATCACCATTCTCATCGCGCGTACTTCGAGTTCACGAACAGCGTGCTATCATATTAGAGGTGAATAAAACTTTCTGTACATTCATATTCTTATATTATTTGGTTTGCTGTCTGTACTATGCTCTATGTTTGTAACTGGATGCATGGGTAAGGCCGCTTCTCGTGCTTTCGGTTAAGCGGTTCTTGCGCTGTGACTTCTATTAGTTGGGATAACATCATTTACTAGCAAGTACCCAAGCACTTCAATGGTCTATGTGGAGTTTCTTTCTTACTCACAACAAAAATTGACATCTATCTCACGTGTCCTGCCTTGCATTATCACAATTCTCATCGCGCGTACTTCGAGTTCACGAACAGCGTGCTACCATAATAGAGGTGCATAAAACTTTCTGTACATTCATATTCATATATTATTTGGTTTGCTGTCTGTACTATGCACTATGTTTGTAACTGGATGCATGGGTAAGGCCGCTTCTCGTGCTTTCGGTTAAGTGGTTCTTGCGCTGTGACTTCTATTAATATGGATAACATCATTTACTAGCGCTTACCCAAGCACTTCAATGGTCCATTTGGAGTTTCTTTCTTACTCACAACAAAAATTGACATCTATCTCTCGTGTCCTGCCATGCATTATCACCATTCTCATCGCGCGTACTTCGAGTTCACGAGCAGCGTGCTACCATCATAGAGGTGAATAAAACTTTCTGTGAACTCATATTCATATATTATTTGGTTTGCTGTCTGTACTTTGCACTATGTTTGTAACTGGATGCATGAGTAAGGCCGCTTCTCGTGCTTTCGGTTAAGCGGTTCATGCGCTGTGACTTCTATTAGTTGAGATAACATCATTTACTAGCACTTACCCAAGCACTTCAATGGTCTATGTGGAGTTTCTTTCTTACTCACAACAAAGATTGACATAAATCTCGCGTGTCCTGCCTTGCATTATCACCATTCTCATCGCGCGTACTTCGAGTTCACGAACAGCGTGCTACCATCATAGAGGTGAACAAAACTTTCTGTACATTCATATTCATATAATATTTGGTTTGCTGTCTGTACCATGCACTATGTTTGTAACTGGATGCATGGGTAAGGCCGCTTATTGTGCTTTCGGTTAAGCGGTTCTTAAGCTGTGACTTCTATTAGTTGGGATAACATCATTTACTAGCACTTACCCAAGCACTTCAATGGTCTATTTTGAGTTTCTTTCTTACTCACAACAAAAATTGACATCTATCTCGCGTGTCCTGCCTTGCATTATCACCATTCTCTTCGCGCGTACTTCGATTTCACGAACAGTGTGCTACCATCATATAGGTAAATAAAACTTTTTGTACATTCATATTCATATATTATTTAGTTTGCTGTCTGTACTATGCACTATGTTTGTAATTGGATGCATGGGTACGGCCGCTTCTCGTGCTTTCGGTTAAGCGGTTCTTGCGCTGTGACTTCTATTAGTAGGAATAACATCATTTACTAGCACTTACCCAAGCACTTCAATGGTCTATTTGGAGTTTCTTTCTTACTCACAACAAAAATTGCCATCTATCTTGCGTGTCCTGCCTTGCATAATAACCATTCTCATCGCGCGTACTTCGATTTCACGAACAGCGTGCTACCATCATAGAGGTGAATAAAACTTCCTGAACTTTCTTATTCATATATTATTTGGTTTGCTGTCTGTACTATGCACTATGTTTGTAACTGGATGCATAGTCAAGGCCGCTTCTCGTGCGTTCGGTTAAGCAGTTCTTGCGCTGTGACTTCTATTAGTTGGGATAACATCATTTACTAGCACGTACCCAAGCACTTCAATTGTCTATGTGGAGTTTCTTTCTTACTCACAACAAAAATTGACATCTATATCGCGTGTCCTCCCTTGCATTATCACCATTCTCATCGCGCGTACTTCGAGTTCACGAACAGCGTGCTACCATAATAGAGGTGAATAAAACTTTCTGTACATTCATATTCTTATATTATTTGGTTTGCTGTCTGTACTATGCACTATGTTTGTAACTGGATGCATGGGTAAGGCCGCTTCTCGTGCTTTCGGTTAAGCGGTTCTTGCGCTGTGACTTCTATTAGTTGGGATAACATCATTTACTAGCACGTACCCAAGCACTTCAATGGTCTATGTGGAGTTTCTTTCTTACTCACAACAAAAATTGACATCTATCTCACGTGTCCTGCCTTGCATTATCACCATTCTCATCGCGCGTACTTCGAGTTCACGAACAGCGTGCTACCATAATAGAGGTGCATAAAACTTTCTGTACATTCATATTCATATATTATTTGGTTTGCTGTCTGTACTATGCACTATGTTTGTAACTGGATGCATGGGTAAGGCCGCTTCTCGTACTTTCGGTTAAGCGGTTCTTGCGCTGTGACTTCTATTAGTATAGATAACATCATTTACTAGCGCTTACCAAAGCACTTCTATGGTCTATTTGGAGTTTCTTTCTTACTCACAACAAAAATTGACATCTATCTCGCGTGTCCTGCCATGCATTATCACCATTCTCATCGCGCGTACTTCGAGTTCACGAGCAGCGTGCTACCATCATAGAGGTGAATAAAACTTTCTGTGCACTCATAGTCATATATTATTTGGTTTGCTGTCTGTACTATGCACTATGTAACTGGATGCATGAGTAAGGCCGCTTCTCGTGCTTTCGGTTAAGCGGTTCTTGCGCTGTGACTTCTATTAGTTGAGATAACATCATTTACTAGCACTTACCCAAGCACTTCAATGGTCTATGTGGAGTTTCTTTCTTACTCACAACAAAGATTGACATCTATCTCGCGTGTCCTGCCTTGCATTATCACCATTCTCTTCGCGCGTACTTCGAGATCACGAATAGCGTGCTACCATAATAGAGGTGAATAAAACTTCCTGTACATTCTTATTCATATAATATTTGGTTTGCTGTCTGTACTATGCACTAAGTTTGTAACTGGATGCATGGGTAAGGCCGCTTCTCGTGCTTTCGGTTAAGCGGTTCTTGCGCTGTGACTTCTATTAGTTGGGATAACATCATTTACTAGCACGTACCCAAGCACTTTAATGGTCTATGTGGAGTTTCTTTCTTACTCACAACAAAAATTGACATCTATCTCGCGTGTCCTCCCTTGCATTATCACCATTCTCATCGCGCGTACTTCGAGTTCAAGAACAGCGTGCTACCATCATAGAGGTGAATAAAACTTTCTGTACATTCATATTCATATATTATTTGGTTTGCTGTGTGTAACATGCACTATGTTTGTAACTGGATGCATGGGTAAGGCCGCTTCTCGTGCTTTCGGTTAAGCGGTTCTGTCGCTGTGACTTCTATTAGGTGGGATAACATCATTTACTAGCACGTACCCAAAAACTTCAATGGTCTATGTGGAGTTTCTTTCTTACTCACAACAAAAATTGACGTCTATCTCGCGTGTCCTGCCTTGCATCATCACCATTCTCATCGCGCGTACTTCGAGTTCACGAACAGCGTGCTACCATCATAGAGGTAAATAAAACTTTCTGTACATTCATATTCATATAGTATTTGGTTTGCTTTCTGTACTATGCACTATGTTTGTAATTGAAGGCATGGGTAAGGCCGCTTCTCGTGCTTTCGGTTAAGCGGTTCTTGCGCTGTGACTTCTGTTAGTTGGGATAACATCATTTACTAGCACTTACCCAAGCACTTCAATGGTCTATGTGGAGTTTCTTTCTTACTGACAACAAAAATTGACATCTATCTCGCGTGTCCTGCCTTGCATTATCACCATTCTCATGGCGCGTACTTCGAGTTCACGAACAGCGTGCTACCATAATAGAGGTGAATAAAACTTTCTGTACATTCATATTCATATATTATTTGGTTTGCTGTCTGTACCATGCACTATGTTTGTAACTGGATGCATGGGTAAGGCCGCTTCTTGTGCTTTCCGTTAAGCGGTTCTTAAGCTGTGACTTCTATTAGTTGGGATAACATCATTTACTAGCACTTACCCAAGCACTTCAATGGTCTATTTCGAGTTTCTTTCTTACTCACAACAAAAATTGACATCTATCTCGCGTGTCCTGCCTTGCATTATCACCATTCTCTTCGCGCGTACTTCGATTTCACGAACAGCGTGCTACCATCATAGAGGTAAATAAAACTTTCTGTACATTCATATTCATATATTATTTAGTTTGCTGTCTGTACTATGCACTATGTTTGTAATTGGATGCAGGGGTAAGGCCGCTTCTCGTGCTTTTGGTTAAGCGGTTCTTGCGCTGTGACTTCTATTAGTAGGAATATCATCATTTACTAGCACTTACCCAAGCACTTCAATGGTCTATTTGGAGTTTCTTTCTTACTCACAACAAAAATTGCCATCTATCTTGCGTGTCCTGCCTTGCATAATAACCATTCTCATCGCGCGTACTTCGATTTCACGAACAGCGTGCTACCATCATAGAGGTGAATAAAACTTCCTGAACTTTCTTATTCATATATTATTTGGTTTGCTGTCTGTACTATGCACTATGTTTGTAACTGGATGCATAGGCAAGGCCGCTTCTCGTGCTTTCGGTTAAGCAGTTCTTGCGCTGTGACTTCTATTAGTTGGGATAACATCATTTACTAGCACGTACCCAAGCACTTTAATGGTCTATGTGGAGTTTCTTTCTTACTCACAACAAAAATTGACATCTATCTCGCGTGTCCTCCCTTGCATTATCACCATTCTCATCGCGCGTACTTTGAGTTCACGAACAGCGTGCTACCATAATAGAGGTGAATAAAACTTTCTGTACATTCATATTCTTATATTATTTGGTTTGCTGTCTGTACTATGCACTATGTTTGTAACTGGATGCATGGGTAAGGCCGCTTCTCATGCTTTCGGTTAAGCGGTTCTTGCGCTGTGACTTCTATTAGTTGGGATAACATCATTTACTAGCACGTACCCAAGCACCTAAATGGTCTATGTGGAGTTTCTTTCTTACTCACAACAAAAATTGACATCTGTCTCACGTGTCCTGCCTTGCATTATCACCATTCTCATCGCGCGTACTTCGAGTTCACGAACAGCGTGCTACCATAATAGAGGTGAATAAAACTTTCTTTACATTCATATTCATATATTATTTGGTTTGCTGTCTGTACTATGCACTATGTTTGTAACTGGATGCATGGGTAAGGCCGCTTCTCGTGCTTTCGGTTAAGTGGTTCTTGCGCTGTGACTTCTATTAATATGGATAACATCATTTACTAGCGCTTACCCAAGCACTTCAATGGTCTATTTGGAGTTTCTTTCTTACTCACAACAAAAATTGACATCTATCTCGCGTGTCCTGCCATGCATTATCACCATTCTCATCGCGCGTACTTCGAGTTCACGAGCAGCGTGCTACCATCATAGAGGTGAATAAAACTTTCTGTGAACTCATATTCATATATTATTTGGTTTGCTGTCTGTACTATGCACTATGTTTGTAACTGGATGCATGAGTAAGGCCGCTTCTCGTGCTTTCGGTTAAGCGGTTCATGCGCTGTGACTTCTATTAGTTGAGATAACATCATTTACTAGCACTTACCAAAGCACTTCAATGGTCTATGTGGAGTTTCTTTCTTACTCACAACAAAGATTGACATAAATCTCGCGTGTCCTGCCTTGCATTATCACCATTCTCATCGCGCGTACTTCGAGTTCACGAACAGCGTGCTACCATCATAGAGGTGAACAAAACTTTCTGTACATTCATATTCATATATTATTTGGTTTGCTGTCTGTACCATGCACTATGTTTGTAACTGGATGCATGGGTAAGGCCGCTTCTTGTGCTTTCGGTTAAGCGGTTCTTAAGCTGTGACTTCTATTAGTTGGGATAACATCATTTACTAGCACTTACCCAAGCACTTCAATGGTCTATTTTGAGTTTCTTTCTTACTCACAACAAAAATTGACATCTATCTCGCGTGTCCTGCCTTGCATTATCACCATTCTCTTCGCGCGTACTTCGATTTCACGAACAGCGTGCTACCATCATAGAGGTAAATAAAACTTTTTGTACATTCATATTCATATATTATTTAGTTTGCTGTCTGTACTATGCACTATGTTTGTAATTGGATGCATGGGTAAGGCCGCTTCTCGTGCTTTCGGTTAAGCGGTTCTTGCGCTGTGACTTCTATTAGTAGGAATAACATCATTTACTAGCACTTACCCAAGCACTTCAATGGTCTATTTGGAGTTTCTTTCTTACTCACAACAAAAATTGCCATCTATCTTGCGTGTCCTGCCTTGCATAATAACCATTCTCATCGCGCGTACTTCGATTTCACGAACAGCGTGCTACCATCATAGAGGTGAATAAAACTTCCTGAACTTTCTTATTCATATATTATTTGGTTTGCTGTCTGTACTATGCACTATGTTTGTAACTGGATGCATAGTCAAGGCCGCTTCTCGTGCGTTCGGTTAAGCAGTTCTTGCGCTGTGACTTCTATTAGTTGGGATAACATCATTTACTAGCACGTACCCAAGCACTTTAATTGTCTATGTGGAGTTTCTTTCTTACTCACAACAAAAATTGACATCTATCTCGCGTGTCCTCCCTTGCATTATCACCATTCTCATCGCGCGTACTTCGAGTTCACGAACAGCGTGCTACCATAATAGAGGTGAATAAAACTTTCTGTACATTCATATTCTTATATTATTTGGTTTGCTGTCTGTACCATGCACTATGTTTGTAACTGGATGCATGGGTAAGGCCGCTTCTCATGCTTTCGGTTAAGCGGTTCTTGCGCTGTGACTTCTATTAGTTGGGATAACATCATTTACTAGCACGTACCCAAGCACCTAAATGGTCTATGTAGAGTTTCTTTCTTACTCACAACAAAAATTGACATCTATCTCACGTGTCCTGCCTTGCATTATCACCATTCTCATCGCGCGTACTTCGAGTTCACGAACAGCGTGCTACCATAATAGAGGTGAATAAAACTTTCTTTACATTCATATTCATATATTATTTGGTTTGCTGTCTGTACTATGCACTATGTTTGTAACTGGATGCATGGGTAAGGCCGCTTCTCGTGCTTTCGGTTAAGTGGTTCTTTCGCTGTGACTTCTATTAATATGGATAACATCATTTACTAGCGCTTACCCAAGCACTTCAATGGTCTATTTGGAGTTTCTTTCTTACTCACAACGAAAATTGACATCTATCTCGCGTGTCCTGCCATGCATTATCACCATTCTCATCGCGCGTACTTCGAGTTCACGAGCAGCGTGCTACCATCATAGAGGTGAATAAAACTTTCTGTGCACTCATATTCATATATTATTTGGTTTGCTGTCTGTACTATGCACTATGTTTGTAACTGGATGCATGAGTAAGGCCGCTTCTCGTGCTTTCGGTTAAGCGGTTCATGCGCTGTGACTTCTATTAGTTGAGATAACATCATTTACTAGCACTTACCCAAGCACTTCAATGGTCTATGTGGAGTTTCTTTCTTACTCACAACAAAGATTGACATAAATCTCGCGTGTCCTGCCTTGCATTATCACCATTCTCATCGCGCGTACTTCGAGTTCACGAACAGCGTGCTACCATCATAGAGGTGAACAAAACTTTCTGTACATTCATATTCATATAAAATTTGGTTTGCTGTCTGTAATATGAACTATGTTTGTAACTGGATGCATGGGTAAGGCTGCTTCTCGTGCTTTCGGTTAAGCGGTTCTTGCGCTGTGACTTCTATTAGTTGAGATAACATCATTTACTAGCACTTACCCAAGCACTTCAATGGTCTATGTGAAGTTTCTTTCTTACTGGCAACTAAAAATTGACATCTATCTCGCGTGTCCTGCCTTGAATTATCACCATTCTCATCGCGCGTACTTTGAGTTCACGAACAGCGTGCTACCATCATAAGGTGAATAAAACTTCCTGTACATTCTTATTCACATATTATTTGGTTTTCTGTCTGTACTATGCACTATGTTTGTAACTGGATGCATGGGTAAGGCCGCTTCTCGTGCTTTGGGTTAAGCGGTTCTTGCGCTGTGACTTCTCTTAGTTGGGATAACATCATTTACTAGCACGTACCCAAGCACTTCAATGGTCTATTTGGAGTTTCTTTCTTACTCACAACAAAAATTGACATCTATCTCGCGTGTCCTGCCTTGCATTATCACCATTCTCATCGCGCGTACTTCGATTTCACGAACAGCGTGCTACCATCATAGAGGTAAATAAAACTTTCTGTAAATTCATATTCATATAGTATTTGGTTTGCGGTCTGTACTATGCACTATGTTTGTAATTGGATGCATGGGTAAGGCCGCTTCTCGTGCTTTCGGTTAAGCGGTTCTTGCGCTGTGACTTCTATTAGTTGGGATAACATCATTTACTAGCACTTACCCAAGCACTTCAATGGTCTATTTAGAGTTTCTTTCTTACTCACAACAAAAATTGCCACCTATCTTGCGTGTCCTGCCTTGCATTTAACCATTCTCATCGCGCGTACTTCGATTTCACGAACAGCGTGCTACCATCATAGAGGTGAATAAAACTTCCTGTACATTCTTATTCATATATTATTTGGTTTGCTGTCTGTACTATGCACTATGTTTGTGACTGGATGCATAGGTAAGCTGCTTCTCGTGGTTTCGGTTAAGCAGTTCTTGCGCTGTGACTTCTATTAGTTGGGATAACATCATTTACTAGCACGTACCCAAGCACTTTAATGGTCTATGTGGAGTTTCTTTCTTACTCACAACAAAAATTGACATCTATCTCGCGTGTTCTTCCTTGCATTATCACCATTCTCATCGCGCGTACTTCGAGTTCACGAACAGCGTGCTACCATCATAGAGGTGAATAAAACTTTCTCTACATTCATATTCATATATTATTTGGTTTGCTGTCTGTACTATGCACTATGTTTGTAACTGGATGCATGGGTAAGGCCGCTTCTCGTGCTTTCGGTTAAGCGGTTCTTGCGCTGTGACTTCTATTAGTTGGGATAACATCATTTACTAGCACGTACCCAAGCACTTCAATGGTCTATGTGGAGTTTCTTTCTTACTCACAACAAAAATTGACATCTATCTCACGTGTCCTGCCTTGCATTATCACCATTCTCATCGCGCGTACTTCGAGTTCACGAACAGCGTGCTACCATAATAGAGGTGCATAAAACTTTCTGTACATTCATATTCATATATTATTTGGTTTGCTGTCTGTACTATGCACTATGTTTGTAACTGGATGCATGGGTAAGGCCGCTTCTCGTACTTTCGGTTAAGCGGTTCTTGCGCTGTGACTTCTATTAGTATAGATAACATCATTTACTAGCGCTTACCAAAGCACTTCTATGGTCTATTTGGAGTTTCTTTCTTACTCACAACAAAAATTGACATCTATCTCGCGTGTCCTGCCATGCATTATCACCATTCTCATCGCGCGTACTTCGAGTTCACGAGCAGCGTGCTACCATCATAGAGGTGAATAGAACTTTCTGTGCACTCATATTCATATATTATTTGGTTTGCTGTCTGTACTATGCACTATGTAACTGGATGCATGAGTAAGGCCGCTTCTCGTGCTTTCGGTTAAGCGGTTCTTGCGCTGTGACTTCTATTAGTTGAGATAACATCATTTACTAGCACTTACCCAAGCACTTCAATGGTCTATGTGGAGTTTCTTTCTTACTCACAACAAAGATTGACATCTATCTCGCGTGTCCTGCCTTGCATTATCACCATTCTCATCGCGCGTACTTCGAGTTCACGAACAGCGTGCTACCATCATAGAGGTGAACAAAACTTTCTGTACATTCATAATCATATATTATTTGGTTGGCTGTCTGTACTATGCACTATGTTTGTAACTGGATGCATGGGTAAGGCCGCTTCTCGTGCTTTCGGTTAAGCGGTTCTTGCGCTGTGACTTCTATTAGTTGAGATAACATCATTTACTAGAACTTGCCCAAGAACTTCAATGGTCTATGTGGAGTTTCTTTCTTACTGACAACAAAAATTGACATTTATCTCACGTGTCCTGCCTTGCATTATCACCATTCTCATCGCGCGTTCTTCGAGTTCACGAACAGCGTGCTACCATCATAGAGGTGAATAAAACTTCCTGTACATTCTTATTCACATATTATTTGGTTTTCTGTCTGTACTATGCACTATGTTTGTAACTGGATGCATGGGTAAGGCCGCTTCTCATGCTTTCGGTTAAGCGGTTCTTGCGCTGTGACTTCTATTAGTTGGGATAACATCATTTACTAGCACGTACCCAAGCACCTAAATGGTCTATGTGGAGTTTCTTTCTTACTCACAACGAAAATTGACATCTATCTGACGTGTCCTGCCTTGCATTATCACCATTCTCATCGCGCGTACTTCGAGTTCACGAACAGCGTGCTACCATAATAGAGGTGAATAAAACTTTTTTTACATTCATATTCATATATTATTTGGTTTGCTGTCTGTACTATGCACTATGTTTGTAACTGGATGCATGGGTAAGGCCGCTTCTCGTGCTTTCGGTTAAGTGGTTCTTGCGCTGTGACTTCTATTAATATGGATAACATCATTTACTAGCGCTTACCCAAGCACTTCAATGGTCTATTTGGAGTTTCTTTCTTACTCACAACAAAAATTGACATCTATCTCGCGTGTCCTGCCATGCATTATCACCATTCTCATCGCGCGTACTTCGAGTTCACGAGCAGCGTGCTACCATCATAGAGGTGAATAAAACTTTCTGTGAACTCATATTCATATATTATTTGGTTTGCTGTCTGTACTATGCACTATGTTTGTAACTGGATGCATGAGTAAGGCCGCTTCTCGTGCTTTCGGTTAAGCGGTTCATGCGCTGTGACTTCTATTAGTTGAGATAACATCATTTACTAGCACTTACCCAAGCACTTCAATGGTTTATTTTGAGTTTCTTTCTTACTCACAACAAAAATTGACATCTATCTCGCGTGTCCTGCCTTGCATTATCACCATTCTCTTCGCGCGTACTTCGATTTCACGAACAGCGTGCTACCATCATAGAGGTAAATAAAACTTTTTGTACATTCATATTCATATATTATTTAGTTTGCTGTCTGTACTATGCACTATGTTTGTAATTGGATGCATGGGTAAGGCCGCTTCTCGTGCTTTCGGTTAAGCGGTTCTTGCGCTGTGACTTCTATTAGTAGGAATAACATCATTTACTAGCACTTACCCAAGCACTTCAATGGTCTATTTGGAGTTTCTTTCTTACTGACAACAAAAATTGCCATCTATCTTGCGTGTCCTGCCTTGCATAATAACCATTCTCATCGCGCGTACTTCGATTTCACGAACAGCGTGCTACCATCATAGAGGTGAATAAAACTTCCTGAACTTTCTTATTCATATATTATTTGGTTTGCTGTCTGTACTATGCACTATGTTTGTAACTGGATGCATAGTCAAGGCCGCTTCTCGTGCGTTCGGTTAAGCAGTTCTTGCGCTGTGACTTCTATTAGTTGGGATAACATCATTTACTAGCACGTACCCAAGCACTTTAATTGTCTATGTGGAGTTTCTTTCTTACTCACAACAAAAATTGACATCTTACTCGCGTGTCCTCCCTTGCATTATCACCATTCTCATCGCGCGTACTTCGAGTTCACGAACAGCGTGCTACCATAATAGAGGTGAATAAAACTTTCTGTACATTCATATTCTTATATTATTTGGTTTGCTGTCTGTACTATGCACTATGTTTGTAACTGGATGCATGGGTAAGGCCGCTTCTCATGCTTTCGGTTAAGCGGTTCTTGCGCAGTGACTTCTATTAGTTGAGATAACATCATTTACTAGCACTTACCCAAGCACTTCAATGGTCTATGTGAAGTTTCTTTCTTACTGGCAACTAAAAATTGACATCTATCTCGCGTGTCCTGCCTTGAATTATCACCATTCTCATCGCGCGTACTTTGAGTTCACGAACAGCGTGCTACCATCATAAGGTGAATAAAACTTCCTGTACATTCTTATTCACATATTATTTGGTTTTCTGTCTGTACTATGCACTATGTTTGTAACTGGATGCATGGGTAAGGCCGCTTCTCGTGCTTTGGGTTAAGCGGTTCTTGCGCTGTGACTTCTCTTAGTTGGGATAACATCATTTACTAGCGCTTACCCAAGCACTTCAATGGTCTATTTGGAGTTTCTTTCTTACTCACAACAAAAATTGACATCTATCTCGCGTGTCCTGCCTTGCATTATCACCATTCTCATCGCGCGTACTTCGATTTCACGAACAGCGTGCTACCATCATAGAGGTAAATAAAACTTTCTGTAAATTCATATTCATATAGTATTTGGTTTGCGGTCTGTACTATGCACTATGTTTGTAATTGGATGCATGGGTAAGGCCGCTTCTCGTGCTTTCGGTTAAGCGGTTCTTGCGCTGTGACTTCTATTAGTTGGGATAACATCATTTACTAGCACTTACCCAAGCACTTCAATGGTCTATTTAGAGTTTCTTTCTTACTCACAACAAAAATTGCCACCTATCTTGCGTGTCCTGCCTTGCATTTAACCATTCTCATCGCGCGTACTTCGATTTCACGAACAGCGTGCTACCATCATAGAGGTGAATAAAACTTCCTGTACATTCTTATTCATATATTATTTGGTTTGCTGTCTGTACTATGCACTATGTTTGTGACTGGATGCATAGGTAAGCTGCTTCTCGTGGTTTCGGTTAAGCAGTTCTTGCGCTGTGACTTCTATTAGTTGGGATAACATCATTTACTAGCACGTACCCAAGCACTTTAATGGTCTATGTGGAGTTTCTTTCTTACTCACAACAAAAATTGACATCTATCTCGCGTGTTCTTCCTTGCATTATCACCATTCTCATCGCGCGTACTTCGAGTTCACGAACAGCGTGCTACCATCATAGAGGTGAATAAAACTTTCTCTACATTCATATTCATATATTATTTGGTTTGCTGTCTGTACTATGCACTATGTTTGTAACTGGATGCATGGGTAAGGCCGCTTCTCGTGCTTTCGGTTAAGCGGTTCTTGCGCTGTGACTTCTATTAGTTGGGATAACATCATTTACTAGCACGTACCCAAGCACTTCAATGGTCTATGTGGAGTTTCTTTCTTACTCACAACAAAAATTGACATCTATCTCACGTGTCCTGCCTTGCATTATCACCATTCTCATCGCGCGTACTTCGAGTTCACGAACAGCGTGCTACCATAATAGAGGTGCATAAAACTTTCTGTACATTCATATTCATATATTATTTGGTTTGCTGTCTGTACTATGCACTATGTTTGTAACTGGATGCATGGGTAAGGCCGCTTCTCGTACTTTCGGTTAAGCGGTTCTTGCGCTGTGACTTCTATTAGTATAGATAACATCATTTACTAGCGCTTACCAAAGCACTTCTATGGTCTATTTGGAGTTTCTTTCTTACTCACAACAAAAATTGACATCTATCTCGCGTGTCCTGCCATGCATTATCACCATTCTCATCGCGCGTACTTCGAGTTCACGAGCAGCGTGCTACCATCATAGAGGTGAATAGAACTTTCTGTGCACTCATATTCATATATTATTTGGTTTGCTGTCTGTACTATGCACTATGTAACTGGATGCATGAGTAAGGCCGCTTCTCGTGCTTTCGGTTAAGCGGTTCTTGCGCTGTGACTTCTATTAGTTGAGATAACATCATTTACTAGCACTTACCCAAGCACTTCAATGGTCTATGTGGAGTTTCTTTCTTACTCACAACAAAGATTGACATCTATCTCGCGTGTCCTGCCTTGCATTATCACCATTCTCATCGCGCGTACTTCGAGTTCACGAACAGCGTGCTACCATCATAGAGGTGAACAAAACTTTCTGTACATTCATAATCATATATTATTTGGTTGGCTGTCTGTACTATGCACTATGTTTGTAACTGGATGCATGGGTAAGGCCGCTTCTCGTGCTTTCGGTTAAGCGGTTCTTGCGCTGTGACTTCTATTAGTTGAGATAACATCATTTACTAGAACTTGCCCAAGAACTTCAATGGTCTATGTGGAGTTTCTTTCTTACTGACAACAAAAATTGACATTTATCTCACGTGTCCTGCCTTGCATTATCACCATTCTCATCGCGCGTTCTTCGAGTTCACGAACAGCGTGCTACCATCATAGAGGTGAATAAAACTTCCTGTACATTCTTATTCACATATTATTTGGTTTTCTGTCTGTACTATGCACTATGTTTGTAACTGGATGCATGGGTAAGGCCGCTTCTCATGCTTTCGGTTAAGCGGTTCTTGCGCTGTGACTTCTATTAGTTGGGATAACATCATTTACTAGCACGTACCCAAGCACCTAAATGGTCTATGTGGAGTTTCTTTCTTACTCACAACGAAAATTGACATCTATCTGACGTGTCCTGCCTTGCATTATCACCATTCTCATCGCGCGTACTTCGAGTTCACGAACAGCGTGCTACCATAATAGAGGTGAATAAAACTTTTTTTACATTCATATTCATATATTATTTGGTTTGCTGTCTGTACTATGCACTATGTTTGTAACTGGATGCATGGGTAAGGCCGCTTCTCGTGCTTTCGGTTAAGTGGTTCTTGCGCTGTGACTTCTATTAATATGGATAACATCATTTACTAGCGCTTACCCAAGCACTTCAATGGTCTATTTGGAGTTTCTTTCTTACTCACAACAAAAATTGACATCTATCTCGCGTGTCCTGCCATGCATTATCACCATTCTCATCGCGCGTACTTCGAGTTCACGAGCAGCGTGCTACCATCATAGAGGTGAATAAAACTTTCTGTGAACTCATATTCATATATTATTTGGTTTGCTGTCTGTACTATGCACTATGTTTGTAACTGGATGCATGAGTAAGGCCGCTTCTCGTGCTTTCGGTTAAGCGGTTCATGCGCTGTGACTTCTATTAGTTGAGATAACATCATTTACTAGCACTTACCCAAGCACTTCAATGGTTTATTTTGAGTTTCTTTCTTACTCACAACAAAAATTGACATCTATCTCGCGTGTCCTGCCTTGCATTATCACCATTCTCTTCGCGCGTACTTCGATTTCACGAACAGCGTGCTACCATCATAGAGGTAAATAAAACTTTTTGTACATTCATATTCATATATTATTTAGTTTGCTGTCTGTACTATGCACTATGTTTGTAATTGGATGCATGGGTAAGGCCGCTTCTCGTGCTTTCGGTTAAGCGGTTCTTGCGCTGTGACTTCTATTAGTAGGAATAACATCATTTACTAGCACTTACCCAAGCACTTCAATGGTCTATTTGGAGTTTCTTTCTTACTGACAACAAAAATTGCCATCTATCTTGCGTGTCCTGCCTTGCATAATAACCATTCTCATCGCGCGTACTTCGATTTCACGAACAGCGTGCTACCATCATAGAGGTGAATAAAACTTCCTGAACTTTCTTATTCATATATTATTTGGTTTGCTGTCTGTACTATGCACTATGTTTGTAACTGGATGCATAGTCAAGGCCGCTTCTCGTGCGTTCGGTTAAGCAGTTCTTGCGCTGTGACTTCTATTAGTTGGGATAACATCATTTACTAGCACGTACCCAAGCACTTTAATTGTCTATGTGGAGTTTCTTTCTTACTCACAACAAAAATTGACATCTATCTCACGTGTCCTGCCTTGCATTATCACCATTCTCATCGCGCGTACTTCGAGTTCACGAACAGCGTGCTACCATAATAGAGGTGAATAAAACTTTCTTTACATTCATATTCATATATTATTTGGTTTGCTGTCTGTACTATGCACTATGTTTGTAACTGGATGCATGGGTAAGGCCGCTTCTCGTGCTTTCGGTTAAGTGGTTCTTGCGCTGTGACTTCTATTAATATGGATAACATCATTTACTAGCGCTTACCCAAGCACTTCAATGGTCTATTTGGAGTTTCTTACTCACAACAAAAATTGACATCTATCTCGCGTGTCCTGCCATGCATTATCACCATTCTCATCGCGCGTACTTCGAGTTCACGAGCAGCGTGCTACCATCATAGAGGTGAATAAAACTTTCTGTGCACTCATATTCATATATTATTTGGTTTGCTGTCTGTACTATGCACTATGTTTGTAACTGGATGCATGAGTAAGGCCGCTTCTCGTGCTTTCGGTTAAGCGGTTCATGCGCTGTGACTTCTATTAGTTGAGATAACATCATTTACTAGCACTTACCCAAGCACTTCAATGGTCTATGTGGAGTTTCTTTCTTACTCACAACAAAGATTGACATAAATCTAGCGTGTCCTGCCTTGCATTATCACCATTCTCATCGCGCGTACTTCGAGTTCACGAACAGCGTGCTACCATCATAGAGGTGAACAAAACTTTCTGTACATTCATATTCATATAAAATTTGGTTTGCTGTCTGTAATATGAACTATGTTTGTAACTGGATGCATGGGTAAGGCCGCTTCTCGTGCTTTCGGTTAAGCGGTTCTTGCGCTGTGACTTCTATTAGTTGAGATAACATCATTTACTAGCACTTACCCAAGCACTTCAATGGTCTATGTGAAGTTTCTTTCTTACTGGCAACTAAAAATTGACATCTATCTCGCGTGTCCTGCCTTGAATTATCACCATTCTCATCGCGCGTACTTTGAGTTCACGAACAGCGTGCTACCATCATAAGGTGAATAAAACTTCCTGTACATTCTTATTCACATATTATTTGGTTTTCTGTCTGTACTATGCACTATGTTTGTAACTGGATGCATGGGTAAGGCCGCTTCTCGTGCTTTGGGTTAAGCGGTTCTTGCGCTGTGACTTCTCTTAGTTGGGATAACATCATTTACTAGCACGTACCCAAGCACTTCAATGGTCTATTTGGACTTTCTTTCTTACTCACAACAAAAATTGACATCTATCTCGCGTGTCCTGCCTTGCATTATCACCATTCTCATCGCGCGTACTTCGATTTCACGAACAGCGTGCTACCATCATAGAGGTAAATAAAACTTTCTGTAAATTCATATTCATATAGTATTTGGTTTGCGGTCTGTACTATGCACTATGTTTGTAATTGGATGCATGGGTAAGGCCGCTTCTCGTGCTTTCGGTTAAGCGGTTCTTGCGCTGTGACTTCTATTAGTTGGGATAACATCATTTACTAGCACTTACCCAAGCACTTCAATGGTCTATTTAGAGTTTCTTTCTTACAACAAAAATTGCCACCTATCTTGCGTGTCCTGCCTTGCATTTAACCATTCTCATCGCGCGTACTTCGATTTCACGAACAGCGTGCTACCATCATAGAGGTGAATAAAACTTCCTGTACATTCTTATTCATATATTATTTGGTTTGCTGTCTGTACTATGCACTATGTTTGTGACTGGATGCATAGGTAAGCTGCTTCTCGTGGTTTCGGTTAAGCAGTTCTTGCGCTGTGACTTCTATTAGTTGGGATAACATCATTTACTAGCACGTACCCAAGCACTTTAATGGTCTATGTGGAGTTTCTTTCTTACTCACAACAAAAATTGACATCTATCTCGCGTGTTCTTCCTTGCATTATCACCAATCTCATCGCGCGTTCTTCGAGTTCACGAACAGCGTGCTACCATCATAGAGGTGAATAAAACTTTCTCTACATTCATATTCATATATTATTTGGTTTGCTGTCTGTACTATGCACTATGTTTGTAACTGGATGCATGGGTAAGGCCGCTTCTCGTGCTTTCGGTTAAGCGGTTCTTGCGCTGTGACTTCTATTAGTTGGGATAACATCATTTACTAGCACGTACCCAAGCACTTCAATGGTCTATGTGGAGTTTCTTTCTTACTCACAACAAAAATTGACATCTATCTCACGTGTCCTGCCTTGCATTATCACCATTCTCATCGCGCGTACTTCGAGTTCACGAACAGCGTGCTACCATAATAGAGGTGCATAAAACTTTCTGTACATTCATATTCATATATTATTTGGTTTGCTGTCTGTACTATGCACTATGTTTGTAACTGGATGCATGGGTAAGGCCGCTTCTCGTACTTTCGGTTAAGCGGTTCTTGCGCTGTGACTTCTATTAGTATAGATAACATCATCTACTAGCGCTTACCAAAGCACTTCTATGGTCTATTTGGAGTTTCTTTCTTACTCACAACAAAAATTGACATCTATCTCGCGTGTCCTGCCATGCATTATCACCATTCTCATCGCGCGTACTTCGAGTTCACGAGCAGCGTGCTACCATCATAGAGGTGAATAGAACTTTCTGTGCACTCATATTCATATATTATTTGGTTTGCTGTCTGTACTATGCACTATGTAACTGGATGCATGAGTAAGGCCGCTTCTCGTGCTTTCGGTTAAGCGGTTCTTGCGCTGTGACTTCTATTAGTTGAGATAACATCATTTACTAGCACTTACCCAAGCACTTCAATGGTCTATGTGGAGTTTCTTTCTTACTCACAACAAAGATTGACATCTATCTCGCGTGTCCTGCCTTGCATTATCACCATTCTCATCGCGCGTACTTCGAGTTCACGAACAGCGTGCTACCATCATAGAGGTGAACAAAACTTTCTGTACATTCATATTCATATATTATTTGGTTGGCTGTCTGTACTATGCACTATGTTTGTAACTGGATGCATGGGTAAGGCCGCTTCTCGTGCTTTCGGTTAAGCGGTTCTTGCGCTGTGACTTCTATTAGTTGAGATAACATCATTTACTAGCACTTGCCCAAGAACTTCAATGGTCTATGTGGAGTTTATTTCTTACTGACAACAAAAATTGACATCTATCTCACGTGTCCTGCCTTGCATTATCACCATTCTCATCGCGCGTTCTTCGAGTTCACGAACAGCGTGCTACCATCATAGAGGTGAATAAAACTTCCTGTACATTCTTATTCACATATTATTTGGTTTTCTGTCTGTACTATGCACTATGTTTGTAACTGGATGCATAGGTAAGGCCGCTTCTCGTGCTTTGGGTTAAGCGGTTCTTGCGCTGTGACTTCTCTTAGTTGGGATAACATCATTTACTAGCACGTACCCAAGCACTTTAATGGTCTATGTGGAGTTTTTTACTCACAACAAAAATTGACATCTATCTCGCGTGTCCTCCCTTGCATTATCACCATTCTCATCGCGCGTACTTCGAGTTCACGAACAGCGTGCTACCATCATAGAGGTGAATAAAGCTTTCTGTACATTCGTATTCATATATTTTATTTGGTTTGCTGTCTGTACTGTGCAGTTTGTTTGTAACTGGATGCATGGGTAAGGCCACTTCTCGTGCTTTCGGTTGAGCAGTTCTTGCGCTGTGACTTCTATTAGTTGGGATAACAACATTTACTAGCACTTACCCAACACTTCAATGGTCTATTTGGAGTTTCTTTCTTATTCACAACAAAAATTGACATCTATCTCGCGTGTGCTGTCTTGCATTATCACCGATCTCATCGCGCGTACTTCGAGTTCACGAACAGCCTGCTACCATAATACAGGTGAATAAAACTTTCTGTATATTCATATTCATATATTATTTGGTTTGCTGTCTGTACTATGCACTATTTTTGTAACTGGATGCATGGGTAAGGCCGCTTCTCATGCTTTCGGTTAAGCGGTTCTTGCGCTGTCACTTCTATTAGTTGGGATAACATCATTTACTAGCACGTACCCAAGCACCTAAATGGTCTATGTGGAGTTTCTTTCTTACTCACAACAAAAATTGACATCTATCTCACGTGTCCTGCCTTGCATTATCACCATTCTCATCGCGCATACTTCGAGTTCACGAACAGCGTGCTACCATAATAGAGGTGAATAAAACTTTCTTTACATTCATATTCATATATTATTTGGTTTGCTGTCTGTACTATGCACTATGTTTGTAACTGGATGCATGGGTAAGGCCGCTTCTCGTGCTTTCGGTTAAGTGGTTCTTGCGCTGTGACTTCTATTAATATGGATAACATCATTTACTAGCGCTTACCCAAGCACTTCAATGGTCTATTTGGAGTTTCTTTCTTACTCACAACAAAAATTGACATCTATCTCGCGTGTCCTGCCAAGCATTATCACCATTCTCATCGCGCGTACTTCGAGTTCACGAACAGAGTGCTACCATCACAGAGGTGAATAAAACTTCCTGTACATTCTTATTCATATATTATTTGGTTTGCTGTCTGTACTATGCACTATGTTTGTAACTGGATGCATGGGTAAGGCCGCTTCTCGTGCTTTCGGTTAAGCGGTTCTTGCGCTGTGGCTTCTATTAGTTGGGATAACATCATTTACTAGCACTTACCCAAGCACTTCAATGGTCTATATGAAGTTTCTTTCTTACTCACAACAAAAATTGCCATCTATCTCGCGTGTCCTGCCTTGCATTATCACCATTCTCATCGCGCGTACTTCGAGTTCGCAAAAAGCGTGCTACCATCATAGAGGTAAATAAAACTTTCTGTACATTCATATTCATATATTATTTGGTTTGCTGTGTGTAACATGCACTATGTTTGTAACTGGATGCATGGGTAAGGCTGCTTCTCGTGCTTTCGCTTGAGCGGTTCTCGCGCTGTGACTTCTATTAGTTGGGATAACATCATTTACTAGCACGTACCCATGCACTTAATGGTCTATGTGGAGTTTCTTTCTTACTCACAACAAAAATTGACATCTATCTCGCGTGTCCTGCCTTGCATCATCACCATTCTCATCGCGCGTACTTCGAGTTCACGAACAGCGTGCTGCCATCATAGAGGTCAATAAAACTTTCTGTACATTCATATTCATGTAATATTTGGTTTGCTGTCTGTACTATGCACTATGTTTGTAATTGAAGGCATGGGTAAGGCCGCTTCTCGTGCTTTCGGTTAAGCGGTTCTTGCGCTGTGACTTCTATTAGTTGGGATAACATCATTTACTAGCACTTACCCAAGCACTTCAATGGTCTGTGTGGAGTTTCTTTCTTACTGACAACAAAAATTGACATCTATCTCGCGTGTCCTGCCTTGCGTTATCACCATTCTCATGGCGCGTACTTCGAGTTCACGAACAGCGTGCTACCATAAGAGAGGAGAATTAAACTTTCTCTACATTCATATTCATATATTATTTGGTTTGCTGTCTGTACTATGCACTATGTTTGTAACTGGATGCATGGGTAAGGCCGCTTCTCGTGCTTTCGGTTAAGCGGTTCTTGCGCTGTGACTTCTATTAGTTGGGATAACATCATTTACTAGCACGTACCCAAGCACTTCAATGGTCTATGTGGAGTTTTTTTCTTACTCACAACAAAAATTGACATCTATCTCGCGTGTCCTGCCTTGCATTGTCACCATTCTCATCGCACGCACTTCGAGTTCACGAACAGCGTGCTACTATCATAGAGGTGAATAAAACTTTCTGTACATTCATATTCATATATTATTTGGTTTGCTGTCTGTACTATGCACTATGTTTGTAACTGGATGCATGGGTAAGGGTGCTTCTCATGCTTTCGGTTAAGCGGTTCTTGCGCTGTGACTTCTATTAGTTAGGATAACATCATTTACTAGCAGTTACCCAAGCACTTCAATGGTCTATGTGGACTTTCTGTCTTACTGACAACAAAAATTGACATCTATCTCGCGTGTCCTGCCTTGCATCATCACCATTCTCATCGCGCGTACTTCGAGTTCACGAACAGCGTGCTTCCATCATAGAGGTAAATAAAACTTTCTGTACATTCATACTCATATATTATTTGGTTTGCTGTCTGTAGTATGCACTATGTTTGTAACTGGATGAATGAGTAAGGCCGCTTCTAGTGCTTTCGGTTAAGCGGTTCTTGCGCTGTGACTTCTATGAGTTGGGATAACATTATTTACTAGCACTTACCCAAGCACTTCAATGGTCTATTTGGAGTTTCTTTCTTACTCACAACAAAAATTGACATCTATCTCGTGTGTCCTGCCTTGCGTTATCACCAGTCTCATCGCGCGTACTTCGAGTTCACGAACAGCGTGCTACCAACATAGAGGTGAATAAAACTTCCTGTACATTCTTATTCTTATATTATTTGGTTTGCTGTCTGTACAATGCACTATGTTTGTAACTGGATGCATGGGTAAGGCCGCTTCTCGTGCTTTTGGTTAAGCGGTTCTTGCGCTGTGACTTCTAATAGTTGGGATAACATCATTTACTAGCACTTACCCAAGCACTTCAATGGTCTATGTGGAGTTTCTTTCTTACTGACAACAAAAATTGACATCTATCTCGCGTGTCCTGCCTTGCATTATCACCATTCTCTTCGCGCGTACTTCGAGTTCACGAACAGCGTGCTACCATAATAGAGGTGAATAAAACTTCCTGTACATTCTTATTCATATAATATTTTGTTTATTGTCTGTACTATGCACTATGTAGTTAACTGGATGCATGGGTAAGGCCGCTTCTCGTGCTTTCGGTTAAGCGGTTCTTGCGCTGTGACTTCTATTAGTTGGGATAACATCATTTACTAGCAAGTACCCAAGCACTTTAATGGTCTATGTGGAGATTCTTTCTTACAACAAAAATTGACATCTATCTCGCGTGTCCTGCCATGCATTATCACCATTCTCATCGCGCGTACTTCGAGTTCACGAGCAGCGTGCTACCATCATAGAGGTGAATAGAACTTTCTGTGCACTCATATTCATATATTATTTGGTTTGCTGTCTGTACTATGCACTATGTAACTGGATGCATGAGTAAGGCCGCTTCTCGTGCTTTCGGTTAAGCGGTTCTTGCGCTGTGACTTCTATTAGTTGAGATAACATCATTTACTAGCACTTACCCAAGCACTTCAATGGTCTATGTGGAGTTTCTTTCTTACTCACAACAAAGATTGACATCTATCTCGCGTGTCCTGCCTTGCATTATCACCATTCTCATCGCGCGTACTTCGAGTTCACGAACAGCGTGCTACCATCATAGAGGTGAACAAAACTTTCTGTACATTCATATTCATATATTATTTGGTTGGCTGTCTGTACTATGCACTATGTTTGTAACTGGATGCATGGGTAAGGCCGCTTCTCGTGCTTTCGGTTAAGCGGTTCTTGCGCTGTGACTTCTATTAGTTGAGATAACATCATTTACTAGCACTTGCCCAAGAACTTCAATGGTCTATGTGGAGTTTATTTCTTACTGACAACAAAAATTGACATCTATCTCACGTGTCCTGCCTTGCATTATCACCATTCTCATCGCGCGTTCTTCGAGTTCACGAACAGCGTGCTACCATCATAGAGGTGAATAAAACTTCCTGTACATTCTTATTCACATATTATTTGGTTTTCTGTCTGTACTATGCACTATGTTTGTAACTGGATGCATAGGTAAGGCCGCTTCTCGTGCTTTGGGTTAAGCGGTTCTTGCGCTGTGACTTCTCTTAGTTGGGATAACATCATTTACTAGCACGTACCCAAGCACTTTAATGGTCTATGTGGAGTTTTTTACTCACAACAAAAATTGACATCTATCTCGCGTGTCCTCCCTTGCATTATCACCATTCTCATCGCGCGTACTTCGAGTTCACGAACAGCGTGCTACCATCATAGAGGTGAATAAAGCTTTCTGTACATTCGTATTCATATATTTTATTTGGTTTGCTGTCTGTACTGTGCAGTTTGTTTGTAACTGGATGCATGGGTAAGGCCACTTCTCGTGCTTTCGGTTGAGCAGTTCTTGCGCTGTGACTTCTATTAGTTGGGATAACAACATTTACTAGCACTTACCCAACACTTCAATGGTCTATTTGGAGTTTCTTTCTTATTCACAACAAAAATTGACATCTATCTCGCGTGTGCTGTCTTGCATTATCACCGATCTCATCGCGCGTACTTCGAGTTCACGAACAGCCTGCTACCATAATACAGGTGAATAAAACTTTCTGTATATTCATATTCATATATTATTTGGTTTGCTGTCTGTACTATGCACTATTTTTGTAACTGGATGCATGGGTAAGGCCGCTTCTCATGCTTTCGGTTAAGCGGTTCTTGCGCTGTGACTTCTATTAGTTGGGATAACATCATTTACTAGCACGTACCCAAGCACCTAAATGGTCTATGTGGAGTTTCTTTCTTACTCACAACAAAAATTGACATCTATCTCACGTGTCCTGCCTTGCATTATCACCATTCTCATCGCGCATACTTCGAGTTCACGAACAGCGTGCTACCATAATAGAGGTGAATAAAACTTTCTTTACATTCATATTCATATATTATTTGGTTTGCTGTCTGTACTATGCACTATGTTTGTAACTGGATGCATGGGTAAGGCCGCTTCTCGTGCTTTCGGTTAAGTGGTTCTTGCGCTGTGACTTCTATTAATATGGATAACATCATTTACTAGCGCTTACCCAAGCACTTCAATGGTCTATTTGGAGTTTCTTTCTTACTCACAACAAAAATTGACATCTATCTCGCGTGTCCTGCCAAGCATTATCACCATTCTCATCGCGCGTACTTCGAGTTCACGAACAGAGTGCTACCATCACAGAGGTGAATAAAACTTCCTGTACATTCTTATTCATATATTATTTGGTTTGCTGTCTGTACTATGCACTATGTTTGTAACTGGATGCATGGGTAAGGCCGCTTCTCGTGCTTTCGGTTAAGCGGTTCTTGCGCTGTGGCTTCTATTAGTTGGGATAACATCATTTACTAGCACTTACCCAAGCACTTCAATGGTCTATATGGAGTTTCTTTCTTACTCACAACAAAAATTGCCATCTATCTCGCGTGTCCTGCCTTGCATTATCACCATTCTCATCGCGCGTACTTCGAGTTCGCAAAAAGCGTGCTACCATCATAGAGGTGAATAAAACTTTCTGTACATTCATATTCATATATTATTTGGTTTGCTGTCTGTACTATGCACTATGTTTGTAATTGAAGGCATGGGTAAGGCCGCTTCTCGTGCTTTCGGTTAAGCGGTTCTTGCGCTGTGACTTCTATTAGTTGGGATAACATCATTTACTAGCACTTACCCAAGCACTTCAATGGTCTGTGTGGAGTTTCTTTCTTACTGACAACAAAAATTGACATCTATCTCGCGTGTCCTGCCTTGCGTTATCACCATTCTCATGGCGCGTACTTCGAGTTCACGAACAGCGTGCTACCATAAGAGAGGAGAAATAAACTTTCTCTACATTCATATTCATATATTATTTGGTTTGCTGTCTGTACTATGCACTATGTTTGTAACTGGATGCATGGGTAAGGCCGCTTCTCGTGCTTTCGGTTAAGCGGTTCTTGCGCTGTGACTTCTATTAGTTGGGATAACATCATTTACTAGCACGTACCCAAGCACTTCAATGGTCTATGTGGAGTTTTTTTCTTACTCACAACAAAAATTGACATCTATCTCGCGTGTCCTGCCTTGCATTGTCACCATTCTCATCGCACGCACTTCGAGTTCACGAACAGCGTGCTACTATCATAGAGGTGAATAAAACTTTCTGTACATTCATATTCATATATTATTTGGTTTGCTGTCTGTACTATGCACTATGTTTGTAACTGGATGCATGGGTAAGGGTGCTTCTCATGCTTTCGGTTAAGCGGTTCTTGCGCTGTGACTTCTATTAGTTAGGATAACATCATTTACTAGCAGTTACCCAAGCACTTCAATGGTCTATGTGGACTTTCTTTCTTACTGACAACAAAAATTGACATCTATCTCGCGTGTCCTGCCTTGCATCATCACCATTCTCATCGCGCGTACTTCGAGTTCACGAACAGCGTGCTTCCATCATAGAGGTAAATAAAACTTTCTGTACATTCATACTCATATATTATTTGGTTTGCTGTCTGTAGTATGCACTATGTTTGTAACTGGATGAATGAGTAAGGCCGCTTCTAGTGCTTTCGGTTAAGCGGTTCTTGCGCTGTGACTTCTATTAGTTGGGATAACATTATTTACTAGCACTTACCCAAGCACTTCAATGGTCTATTTGGAGTTTCTTTCTTACTCACAACAAAAATTGACATCTATCTCGTGTGTCCTGCATTGCGTTATCACCAGTCTCATCGCGCGTACTTCGAGTTCACGAACAGCGTGCTACCAACATAGAGGTGAATAAAACTTCCTGTACATTCTTATTCTTATATTATTTGGTTTGCTGTCTGTACAATGCACTATGTTTGTAACTGGATGCATGGGTAAGGCCGCTTCTCGTGCTTTTGGTTAAGCGGTTCTTGCGCTGTGACTTCTAATAGTTGGGATAACATCATTTACTAGCACTTACCCAAGCACCTCAATGGTCTATGTGGAGTTTCTTTCTTAATGACAACAAAAATTGACATCTATCTCGCGTGTCCTGCCTTGCATTATCACCATTCTCTTCGCGCGTACTTCGAGTTCACGAACAGCGTGCTACCATAATAGAGGTGAATAAAACTTCCTGTACATTCTTATTCATATAATATTTTGTTTATTGTCTGTACTATGCACTATGTAGTTAACTGGATGCATGGGTAAGGCCGCTTCTCGTGCTTTCGGTTAAGCGGTTCTTGCGCTGTGACTTCTATTAGTTGGGATAACATCATTTACTAGCAAGTACCCAAGCACTTTAATGGTCTATGTGGAGATTCTTTCTTACAACAAAAATTGACATCTATCTCGCGTGTCCTCCCTTGCATTATCACCATTCTCATCGTGGGTACTTCGAGTTCACGAACAGCGTGCTACTATCATAGAGGTAAATAAAACTTTCTGTACATTCATATTCATATATTATTTGGTTTGCTGTCTGTACTATGCACTATGTTTGTAACTGGATGCATGGGTAAGGCCGCTTCTCGTGCTTTCGGTGAGGCGGTTCTTGCGCTGTGACTTCTATTAGTTGGGATAACATCATTTACTAGCACGTACCCAAGCACTTCAATGGTCTATGTGGAGTTTCTTTCTTACTCACAACAAAAATTGACATCTATCTCGCGTGTCCTGCCTTGCATTATCACCATTCTCATCGCGCGTACTTCGAGTTCACGAACAGCGTGCTACCATCATAGAGGTGAATAAAACTTTCTGTACATTCATATTCATATATTATTTGGTTTGCTGTCTGTACTATGCACTATGTTTGTAATTGAAGGCATGGGTAAGGCCTCTTCGCGTGCTTTCGGTTAAGCGGTGCTTGCGCTGTGACTTCTATTAGTTGGGATAACATCATTTACTAGCACTTACCCAAGCACTTCAATTGTCTATGTGGAGTTTCTTACTGACAACAAAAATTGACATCTATCTCGCGTGTCCTGCCTTGCATTATCACCATTCTTATCGCGCGTACTTCGAGTTCACGAACAGCGTGCTACAATCATAGAGGTGAATAAAACTTCCTGAACATTCTTATTCTTATATTATTTGGTTTGCTGTCTGTACTATGCATTATGTTTGTAACTGGATGCATGGGTAAGGCCGCTTCTCGTGCTTTCGGTTAAGCGGGTCTTGCGCTGTGACTTCTATTAGTTGGGATAACATCATTTACTAGCACTTACCCAAGCACTTCAATGGTCTATGAGGAGTTTCTTTCTTACTGACAACAAAAATTGACATCTATCTCGCGTGTCCTGCCTTGCATTATCACCATTCTCATCGCGCGTACTTCGAGTTCACGAACAGCGTGCTACCATAATAGAGGTGAATAAAACTTTCTGTACACTCATATTCATATATTATTTGGTTTGCTGTCTGTACTATGCACTATGTTTGTAACTGGATGCATGAGTAAGGCCGCTTCTCGTGCTTTAAGTTAAGCGGTTCTTGCGCTGTGACTTCTATTAGTTGGGATAACATTATTTACTAGGACTTACCCAAGCACTTCAATGGTCTATTTGGAGTTTCTTTCTTACTCACAACAAAAATTGAAATCTATCTCGTGTGTCCTGCCTTGCGTTATCACCATTCTCATCGCGCGTACTTCGAGTTCACGAACAGCGTGCTACCAACATAGAGGTGAATAAAACTTCCTGTATATTCTTATTCTTATATTATTTGGTTTGCTGTCTGTACTATGCACTATGTTTGTAACTGGATGCATGGGTAAGGCCGCTTCTCGTGCTTTTGGTTAAGCGGTTCTTGCGCTTTGACTTCTATTAATTGGAATGACATCATTTACTAGCACTTACCCAAGCACTTCAATGGTCTATGTGGAGTTTCTTTCTTACTGACAACAAAAATTGACATCTATCTCGCGTGTCCTGCCTTGCATTATCACCATTCTCTTCGCGCGTACTTCGAGTTCACGAACAGCGTGCTACCATAATAGAGGTGAATAAAACTTCCTGTACATTCTTATTCATATATTATTTTGTTTATTGTCTGTACTATGCACTATGTTTGTAACTGGATGCATGGGTAAGGCCGCTTCTTGTGCTTTCGGTTAAGCGGTTCTTGCGCTGTGACTTCTATTAGTTGGGATAACATCATTTACTAGCACGTACCCAAGCACTTCAATGGTCTATGTGGAGTTTCTTTCTCACTCACAACAAAAATTGACATCTATCTCGCGTGTCCTGCCTTGCATTATCACCATTCTCATCGCGCGTACTTCGAGTTCACGAACAGCGTGCTACCATCATACATGTGAATAAAACTTTGTGTACATTCATATTCATATACTTTATTTGGTTTGCTGTCTGTACTATGCACTAAGTTTGTAACTGGATGCATGGGTAAGGCCGCTTCTCGTGCTTTCGGTTAAGCGGTTCTTGCGCTGTGACTTCTAATAGTTGGGATAACATCATTTACTAGCACTTACCCAAGTACTTCAATGGTCTATCTGGAGTTTGTTTCTTACTGACAAAAAAATTGACATCTATCTCGCGTGCCCTGCCTTGCATTATCACCATTCTCATCGCGCGTACTTCGAGTTCACGAACAGAGTGCTACCATCACAGAGGTGAATAAAACTTCCTGTACATTCTTATTCATATATTATTTGGTTTGCTGTCTGTACTATGCACTATGTTTGTAACTGGATGCATGGGTAAGGCCGCTTCTCGTGCTTTCGGTTAAGCGGTTCTTGCGCTGTGGCTTCTATTAGTTGGGATAACATCATTTACTAGCACTTACCCAAGCACTTCAATGGTCTATATGGAGTTTCTTTCTTACTCACAACAAAAATTGCCATCTATCTCGCGTGTCCTGCTTTGCATTATCACCATTCTCATCGCGCGTAATTCGAGTTCGCAAAAAGCGTGCTACCATCATAGAGGTAAATAAAACTTTCTGTACATTCATATTCATATATTATTTGGTTTGCTGTGTGTAACATGCACTATGTTTGTAACTGGATGCATGGGTAAGGCCGCTTCTCGTGCTTTCGCTTGAGCGGTTCTCGCGCTGTGGCTTCTATTAGTTGGGATAACATCATTTACTAGCACGTACCCAAGCACTTAATGGTCTATGTGGAGTTTCTTTCTTACTCACAACAAAAATTGACATCTATCTCGCGTGTCCTGCCTTGCATCATCACCATTCTCATCGCGCGTACTTCGAGTTCACGAACAGCGTGCTGCCATCATAGAGGTCAATAAAACTTTCTGTACATTCATATTCATGTAATATTTGGTTTGCTGTCTGTACTATGCACTATGTTTGTAATTGAAGGCATGGGTAAGGCCGCTTCTCGTGCTTTCGGTTAAGCGGTTCTTGCGCTGTGACTTCTATTAGTTGGGATAACATCATTTACTAGCACTTACCCTAGCACTTCAATGGTCTGTGTGGAGTTTCTTTCTTACTGACATCAAAAATTGACATCTATCTCGCGTGTCCTGCCTTGCATTATCACCATTCTCATGGCGCGTACTTCGAGTTCACGAACAGCGTGCTACCATAAGAGAGGAGAATTAAACTTTCTCTACATTCATATTGATATATTATTTGGTTTGCTGTCTTTACTATGCACTATGTTTGTAACTGGATGCATGGGTAAGGCCGCTTCTCGTGCTTTCGGTTAAGCGGTTCTTGCGCTGTGACTTCTATTAGTTGGGATAACATCATTTACTAGCACGTACCCAAGCACTTCAATGGTCTATGTGGAGTTTCTTTCTTACTCACAACAAAAATTGACATCTATCTCGCGTGTCCTGCCTTGCATTATCACCATTCTCATCGCGCGTACTTCGAGTTCACGAACAGCGTGCTACCATCATAGAGGTGAATAAAACTTTCTGTACATTCATATTCATATATTATTTGCTTTGCTGTCTGTACTATGCACTATGTTTGTAATTGAAGGCATGGGTAAGGCCTCTTCGCGTGCTTTCGGTTAAGCGGTGCTTGCGCTGTGACTTCTATTAGTTGGGATACCATCATTTACTAGCACTTACCCAAGCACTTCAACTGTCTATGTGGAGTTTCTTACTGACAACAAAAATTGACATCTATCTCGCGTGTCCTGCCTTGCATTATCACCATTCTTATCGCGCGTACTTCGAGTTCACGAACAGCGTGCTACCATCATAGAGGTGAATAAAACTTCCTGAACATTCTTATTCTTATATTATTTCGTTTGCTGTCTGTACTATGCATTATGTTTGTAACTGGATGCATGGGTAAGGCCGCTTCTCGTGCTTTCGGTTAAGCGGTTCTCGCGCTGTGACTTCTATTAGTTGGGATAACATCATTTACTAGCACTTACCCAAGCACTTCAATGGTCTATGTGGAGTTTCTTTCTTACTGACAACAAAAATTGACATCTATCTCGCGTGTCCTGCCTTGCATTATCCCCATTCTCATTGCGCGTACTTCGAGTTCCCGAACAGCGTGCTACCATAATAGAGGTGAATAAAACTTTCTGTACACTCATATTCATATATTATTTGGTTTGCTGTCTGTACTATGCACTATGTATGTAACTGGATGCATGAGTAAAGCCGCTTCTCGTGCTTTCGGTTAGGCGGTTCTTGCGCTGTGACTACTATTAGTTGGGATAACATTATTTACTAGCACTTACCCAAGCACTTCAATGGTCTATTTGGAGTTTCTTTCTTACTCACAACAAAAATTGACATCTATCTCGTGTGTCCTGCCTTGCGTTATCACCAGTCTCATCGCGCGTACTTCGAGTTCACGAACAGCGTGCTACCAACATAGAGGTGAATAAAACTTCCTGTACATTCTTATTCTTATATTATTTGGTTTGCTGTCTGTACAATGCACTATGTTTGTAACTTGATGCATGGGTAAGGCCGCTTCTCGTGCTTTTGGTTAAGCGGTTCTTGCGCTGTGACTTCTATTAGTTGGGATAACATCATTTACTAGCACTTACCAAAGCACTTCAATGGTCTATGTGGAGTTTCTTTCTTACTGACAACAAAAATTGACATCTATCTCGCGTGTCCTGCCTTGCATTATCACCATTCTCTTCGCGCGTACTTCGAGTTCACGAACAGCGTGCTACCATAATAGAGGTGAATAAAACTTCCTGTACATTCCTATTCATATAATATTTTGTTTATTGTCTGTACTATGCACTATGTAGTTAACTGGATGCATGGGTAAGGCCGCTTCTCGTGCTTTCGGTTAAGCGGTTCTTGCGCTGTGACTTCTATTAGTTGGGATAACATAATTTACTAGCAAGTACCCAAGCACTTTAATGGTCTATGTGGAGATTCTTTCTTACAACAAAAATTGACATCTATCTCGCGTGTCCTCCCTTGCATTATCACCATTCTCATCGTGCGTACTTCGAGTTCACGAACAGCGTGCTACCATCATAGAGGTAAATAAAACTTTCTGTACATTCATATTCATATATTATTTGGTTTGCTGTCTGTACTATGCACTATGTTTGTAACTGGATGCATGGGTAAGGCCGCTTCTCGTGCTTTCGGTGAGGCGGTTCTTGCGCTGTGACTTCTATTAGTTGGGATAACATCATTTACTAGCACGTACCCAAGCACTTCAATGGTCTATGTGGAGTTTCTTTCTTACTCACAACAAAAATTGACATCTATCTCGCGTGTCCTGCCTTGCATTATCACCATTCTCATCGCGCGTACTTCGAGTTCACGAACAGCGTGCTACCATCATAGAGGTGAATAAAACTTTCTGTACATTCATATTCATATATTATTTGGTTTGCTGTCTGTACTATGCACTATGTTTGTAATTGAAGGCATGGGTAAGGCCTCTTCGCGTGCTTTCGGTTAAGCGGTGCTTGCGCTGTGACTTCTATTAGTTGGGATAACATCATTTACTAGCACTTACCCAAGCACTTCAATTGTCTATGTGGAGTTTCTTACTGACAACAAAAATTGACATCTATCTCGCGTGTCCTGCCTTGCATTATCACCATTCTTATCGCGCGTACTTCGAGTTCACGAACAGCGTGCTACCATCATAGAGGTGAATAAAACTTCCTGAACATTCTTATTCTTATATTATTTGGTTTGCTGCCTGTACTATGCATTATGTTTGTAACTGGATGCATGGGTAAGGCCGCTTCTCGTGCTTTCGGTTAAGCGGGTCTTGCGCTGTGACTTCTATTAGTTGGGATAACATCATTTACTAGCACTTACCCAAGCACTTCAATGGTCTATGTGGAGTTTCTTTCTTACTGACAACAAAAATTGACATCTATTTCGCGTGTCCTGCCTTGCATTATCACCATTCTCATCGCGCGTACTTCGAGTTCACGAACAGCGTGCTACCATAATAGAGGTGAATAAAACTTTCTGTACACTCATATTCATATAATATTTGGTTTGCTGTCTGTACTATGCACTATGTTTGTAACTGGATGCATGAGTAAGGCCGCTTCTCGTGCTTTCGGTTAAGCGGTTCTTGCGCTGTGACTTCTATTAGTTGGGATAACATTATTTACTAGGACTTA
This sequence comes from Rhipicephalus microplus, assembly GCF_043290135.1. Taxonomy (NCBI): domain Eukaryota; kingdom Metazoa; phylum Arthropoda; class Arachnida; order Ixodida; family Ixodidae; genus Rhipicephalus; species Rhipicephalus microplus. The sequence continues at coordinate 36,323,845 of NW_027464586.1, forward strand.
CCCAAGCACTTCAATGGTCTATTTGGAGTTTCTTTCTTACTCACAACAGAAATTGACATCTATCTCGTGTGTCCTGCCTTGCGTTATCACCATTCTCATCGCGCGTACTTCGAGTTCACGAACAGCGTGCTACCAACATAGAGGTGAATAAAACTTCCTGTATATTCTTATTCTTATATTATTTGGTTTGCTGTCTGTACTATGCACTATGTTTGTAACTGGATGCATGGGTAAGGCCGCTTCTCGTGCTTTAGGTTAAGCGGTTCTTGTGCTTTGACTTCTATTATTTGGGATGACATCATTTACTAGCACTTACCCAAGCACTTCAATGGTCTATGTGGAGTTTCTTTCTTACTGACAACAAAAATTGACATCTATCTCGCGTGTCCTGCCTTGCATTATCAGCATTCTCTTCGCGCGTACTTCGAGTTCACGAACAGCGTGCTACCATAATAGAGGTGAATAAAACTTCCTGTACATTCTTATTCATATATTATTTTGTTTATTGTCTGTACTATGCACTATGTTTGTAACTGGATGCATGGGTAAGGCCGCTTCTCGTGCTTTCGGTTAAGCGATTCTTGCGCTGTGACTTCTATTAGTTGGGATAACATCATTTACTAGCAAGTACCCAAGCACTTTAATGGTCTATGTGGAGATTCTTTCTTACAACAAAAATTGACATCTATCTCGCGTGTCCTCCCTTGCATTATCACCATTCTCATCGTGCGTACTTCGAGTTCACGAACAGCGTGCTACCATCATAGAGGTAAATAAAACTATCTGTACATTCATATTCATATATTATTTGGTTTGCTGTCTGTACTATGCACTATGTTTGTAACTGGATGCATGGGTAAGGCCGCTTCTCGTGCTTTCGGTGAGGCGGTTCTTGCGCTGTGACTTCTATTAGTTGGGATAACATCATTTACTAGCACGTACCCAAGCACTTCAATGGTCTATGTGGAATTTCTTTCTCACTCACAACAAAAATTGACATCTATCTCGCGTGTCCTGCCTTGCATTATCACCATTCTCATCGCGCGTACTTCGAGTTCACGAACAGCGTGCTACCATCATACAGGTGAATAAAACTTTCTGTACATTCATATTCATATACTTTATTTGGTTTGCTGTCTGTACTATGCACTAAGTTTGTAACTGGATGCATGGGTAAGGCCGCTTCTCGTGCTTTCGGTTAAGCGGTTCTTGCGCTGTGACTTCTAATAGTTGGGATAACATCATTTACTAGCACTTACCCAAGTACTTCAATGGTCTATGTGGAGTTTGTTTCTTACTGACAAAAAAAATTGACATCTATCTCGCGTGCCCTGCCTTGCATTATGACCATTCTCATCGCGCGTACTTCGAGTTCACGAACAGAGTGCTACCATCACAGAGGTGAATAAAACTTCCTGTACATTCTTATTCATATATTATTTGGTTTGCTGTCTGTACTATGCACTATGTTTGTAACTGGATGCATGGGTAAGGCCGCTTCTCGTGCTTTCGGTTAAGCGGTTCTTGCGCTGTGGCTTCTATTAGTTGGGATAACATCATTTACTAGCACTTACCCAAGCACTTCAATGGTCTATATGGAGTTTCTTTCTTACTCACAACAAAAATTGCCATCTATCTCGCGTGTCCTGCCTTGCATTATCACCATTCTCATCGCGCGTACTTCGAGTTCGCAAAAAGCGTGCTACCATCATAGAGGTAAATAAAACTTTCTGTACATTCATATTGATATATTATTTGGTTTGCTGTGTGTAACATGCACTATGTTTGTAACTGGATGCATGGGTAAGGCCGCTTCTCGTGCTTTCGCTTGAGCGGTTCTCGCGCTGTGACTTCTATTAGTTGGGATAACATCATTTACTAGCACGTACCCAAGCACTTAATGGTCTATGTGGAGTTTCTTTCTTACTCACAACAGAAATTGACATCTATCTCGTGTGTCCTGCCTTGCGTTATCACCATTCTCATCGCGCGTACTTCGAGTTCACGAACAGCGTGCTACCAACATAGAGGTGAATAAAACTTCCTGTGTATTCTTATTCTTATATTATTTGGTTTGCTGTCTGTACTATGCACTATGTTTGTAACTGGATGCATGGGTAAGGCCGCTTCTCGTGCTTTAGGTTAAGCGGTTCTTGTGCTTTGACTTCTATTATTTGGGATGACATCATTTACTAGCACTTACCCAAGCACTTCAATGGCCTATGTGGAGTTTCTTTCTTACTGACAACAAAAATTGACATCTATCTCGCGTGTCCTGCCTTGCATTATCACCATTCTCATCGCGCGTACTTCGAGTTCGCAAAAAGCGTGCTACCATCATAGAGGTAAATAAAACTATCTGTACATTCATATTCATATATTATTTGGTTTGCTGTCTGTACTATGCACTATGGTTGTAACTGGATGCATGGGTAAGGCCGCTTCTCGTGCTTTCGGTGAGGCGGTTCTTGCGCTGTGACTTCTATTAGTTGGGATAACATCATTTACTAGCACGTACCCAAGCACTTCAATGGTCTATGTGGAATTTCTTTCTCACTCACAAAAAAAATTGACATCTATCTCGCGTGCCCTGCCTTGCATTATGACCATTCTCATCGCGCGTACTTCGAGTTCACGAACAGAGTGCTACCATCACAGAGGTGAATAAAACTTCCTGTACATTCTTATTCATATATTATTTGGTTTGCTGTCTGTACTATGCACTATGTTTGTAACTGGATGCATGGGTAAGGCCGCTTCTCGTGCTTTCGGTTAAGCGGTTCTTGCGCTGTGGCTTGTATTAGTTGGGAAAACATCATTTACTAGCACTTACCCAAGCACTTCAATGGTCTATATGGAGTTTCTTTCTTACTCACAACAAAAATTGCCATCTATCTCGCGTGTCCTGCCTTGCATTATCACCATTCTCATCGCGCGTACTTCGAGTTCGCAAAAAGCGTGCTACCATCATAGAGGTAAATAAAACTTTCTGTACATTCATATTCATATATTATTTGGTTTGCTGTGTGTAACATGCACTATGTTTGTAACTGGATGCATGGGTAAGGCCGCTTCTCGTGCTTTCGCTTGAGCGGTTCTCGCGCTGTGACTTCTATTAGTTGGGATAACATCATTTACTAGCACGTACCCAAGCACTTAATGGTCTATGTGGAGTTTCTTTCTTACTCACAACAAAAATTGACATCTATCTCGCGTGTCCTGCCTTGCATCATCACCATTCTCATCGCGCGTACTTCGAGTTCACGAACAGCGTGCTGCCATCATAGAGGTCAATAAAACTTTCTGTACATTCATATTCATGTAATATTTGGTTTGCTGTCTGTACTATGCACTATGTTTGTAATTGAAGGCATGGGTAAGGCCGCTTCTCGTGCTTTCGGTTAAGCGGTTCTTGCGCTGTGACTTCTATTAGCTGGGATAACATCATTTACTAGCACTTACCCAAGCACTTCAATGGTCTGTGTGGAGTTTCTTTCTTACTGACAACAAAAATTGACATCTATCTCGCGTGTCCTGCCTTGCATTATCACCATTCTCATGGCGCGTACTTCGAGTTCGCGAACAGCGTGCTACCATAAGAGAGGAGAATTAAACTTTCTCTACATTCATATTCATATATTATTTGGTTTGCTGTCTTTACTATGCACTATGTTTGTAACTGGATGCATGGGTAAGGCCGCTTCTCGTGCTTTCGGTTAAGCGGTTCTTGCGCTGTGACTTCTATTAGTTGGGATAACATCATTTACTAGCACGTACCCAAGCACTTCAATGGTCTATGTGGAGTTTTTTTCTTACTCACAACAAAAATTGACATCTATCTCGCGTGTCCTGCCTTGCATCATCACCATTCTCATCGCGCGTACTTCGAGTTCACGAACAGCGTGCTTCCATCATAGAGGTAAATAAAACTTTCTGTACATTCATATTCATATATTGTTTGGTTTGCTGTGTGTAACATGCACTATGTAGTTAACTGGATGCATGGGTAAGGCCGCTTCTCGTGCTTTCGCTTGAGCGGTTCTTGCGCTGTGACTTCTATTAGTTGGGATAACATCATTTACTAGCAAGTACCCAAGCACTTTAATGGTCTATGTGGAGATTCTTTCTTACAACAAAAATTGACATCTATCTCACGTGTCCTCCCTTGCATTATCACCATTCTCATCGTGCGTACTTCGAGTTCACGAACAGCGTGCTACCATCATAGAGGTAAATAAAACTTTCTGTACATTCATATTCATATATTATTTGGTTTGCTGTCTGTACTATGCACTATGTTTGTAACTGGATGCATGGGTAAGGCCGCTTTTCGTGCTTTCGGTGAGGCGGTTCTTGCGCTGTGACTTCTATTAGTTGGGATAACATCATTTACTAGCACGTACCCAAGCACTTCAATGGTCTATGTGGAGTTTCTTTCTTACTCACAACAAAAATTGACATCTATCTCGCGTGTCCTGCCTTGCATTATCACCATTATCATCGCGCGTACTTCGAGTTCACGAACAGCGTGCTACCATCATAGAGGTGAATAAAACTTTCTGTACATTCATATTCATATATTATTTGGTTTGCTGTCTGTACTATGCACTATGTTTGTAATTGAAGGCATGGGTAAGGCCTCTTCGCGTGCTTTCGGTTAAGCGGTGCTTGCGCTGTGACTTCTATTAGTTGGGATACCATCATTTACTAGCACTTACCCAAGCACTTCAATTGTCTATGTGGAGTTTCTTACTGACAACAAAAATTGACATCTATCTCGCGTGTCCTGCCTTGCATTATCACCATTCTTATCGCGCGTACTTCGAGTTCACGAACAGCGTGCTACCATCATAGAGGTGAATAAAACTTCCTGAACATTCTTATTCTTATATTATTTGGTTTGCTGTCTGTACTATGCATTATGTTTGTAACTGGATGCATGGGTAAGGCCGCTTCTCGTGCTTTCGGTTAAGCGATTCTCGCGCTGTGACTTCTATTAGTTGGGATAACATCATTTACTAGCACTTACCCAAGCACTTCAATGGTCTATGTGGAGTTTCTTTCTTACTGACAACAAAAATTGACATCTATCTCGCGTGTCCTGCCTTGCATTATCACCATTCTCATTGCGCGTACTTCGAGTTCACGAACAGCGTGCTACCATAATAGAGGTGAATAAAACTTTCTGTACACTCATATTCATATATTATTTGGTTTGCTGTCTGTACTATGCACTATGTTTGTAACTGGATGCATGAGTAAGGCCGCTTCTCGTGCTTTCGGTTAAGCGGTTCTTGCGCTGTGACTTCTATTAGTTGGGATAACATTGTTTACTAGCACTTACCCAAGCACTTCAATGGTCTATTTGGAGTTTCTTTCTTACAACAAAAATTGACATCTATCTCGTGTGTCCTGCCTTGCGTTATCACCAGTGTCATCGCGCGTACTTCGAGTTCACGAACAGCGTACTACCAACATAGAGGTGAATAAAACTTCCTGTACATTCTTATTCTTATATTATTTGGTTTGCTGTCTGTACAATGCACTATGTTTGTAACTGGATGCATGGGTAAGGCCGCTTCTCGTGCTTTTGGTTAAGCGGTTCTTGCGCTGTGACTTCTATTAGTTGGGATAACATCATTTACTAGCACTTACCCAAGCACTTCAATGGTCTATGTGGAGTTTCTTTCTTACTGACAACAAAAATTGACATCTATCTCGCGTGTCCTGCCTTGCATTATCACCATTCTCTTCGCGCGTACTTCGAGTTCACGAACAGCGTGCTACCATAATAGAGGTGAATAAAACTTCCTGTACATTCTTATTCATATAATATTTTGTTTATTGTCTGTACTATGCACTATGTAGTTAACTGGATGCATTGGTAAGGCCGCTTCTCGTGCTTTCGGTTAAGCGGTTCTTGCGCTGTGACTTCTATTAGTTGGGATAACATCATTTACTAGCAAGTACCCAAGCACTTTAATGGTCTATGTGGAGATTCTTTCTTACAACAAAAATTGACATCTATCTCGCGTGTCCTCCCTTGCATTATCACCATTCTCATCGTGCGTACTTCGAGTTCACGAACAGCGTGCTACCATCATAGAGGTAAATAAAACTTTCTGTACATTCATATTCATATATTATTTGGTTTGCTGTCTGTACTATGCACTATGTTTGTAACTGGATGCATGGGTAAGGCCGCTTCTCGTGCTTTCGGTGAGGCGGTTCTTGCGCTGTGACTTCTATTAGTTGGGATAACATCATTTACTAGCACGTACCCAAGCACTTCAATGGTCTATGTGGAGTTTCTTTCTTACTCACAACAAAAATTGACATCTATCTCGCGTGTCCTGCCTTGCATTATCACCATTCTCATCGCGCGTACTTCGAGTTCACGAACAGCGTGCTACCATCATAGAGGTGAATAAAACTTTCTGTACATTCATATACATATATTATTTGGTTTGCTGTCTGTACTATGCACTATGTTTGTAATTGAAGGCATGGGTAAGGCCTCTTCGCGTGCTTTCGGTTAAGCGGTGCTTGCGCTGTGACTTCTATTAGTTGGGATAACATCATTTACTAGCACTTACCCAAGCACTTCAATTGTCTATGTGGAGTTTCTTACTGACAACAAAAATTGACATCTATCTCGCGTGTCCTGCCTTGCATTATCACCATTCTTATCGCGCGTACTTCGAGTTCACGAACAGCGTGCTACCATCATAGAGGTGAATAAAACTTCCTGAACATACTTATTCTTATATTATTTGGTTTGCTGTCTGTACTATGCATTATGTTTGTAACTGGATGCATGGGTAAGGCCGCTTCTCGTGCTTTCGGTTAAGCGGGTCTTGCGCTGTGACTTCTATTAGTTGGGATAACATCATTTACTAGCACTTACCCAAGCACTTCAATGGTCTATGTGGAGTTTCTTTCTTACTGACAACAAAAATTGACATCTATCTCGCGTGTCCTGCCTTGAATTATCACCATTCTCATCGCGCGTACTTCGAGTTCACGAACAGCGTGCTACCAACATAGAGGTGAATAAAACTTCCTGTACATTCTTATTCTTATATTATTTGGTTTGCTGTCTGTACTATGCACTATGTTTGTAACTGGATGCATGGGTAAGGCCGCTTCTCGTGCTTTTGGTTAAGCGGTTCTTGCGCTGTGACTTCTATTAGTTGGGATAACATCATTTACTAGCACTTACCCAAGCACTTCAATGGTCTATGTGGAGTTTCTTTCTTACTGACAACAAAAATTGACATCTATCTCGCGTGTCCTGCCTTGCATTATCACCATTCTCTTCGCGCGTACTTCGAGTTCACGAACAGCGTGCTACCATAATAGAGGTGAATAAAACTTCCTGTACATTCTTATTCATATATTATTTTGTTTATTGTCTGTACTATGCACTATGTTTGTAACTGGATGCATGGGTAAGGCCGCTTCTCGTGCTTTCGGTTAAGCGGTTCTTGCGCTGTGACTTCTAATAGTTGGGATAACATCATTTACTAGCACTTACCCAAGCACTTCAATGGTCTATGTGGAGTTTGTTTCTTACTGACCAAAAAAATTGACATCTATCTCGCGTGCCCTGCCTTGCATTATCACCATTCTCATCGCGCGTACTTCGAGTTCACGAACAGCGTGCTACCATCACAGAGGTGAATAAAACTTCCTGTACATTCTTATTCATATATTATTTGGTTTGCTGTCTGTACTATGCACTATGTTTGTAACTGGATGCATGGGTAAGGCCGCTTCTCGTGCTTTCGGTGAGGCGGTTCTTGCGCTGTGACTTCTATTAGTTGGGATAACATTATTTACTAGCACTTACCCAAGCACTTCAATGGTCTATTTGGAGTTTCTTTCTTACTCACAACAAAAATTGACATCTATCTCGTGTGTCCTGCCTTGCGTTATCACCAGTCTCATCGCGCGTACTTCGAGTTCACGAACAGCGTGCTACCAACATAGAGGTGAATAAAACTTCCTGTACATTCTTATTCTTATATTATTTGGTTTGCTGTCTGTACAATGCACTATGTTTGTAACTGGATGCATGGGTAAGGCCGCTTCTCGTGCTTTTGGTTAAGCGGTTCTTGCGCTGTGACTTCTATTAGTTGGGATAACATCATTTACTAGCACTTACCCAAGCACTTCAATGGTCTATGTGGAGTTTCTTTCTTACTGACAACAAAAATTGACATCTATCTCGCGTGTCCTGCCTTGCATTATCACCATTCTCTTCGCGCGTACTTCGAGTTCACGAACAGCGTGCTACCATAATAGAGGTGAATAAAACTTCCTGTACATTCTTATTCATATAATATTTTGTTTATTGTCTGTACTATGCACTATGTAGTTAACTGGATGCATGGGTAAGGCCGCTTCTCGTGCTTTCGGTTAAGCGGTTCTTGCGCTGTGACTTCTATTAGTTGGGATAACATCATTTACTAGCAAGTACCCAAGCACTTTAATGGTCTATGTGGAGATTCTTTCTTACAACAAAAATTGACATCTATCTCGCGTGTCCTCCCTTGCATTATCACCATTCTCATCGTGCGTACTTCGAGTTCACGAACAGCGTGCTACCATCATAGAGGTAAATAAAACTTTCTGTACATTCATATTCATATATTATTTGGTTTGCTGTCTGTACTATGCACTATGTAACTGGATGCATGGGTAAGGCCGCTTCTCGTGCTTTCGGTGAGGCGGTTCTTGCCCTGTGACTTCTATTAGTTGGGATAACATCATTTACTAGCACGTACCCAAGCACTTCAATGGTCTATGTGGAGTTTCTTTCTTACTCACAACAAAAATTGACATCTATCTCGCGTGTCCTGCCTTGCATTATCACCATTCTCATCGCGCGTACTTCGAGTTCACGAACAGCGTGCTACCATCATAGAGGTGAATAAAACTTTCTGTACATTCATATTCATATATTATTTGGTTTGCTGTCTGTACTATGCACTATGTTTGTAATTGAAGGCATGGGTAAGGCCTCTTCGCGTGCTTTCGGTTAAGCGGTGCTTGCGCTGTGACTTCTATTAGTTGGGATAACATCATTTACTAGCACTTACCCAAGCACTTCAATTGTCTATGTGGAGTTTCTTACTGACAACAAAAATTGACATCTATCTCGCGTGTCCTGCCTTGCATTATCACCATTCTTATCGCGCGTACTTCGAGTTCACGAACAGCGTGCTACCATCATAGAGGTGAATAAAACTTCCTGAACATTCTTATTCTTATATTATTTGGCTTGCTGTCTGTACTATGCATATGTTTGTAACTGGATGCATGGGTAAGGCCGCTTCTCGTGCTTTCGGTTAAGCGGGTCTTGCGCTGTGACTTCTATTAGTTGGGATAACATCATTTACTAGCACTTACCCAAGCACTTCAATGGTCTATGTGGAGTTTCTTTCTTACTGACAACAAAAATTGACATCTATCTCGCGTGTCCTGCCTTGCAGTATCACCATTCTCATCGCGCGTACTTCGAGTTCACGAACAGCGTGCTACCAAGATAGAGGTGAATAAAACTTCCTGTACATTCTTATTCTTATATTATTTGGTTTGCTGTCTGTACTATGCACTATGTTTGTAACTGGATGCATGGGTAAGGCCGCTTCTCGTGCTTTTGGTTAAGCGGTTCTTGCGCTGTGACTTCTATTAGTTGGGATAACATCATTTACTAGCACTTACCCAAGCACTTCAATGGTCTATGTGGAGTTTCTTTCTTACTGACAACAAAAATTGACATCTATCTCGCGTGTCCTGCCTTGCATTATCACCATTCTCTTCGCGCGTACTTCGAGTTCACGAACAGCGTGCTACCATAATAGAGGTGAATAAAACTTCCTGTACATTCTTATTCATATATTATTTTGTTTATTGTCTGTACTATGCACTATGTTTGTAACTGGATGCATGGGTAAGGCCGCTTCTCGTGCTTTCGGTTAAGCGGTTCTTGCGCTGTGACTTCTAATAGTTGGGATAACATCATTTACTAGCACTTACCCAAGCACTTCAATGGTCTATGTGGAGTTTCTTTCTTACTGACAACAAAAATTGACATCTATCTCGCGTGCCCTGCCTTGCATTATCACCATTCTCATCGCGCGTACTTCGAGTTCACGAACAGCGTGCTACCATCACAGAGGTGAATAAAACTTCCTGTACATTCTTATTCATATATTATTTGGTTTGCTGTCTGTACTATGCACTATGTTTGTAACTGGATGCATGGGTAAGGCCGCTTCTCGTGCTTTCGGTGAGGCGGTTCTTGCGCTGTGACTTCTATTAGTTGGGATAACATTATTTACTAGAACTTACCCAAGCACTTCAATGGTCTATTTGGAGTTTCTTTCTTACTCACAACAAAAATTGACATCTATCTCGTGTGTCCTGCCTTGCGTTATCACCATTCTCATCGCGCGTACTTCGAGTTCACGAACAGCGTGCTACCAACATAGAGGTGAATAAAACTTCCTGTACATTCTTATTCTTATATTATTTGGTTTGCTGTCTGTACTATGCACTATGTTTGTAACTGGATGCATGGGTAAGGCCGCTTCTCGTGCTTTTGGTTAAACGGTTCTTGCACTGTTACTTCTATTAGTTGGGATAACATCATTTACTAGCACGTACCCAAGCACTTAATGGTCTATGTCGAGTTTCTTTCTTACTCACAACAAAAATTGACATCTATCTCGCGTGTCCTGCCTTGCATCATCACCATTCTCATCGCGCGTACTTCGAGTTCACGAACAGCGTGCTGCCATCATAGAGGTCAATAAAACTTTCTGTACATTCATATTCATGTAATATTTGGTTTGCTGTCTGTACTATGCACTATGATTGTAATTGAAGGCATGGGTAAGGCCGCTTCTCGTGCTTTCGGTTAAGCGGTTCTTGCGCTGGGACTTCTATTAGTTGGGATAACATCATTTACTAGCACTTACCCAAGCACTTCAATGGTCTGTGTGGAGTTTCTTTCTTACTGACAACAAAAATTGACATCTATCTCGCGTGTCCTGCCTTGCATTATCACCATTCTCATGGCGCGTACTTCGAGTTCACGAACAGCGTGCTACCATAAGAGAGGAGAAATAAACTTTCTCTACATTCATATTCATATATTATTTGGTTTGCTGTCTTTACTATGCACTATGTTTGTAACTGGATGCATGGGTAAGGCCGCTTCTCGTGCTTTCGGTTAAGCGGTTCTTGCGCTGTGACTTCTATTAGTTGGGATAACATCATTTACTAGCACGTACCCAAGCACTTCAATGGTCTATGTGGAGTTTTTTTCTTACTCACAACAAAAATTGACATCTATCTCGCGTGTCCTGCCTTGCATTGTCACCATTCTCATCGCACGTACTTCGAGTTCACGAACAGCGTGCTACCATCATAGAGGTGAATAAAACTTTCTGTACATTCATATTCATATATTATTTGGTTTGCTGTCTGTACTATGCACTATGTTTGTAACTGCATGCATGGGTAAGGGTGCTTCTCATGCTTTCGGTTAAGCGGTTCTTGCACTGTGACTTCTATTAGTTAGGATAACATCATTTACTAGCACTTACCCAAGCACTTCAATGGTCTATGTGGACTTTCTTTCTTACTGACAACAAAAATTGACATCTATCTCGCGTGTCCTGCCTTGCATCATCACCATTCTCATCGCGCGTACTTCGAGTTCACGAACAGCGTGCTTCCATCATAGAGGTAAATAAAATTTTCTGTACATTCATATTCATATATTATTTGGTTTGCTGTCTGTAGTATGCACTATGTTTGTAATTGAAGGCATGGGTAAGGCCGCTTCGCGTGCTTTCGGTTAAGCGGTTCTTGCGCTGTGACTTCTATTAGTTGGGATGACATCATTTACTAGCACTTACCCAAGCACTTCAATTGTCTATGTGGAGTTTCTTTCTTTCTGACAACAAAAATTGACATCTATCTCGCGTGTCCTGCCTTGCATTATCACCATTCTCTTCGCGCGTACTTCGAGTTCACGAACAGCGTGCTACTATAATAGAGGTGAATAAAACTTCCTGTACATTCTTATTCATATAATATTTTGTTTATTGTCTGTACTATGCACTATGTAGTTAACTGGATGCATGGGTAAGGCCGTTTCTCGTGCTTTCGGTTAAGCGGTTCTTGCGCTGTGACTTCTATTAGTTGGGATAACATCATTTACTAGCAAGTACCCAAGCACTTTAATGGTCTATGTGGAGATTCTTTCTTACAACAAAAATTGACATCTATCTCGCGTGTCCTCCCTTGCATTATCACCATTCTCATCGTGCGTACTTCAAGTTCACGAACAGCGTGCTACCATCATAGAGGTAAATAAAACTTTCTGTACATTCATATTCATATATTATTTGGTTTGCTGTCTGTACTATGCACTATGTTTGTAACTGGATGCATGGGTAAGGCCGCTTCTCGTGCTTTCGGTTAGGCGGTTCTTGCGCTGTGACTTCTATTAGTTGGGATAACATCATTTACTAGCACGTACCCAAGCACTTCAATGGTCTATGTGGAGTTTCTTTCTTACTCACAACAAAAATTGACATCTATCTCGCGTGTCCTGCCTTGCATTATCACCAGTCTCATCGCGCGTACTTCGAGTTCACGAACAGCGTGCACCAACATAGAGGTGAATAAAACTTCCTGTACATTCTTATTCTTATATTATTTGGTTTGCTGTCTGTACAATGCACTATGTTTGTAACTGGATGCATGGGTAAGGCCGCTTCTCGTGCTTTTGGTTAGGCGGTTCTTGCGCTGTGACTTCTATTAGTTGGGATAACATCATTTACTAGCACTTACCCAAGCACTTCAATGGTCTATGTGGAGTTTCTTTCTTACTGACAACAAAAATTGACATCTATCTCGCGTGTCCTGCCTTGCATTATCACCATTCTCTTCGCGCGTACTTCGAGTTCACGAACAGCGTGCTACCATAATAGAGGTGAATAAAACTTCCTGTACATTCTTATTCTAATAATATTTTGTTTATTGTCTGTACTATGCACTATGTAGTTAACTGGATGCATGGGTAAGGCCGCTTCTCGTGCTTTCGGTTAAGCGGTTCTTGCGCTGTGACTTCTATTAGTTGGGATAACATCATTTACTAGCAAGTACCTAAGCACTTTAATGGTCTATGTGGAGATTCTTTCTTACAACAAAAATTGACATCTATCTCGCGTGTCCTCCCTTGCATTATCACTATTCTCATCGTGCGTACTTCGAGTTCACGAACAGCGTGCTACCATCATAGAGGTAAATAAAACTTTCTGTACATTCATATTCATATATTATTGGTTTGCTGTCTGTACTATGCACTATGTTTGTAACTGGATGCATGAGTAAGGCCGCTTCTCGTGCTTTCGGTGAGGCGGTTCTTGCGCTGTGACTTCTATTAGTTGGGATAACATCATTTACTAGCACGTACCCAAGCACTTCAATGGTCTATGTGGAGTTTCTTTCTTACTCACAACAAAAATTGACATCTATCTCGCGTGTCCTGCCTTGCATTATCACCATTCTCATCGCGCGTACTTCGAGTTCACGAACAGCGTGCTACCATCATAGAGGTGAATAAAACTTTCTGTACATTCATATTCATATATTATTTGGTTTGCTGTCTGTACTATGCACTATCTTTGTAATTGAAGGCATGGGTAAGGCCTCTTCGCGTGCTTTCGGTTAAGCGGTGCTTGCGCTGTGACTTCTATTAGTTGGGATAACATCATTTACTAGCACTTACCCAAGCACTTCAATTGTCTATGTGGAGTTTCTTACTGACAACAAAAATTGACATCTATCTCGCGTGTCCTGCCTTGCATTATCACCATTCTTATCGCGCGTACTTCGAGTTCACGAACAGCGTGCTACCATCATAGAGGTGAATAAAACTTCCTGAACATTCTTATTCTTATATTATTTGGTTTGCTGTCTGTACTATGCATTATGTTTGTAACTGGATGCATGGGTAAGGCCGCTTCTCGTGCTTTCGGTTAAGCGGGTCTTGCGCTGTGACTTCTATTAGTTGGGATAACATCATTTACTAGCACTTACCCAAGCACTTCAATGGTCTATGTGGAGTTTCTTTCTTACTGACAACAAAAATTGACATCTATCTCGCGTGTCCTGCCTTGCATTATCACCATTCTCATCGCGCGTACTTCGAGTTCACGAACAGCATGCTACCAACATAGAGGTGAATAAAACTTCCTGTACATTCTTATTCTTATATAATTTGGTGTGCTGTCTGTACTATGCACTATGTTTGTAACTGGATGCATGGGTAAGGCCGCTTCTCGTGCTTTTGGTTAAGCGGTTCTTGCGCTGTGACTTCTATTAGTTGGGATAACATCATTTACTAGCACTTACCCAAGCACTTCAATGGTCTATGTGGAGTTTCTTTCTTACTGACAACAAAAATTGACATCTATCTCGCGTGTCCTGCCTTGCATTATCACCATTCTCTTCGCGCGTACTTCGAGTTCACGAACAGCGTGCTACCATAATAGAGGTGAATAAAACTTCCTGTACATTCTTATTCTTATATTATTTGGTTTGCTGTCTGTACAATGCACTATGTTTGTAACTGGATGCATGGGTAAGGCCGCTTCTCGTGCTTTTGGTTAAGCGGTTCTTGCGCTGTGACTTCTATTAGTTGGGATAACATCATTTACTAGCACTTACCCAAGCACTTCAATGGTCTATGTGGAGTTTCTTTCTTACTGACAACAAAAATTGACATCTATCTCGCGTGTCCTGCCTTGCATTATCACCATTCTCTTCGCGCGTACTTCGAGTTCACGAACAGCGTGCTACCATAATAGAGGTGAATAAAACTTCCTGTACATTCTTATTCATATAATATTTTGTTTATTGTCTGTACTATGCACTATGTACTTAACTGGATGCATGGGTAAGGCCGCTTCTCGTGCTTTCGGTTAAGCGGTTCTTGCGCTGTGACTTCTATTAGTTGGGATAACATCATTTACTAGCAAGTACCCAAGCACTTTAATGGTCTATGTGGAGATTCTTTCTTACAACAAAAATTGACATCTATCTCGCGTGTCCTCCCTTGCATTATCACCATTCTCATCGTGCGTACTTCGAGTTCACAAACAGCGTGCTACCATCATAGAGGTAAATAAAACTTTCTGTACATCCATATTCATATATTATTTGGTTTGCTGTCTGTACTATGCACTATGTTTGTAACTGGATGCATGAGTAAGGCCGCTTCTCGTGCTTTCGGTGAGGCGGTTCTTGCGCTGTAACTTCTATTAGTTGGGATAACATCATTTACTAGCACGTACCCAAGCACTTCAATGGTCTATGTGGAAATTCTTTCTTACTCACAACAAAAATTGACATCTATCTCGCGTGTCCTGCCTTGCATTATCACCATTCTCATCGCGCGTACTTCGAGTTCACGAACAGCGTGCTACCATCATAGAGGTGAATAAAACTTTCTGTACATTCATATTCATATATTTTTTGGTTTGCTGTCTGTACTATGCACTATCTTTGTAATTGAAGGCATGGGTAAGGCCTCTTCGCGTGCTTTCGGTTAAGCGGTGCTTGCGCTGTGACTTCTATTAGTTGGGATAACGTCATTTACTAGCACTTACCCAAGCACTTCAATTGTCTATGTGGAGTTTCTTACTGACAACAAAAATTGACATCTATCTCTCGTGTCCTGCCTTGCATTATCACCATTCTTATCGCGCGTACTTCGAGTTCACGAACAGCGTGCTACCATCATAGAGGTGAATAAAACTTCCTGAACATTCTTATTCTTATATTATTTGGTTTGCTGTCTGTACTATGCATTATGTTTGTAACTGGATGCATGGGTAAGGCCGCTTCTCGTGCTTTCGGTTAAGCGGGTCTTGCGCTGTGACTTCTATTAGTTGGGATAACATCATTTACTAGCACTTACCCAAGCACTTCAATGGTCTATGTGGAGTTTCTTTCTTACTGACAACAAAAATTGACATCTATCTCGCGTGTCCTGCCTTGCATTATCACCATTCTCATCGCGCGTACTTCGAGTTCACGAACAGCGTGCTACCAACATAGAGGTGAATAAAACTTCCTGTACATTCTTATTCTTATATAATTTGGTTTGCTGTCTGTACTATGCACTATGTTTGTAACTGGATGCATGGGTAAGGCCGCTTCTCGTGCTTTCGGTTAAGCGGGTCTTGCGCTGTGACTTCTATTAGTTGGGATAACATCATTTACTAGCACTTACCCAAGCACTTCAATGGTCTATGTGGAGTTTCTTTCTTACTGACAACAAAAATTGACATCTATCTCGCGTGTCCTGCCTTGCATTATTACCATTCTCATCGCGCGTACTTCGAGTTCACGAACAGCGTGCTACCAACATAGAGGTGAATAAAACTTCCTGTACATTATTATTCTTATATAATTTGGTTTGCTGTCTGTACTATGCACTATGTTTGTAACTGGATGCAAGGGTAAGGCCGCTTCTCGTGCTTTTGGTTAAGCGGTTCTTGCGCTGTGACTTCTATTAGTTGGGATAACATCATTTACTAGCACTTACCCAAGCACTTCAATGGTCTATGTGGAGTTTCTTTCTTACTGACAACAAAAATTGACATCTATCTCGCGTGTCCTGCCTTGCATTATCACCATTCTCTTCGCGCGTACTTCGAGTTCACGAACAGCGTGCTACCATAATAGAGGTGAATAAAACTTCCTGTACATTCTTATTCTTATATTATTTGGTTTGCTGTCTGTACAATGCACTATGTTTGTAACTGGATGCATGGGTAAGGCCGCTTCTCGTGCTTTTGGTTAAGCGGTTCTTGCGCTGTGACTTCTATTAGTTGGGATAACATCATTTACTAGCACTTACCCAAGCACTTCAATGGTCTATGTGGAGTTTCTTTCTTACTGACAACAAAAATTGACATCTATCTCGCGTGCCCTGCCTTGCATTATCACCATTCTCATCGCGCGTACTTCGAGTTCACGAACAGCGTGCTACCATCACAGAGGTGAATAAAACTTCCTGTATATTCTTATTCATATATTATTTTGTTTGCTGTCTGTACTATGCACAATGTTTGTAACTGGATGCATGGGTAAGGCCGCTTCTCGTGCTTTCGGTGAGGCGGTTCTTGCGCTGTGACTTCTATTAGTTGGGATAACATCATTTACTAGCACGTACCCAAGCACTTCATGGGTCTATGTGGAGTTTCTTTCTTACTCACAACAAAAATTGACATCTATCTCGCGTGTCCTGCCTTGCATTATCACCATTCTCATCGCGCGTACTTCGAGTTCACGAACAGCGTGCTACCATCATAGAGGTGAATAAAACTTTCTGTACATTCATATTCATATATTATTTGGTTTGCTGTCTGTACTATGCACTATCTTTGTAATTGAAGGCATGGGTAAGGCCTCTTCGCGTGCTTTCGGTTAAGCGGTGCTTGCGCTGTGACTTCTATTAGTTGGGATAACATCATTTACTAGCACTTACCCAAGCACTTCAATTGTCTATGTGGAGTTTCTTACTGACAACAAAAATTGACATCTATCTCGCGTGTCCTGCCTTGCATTATCACCATTCTTATCGCGCGTACTTCGAGTTCACGAACAGCGTGCTACCATCATAGAGGTGAATAAAACTTCCTGAACATTCTTATTCTTATATTATTTGGTTTGCTGTCTGTACTATGCATTATGTTTGTAACCTGATGCATGGGTAAGGCCGCTTCTCGTGCTTTCGGTTAAGCGGGTCTTGCGCTGTGACTTCTATTAGTTGGGATAACATCATTTACTAGCACTTACCCAAGCACTTCAATGGTCTATGTGGAGTTTCTTTCTTACTGACAACAAAAATTGACATCTATCTCGCGTGTCCTGCTTTGCATTATCACCATTCTCATCGCGCGTACTTCGAGTTCACGAACAGCGTGCTACCAACATAGAGGTGAATAAAACTTCCTGTACATTCTTATTCTTATATAATTTGGTTTGCTGTCTGTACTATGCACTATGTTTGTAACTGGATGCATGGGTAAGGCCGCTTCTCGTGCTTTCGGTTAAGCGGGTCTTGCGCTGTGACTTCTATTAGTTGGGATAACATCATTTACTAGCACTTACCCAAGCACTTCAATGGTCTATGTGGAGTTTCTTTCTTACTGACAACAAAAATTGACATCTATCTCGCGTGTCCTGCCTTGCATTATCACCATTCTCATCGCGCGTACTTCGAGTTCACGAACAGCGTGCTACCAACATAGAGGTGAATAAAACTTCCTGTACATTCTTATTCTTATATAATTTGGTTTGCTGTCTGTACTATGCACTATGTTTGTAACTGGATGCATGGGTAAGGCCGCTTCTCGTGCTTTTGGTTAAGCGGTTCTTGCGCTGTGACTTCTATTAGTTGGGATAACATCATTTACTAGCACTTACCCAAGCACTTCAATGGTCTATGTGGAGTTTCTTTCTTACTGACAACAAAAATTGACATCTATCTCGCGTGTCCTGCCTTGCATTATCACCATTCTCTTCGCGCGTACTTCGAGTTCACGAACAGCGTGCTACCATAATAGAGGTGAATAAAACTTCCTGTACATTCTTATTCTTATATTATTTGGTTTGCTGTCTGTACAATGCACTATGTTTGTAACTGGATGCATGGGTAAGGCCGCTTCTCGTGCTTTTGGTTAAGCGGTTCTTGCGCTGTGACTTCTATTAGTTGGGATAACATCATTTACTAGCACTTACCCAAGCACTTCAATGGTCTATGTGGAGTTTCTTTCTTACTGACAACAAAAATTGACATCTATCTCGCGTGTCCTGCCTTGCATTATCACCATTCTCTTCGCGCGTATTTCGAGTTCACGAACAGCGTGCTACCATAATAGAGGTGAATAAAATTTCCTGTACATTCTTATTCATATAATATTTTGTTTATTGTCTGTACTATGCACTATGTAGTTAACTGGATGCATGGGTAAGGCCGCTTCTCGTGCTTTCGGTTAAGCGGTTCTTGCGCTGTGACTTCTATTAGTTGGGATAACATCATTTACTAGCAAGTACCCAAGCACTTTAATGGTCTATGTGGAGATTCTTTCTTACAACAAAAATTGACATCTATCTCGCGTGTCCTCCCTTGCATTTTCACCATTCTCATCGTGCGTACTTCGAGTTCACGAACAGCGTGCTACCATCATAGAGGTAAATAAAACTTTCTGTACATTCATATTCATATAATATTTGGTTTGCTGTCTGTACTATGCACTATGTTTGTAACTGGATGCATGGGTAAGGCCGCTTCTCGTGCTTTCGGTGAGGCGGTTCTTGCGCTGTGACTTCTATTAGTTGGGATAACATCATTTACTAGCACGTACCCAAGCACTTAAATGGTCTATGTGGAGTTTCTTTCTTACTCACAACAAAAATTAACATCTATCTCGCGTGTCCTGCCTTGCATTATCACCATTCTCATCGCGCGTACTTCGAGTTCACGAACAGCGTGCTACCATCATAGAGGTGAATAAAACTTTCTGTACATTCATATTCATATATTATTTGGTTTGCTGTCTGTACTATGCACTATCTTTGTAATTGAAGGCATGGGTAAGGCCTCTTCGCGTGCTTTCGGTTAAGCGGTGCTTGCGCTGTGACTTCTATTAGTTGGGATAACATCATTTACTAGCACTTACCCAAGCACTTCAATGGTCTATGTGGAGTTTCTTTCTTACTGACAACAAAAATTGACATCTATCTCGCGTGTCCTGCCTTGCATTATCACCATTCTCTTCGCGCGTACTTCGAGTTCACGAACAGCGTGCTACCATAATAGAGGTGAATAAAACTTCCTGTACATTCTTATTCTTATATTATTTGGTTTGCTGTCTGTACAATGCACTATGTTTGTAACTGGATGCATGGGTAAGGCCGCTTCTCGTGCTTTTGGTTAAGCGGTTCTTGCGCTGTGACTTCTATTAGTTGGGATAACATCATTTACTAGCACTTACCCAAGCACTTCAATGGTCTATGTGGAGTTTCTTTCTTACTGACAACAAAAATTGACATCTATCTCGCGTGTCCTGCCTTGCATTATCACCATTCTCTTCGCGCGTATTTCGAGTTCACGATCAGCGTGCTACCATAATAGAGGTGAATAAAACTTCCTGTACATTCTTATTCATATAATATTTTGTTTATTGTCTGTACTATGCACTATGTAGTTAACTGGATGCATGGGTAAGGCCGCTTCTCGTGCTTTCGGTTAAGCGGTTCTTGCGCTGTGACTTCTATTAGTTGGGATAACATCATTTACTAGCAAGTACCCAAGCACTTTAATGGTCTATGTGGAGATTCTTTCTTACAACAAAAATTGACATCTATCTCGCGTGTCCTCCCTTGCATTTTCACCATTCTCATCGTGCGTACTTCGAGTTCACGAACAGCGTGCTACCATCATAGAGGTAAATAAAACTTTCTGTACATTCATATTCATATATTATTTGGTTTGCTGTCTGTACTATGCACTATGTTTGTAACTGGATGCATGGGTAAGGCCGCTTCTCGTGCTTTCGGTGAGGCGGTTCTTGCGCTGTGACTTCTATTAGTTGGGATAACATCATTTACTAGCACGTACCCAAGCACTTCAATGGTCTATGTGGAGTTTCTTTCTTACTCACAACAAAAATTAACATCTATCTCGCGTGTCCTGCCTTGCATTATCACCATTCTCATCGCGCGTACTTCGAGTTCACGAACAGCGTGCTACCATCATAGAGGTGAATAAAACTTTCTGTACATTCATATTCATATATTATTTGGTTTGCTGTCTGTACTATGCACTATCTTTGTAATTGAAGGCATGGGTAAGGCCTCTTCGCGTGCTTTCGGTTAAGCGGTGCTTGCGCTGTGACTTCTATTAGTTGGGATAACATCATTTACTAGCACTTACCCAAGCACTTCAATGGTCTATGTGGAGTTTCTTTCTTACTGACAACAAAAATTGACATCTATCTCGCGTGTCCTGCCTTGCATTATCACCATTCTCTTCGCGCGTACTTCGAGTTCACGAACAGCGTGCTACCATAATAGAGGTGAATAAAACTTCCTGTACATTCTTATTCTTATATTATTTGGTTTGCTGTCTGTACAATGCACTATGTTTGTAACTGGATGCATGGGTAAGGCCGCTTCTCGTGCTTTTGGTTAAGCGGTTCTTGCGCTGTGACTTCTATTAGTTGGGATAACATCATTTACTAGCACTTACCCAAGCACTTCAATGGTCTATGTGGAGTTTCTTTCTTACTGACAACAAAAATTGACATCTATCTCGCGTGCCCTGCCTTGCATTATCACCATTCTCATCGCGCGTACTTCGAGTTCACGAACAGCGTGCTACCATCACAGAGGTGAATAAAACTTCCTGTATATTCTTATTCATATATTATTTTGTTTGCTGTCTGTACTATGCACAATGTTTGTAACTGGATGCATGGGTAAGGCCGCTTCTCGTGCTTTCGGTGAGGCGGTTCTTGCGCTGTGACTTCTATTAGTTGGGATAACATCATTTACTAGCACGTACCCAAGCACTTCATGGGTCTATGTGGAGTTTCTTTCTTACTCACAACAAAAATTGACATCTATCTCGCGTGTCCTGCCTTGCATTATCACCATTCTCATCGCGCGTACTTCGAGTTCACGAACAGCGTGCTACCATCATAGAGGTGAATAAAACTTTCTGTACATTCATATTCATATATTATTTGGTTTGCTGTCTGTACTATGCACTATGTTTGTAACTGGATGCATGGGTAAGGCCGCTTCTCGTGCTTTCGGTTAAGCGGGTCTTGCGCTGTGACTTCTATTAGTTGGGATAACATCATTTACTAGCACTTACCCAAGCACTTCAATGGTCTATGTGGAGTTTCTTTCTTACTGACAACAAAAATTGACATCTATCTCGCGTGTCCTGCCTTGCATTATCACCATTCTCATCGCGCGTACTTCGAGTTCACGAACAGCGTGCTACCAACATAGAGGTGAATAAAACTTCCTGTACATTCTTATTCTTATATAATTTGGTTTGCTGTCTGTACTATGCACTATGTTTGTAACTGGATGCATGGGTAAGGCCGCTTCTCGTGCTTTTGGTTAAGCGGTTCTTGCGCTGTGACTTCTATTAGTTGGGATAACATCATTTACTAGCACTTACCCAAGCACTTCAATGGTCTATGTGGAGTTTCTTTCTTACTGACAACAAAAATTGACATCTATCTCGCGTGTCCTGCCTTGCATTATCACCATTCTCTTCGCGCGTACTTCGAGTTCACGAACAGCGTGCTACCATAATAGAGGTGAATAAAACTTCCTGTACATTCTTATTCTTATATTATTTGGTTTGCTGTCTGTACAATGCACTATGTTTGTAACTGGATGCATGGGTAAGGCCGCTTCTCGTGCTTTTGGTTAAGCGGTTCTTGCGCTGTGACTTCTATTAGTTGGGATAACATCATTTACTAGCACTTACCCAAGCACTTCAATGGTCTATGTGGAGTTTCTTTCTTACTGACAACAAAAATTGACATCTATCTCGCGTGTCCTGCCTTGCATTATCACCATTCTCTTCGCGCGTATTTCGAGTTCACGAACAGCGTGCTACCATAATAGAGGTGAATAAAACTTCCTGTACATTCTTATTCATATAATATTTTGTTTATTGTCTGTACTATGCACTATGTAGTTAACTGGATGCATGGGTAAGGCCGCTTCTCGTGCTTTCGGTTAAGCGGTTCTTGCGCTGTGACTTCTATTAGTTGGGATAACATCATTTACTAGCAAGTACCCAAGCACTTTAATGGTCTATGTGGAGATTCTTTCTTACAACAAAAATTGACATCTATCTCGCGTGTCCTCCCTTGCATTTTCACCATTCTCATCGTGCGTACTTCGAGTTCACGAACAGCGTGCTACCATCATAGAGGTAAATAAAACTTTCTGTACATTCATATTCATATATTATTTGGTTTGCTGTCTGTACTATGCACTATGTTTGTAACTGGATGCATGGGTAAGGCCGCTTCTCGTGCTTTCGGTGAGGCGGTTCTTGCGCTGTGACTTCTATTAGTTGGGATAACATCATTTACTAGCACGTACCCAAGCACTTCAATGGTCTATGTGGAGTTTCTTTCTTACTCACAACAAAAATTAACATCTATCTCGCGTGTCCTGCCTTGCATTATCACCATTCTCATCGCGCGTACTTCGAGTTCACGAACAGCGTGCTACCATCATAGAGGTGAATAAAACTTTCTGTACATTCATATTCATATATTATTTGGTTTGCTGTCTGTACTATGCACTATCTTTGTAATTGAAGGCATGGGTAAGGCCTCTTCGCGTGCTTTCGGTTAAGCGGTGCTTGCGCTGTGACTTCTATTAGTTGGGATAACATCATTTACTAGCACTTACCCAAGCACTTCAATTGTCTATGTGGAGTTTCTTACTGACAACAAAAATTGACATCTATCTCGCGTGTCCTGCCTTGCATTATCACCATTCTTATCGCGCGTACTTCGAGTTCACGAACAGCGTGCTACAATCATAGAGGTGAATAAAACTTCCTGAACATTCTTATTCTTATATTATTTGGTTTGCTGTCTGTACTATGCATTATGTTTGTAACTGGATGCATGGGTAAGGCCGCTTCTCGTGCTTTCGGTTAAGCGGGTCTTGCGCTGTGACTTCTATTAGTTGGGATAACATCATTTACTAGCACTTACCCAAGCACTTCAATGGTCTATGTGGAGTTTCTTTCTTACTGACAACAAAAATTGACATCTATCTCGCGTGTCCTGCCTTGCATTATCACCATTCTCATCGCGCGTACTTCGAGTTCACGAACAGCGTGCTACCAACATAGAGGTGAATAAAACTTCCTGTACATTCTTATTCATATATTATTTTGTTTATTGTCTGTACTATGCACTATGTTTGTAACTGGATGCATGGGTAAGGCCGCTTCTCGTGCTTTCGGTTAAGCGGTTCTTGCGCTGTGACTTCTAATAGTTGGGATAACATCATTTACTAGCACTTACCCAAGCACTTCAATGGTCTATGTGGAGTTTGTTTCTTACTGACAAAAAAAATTGACATCTATCTCGCATGCCCTGCCTTGCATTATCACCATTCTCATCGCGCGTACTTCGAGTTCACGAACAGCGTGCTACCATCACAGAGGTGAATAAAACTTCCTGTACATTCTTATTCATATATTATTTCGTTTGCTGTCTGTACTATGCACTATGTTTGTAACTGGATGCATGGGTAAGGCCGCTTCTCGTGCCTTCGGTTAAGCGGTTCTTGCGCTGTGACTTCTAATAGTTGGGATAACATCATTTACTAGCACTTACCCAAGCACTTCAATGGTCTATGTGGAGTTTGTTTCTTACTGACAAAAAAATTGACATCTATCTCGCGTGCCCTGCCTTGCATTATCACCATTCTCATCGCGCGTACTTCGAGTTCACGAACAGCGTGCTACCATCACAGAGGTGAATAAAACTTCCTGTATATTCTTATTCATATATTATTTTGTTTGCTGTCTGTACTATGCACAATGTTTGTAACTGGATGCATGGGTAAGGCCGCTTCTCGTGCTTTCGGTGAGGCGGTTCTTGCGCTGTGACTTCTATTAGTTGGGATAACATCATTTACTAGCACGTACCCAAGCACTTTAATGGTCTATGTGGAGTTTCTTTCTTACTCACAACAAAAATTGACATCTATCTCGCGTGTCCTGCCTTGCATTATCACCATTCTCTTCGCGCGTACTTCGAGTTCACGAACAGCGTGCTACCATAATAGAGGTGAATAAAACTTCCTGTACATTCTTATTCATATATTATTTTGTTTATTGTCTGTACTATGCACTATGTTTGTAACTGGATGCATGGGTAAGGCCGCTTCTCGTGCTTTCGGTTAAGCGGTTCTTGCGCTGTGACTTCTAATAGTTGGGATAACATCATTTACTAGCACTTACCCATGCACTTCAATGGTCTATGTGGAGTTTGTTTCTTACTGACAAAAAAATTGACATCTATCTCGCATGCCCTGCCTTGCATTATCACCATTCTCATCGCGCGTACTTCGAGTTCACGAACAGCGTGCTACCATCACAGAGGTGAATAAAACTTCCTGTATATTCTTATTCATATATTATTTTGTTTGCTGTCTGTACTATGAACAATGTTTGTAACTGGTCATGGGTAAGGCCGCTTCTCGTGCTTTCGGTGAGGCGGTTCTTGCGCTGTGACTTCTATTAGTTGGGATAACATCATTTACTAGCACGTACCCAAGCACTTCAATGGTCTATGTGGAGTTTCTTTCTTACTCACAACAAAAATTGACATCTATCTCGCGTGTCCTGCCTTGCATTATCACCATTCTCATCGCGCGTACTTCGAGTTCACGAACAGCGTGCTACCATCATACAGGTGAATAAAACTTTCTGTACACTCATATTCATATACTTTATTTGGTTTGCTGTCTGTACTATGCACTAAGTTTGTAACTGGATGCATAGGTAAGGCCGCTTCTCGTGCTTTCGGTTAAGCGGTTCTTGCGCTGTGACTTCTAATAGTTAGGATAACATCATTTACTAGCACTTACCCAAGCACTTCAATGGTCTATGTGGAGTTTGTTTCTTACTGACAAAAAAATTGACATCTATCTCGCGTGCCCTGCCTTGCATTATCACCATTCTCATCGCGCGTACTTTGAGTTCACGAACAGCGTGCTACCATCACAGAGGTGAATAAAACTTCCTGTACATTCTTATTCATATATTATTTGGTTTGCTGTCTGTACTATGCACTATGTTTGTAATTGGATGCATGGGTAAGGCCGCTTCTCGTGCTTTCGGTTAAGCGGTTCTTGCGCTGTGACTTCTATTAGTTGGAATAAACTAGCACGTACCCAAGCACTTCAATGGTCTATTTGGAGTTTCTTTCTTACTCACAACAAAAATTGACATCTATCTCGTGTGTCCTGCCTTGCGTTATGACCATTCTCATCGCGCGTAATTCGAGGTCACGAACAGCGTGCTACCAAAATAGAGGTGAATAAAACTTTCTGTATATTCATATTCATATAATATTTGGTTTGCCGTCTGTACTATGCACTATGTTTGTAACTGGATGCATGGGTAAGGCCGCTTCTCGTGCTTTCGGTTAAGACGTTCTTGCGCTGTGACTGCTATTAGTTGGGATAACAATTTACTAGCACTTACCCAAGCACTTCAATGGTCTATGTGGAGTTTCTTTCTTACTCACAACAAATTGACATCTATCTCGCGTGTCCTGCCTTGCATTATCACCATTCTCATCGCGCGTACTTCGAGTTCACGAACAGCGTGCTACCATCATAGACGTGAACAAAACTTTCTGTACATTCATATTCATATATTATTTGGTTTGCTGTCTGTACTATGCACTATGTTTGTAACTGGACGCATGGGTAAGGCCGCTTCTCGTGCTTTCGGTTAAGCGGTTCTTGCGCTGTGACTTCTATTAGTTGAGATAACATCATTTACTAGCACTTACCCAAGCACTTCAATGGTCTATGTGGAGTTTCTTTCTTACTGACAACAAAAATTGACATCTATCTCACGTGTCCTGCCTTGCATTACCACCATTATCATCGCGCGTTCTTCGAGTTCACGAACAGCGTGCTACCATCATAGAGGTGAATAAAACTTCCTGTACATTCTTATTCACATAATATTTGGTTTTCTGTCTGTACTATGCACTATGTTTGTAACTGGATGCATGGGTAAGGCCGCTTCTCGTGCTTTGGGTTCAGCGGTTCTTGCGCTGTGACTTCTCTTAGTTGGGATAACACCATTTACTAGCACGTACCCAAGCACTTTAATGGTCTATGTGGAGTTTCTTACTCACAACAAAAATTGACATCTATCTCGCGTGTCCTCCCTTGCATTATCACCATTCTCATCGCGCGTACTTCGAGTTCACGAACAGCGTGCTACCATCATAGAGGTGAATAAAACTTTCTGTACATTCATAATGATATATAATTTGGTTTGCTGTCTGTACTATGCACTATGTTTGTAACTGGATGCATGGGTAAGGCCGCTTCTCGTGCTTTCGGTTAAGCGGTTCTCTCGCTGTCACTTCTATTAGTTGGGATAACATCATTTACTAGCACGTACCCAAGCATTTCAATGGTCTACGTGGAGTTTCTTTCTTACTCAACACGAAAATTGACATCTATTTCGTGTGTCCTGCCTTGCATTATCACCATTCTCATCGCGCGTACTTCGAGTTCACGAACAGCGTGCTACCATCATAGAGGTGAATAAAACTTTCTGTACATTCATATTCATATATTTTATTTGGTTTGCTGTCTGTACTGTGCAGTTTGTTTGTAACTGGATGCATGGGTAAGGCCGCTTCTCGTGCTTTCGGTTAAGCAGTTCTTGCGCTGTGACTTCTATTAGTTGGAATAACATCATTTACTAGCACTTATCCAACATTTCAATGGTCTATTTGGAGTTTCTTTCTTACTCACAACAAAAATTGACATCTATCTCGCGTGTCCTGCCTTGCATTATCACCATTCTCATCGCGCGTACTTCGAGTTCACGAACAGCGTGCTACCAACATAGAGGTGAATAAAACTTCCTGTACATTCTTATTCATATATTATTTTGTTTATTGTCTGTACTATGCACTATGTTTGTAACTGGATGCATGGGTAAGGCCGCTTCTCGTGCTTTCGGTTAAGCGGTTCTTGCGCTGTGACTTCTAATAGTTGGGATAACATCATTTATTAGCACTTACCCAAGCACTTCAATGGTCTATGTGGAGTTTGTTTCTTACTGACAAAAAAAATTGACATCTATCTCGCGTGCCCTGCCTTGCATTATCACCATTCTCATCGCGCGTACTTCGAGTTCACGAACAGCGTGCTACCATCACAGAGGTGAATAAAACTTCCTGTACATTCTTATTCATATATTATTTGGTTTGCTGTCTGTACTATGCACTATGTTTGTAACTGGATGCATGGGTAAGGCCGCTTCTCGTGCCTTCGGTTAAGCGGTTCTTGCGCTGTGACTTCTAATAGTTGGGATAACATCATTTACTAGCACTTACCCAAGCACTTCAATGGTCTATGTGGAGTTTGTTTCTTACTGACAAAAAAAATTGACATCTATCTCGCGTGCCCTGCCTTGCATTATCACCATTCTCATCGCGCGTACTTCGAGTTCACGAACAGCGTGCTACCATCACAGAGGTGAATAAAACTTCCTGTATATTCTTATTCATATATTATTTTGTTTGCTGTCTGTACTATGCACAATGTTTGTAACTGGATGCATGGGTAAGGCCGCTTCTCGTGCTTTCGGTGAGGCGGTTCTTGCGCTGTGACTTCTATTAGTTGGGATAACATCATTTACTAGCACGTACCCAAGCACTTTAATGGTCTATGTGGAGTTTCTTTCTTACTCACAACAAAAATTGACATCTATCTCGCGTGTCCTGCCTTGCATTATCACCATTCTCTTCGCGCGTACTTCGAGTTCACGAACAGCGTGCTACCATAATAGAGGTGAATAAAACTTCCTGTACATTCTTATTCATATATTATTTTGTTTATTGTCTGTACTATGCACTATGTTTGTAACTGGATGCATGGGTAAGGCCGCTTCTCGTGCTTTCGGTTAAGCGGTTCTTGCGCTGTGACTTCTAATAGTTGGGATAACATCATTTACTAGCACTTACCCATGCACTTCAATGGTCTATGTGGAGTTTGTTTCTTACTGACAAAAAAATTGACATCTATCTCGCATGCCCTGCCTTGCATTATCACCATTCTCATCGCGCGTACTTCGAGTTCACGAACAGCGTGCTACCATCACAGAGGTGAATAAAACTTCCTGTATATTCTTATTCATATATTATTTTGTTTGCTGTCTGTACTATGAACAATGTTTGTAACTGGTCATGGGTAAGGCCGCTTCTCGTGCTTTCGGTGAGGCGGTTCTTGCGCTGTGACTTCTATTAGTTGGGATAACATCATTTACTAGCACGTACCCAAGCACTTCAATGGTCTATGTGGAGTTTCTTTCTTACTCACAACAAAAATTGACATCTATCTCGCGTGTCCTGCCTTGCATTATCACCATTCTCATCGCGCGTACTTCGAGTTCACGAACAGCGTGCTACCATCATACAGGTGAATAAAACTTTCTGTACACTCATATTCATATACTTTATTTGGTTTGCTGTCTGTACTATGCACTAAGTTTGTAACTGGATGCATAGGTAAGGCCGCTTCTCGTGCTTTCGGTTAAGCGGTTCTTGCGCTGTGACTTCTAATAGTTAGGATAACATCATTTACTAGCACTTACCCAAGCACTTCAATGGTCTATGTGGAGTTTGTTTCTTACTGACAAAAAAATTGACATCTATCTCGCGTGCCCTGCCTTGCATTATCACCATTCTCATCGCGCGTACTTTGAGTTCACGAACAGCGTGCTACCATCACAGAGGTGAATAAAACTTCCTGTACATTCTTATTCATATATTATTTGGTTTGCTGTCTGTACTATGCACTATGTTTGTAATTGGATGCATGGGTAAGGCCGCTTCTCGTGCTTTCGGTTAAGCGGTTCTTGCGCTGTGACTTCTATTAGTTGGAATAAACTAGCACGTACCCAAGCACTTCAATGGTCTATTTGGAGTTTCTTTCTTACTCACAACAAAAATTGACATCTATCTCGTGTGTCCTGCCTTGCGTTATGACCATTCTCATCGCGCGTAATTCGAGGTCACGAACAGCGTGCTACCAAAATAGAGGTGAATAAAACTTTCTGTATATTCATATTCATATAATATTTGGTTTGCCGTCTGTACTATGCACTATGTTTGTAACTGGATGCATGGGTAAGGCCGCTTCTCGTGCTTTCGGTTAAGACGTTCTTGCGCTGTGACTGCTATTAGTTGGGATAACAATTTACTAGCACTTACCCAAGCACTTCAATGGTCTATGTGGAGTTTCTTTCTTACTCACAACAAATTGACATCTATCTCGCGTGTCCTGCCTTGCATTATCACCATTCTCATCGCGCGTACTTCGAGTTCAAGAACAGCGTGCTACCATCATAGACGTGAACAAAACTTTCTGTACATTCATATTCATATATTATTTGGTTTGCTGTCTGTACTATGCACTATGTTTGTAACTGGACGCATGGGTAAGGCCGCTTCTCGTGCTTTCGGTTAAGCGGTTCTTGCGCTGTGACTTCTATTAGTTGAGATAACATCATTTACTAGCACTTACCCAAGCACTTCAATGGTCTATGTGGAGTTTCTTTCTTACTGACAACAAAAATTGACATCTATCTCACGTGTCCTGCCTTGCATTACCACCATTATCATCGCGCGTTCTTCGAGTTCACGAACAGCGTGCTACCATCATAGAGGTGAATAAAACTTCCTGTACATTCTTATTCACATAATATTTGGTTTTCTGTCTGTACTATGCACTATGTTTGTAACTGGATGCATGGGTAAGGCCGCTTCTCGTGCTTTGGGTTCAGCGGATCTTGCGCTGTGACTTCTCTTAGTTGGGATAACACCATTTACTAGCACGTACCCAAGCACTTTAATGGTCTATGTGGAGTTTCTTACTCACAACAAAAATTGACATCTATCTCGCGTGTCCTCCCTTGCATTATCACCATTCTCATCGCGCGTACTTCGAGTTCACGAACAGCGTGCTACCATCATAGAGGTGAATAAAACTTTCTGTACATTCATAATGATATATAATTTGGTTTGCTGTCTGTACTATGCACTATGTTTGTAACTGGATGCATGGGTAAGGCCGCTTCTCGTGCTTTCGGTTAAGCGGTTCTCTCGCTGTCACTTCTATTAGTTGGGATAACATCATTTACTAGCACGTACCCAAGCATTTCAATGGTCTACGTGGAGTTTCTTTCTTACTCAACACGAAAATTGACATCTATTTCGTGTGTCCTGCCTTGCATTATCACCATTCTCATCGCGCGTACTTCGAGTTCACGAACAGCGTGCTACCATCATAGAGGTGAATAAAACTTTCTGTACATTCATATTCATATATTTTATTTGGTTTGCTGTCTGTACTGTGCAGTTTGTTTGTAACTGGATGCATGGGTAAGGCCGCTTCTCGTGCTTTCGGTTAAGCAGTTCTTGCGCTGTGACTTCTATTAGTTGGAATAACATCATTTACTAGCACTTATCCAACATTTCAATGGTCTATTTGGAGTTTCTTTCTTACTCACAACAAAAATTGACATCTATCTCGCGTGTCCTGTCTTGCATTATCACCAATCTCATCGCGCGTATTTCGAGTTCACGAACAGCCTGCTACCATAATACAGGTGAATAAAACTTTCTGCACATTCATATTCATATATTATTTGGTTTGCTGTCTGTACTATGCACTATGTAACTGGATGCATGGGTAAGGCCGCTTCTCGTGCTTTCGGTTAAGCGGTTCTTGCGCTGTGACTTCTATTAGTTGGGATACCATCATTTACTAGCACGTACCCAAGCACTTCAATGGTCTATTTAGAGTTTCTTTGTTACTCACAACAAAAATTGACACCTATCTCGTGTGTCCTGCCTTGCGTTATCACCATTCTCATCGCGCGTACTTCGAGTTCACGAACAGCGTGCTACCATAATAGAGGTGAATAAAACTTTCTGTACATTCATAATCATATAATATTTGGTTTGCTGTCTGTACTATGCACAAATTTGTAACTGGATGCATGGGTAAGGCCGCTTCTCGTGCTTTCGGTTAAGCGGTTCTTGCGCTGTGACTTCTATTAGTTGAGATAACATCATTTACTAGCACGTACCCAAGCACTTTAATGGTCTATTTGGAGTTTCTTTGTTACTCACAACAAAAATTGACATCTATCTCGCGTGTCCTCTCTTGCATTATCACCATTCTCATCGCGCGTACCTCGAGTTCACGAACATCGTGCTACCATCATAGAGGTGAATAAAACTTTCTGTACATTCATATTCATATATTATTTGGTTTGCTGTGTGTAACATGGACTATGTTATTAACTGGATGCATGGGTAAGGCCGCTTCTCGTGCTTTCGGTTAAGCGTTTCTTGCGCTGTGACTTCTATTAGTTGGGATAACATCATTTACTAGCACTTACCCAAGCACTTCAATGGTTTTTGTGGAGTTTCTTCCTTACTCACAAAAAAAATTGACATCTATCTTGTGTGTCCTGCCTTGCGTTATGACCATTCTCATCGCGCGTACTTCGAGTTCACGAACAGCGTGCTACCATAATAGAGGTGAATAAAACTTTCTGTACATTCATATTCATATATTATTTGGTTTGCTGTCTGTACTATGCACTATGTTTGTAACTGGATGCATGGGTAAGGCCGCTTCTCGTGCTTTCGGTTAAGCGGTTCTTGCGCTGTGACTTCTATTAGTTGGGATAACATCATTTACTAGCACGTACCCAAGCACTTCAATGGTCTATGTGGAGTTTCTTTCTTACTCACAACAAAAATTGACATCCATCTCGCGTGTCCTGCCTTGCATTATCACCATTCTCATCGCACGTACTTCGAGTTCACGAACAGCGTGCTACCATCATAGAGGTAAATAAAACTTTCTGTACATTCATATTCATATATTATTTTGTTTATTGTCTGTACTATGCACTATGTTTGTAACTGGATGCATGGGTAAGGCCGCTTCTCGTGCTTTCGGTTAAGCGGTTCTTGCGCTGTGACTTCTAATAGTTGGGATAACATCATTTACTAGCACTTACCCAAGCACTTCAATGGTCTATGTGGAGTTTGTTTCTTACTGACAAAAAAAATTGACATTTATCTCGCGTGCCCTGCCTTGCATTATCACCATTCTCATCGCGCGTACTTCGAGTTCACGAACAGCGTGCTACCATCACAGAGGTGAATAAAACTTCCTGTATATTCTTATTCATATATTATTTTGTTTGCTGTCTGTACTATGCACAATGTTTGTAACTGGTCATGGGTAAGGCCGCTTCTCGTGCTTTCGGTGAGGCGGTTCTTGCGCTGTGACTTCTATTAGTTGGGATAACATCATTTACTAGCACGTACCCAAGCACTTCAATGGTCTATGTGGAGTTTCTTTCTTACTCACAACAAAAATTGACATCTATCTCGCGTGTCCTGCCTTGCATTATCACCATTCTCATCGCGCGTACTTCGAGTTCACGAACAGCGTGCTACCATCATACAGGTGAATAAAACTTTCTGTACATTCATATTCATATACTTTATTTGGTTTGCTGTCTGTACTATGCACTAAGTTTGTAACTGGATGCATGGGTAAGGCCGCTTCTCGTGCTTTCGGTTAAGCGGTTCTTGCGCTGTGACTTCTAATAGTTAGGATAACATCATTTACTAGCACTTACCCAAGCACTTCAATGGTCTATGTGGAGTTTGTTTCTTACTGACAAAAAAAATTGACATCTATCTCGCGTGCCCTGCCTTGCATTATCACCATTCTCATCGCGCGTACTTCGAGTTCACGAACAGCGTGCTACCATCACAGAGGTGAATAAAACTTCCTGTACATTCTTATTCATATATTATTTGGTTTGCTGTCTGTACTATGCACTATGTTTGTAACTGGATGCATGGGTAAGGCCGCTTCTCGTGCTTTCGGTTAAGCGGTTCTTGCGCTGTGACTTCTATTAGTTGAGATAACATCATTTACTAGCACGTACCCAAGCACTTCAATGGTCTATGTGGAGTTTCTTACTCACAACAAAAATTGACATCTATCTCGCGTGTCCTCCTTTGCATTATCACCAATCTCATCGCGCGTACTTCGAGTTCACGAACAGCGTGCTACCATCATAGAGGTGAATAAAACTTTCTGTACACTCATATTCATATATTATTTGGTTTGCTGTGCGTACTATGCACTATGTTTGTAATTGGATGCATGGGTAAGGCCGCTTCTCGTGCTTTCGGTTAAGCGGTTCTTGCGCTGTGACTTCTATTAGTTGGAATAAACTAGCACGTACCCAAGCACTTCAATGTTCTATTTGGAGTTTCTTTCTTACTCACAACAAAAATTGACATCTATCTCGTGTGTCCTACCTTGCGTTATGACCATTCTCATCGCGCGTACTTCGAGTTCACGAACAGCGTGCTACCAAAATAGAGGTGAATAAAACTTTCTGTATATTCATATTCATATAATATTTGGTTTGCCGTCTGTACTATGCACTATGTTTGTAACTGGATGCATGGGTAAGGCCGCTTCTCGTGCTTTCGGTTAAGACGTTCTTGCGCTGTGACTGCTATTAGTTGGGATAACAATTTACTAGCACTTACCCAAGCACTTCAATGGTCTATGTGGAGTTTCTTTCTTACTCACAACAAATTGACATCTATCTCGCGTGTCCTGCCTTGCATTATCACCATTCTCATCGCGCGTACTTCGAGTTCACGAACAGCGTGCTACCATCATAGAGGTGAACAAAACTTTCTGTACATTCATATTCATATACTATTTGGTTTGCTGTCTGTACTATGCACTATGTTTGTAACTGGATGCATGGGTAAGGCCGCTTCTCGTGCTTTGGGTTCAGCGGTTCTTGCGCTGTGACTTCTCTTAGTTGGGATAACACCATTTACTAGCACGTACCCAAGCACTTTAATGGTCTATGTGGAGTTTCTTACTCACAACAAAACTTGACATCTATCTCGCGTGTCCTCCCTTGCATTATCACCATTCTCATCGCGCGTACTTCGAGTTCACGAACAGCGTGCTACCATCATAGAGGTGAATAAAACTTTCTGTACATTCATAATTATATATAATTTGGTTTGCTGTCTGTACTATGCACTATGTTTGTAACTGGATGCATGGGTAAGGCCGCTTCTCGTGCTTTCGGTTAAGCGGTTCTCTCGCTGTCACTTCTATTAGTTGGGATAACATCATTTACTAGCACGTACCCAAGCATTTCAATGGTCTACGTGGAGTTTCTTTCTTACTCAACACGAAAATTGACATCTATTTCGTGTGTCCTGCCTTGCATTATCACCATTCTCATCGCGCGTACTTCGAGTTCACGAACAGCGTGCTACCATAATAGAGGTGAATAAAACTTTCTGTACACTCATATTCATATATTATTTGGTTTGCTGTCTGTACTATGCACTATGTTTGTAACTGGATGCATGAGTAAGGCCGCTTCTCGTGCTTTCGGTTAAGCGGTTCTTGCGCTGTGACTTCTGTTAGTTGAGATAACATCATTTACTAGCACTTACCCAAGCACTTCAATGGTCTATTTGGAGTTTCTTTCTTACTCACAACAAAAATTGACATCTATCTCGCGTGTCCTGTCTTGCATTATCACCAATCTCATCGCGCGTATTTCGAGTTCACGAACAGCCTGCTACCATAATACAGGTGAATAAACTTTCTGTACATTCATATTCATATATTATTTGGTTTGCTGTCTGTACTATGCACTATGTAACTGGATGCATGCGTAAGGCCGCTTCTCGTGCTTTCGGTTAAGCGGTTCTTGCGCTGTGACTTCTATTAGTTGGGATACCATCATTTACTAGCACGTACCCAAGCACTTCAATGGTCTATTTGGAGTTTCTTTCTTACTCACAACAAAAATTGACACCTATCTCGTGTGTCCTGCCTTGCGTTATCACCATTCTCATCGCGCGTACTTCGAGTTCACGAACAGCGTGCTACCATAATAGAGGTGAATAAAACTTTCTGTACATTCATAATCATATAATATTTGGTTTGCTGTCTGTACTATGCACAAATTTGTAACTGGATGCATGGGTAAGGCCGCTTCTCGTGCTTTCGGTTAAGCGGTTCTTGCGCTGTGACTTCTATTAGTTGGGATAACATCATTTACTAGCACGTACCCAAGCACTTTATGGTCTATTTTGAGTTTCTTTGTTACTCACAACAAAAATTGACATCTATCTCGCGTGTCCTCTCTTGCATTATCACCATTCTCATCGCGCGTACTTCGAGTTCACGAACATCGTGCTACCATCATAGAGGTGAATAAAACTTTCTGTACATTCATATTCATATATTATTTGGTTTGCTGTGTGTAACATGCACTATGTTATTAACTGGATGCATGGGTAAGGCCGCTTCTCGTGCTTTCGGTTAAGCGTTTCTTGCGCTGTGACTTCTATTAGTTGGCATAACATCATTTACTAGCACGTACCCAAGCACTTCAATGGTCTATGTGGAGTTTCTTTCTTATTCACAACAAAAAATGACATCTGTCTCGCGTGTCCTGCCTTGCATTATCACCATTCTAATCGCGCGTACTTCGAGTTCACGAACAGCGTGCTACCATAATAGAGGAGAATTAAACTTTCTGTACATTCATATTCATATATTATTTGGTTTGCTGTCTGTACTATGCACTATGTTTGTAACTGGATGCATGGGTAAGGCCGCTTCTCGTGCTTTCGGTTAAGCGGTTCTTGCGCTGTGACTTCTATTAGTTGGGATAACATCATTTACTAGCACGTACCCAAGCACTTCAATGGTCTATGTGGAGTTTCTTTCTTACTCACAACAAAAATTGACATCCATCTCGCGTGTCCTGCCTTGCATTATCACCATTCTCATCGCACGTACTTCGAGTTCACGAACAGCGTGCTACCATCATAGAGGTAAATAAAACTTTCTGTACATTCATATTCATATATTATTTGGTTTGCTGTCTGTACTATGCATTATGTTTGTAACTGGATGCATGGGTAAGGCCGCTTCTCGTGCTTTCGGTTAAGCGGTTCTCGCGCTGTGACTTCTATTAGTTGGGATAACATCATTTACTAGCACTTACCCAAGCACTTCAATGGTCTATGTGGAGTTTCTTTCTTACTGACAACAAAAATTGACATCTATCTCGCGTGTCCTGCCTTGCATTATCACCATTCTCATCGCGCGTACTTCGAGTTCACGAACAGCGTGCTACCATAATAGAGGTGAATAAAACTTTCTGTACACTCATATTCATATATTATTTGGTTTGCTGTCTGTACTATGCACTATGTTTGTAACTGGATGCATGAGTAAGGCCGCTTCTCGTGCTTTCGGTTAAGCGGTTCTTGTGGTGTGACTTCTATTAGTTGGGATAACATTATTTACTAGCACTTACCCAAGCACTTCAATGGTCTATTTGGAGTTTCTTTCTTACTCACAACAAAAATTGACATCTATCTCGTGTGTCCTGCCTTGCGTTATCACCATTCTCATCGCGCGTACTTCGAGTTCACGAACAGCGTGCTACCAACATAGAGGTGAATAAA
The DNA here is from genome assembly GCF_043290135.1 of Rhipicephalus microplus. Classification (NCBI taxonomy): domain Eukaryota; kingdom Metazoa; phylum Arthropoda; class Arachnida; order Ixodida; family Ixodidae; genus Rhipicephalus; species Rhipicephalus microplus. Next base: position 36,361,335 of record NW_027464586.1, read on the forward strand.
ACTTCCTGTACATTCTTATTCTTATAATATTTGGTTTGCTTTGTGTACTATGCACTATGTTTGTAACTGTATGCATGGGTAAGGCCGCTTCTCGTGCTTTTGGTTAAGCGGTTCTTGCGCTGTGACTTCTATTAGTTGGGATAACATCATTTACTAGCACTTACCCAAGCACTTCAATGGTCTATGTGGAGTTTCTTTCTTACTGACAACAAAAATTGACATCTACCTCGCGTGTCCTGCCTTGCATTATCACCATTCTCTTCGCGCGTACTTCGAGTTCACGAACAGCGTGCTACCATAATAGAGGTGAATAAAACTTCCTGTACATTCTTATTCATATATTATTTTGTTTATTGTCTGTACTATGCACTATGTTTGTAACTGGATGCATGGGTAAGGCCGCTTCTCGTGCTTTCGGTTAAGCGGTTCTTGCACTGTGACTTCTAATAGTTGGGATAACATCATTTACTAGCACTTACCCAAGCACTTCAATGGTCTATGTGGAGTTTGTTTCTTACTGACAAAAAAAATTGACATCTATCTCGCGTGCCCTGCCTTGCATTATCACCATTCTCATCGCGCGTACTTCGAGTTCACGAACAGCGTGCTACCATCACAGAGGTGAATAAAACTTCCTGTACATTCTTATTCATATATTATTTGGTTTGCTGTCTGTACTATGCACTATGTTTGTAACTGGATGCATGGGTAAGGCCGCTTCTCGTGCTTTCAGTTAAGCGGTTCTTGCGCTGTGACTTCTATTAGTTGAGATAACATCATTTACTAGCACGTACCCAAGCACTTCAATGGTCTATGTGGAGTTTCTTACTCACAACAAAAATTGACATCTATCTCGCGTGTCCTCCCTTGCATTATCACCATTCTCATCGCGCGTACTTCGAGTTCACGAACAGCGTGCTACCATCATAGAGGTGAATAAAACTTTCTGTACACTCATATTCATATATTATTTGGTTTGCTGTGCGTACTATGCACTATGTTTGTAATTGGATGCATGGGTAAGGCCGCTTCTCGTGCTTTCGGTTAAGCGGTTCTTGCGCTGTGACTTCTATTAGTTGGAATAAACTAGCACGTACCCAAGCACTTCAATGGTCTATTTGGAGTTTCTTTCTTACTCACCACAAAAATTGACATCTATCTCGTGTGTCCTGCCTTGCGTTATGACCATTCTCATCGCGCGTACATCGAGTTCACGAACAGCGTGCTACCATAATAGAGGTGAATAAAACTTTCTGTATATTCATATTCATATAATATTTGGTTTGCCGTCTGTACTATGCACTATGTTTGTAACTGGATGCATGGGTAAGGCCGCTTCTCGTGCTTTCGGTTAAGACGTTCTTGCGCTGTGACTGCTATTAGTTGGGATAACAATTTACTAGCACTTACCCAAGCACTTCAATGGTCTATTTGGAGTTTCTTTCTTACTCACAACAAAAATTGACATCTATCTCGCGTGTCCTGTCTTGCATTATCACCAATCTCATCGCGCGTACTTCGAGTTCACGAACATCGTGCTACCATCATAGAGGTGAATAAAACTTTCTTTACATTCATATTCATATATTATTTGGTTTGCTGTGTGTAACATGCACTATGTTTTTAACTGGATGCAAGGGTAAGGCCGCTTCTCGTGCTTTCGGTTAAGCGGTTCTTGCGCTGTGACTTCTATTAGTTGGGATAACATCATTTACTAGCACTTACTCAAGCACTTCAATGGTTTTTGTGGAGTTTCTTTCTTACTCAACACAAAAATTGACATCTATCTTGTGTGTCCTGCCTTGCGTTATGACCATTCTCATCGCGCGTACTTCGAGTTCACGAACAGCGTGCTACAATAATAGAGGAGAATTAAACTTTCTGTACATTCATATTCATATATTATTTGGTTTGCTGTCTGTACTATGCACTATGTTTGTAACTGGATGCATGGGTAAGGCCGCTTCTCGTGCTTTCGGTTAAGCGGTTCTTGCGCTGTGACTTCTATTAGTTGGGATAACATCATTTACTAGCACGTAAACAAGCACTTCAATGGTCTATGTGGAGTTTCTTTCTTACTCACAACAAAAATTGACATCTATCTCGCGTGTCCTGCCTTGCATTATCACCATTCTCATCGCGCGTACTTCGAGTTCACGAACAGCGTGCTACCATCATACAGGTGAATAAAACTTTCTGTACATTCATATTCATATACTTTATTTGGTTTGCTGTCTGTACTATGCACTAAGTTTGTAACTGGATGCATGGGTAAGGCCGCTTCTCGTGCTTTCGGTTAAGCGGTTCTTGCATTGTGACTTCTAATAGTTGGGATAACATCATTTACTAGCACTTACCCAAGCACTTCAATGGTCTATGTGGAGTTTGTTTCTTACTGACAAAAAAAATTGACATCTATCTCGCGTGCCCTGCCTTGCATTATCACCATTCTCATCGCGCGTACTTCGAGTTCACGAACAGCGTGCTACCATCACAGAGGTGAATAAAACTTCCTGTACATTCTTATTCATATATTATTTGGTTTGCTGTCTGTACTATGCACTATGTTTGTAACTGGATGCATGGGTAAGGCCGCTTCTCGTGCTTTCAGTTAAGCGGTTCTTGCGCTGTGACTTCTATTAGTTGAGATAACATCATTTACTAGCACGTACCCAAGCACTTCAATGGTCTATGTGGAGTTTCTTACTCACAACAAAAATTGACATCTATCTCGCGTGTCCTCCCTTGCATTATCACCATTCTCATCGCGCGTACTTCGAGTTCACGAACAGCGTGCTACCATCATAGAGGTGAATAAAACTTTCTGTACACTCATATTCATATATTATTTGGTTTGCTGTGCGTACTATGCACTATGTTTGTAATTGGATGCATGGGTAAGGCCGCTTCTCCTGCTTTCGGTTAAGCGGTTCTTGCGCTGTGACTTCTATTAGTTGGAATAAACTAGCACGTACCCAAGCACTTCAATGGTCTATTTGGAGTTTCTTTCTTACTCACAACAAAAATTGACATCTATCTCGTGTGTCCTGCCTTGCGTTATGACCATTCTCATCGCGCGTACTTCGAGTTCACGAACAGCGTGCTACCATAATAGAGGTGAATAAAACTTTCTGTATATTCATATTCATATAATATTTGGTTTGCCGTCTGTACTATGCACTATGTTTGTAACTGGATGCATGGGTAAGGCCGCTTCTCGTGCTTTCGGTTAAGACGTTCTTGCGCTGTGACTGCTATTAGTTGGGATAACTATTTACTAGCACTTACCCAAGCACTTCAATGGTCTATGTGGAGTTTCTTTCTTACTCACAACAAATTGACATCTATCTCGCGTGTCCTGCCTTGCATTATCACCATTCTCATCGCGCGTACTTCGAGTTCAGGAACAGCGTGCTACCATCATAGAGGTGAACAAAACTTTCTGTACATTCATATTCATATATTATTTGGTTTGCTGTCTGTACTATGCACTATGTTTGTAACTGGATGCATGGGTAAGGCCGCTTCTCGTGCTTTCGATTAAGCGGTTCTTGCGCTGTGACTTCTATTAGTTGAGATAACATCATTTACTAGCACTTACCCAAGCACTTCAATGGTCTATGTGGAGTTTCTTTCTTATTCACAACAAAAAATGACATCTGTCTCGCGTGTCCTGCCTTGCATTATCACCATTCTCATCGCGCGTACTTCGAGTTCACGAACAGCGTGCTACCATAATAGAGGTGAATAAAACTTTCTGTATATTCATATTCATATAATATTTGGTTTGCCGTCTGTAATATGCACTATATTTGTAACTGGATGCATGGGTAAGGCCGCTTCTCGTGCTTTCGGTTAAGACGTTCTTGCGCTGTGACTGCTATTAGTTGGGATAACAATTTACTAGCACTTACCCAAGCACTTCAATGGTCTATGTGGAGTTTCTTTCTTACTCACAACAAATTGACATCTATCTTGTGTGTCCTGCCTTGCGTTATGACCATTCTCATCGCGCGTACTTCGAGTTCAAGAACAGCGTGCTACCATAATAGAGGTGAATAAAACTTTCTGTATAATCATATTCATATATTATTTGGTTTGCCGTCTGTACTGTGCTCTATGTTTGTAACTGGATGCATGGGTAAGGCCGCTTCTCGTGCTTTCTGTTAAGCGGTTCTTGCGCTGTGACTTCTATTAGTTGGCATAACATCATTTACTAGCACGTACCCAAGCACTTCAATGGTCTATGTGGAGTTTCTTTTTTATTCACAACAAAAAATGACATCTGTCTCGCGTGTCCTGCCTTGCATTATCACCATTCTCATCGCGCGGCCTTCGAGTTCACGAACAGCGTCCTACCATAATAGAGGAGAATTAAACTTTCTGTACATTCATATTCATATATTATTTGGTTTGCTGTCTGTACTATGCACTATGTTTGTAACTGGATGCATGGGTAAGGCCGCTTCTCGTGCTTTCGGTTAAGCGGTTCTTGCGCTGTGACTTCTATTAGTTGGGATAACATCATTTACTAGCACGTACCCAAGCACTTCAATGGTCTATGTGGAGTTTCTTTCTTACTCACAACAAAAATTGACATCCATCTCGCGTGTCCTGCCTTGCATTATCACCATTCTCATCGCACGTACTTCGAGTTCACGAACAGCGTGCTACCATCATAGAGGTAAATAAAACTTTCTGTACATTCATATTCATATATTATTTGGTTTGCTGTCTGTACTATGCATTATGTTTGTAACTGGATGCATGGGTAAGGCCGCTTCTCGTGCTTTCGGTTAAGCGGTTCTTGCGCTGTGACTTCTATTAGTTGGGATAACATCATTTACTAGCACTTACCCAAGCACTTCAATGGTCTATGTGGAGTTTCTTTCTTACTGACAACAAAAATTGACATCTATCTCGCGTGTCCTGCCTTGCATTATCACCATTCTCATCGCGCGTACTTCGAGTTCACGAACAGCGTGCTACCATAATAGAGGTGAATAAAACTTTCTGTACACTCATATTCATATATTATTTGGTTTGCTGTCTGTACTATGCACTATGTTTGTAACTGGATGCATGAGTAAGGCCGCTTCTCGTGCTTTCGGTTAAGCGGTTCTTGTGCTGTGACTTCTATTAGTTGGGATAACATTATTTACTAGCACTTACCCAAGCACTTCAATGGTCTATTTGGAGTTTCTTTCTTACTCACAACAAAAATTGACATCTATCTCGTGTGTCCTGCCTTGCGTTATCACCACTCTCATCGCGCGTACTTCGAGTTCACGAACAGCGTGCTACCAACATAGAGGTGAAAAAAACTTCCTGTACATTCTTATTCTTATAATATTTGGTTTGCTGTGTGTACTATGCACTATGTTTGTAACTGTATGCATGGGTAAGGCCGCTTCTCGTGCTTTTGGTTAAGCGGTTCTTGCGCTGTGACTTCTATTAGTTGGGATAACATCATTTACTAGCACTTACCCAAGCACTTCAATGGTCTATGTGGAGTTTCTTTCTTACTGACAACAAAAAATGACATCTACCTCGCGTGTCCTGCCTTGCATTATCACCATTCTCTTCGCGCGTACTTCGAGTTCACGAACAGCGTGCTACCATAATAGAGGTGAATAAAACTTCCTGTACATTCTTATTCATATATTATTTTGTTTATTGTCTGTACTATGCACTATGTTTGTAACTGGATGCATGGGTAAGGCCGCTTCTCGTGCTTTCGGTTAAGCGGTTCTTGCGCTGTGACTTCTATTAGTTGAGATAACATCATTTACTAGCACTTACCCAAGCACTTCAATGGTCTATGTGGAGTTTCTTTCTTACTGACAACAAAAATTGACATCTATCTCACGTGTCCTGCCTTGCATTACCACCATTCTCATCGCGCGTTCTTCGAGTTCACGAACAGCGTGCTACCATCATAGAGGTGAATAAAACTTCCTGTACATTCTTATTCACATATTATTTGGTTTTCTGTCTGTACTATGCACTATGTTTGTAACTGGATGCATGGGTAAGGCCGCTTCTCGTGCTTTGGGTTAAGCGGTTCTTGCACTGTGACTTCTAGTAGTTGGGATAACATCATTTACTAGCACTTACCCAAGCACTTCAATGGTCTATGTGGAGTTTGTTTTTTACTGACAAAAAAAATTGACATCTATCTCGCGTGCCCTGCCTTGCATTATCACCATTCTCATCGCGCGTACTTCGAGTTCACGAACAGCGTGCTACCATCACAGAGGTGAATAAAACTTCCTGTACATTCTTATTCATATATTATTTGGTTTGCTGTCTGTACTATGCACTATGTTTGTAACTGGATGCATGGGTAAGGCCGCTTCTCGTGCTTTCAGTTAAGCGGTTCTTGCGCTGTGACTTCTATTAGTTGAGATAACATCATTTACTAGCACGTACCCAAGCACTTCAATGGTCTATGTGGAGTTTCTTACTCACAACAAAAATTGACATCTATCTCGCGTGTCCTCCCTTGCATTATCACCATTCTCATCGCGCGTACTTCGAGTTCACGAACAGCGTGCTACCATCATAGAGGTGAATAAAACTTTCTGTACACTCATATTCATATATTATTTGGTTTGCTGTGCGTACTATGCACTATGTTTGTAATTGGATGCATGGGTAAGGCCGCTTCTCGTGCTTTCGGTTAAGCGGTTCTTGCGCTGTGACTTCTATTAGTTGGAATAAACTAGCACGTACCCAAGCACTTCAATGGTCTATTTGGAGTTTCTTTCTTACTCACAACAAAAATTGACATCTATCTCGTGTGTCCTGCCTTGCGTTATGACCATTCTCATCGCGCGTACTTCGAGTTCACGAACAGCGTGCTACCATAATAGAGGTGAATAAAACTTTCTGTATATTCATATTCATATAATATTTGGTTTGCCGTCTGTACTATGCACTATGTTTGTAACTGGATGCATGGGTAAGGCCGCTTCTCGTGCTTTCGGTTAAGACGTTCTTGCGCTGTGAATGCTATTAGTTGGGATAACAATTTACTAGCACTTACCCAAGCACTTCAATGGTCTATGTGGAGTTTCTTTCTTACTCACAACAAATTGACATCTATCTCGCGTGTGCTGCCTTGCATTATCACCATTCTCATCGCGCGTACTTCGAGTTCACGAACAGTGTGCTACCATAATAGAGGTGAATAAAACATTCTGTACATTCATATTCATATAATATTTGGTTTGCTGTCTGTACTATGCACAAATTTGTAACTGGATGCATGGGTAAGGCCGCTTCTCGTGCTTTCGGTTAAGCGGTTCTTGCGCTGTGACTTCTATTAGTTGGGATAACATCATTTACTAGCACGTACCCAAGCACTTTAATGGTCTATTTGGAGTTTCTTTGTTACTCACAACAAAAATTGACATCTATCTCGCGTGTCCTCTCTTGCATTATCACCATTCTCATCGCGCGTACTTCGAGTTCACGAACATCGTGCTACCATCATAGAGGTGAATAAAACTTTCTTTACATTCATATTCATATATTATTTGGTTTGCTGTGTGTAACATGCACTATGTTTTTAACTGGATGCATGGGTAAGGCCGCTTCTCGTGCTTTCGGTTAAGCGGTTCTTGCGCTATGACTTCTATTAGTTGGGATAACATCATTTACTAGCACGTACCCAAGCACTTTAATGGTCTATTTGGAGTTTCTTTGTTACTCACAACAAAAATTGACATCTATCTCGCGTGTCCTCTCTTGCATTATCACCATTCTCATCGCGCGTACTTCGAGTTCACGAACATCGTGCTACCATCATAGAGGTGAATAAAACTTTCTTTACATTCATATTCATATATTATTTGGTTTGCTGTGTGTAACATGCACTATGTTTTTAACTGGATGCATGGGTAAGGCCGCTTCTCGTGCTTTCGGTTAAGCGGTTCTTGCGCTGTGACTTCTATTAGTTGGGATAACATCATTTACTAGCACTTACTCAAGCACTTCAATGGTTTTTGTGGAGTTTCTTTCTTACTCACAACAAAAATTGACATCTATCTTGTGTGTCCTGCCTTGCGTTATGACCATTCTCACCGCGCGTACTTCGAGTTCACGAACAGCGTGCTACAATAATAGAGGAGAATTAAACTTTCTGTACATTCATATTCATATAGTATTTGGTTTGCTGTCTGTACTATGCACTATGTTTGTAACTGGATGCATGGGTAAGGCCGCTTCTCGTGCTTTCGGTTAAGCGGTTCTTGCGCTGTGACTTCTATTAGTTGGGATAACATCATTTACTAGCACGTACCCAAGCACTTCGATGGTCTATGTGGAGTTTCTTTCTTACTCACAACAAAAATTGACATCTATCTCGCGTGTCCTGCCTTGCATTATCACCATTCTCATCGCGCGTACTTCGAGTTCACGAACAGCGTGCTACCATAATAGAGGTGAATAAAACTTTCTGTACACTCATATTCATATATTATTTGGTTTGCTGTCTGTACTATGCACTCTGTTTGTAACTGGATGCATGAGTAAGGCCGCTTCTCGTGCTTTCGGTTAAGCGGTTCTTGCGCTGTGACTTCTATTAGTTGGGATAACATTATTTACTAGCACTTACCCAAGCACTTCAATGGTCTATTTGGAGTTTATTTCTTACTCACAACAAAAATTGACATCTATCTCGTGTGTGCTGCCTTGCGTTATCACCATTCTCATCGCGCGTACTTCGAGTTCACGAACAGCGTGCTACCAACATAGAGGTGAATAAAACTTCCTGTACATTCTTATTCTTATATTATTTGGTTTGCTGTCTGTACTATGCACTATGTTTGTAACTGGATGCATGGGTAAGGCCGCTTCTCGTGCTTTTGGTTAAGCGGTTCTTGCGCTGTGACTTCTATTAGTTGGGATAACATCTTTTACTAGCACTTACCCAAGCACTTCAATGGTCTATGTGGAGTTTCTTTCTTACTGATAACAAAAATTGACATCTATCTCGCGTGTCCTGCCTTGCATTATCACCATTCTCTTCGCGCGTACTTCGAGTTCACGAACAGCGTGCTACCATAATAGAGGTGAATAAAACTTCCTGTACATTCTTATTCATATATTATTTTGTTTATTGTCTGTACTATGCACTATGTTTGTAACTGGATGCATGGGTAAGGCCACTTCTCGTGCTTTCGGTTAAGCGGTTCTTGCGCTGTGACTTCTATTAGTTGGGATAACATCATTTACTAGCAAGTACCCAAGCACTTTAATGGTCTATGTGGAGATTCTTTCTTACAACAAAAATTGACATCTATCTCGCGTGTCCTCCCTTGCATTATCACCATTCTCATCGCGCGTACTTCGAGTTCACGAACAGCGTGCTACCATCACAGAGGTGAATAAAACTTCCTGTACATTCTTATTCATATATTATTTGGTTTGCTGTCTGTACTATGCACTATGTTTGTAACTGGATGCATGGGTAAGGCCGCTTCTCGTGCTTTCGGTGAGGCGGTTCTTGCGCTGTGACTTCTATTAGTTGGGATAACATCATTTACTAGCACGTAACCAAGCACTTCAATGGTCTATGTGGAGTTTCTTTCTTACTCAAAACAAAAATTGACATCTATCTCGCGTGTCCTGCCTTGCATTATCAACATTCTCATCGCGCGTACTTCGAGTTCACGAACAGCGTGCTACCATCATACAGGTGAATAAAACTTTCTGTACATTCATATTCATATACTTTATTTGGTTTGCTGTCTGTACTATGCACTAATTTTGTAACTGGATGCATGGGTAAGGCCGCTTCTCGTGCTTTCGGTTAAGCGGTTCTTGCACTGTGACTTCTAATAGTTGGGATAACATCATTTACTAGCACTTACCCAAGCACTTCAATGGTCTATGTGGAGTTTGTTTCTTACTGACAAAAAAAATTGACATCTATCTCGCGTGCCCTGCCTTGCATTATCACCATTCTCATCGCGCGTACTTCGAGTTCACGAACAGCGTGCTACCATCACAGAGGTGAATAAAACTTCCTGTACATTCTTATTCATATATTATTTGGTTTGCTGTCTGTACTATGCACTATGTTTGTAACTGGATGCATGGGTAAGGCCGCTTCTCGTGCTTTCAGTTAAGCGGTTCTTGCGCTGTGACTTCTATTAGTTGAGATAACATCATTTACTAGCACGTACCCAAGCACTTCAATGGTCTATGTGGAGTTTCTTACTCACAACAAAAATTGACATCTATCTCGCGTGTCCTCCCTTGCATTATCACCATTCTCATCGCGCGTACTTCGAGTTCACGAACAGCGTGCTACCATCATAGAGGTGAATAAAACTTTCTGTACACTCATATTCATATATTATTTGGTTTGCTGTGCGTACTATGCACTATGTTTGTAATTGGATGCATGGGTAAGGCCGCTTCTCGTGCTTTCGGTTAAGCGGTTCTTGCGCTGTGACTTCTATTAGTTGGAATAAACTAGCACGTACCCAAGCACTTCAATGGTCTATTTGGAGTTTCTTTCTTACTCACAACAAAAATTGACATCTATCTCGTGTGTCCTGCCTTGCGTTATGACCATTCTCATCGCGCGTACTTCGAGTTCACGAACAGCGTGCTACCATAATAGAGGTGAATAAAACTTTCTGTATATTCATATTCATATAATATTTGGTTTGCCGTCTGTACTATGCACTATGTTTGTAACTGGATGCATGGGTAAGGCCGCTTCTCGTGCTTTCAGTTAAGACGTTCTTGCGCTGTGACTGCTATTAGTTGGGATAACAATTTACTAGCACTTACCCAAGCACTTCAATGGTCTATGTGGAGTTTCTTTCTTACTCACAACAAATTGACATCTATCTCGCGTGTCCTGCCTTGCATTATCACCATTCTCATCCCGCGTACTTCGAGTTCACGAACAGCGTGCTACCATCATAGAGGTGAACAAAACTTTCTGTACATTCATATTCATATATTATTTGGTTTGCTGTCTGTACTATGCACTATGTTTGTAACTGGATGCATGGGTAAGGCCGCTTCTCGTGCTTTCGATTAAGCGGTTCTTGCGCTGTGACTTCTATTAGTTGAGATAACATCATTTACTAGCACTTACCCAGCACTTCAATGGTCTATGTGGAGTTTCTTTCTTACTCACAACAAAAATTGGCATCTATCTCACGTGTCCTGCCTTGCATTATCACCAGTCTCATCGCGCGTTCTTTGAGTTCACGAACAGCGTGCTACCATCATAGAGGTGAATAAAACTTCCTGTACATTCTTATTCACATATTATTTGGTTTTCTGTCTGTACTATGCACTATGTTTGTAACTGGATGCATGGGTAAGGCCGCTTCTCGTGCTTTCGGTTAAGCGGTTCTTGCGCTGTGACTTCTATTAGTTGAGATAACATCATTTACTAGCACTTACCCAAGCACTTCAATGGTCTATGTGGAGTTTCTTTCTTACTGACAACAAAAATTGACATCAATCTCACGTGTCCTGCCTTGCATTATCACCAGTCTCATCGCGCGTTCTTTGAGTTCACGAACAGTGTGCTACCATAATAGAGGTGAATAAAACATTCTGTACATTCATATTCATATAATATTTGGTTTGCTGTCTGTACTATGCACAAATTTGTAACTGGATGCATGGGTAAGGCCGCTTCTCGTGCTTTCGGTTAAGCGGTTCTTGCGCTGTGACTTCTATTAGTTGGGATAACATCATTTACTAGCACGTACCCAAGCACTTTAATGGTCTATTTGGAGTTTCTTTGTTACTCACAACAAAAATTGACATCTATCTCGCGTGTCCTCTCTTGCATTATCACCATTCTCATCGCGCGTACTTCGAGTTCACGAACATCGTGCTACCATCATAGAGGTGAATAAAACTTTCTTTACATTCATATTCATATATTATTTGGTTTGCTGTGTGTAACATGCACTATGTTTTTAACTGGATGCATGGGTAAGGCCGCTTCTCGTGCTTTCGGTTAAGCGGTTCTTGCGCTATGACTTCTATTAGTTGGGATAACATCATTTACTAGCACGTACCCAAGCACTTTAATGGTCTATTTGGAGTTTCTTTGTTACTCACAACAAAAATTGACATCTAGCTCGCGTGTCCTCTCTTGCATTATCACCATTCTCATCGCGCGTACTTCGAGTTCACGAACATCGTGCTACCATCATAGAGGTGAATAAAGCTTTCTTTACATTCATATTCATATATTATTTGGTTTGCTGTGTGTAACATGCACTATGTTTTTAACTGGATGCATGGGTAAGGCCGCTTCTCGTGCTTTCGGTTAAGCGGTTCTTGCGCTGTGACTTCTATTAGTTGGGATAACATCATTTACTAGCACTTACTCAAGCACTTCAATGGTTTTTGTGGAGTTTCTTTCTTACTCACAACAAAAATTGACATCTATCTTGTGTGTCCTGCCTTGCGTTATGACCATTCTCATCGCGCGTACTTCGAGTTCACGAACAGCGTGCTACAATAATAGAGGAGAATTAAACTTTCTGTACATTCATATTCATATATTATTTGGTTTGCTGTCTGTACTATGCACTATGTTTGTAACTGGATGCATGGGTAAGGCCGCTTCTCGTGCTTTCGGTTAAGCGGTTCTTGCGCTGTGACTTCTATTAGTTGGGATAACATCATTTACTAGCACGTACCCAAGCACTTCAATGGTCTATGTGGAGTTTCTTTCTTACTCACAACAAAAATTGACATCTATCTCACGTGTCCTGCCTTGCATTATCACCATTCTCATCGCGCGTACTTCGAGTTCACGAACAGCGTGCTACCAACATAGAGGTGAATAAAACTTCCTGTACATTCTTATTCTTATCTTATTTGGTTTGCTGTCTGTACTATGCACTATGTTTGTAACTGGATGCATGGGTAAGGCCGCTTCTCGTGCTTTTGGTTAAGCGGTTCTTGCGCTGTGACTTCTATTAGTTGGGATAACATCTTTTACTAGCACTTACCCAAGCACTTCAATGGTCTATGTGGAGTTTCTTTCTTACTGATAACAAAAATTGACATCTATCTCGCGTGTCCTGCCTTGCATTATCACCATTCTCTTCGCGCGTACTTCGAGTTCACGAACAGCGTGCTACCATAATAGAGGTGAATAAAACTTCCTGTACATTCTTATTCATATATTATTTTGTTTATTGTCTGTACTATGCACTATGTTTGTAACTGGATGCATGGGTAAGGCCGCTTCTCGTGCTTTCGGTTAAGCGGTTCTTGCGCTGTGACTTCTATTAGTTGGGATAACATCATTTACTAGCAAGTACCCAAGCACTTTAATGGTCTATGTGGAGATTCTTTCTTACAACAAAAATTGACATCTATCTCGCGTGTCCTCCCTTGCATTATCACCATTCTCATCGCGCGTACTTCGAGTTCACGAACAGCGTGCTACCATCACAGAGGTGAATAAAACTTCCTGTACATTCTTATTCATATATTATTTGGTTTGCTGTCTGTACTATGCACTATGTTTGTAACTGGATGCATGGGTAAGGCCGCTTCTCGTGCTTTCGGTGAGGCGGTTCTTGCACTGTGACTTCTAATAGTTGGGATAACATCATTTACTAGCACTTACCCAAGCACTTCAATGGTCTATGTGGAGTTTGTTTCTTACTGACAAAAAAAATTGACATCTATCTCGCGTGCCCTGCCTTGCATTATCACCATTCTCATCGCGCGTACTTCGAGTTCACGAACAGCGTGCTACCATCACAGAGGTGAATAAAACTTCCTGTACATTCTTATTCATATATTATTTGGTTTGCTGTCTGTACTATGCACTATGTTTGTAACTGGATGCATGGGTAAGGCCGCTTCTCGTGCTTTCAGTTAAGCGGTTCTTGCGCTGTGACTTCTATTAGTTGAGATAACATCATTTACTAGCACGTACCCAAGCACTTCAATGGTCTATGTGGAGTTTCTTACTCACAACAAAAATTGACATCTATCTCGCGTGTCCTCCCTTGCATTATCACCATTCTCATCGCGCGTACTTCGAGTTCACGAACAGCGTGCTACCATCATAGAGGTGAATAAAACTTTCTGTACACTCATATTCATATATTATTTGGTTTGCTGTGCGTACTATGCACTATGTTTGTAATTGGATGCATGGGTAAGGCCGCTTCTCGTGCTTTCGGTTAAGCGGTTCTTGCGCTGTGACTTCTATTAGTTGGAATAAACTAGCACGTACCCAAGCACTTCAATGGTCTATTTGGAGTTTCTTTCTTACTCACAACAAAAATTGACATCTATCTCGTGTGTCCTGCCTTGCGTTATGACCATTCTCATCGCGCGTACTTCGAGTTCACGAACAGCGTGCTACCATAATAGAGGTGAATAAAACTTTCTGTATATTCATATTCATATAATATTTGGTTTGCCGTCTGTACTATGCACTATGTTTGTAACTGGATGCATGGGTAAGGCCGCTTCTCGTGCTTTCGGTTAAGACGTTCTTGCGCTGTGACTGCTATTAGTTGGGATAACAATTTACTAGCACTTACCCAAGCACTTCAATGGTCTATGTGGAGTTTCTTTCTTACTCACAACAAATTGACATCTATCTCGCGTGTCCTGCCTTGCATTATCACCATTCTCATCCCGCGTACTTCGAGTTCACGAACAGCGTGCTACCATCATAGAGGTGAACAAAACTTTCTGTACATTCATATTCATATATTATTTGGTTTGCTGTCTGTACTATGCACTATGTTTGTAACTGGATGCATGGGTAAGGCCGCTTCTCGTGCTTTCGATTAAGCGGTTCTTGCGCTGTGACTTCTATTAGTTGAGATAACATCATTTACTAGCACTTACCCAGCACTTCAATGGTCTATGTGGAGTTTCTTTCTTACTCACAACAAAAATTGGCATCTATCTCACGTGTCCTGCCTTGCATTATCACCAGTCTCATCGCGCGTTCTTTGAGTTCACGAACAGCGTGCTACCATCATAGAGGTGAATAAAACTTCCTGTACATTCTTATTCACATATTATTTGGTTTTCTGTCTGTACTATGCACTATGTTTGTAACTGGATGCATGGGTAAGGCCGCTTCTCGTGCTTTCGGTTAAGCGGTTCTTGCGCTGTGACTTCTATTAGTTGAGATAACATCATTTACTAGCACTTACCCAAGCACTTCAATGGTCTATGTGGAGTTTCTTTCTTACTGACAACAAAAATTGACATCTATCTCACGTGTCCTGCCTTGCATTATCACCAGTCTCATCGCGCGTTCTTTGAGTTCACGAACAGTGTGCTACCATAATAGAGGTGAATAAAACATTCTGTACATTCATATTCATATAATATTTGGTTTGCTGTCTGTACTATGCACAAATTTGTAACTGGATGCATGGGTAAGGCCGCTTCTCGTGCTTTCGGTTAAGCGGTTCTTGCGCTGTGACTTCTATTAGTTGGGATAACATCATTTACTAGCACGTACCCAAGCACTTTAATGGTCTATTTGGAGTTTCTTTGTTACTCACAACAAAAATTGCCATCTATCTCGCGTGTCCTCTCTTGCATTATCACCATTCTCATCGCGCGTACTTCGAGTTCACGAACATCGTGCTACCATCATAGAGGTGAATAAAACTTTCTTTACATTCATATTCATATATTATTTGGTTTGCTGTGTGTAACATGCACTATGTTTTTAACTGGATGCATGGGTAAGGCCGCTTCTCGTGCTTTCGGTTAAGCGGTTCTTGCGCTATGACTTCTATTAGTTGGGATAACATCATTTACTAGCACGTACCCAAGCACTTTAATGGTCTATTTGGAGTTTCTTTGTTACTCACAACAAAAATTGACATCTAGCTCGCGTGTCCTCTCTTGCATTATCACCATTCTCATCGCGCGTACTTCGAGTTCACGAACATCGTGCTACCATCATAGAGGTGAATAAAGCTTTCTTTACATTCATATTCATATATTATTTGGTTTGCTGTGTGTAACATGCACTATGTTTTAAACTGGATGCATGGGTAAGGCCGCTTCTCGTGCTTTCGGTTAAGCGGTTCTTGCGCTGTGACTTCTATTAGTTGGGATAACATCATTTACTAGCACTTACTCAAGCACTTCAATGGTTTTTGTGGAGTTTCTTTCTTACTCACAACAAAAATTGACATCTATCTTGTGTGTCCTGCCTTGCGTTATGACCATTCTCATCGCGCGTACTTCGAGTTCACGAACAGCGTGCTACAATAATAGAGGAGAATTAAACTTTCTGTACATTCATATTCATATATTATTTGGTTTGCTGTCTGTACTATGCACTATGTTTGTAACTGGATGCATGGGTAAGGCCGCTTCTCGTGCTTTCGGTTAAGCGGTTCTTGCGCTGTGACTTCTATTAGTTGGGATAACATCATTTACTAGCACGTACCCAAGCACTTCAATGGTCTATGTGGAGTTTCTTTCTTACTCACAACAAAAATTGACATCTATCTCACGTGTCCTGCCTTGCATTATCACCATTCTCATCGCGCGTACTTCGAGTTCACGAACAGCGTGCTACCAACATAGAGGTGAATAAAACTTCCTGTACATTCTTATTCTTATATTATTTGGTTTGCTGTCTGTACTATGCACTATGTTTGTAACTGGATGCATGGGTAAGGCCGCTTCTCGTGCTTTTGGTTAAGCGGTTCTTGCGCTGTGACTTCTATTAGTTGGGATAACATCTTTTACTAGCACTTACCCAAGCACTTCAATGGTCTATGTGGAGTTTCTTTCTTACTGATAACAAAAATTGACATCTATCTCGCGTGTCCTGCCTTGCATTATCACCATTCTCTTCGCGCGTACTTCGAGTTCACGAACAGCGTGCTACCATAATAGAGGTGAATAAAACTTCCTGTACATTCTTATTCATATATTATTTTGTTTATTGTCTGTACTATGCACTATGTTTGTAACTGGATGCATGGGTAAGGCCGCTTCTCGTGCTTTCGGTTAAGCGGTTCTTGCGCTGTGACTTCTATTAGTTGGGATAACATCATTTACTAGCAAGTACCCAAGCACTTTAATGGTCTATGTGGAGATTCTTTCTTACAACAAAAATTGACATCTATCTCGCGTGTCCTCCCTTGCATTATCACCATTCTCATCGCGCGTACTTCGAGTTCACGAACAGCGTGCTACCATCACAGAGGTGAATAAAACTTCCTGTACATTCTTATTCATATATTATTTGGTTTGCTGTCTGTACTATGCACTATGTTTGTAACTGGATGCATGGGTAAGGCCGCTTCTCGTGCTTTCGGTGAGGCGGTTCTTGCACTGTGACTTCTAATAGTTGGGATAACATCATTTACTAGCACTTACCCAAGCACTTCAATGGTCTATGTGGAGTTTGTTTCTTACTGACAAAAAAAATTGACATCTATCTCGCGTGCCCTGCCTTGCATTATCACCATTCTCATCGCGCGTACTTCGAGTTCACGAACAGCGTGCTACCATCACAGAGGTGAATAAAACTTCCTGTGCATTCTTATTCATATATTATTTGGTTTGCTGTCTGTACTATGCACTATGTTTGTAACTGGATGCATGGGTAAGGCCGCTTCTCGTGCTTTCAGTTAAGCGGTTCTTGCGCTGTGACTTCTATTAGTTGAGATAACATCATTTACTAGCACGTACCCAAGCACTTCAATGGTCTATGTGGAGTTTCTTACTCACAACAAAAATTGACATCTATCTCGCGTGTCCTCCCTTGCATTATCACCATTCTCATCGCGCGTACTTCGAGTTCACGAACAGCGTGCTACCATCATAGAGGTGAATAAAACTTTCTGTACACTCATATTCATATATTATTTGGTTTGCTGTGCGTACTATGCACTATGTTTGTAATTGGATGCATGGGTAAGGCCGCTTCTCGTGCTTTCGGTTAAGCGGTTCTTGCGCTGTGACTTCTATTAGTTGGAATAAACTAGCACGTACCCAAGCACTTCAATGGTCTATTTGGAGTTTCTTTCTTACTCACAACAAAAATTGACATCTATCTCGTGTGTCCTGCCTTGCGTTATGACCATTCTCATCGCGCGTACTTCGAGTTCACGAACAGCGTGCTACCATAATAGAGGTGAATAAAACTTTCTGTATATTCATATTCATATAATATTTGGTTTGCCGTCTGTACTATGCACTATGTTTGTAACTGGATGCATGGGTAAGGCCGCTTCTCGTGCTTTCGGTTAAGACGTTCTTGCGCTGTGACTGCTATTAGTTGGGATAACGATTTACTAGCACTTACCCAAGCACTTCAATGGTCTATGTGGAGTTTCTTTCTTACTCACAACAAATTGACATCTATCTCGCGTGTCCTGCCTTGCATTATCACCATTCTCATCCCGCGTACTTCGAGTTCACGAACAGCGTGCTACCATCATAGAGGTGAACAAAACTTTCTGTACATTCATATTCATATATATTTTGGTTTGCTGTCTGTACTATGCACTATGTTTGTAACTGGATGCATGGGTAAGGCCGCTTCTCGTGCTTTCGATTAAGCGGTTCTTGCGCTGTGACTTCTATTAGTTGAGATAACATCATTTACTAGCACTTACCCAGCACTTCAATGGTCTATGTGGAGTTTCTTTCTTACTCACAACAAAAATTGGCATCTATCTCACGTGTCCTGCCTTGCATTATCACCAGCCTCATCGCGCGTTCTTTGAGTTCACGAACAGCGTGCTACCATCATAGAGGTGAATAAAACTTCCTGTACATTCTTATTCACATATTATTTGGTTTTCTGTCTGTACTATGCACTATGTTTGTAACTGGATGCATGGGTAAGGCCGCTTCTCGTGCTTTCGGTTAAGCGGTTCTTGCGCTGTGACTTCTATTAGTTGAGATAACATCATTTACTAGCACTTACCCAAGCACTTCAATGGTCTATGTGGAGTTTCTTTCTTACTGACAACAAAAATTGACATCTATCTCACGTGTCCTGCCTTGCATTATCACCAGTCTCATCGCGCGTTCTTTGAGTTCACGAACAGTGTGCTACCATAATAGAGGTGAATAAAACATTCTGTACATTCATATTCATATAATATTTGGTTTGCTGTCTGTACTATGCACAAATTTGTAACTGGATGCATGGGTAAGGCCGCTTCTCGTGCTTTCGGTTAAGCGGTTCTTGTGCTGTGACTTCTATTAGTTGGGATAACATCATTTACTAGCACGTACCCAAGCACTTTAATGGTCTATTTGGAGTTTCTTTGTTACTCACAACAAAAATTGACATCTATCTCGCGTGTCCTCTCTTGCATTATCACCATTCTCATCGCGCGTACTTCGAGTTCACGAACATCGTGCTACCATCATAGAGGTGAATAAAACTTTCTTTACATTCATATTCATATATTATTTGGTTTGCTGTGTGTAACATGCACTATGTTTTTAACTGGATGCATGGGTAAGGCCGCTTCTCGTGCTTTCGGTTAAGCGGTTCTTGCGCTATGACTTCTATTAGTTGGGATAACATCATTTACTAGCACGTACCCAAGCACTTTAATGGTCTATTTGGAGTTTCTTTGTTACTCACAACAAAAATTGACATCTATCTCGCGTGTCCTCTCTTGCATTATCACCATTCTCATCGCGCGTACTTCGAGTTCACGAACATCGTGCTACCATCATAGAGGTGAATAAAGCTTTCTTTACATTCATATTCATATATTATTTGGTTTGCTGTGTGTAACATGCACTATGTTTTTAACTGGATGCATGGGTAAGGCCGCTTCTCGTGCTTTCGGTTAAGCGGTTCTTGCGCTGTGACTTCTATTAGTTGGGATAACATCATTTACTAGCACTTACTCAAGCACTTCAATGGTTTTTGTGGAGTTTCTTTCTTACTCACAACAAAAATTGACATCTATCTTGTGTGTCCTGCCTTGCGTTATGACCATTCTCATCGCGCGTACTTCGAGTTCACGAACAGCGTGCTACAATAATAGAGGAGAATTGAACTTTCTGTACATTCATATTCATATAATATTTGGTTTGCTGTCTGTACTATGCACTATGTTTGTAACTGGATGCATGGGTAAGGCCGCTTCTCGTGCTTTCGGTTAAGCGGTTCTTGCGCTGTGACTTCTATTAGTTGGGATAACATCATTTACTAGCACGTACCCAAGCACTTCAATGGTCTATGTGGAGTTTCTTTCTTACTCACAACAAAAATTGACATCTATCTCACGTGTCCTGCCTTGCATTATCACCATTCTCATCGCGCGTACTTCGAGTTCACGAACAGCGTGCTACCATAATAGAGGTGAATAAAACTTTCTGTACACTCATATTCATATATTATTTGGTTTGCTGTCTGTACTATGCACTATGTTTGTAACTGGATGCATGAGTAAGGCCGCTTCTCGTGCTTTCGGTTAAGCGGTTCTTGCGCTGTGACTTCTATTAGTTGGGATAACATTATTTACTAGCACTTACCCAAGCACTTCAATGGTCTATTTGGAGTTTATTTCTTACTCACAACAAAAATTGACATCTATCTCGTGTGTGCTGCCTTGCGTTATCACCATTCTCATCGCGCGTACTTCGAGTTCACGAACAGCGTGCTACCAACATAGAGGTGAATAAAACTTCCTGTACATTCTTATTCTTATATTATTTGGTTTGCTGTCTGTACTATGCACTATGTTTGTAACTGGATGCATGGGGAAGGCCGCTTCTCGTGCTTTTGGTTAAGCGGTTCTTGCGCTGTGACTTCTATTAGTTGGGATAACATCATTTACTAGCACTTACCCAAGCACTTCAATGGTCTATGTGGAGTTTCTTTCTTACTGATAACAAAAATTGACATCTATCTCGCGTGTCCTGCCTTGCATTATCACCATTCTCTTCGCGCGTACTTCGAGTTCACGAACAGCGTGCTACCATAATAGAGGTGAATAAAACTTCCTGTACATTCTTATTCATATATTATTTTGTTTATTGTCTGTACTATGCACTATGTTTGTAACTGGATGCATGGGTAAGGCCGCTTCTCGTCCTTACGGTTAAGCGGTTCTTGCGCTGTGACTTCTATTAGTTGGGATAACATCATTTACTAGCAAGTACCCAAGCACTTTAATGGTCTATGTGGAGATTCTTTCTTACAACAAAAATTGACATCTATCTCGCGTGTCCTCCCTTGCATTATCACCATTCTCATCGCGCGTACTTCGAGTTCACGAACAGCGTGCTACCATCACAGAGGTGAATAAAACTTCCTGTACATTCCTATTCATATATTATTTGGTTTGCTGTCTGTACTATGCACTATGTTTGTAACTGGATGCATGGGTAAGGCCGCTTCTCGTGCTTTCGGTGAGGCGGTTCTTGCGCTGTGACTTCTATTAGTTGGGATAACATCATTTACTAGCACGTAACCAAGCCTTTCAATGGTCTATGTGGAGTTTCTTTCTTACTCAAAAAAAAATTGACATCTATCTCGCGTGTCCTGCCTTGCATTATCACCATTCTCATCGCGCGTACTTCGAGTTCACGAACAGCGTGCTACCATCATACAGGTGAATAAAACTTTCTGTACATTCATATTCATATACTTTATTTGGTTTGCTGTCTGTACTATGCACTAAGTTTGTAACTGGATGCATGGGTAAGGCCGCTTCTCGTGCTTTCGGTTAAGCGGTTCTTGCACTGTGACTTCTAATAGTTGGGATAACATCATTTACTAGCACTTACCCAAGCACTTCAATGGTCTATGTGGAGTTTGTTTCTTACTGACAAAAAAAATTGACATCTATCTCGCGTGCCCTGCCTTGCATTATCACCATTCTCATCGCGCGTACTTCGAGTTCACGAACAGCGTGCTACCATCACAGAGGTGAATAAAACTTCCTGTACATTCTTATTCATATATTATTTGGTTTGCTGTCTGTACTATGCACTATGTTTGTAACTGGATGCATGGGTAAGGCCGCTTCTCGTGCTTTCAGTTAAGCGGTTCTTGCGCTGTGACTTCTATTAGTTGAGATAACATCATTTACTAGCACGTACCCAAGCACTTCAATGGACTATGTGGAGTTTCTTACTCACAACAAAAATTGACATCTATCTCGCGTGTCCTCCCTTGCATTATCACCATTCTCATCGCGCGTACTTCGAGTTCACGAACAGCGTGCTACCATCATAGAGGTGAATAAAACTTCCTGTACATTCTTATTCACATATTATTTGGTTTTCTGTCTGTACTATGCACTATGTTTGTAACTGGATGCATGGGTAAGGCCGCTTCTCGTGCTTTCGGTTAAGCGGTTCTTGCGCTGTGACTTCTATTAGTTGAGATAACATCATTTACTAGCACTTACCCAAGCACTTCAATGGTCTATGTGGAGTTTCTTTCTTACTGACAACAAAAATTGACATCTATCTCACGTGTCCTGCCTTGCATTATCACCAGTCTCATCGCGCGTTCTTTGAGTTCACGAACAGTGTGCTACCATAATAGAGGTGAATAAAACATTCTGTACATTCATATTCATATAATATTTGGTTTGCTGTCTGTACTATGCACAAATTTGTAACTGGATGCATGGGTAAGGCCGCTTCTCGTGCTTTCGGTTAAGCGGTTCTTGCGCTGTGACTTCTATTAGTTGGGATAACATCATTTACTAGCACGTACCCAAGCACTTTAATGGTCTATTTGGAGTTTCTTTGTTACTCACAACAAAAATTGACATCTATCTCGCGTGTCCTCTCTTGCATTATCACCATTCTCATCGCGCGTACTTCGAGTTCACGAACATCGTGCTACCATCATAGAGGTGAATAAAACTTTCTTTACATTCATATTCATATATTATTTGGTTTGCTGTGTGTAACATGCACTATGTTTTTAACTGGATGCATGGGTAAGGCCGCTTCTCGTGCTTTCGGTTAAGCGGTTCTTGCGCTATGACTTCTATTAGTTGGGATAACATCATTTACTAGCACGTACCCAAGCACTTTAATGGTCTATTTGGAGTTTCTTTGTTACTCACAACAAAAATTGACATCTAGCTCGCGTGTCCTCTCTTGCATTATCACCATTCTCATCGCGCGTACTTCGAGTTCACGAACATCGTGCTACCATCATAGAGGTGAATAAAGCTTTCTTTACATTCATATTCATATATTATTTGGTTTGCTGTGTGTAACATGCACTATGTTTTTAACTGGATGCATGGGTAAGGCCGCTTCTCGTGCTTTCGGTTAAGCGGTTCTTGCGCTGTGACTTCTATTAGTTGGGATAACATCATTTACTAGCACTTACTCAAGCACTTCAATGGTTTTTGTGGAGTTTCTTTCTTACTCACAACAAAAATTGACATCTATCTTGTGTGTCCTGCCTTGCGTTATGACCATTCTCATCGCGCGTACTTCGAGTTCACGAACAGCGTGCTACAATAATAGAGGAGAATTAAACTTTCTGTACATTCATATTCATATATTATTTGGTTTGCTGTCTGTACTATGCACTATGTTTGTAACTGGATGCATGGGTAAGGCCGCTTCTCGTGCTTTCGGTTAAGCGGTTCTTGCGCTGTGACTTCTATTAGTTGGGATAACATCATTTACTAGCACGTACCCAAGCACTTCAATGGTCTATGTGGAGTTTCTTTCTTACTCACAACAAAAATTGACATCTATCTCACGTGTCCTGCCTTGCATTATCACCATTCTCATCGCGCGTACTTCGAGTTCACGAACAGCGTGCTACCAACATAGAGGTGAATAAAACTTCCTGTACATTCTTATTCTTATATTATTTGGTTTGCTGTCTGTACTATGCACTATGTTTGTAACTGGATGCATGGGTAAGGCCGCTTCTCGTGCTTTTGGTTAAGCGGTTCTTGCGCTGTGACTTCTATTAGTTGGGATAACATCTTTTACTAGCACTTACCCAAGCACTTCAATGGTCTATGTGGAGTTTCTTTCTTACTGATAACAAAAATTGACATCTATCTCGCGTGTCCTGCCTTGCATTATCACCATTCTCTTCGCGCGTACTTCGAGTTCACGAACAGCGTGCTACCATAATAGAGGTGAATAAAACTTCCTGTACATTCTTATTCATATATTATTTTGTTTATTGTCTGTACTATGCACTATGTTTGTAACTGGATGCATGGGTAAGGCCGCTTCTCGTGCTTTCGGTTAAGCGGTTCTTGCGCTGTGACTTCTATTAGTTGGGATAACATCATTTACTAGCAAGTACCCAAGCACTTTAATGGTCTATGTGGAGATTCTTTCTTACAACAAAAATTGACATCTATCTCGCGTGTCCTCCCTTGCATTATCACCATTCTCATCGCGCGTACTTCGAGTTCACGAACAGCGTGCTACCATCACAGAGGTGAATAAAACTTCCTGTACATTCTTATTCATATATTATTTGGTTTGCTGTCTGTACTATGCACTATGTTTGTAACTGGATGCATGGGTAAGGCCGCTTCTCGTGCTTTCGGTGAGGCGGTTCTTGCACTGTGACTTCTAATAGTTGGGATAACATCATTTACTAGCACTTACCCAAGCACTTCAATGGTCTATGTGGAGTTTGTTTCTTACTGACAAAAAAAATTGACATCTATCTCGCGTGCCCTGCCTTGCATTATCACCATTCTCATCGCGCGTACTTCGAGTTCACGAACAGCGTGCTACCATCACAGAGGTGAATAAAACTTCCTGTGCATTCTTATTCATATATTATTTGGTTTGCTGTCTGTACTATGCACTATGTTTGTAACTGGATGCATGGGTAAGGCCGCTTCTCGTGCTTTCAGTTAAGCGGTTCTTGCGCTGTGACTTCTATTAGTTGAGATAACATCATTTACTAGCACGTACCCAAGCACTTCAATGGTCTATGTGGAGTTTCTTACTCACAACAAAAATTGACATCTATCTCGCGTGTCCTCCCTTGCATTATCACCATTCTCATCGCGCGTACTTCGAGTTCACGAACAGCGTGCTACCATCATAGAGGTGAATAAAACTTTCTGTACACTCATATTCATATATTATTTGGTTTGCTGTGCGTACTATGCACTATGTTTGTAATTGGATGCATGGGTAAGGCCGCTTCTCGTGCTTTCGGTTAAGCGGTTCTTGCGCTGTGACTTCTATTAGTTGGAATAAACTAGCACGTACCCAAGCACTTCAATGGTCTATTTGGAGTTTCTTTCTTACTCACAACAAAAATTGACATCTATCTCGTGTGTCCTGCCTTGCGTTATGACCATTCTCATCGCGCGTACTTCGAGTTCACGAACAGCGTGCTACCATAATAGAGGTGAATAAAACTTTCTGTATATTCATATTCATATAATATTTGGTTTGCCGTCTGTACTATGCACTATGTTTGTAACTGGATGCATGGGTAAGGCCGCTTCTCGTGCTTTCGGTTAAGACGTTCTTGCGCTGTGACTGCTATTAGTTGGGATAACGATTTACTAGCACTTACCCAAGCACTTCAATGGTCTATGTGGAGTTTCTTTCTTACTCACAACAAATTGACATCTATCTCGCGTGTCCTGCCTTGCATTATCACCATTCTCATCCCGCGTACTTCGAGTTCACGAACAGCGTGCTACCATCATAGAGGTGAACAAAACTTTCTGTACATTCATATTCATATATATTTTGGTTTGCTGTCTGTACTATGCACTATGTTTGTAACTGGATGCATGGGTAAGGCCGCTTCTCGTGCTTTCGATTAAGCGGTTCTTGCGCTGTGACTTCTATTAGTTGAGATAACATCATTTACTAGCACTTACCCAGCACTTCAATGGTCTATGTGGAGTTTCTTTCTTACTCACAACAAAAATTGGCATCTATCTCACGTGTCCTGCCTTGCATTATCACCAGTCTCATCGCGCGTTCTTTGAGTTCACGAACAGCGTGCTACCATCATAGAGGTGAATAAAACTTCCTGTACATTCTTATTCACATATTATTTGGTTTTCTGTCTGTACTATGCACTATGTTTGTAACTGGATGCATGGGTAAGGCCGCTTCTCGTGCTTTCGGTTAAGCGGTTCTTGCGCTGTGACTTCTATTAGTTGAGATAACATCATTTACTAGCACTTACCCAAGCACTTCAATGGTCTATGTGGAGTTTCTTTCTTACTGACAACAAAAATTGACATCTATCTCACGTGTCCTGCCTTGCATTATCACCAGTCTCATCGCGCGTTCTTTGAGTTCACGAACAGTGTGCTACCATAATAGAGGTGAATAAAACATTCTGTACATTCATATTCATATAATATTTGGTTTGCTGTCTGTACTATGCACAAATTTGTAACTGGATGCATGGGTAAGGCCGCTTCTCGTGCTTTCGGTTAAGCGGTTCTTGTGCTGTGACTTCTATTAGTTGGGATAACATCATTTACTAGCACGTACCCAAGCACTTTAATGGTCTATTTGGAGTTTCTTTGTTACTCACAACAAAAATTGACATCTATCTCGCGTGTCCTCTCTTGCATTATCACCATTCTCATCGCGCGTACTTCGAGTTCACGAACATCGTGCTACCATCATAGAGGTGAATAAAACTTTCTTTACATTCATATTCATATATTATTTGGTTTGCTGTGTGTAACATGCACTATGTTTTTAACTGGATGTATGGGTAAGGCCGCTTCTCGTGCTTTCGGTTAAGCGGTTCTTGCGCTATGACTTCTATTAGTTGGGATAACATCATTTACTAGCACGTACCCAAGCACTTTAATGGTCTATTTGGAGTTTCTTTGTTACTCACAACAAAAATTGACATCTATCTCGCGTGTCCTCTCTTGCATTATCACCATTCTCATCGCGCGTACTTCGAGTTCACGAACATCGTGCTACCATCATAGAGGTGAATAAAGCTTTCTTTACATTCATATTCATATATTATTTGGTTTGCTGTGTGTAACATGCACTATGTTTTTAACTGGATGCATGGGTAAGGCCGCTTCTCGTGCTTTCGGTTAAGCGGTTCTTGCGCTGTGACTTCTATTAGTTGGGATAACATCATTTACTAGCACTTACTCAAGCACTTCAATGGTTTTTGTGGAGTTTCTTTCTTACTCACAACAAAAATTGACATCTATCTTGTGTGTCCTGCCTTGCGTTATGACCATTCTCATCGCGCGTACTTCGAGTTCACGAACAGCGTGCTACAATAATAGAGGAGAATTGAACTTTCTGTACATTCATATTCATATAATATTTGGTTTGCTGTCTGTACTATGCACTATGTTTGTAACTGGATGCATGGGTAAGGCCGCTTCTCGTGCTTTCGGTTAAGCGGTTCTTGCGCTGTGACTTCTATTAGTTGGGATAACATCATTTACTAGCACGTACCCAAGCACTTCAATGGTCTATGTGGAGTTTCTTTCTTACTCACAACAAAAATTGACATCTATCTCACGTGTCCTGCCTTGCATTATCACCATTCTCATCGCGCGTACTTCGAGTTCACGAACAGCGTGCTACCATAATAGAGGTGAATAAAACTTTCTGTACACTCATATTCATATATTATTTGGTTTGCTGTCTGTACTATGCACTATGTTTGTAACTGGATGCATGAGTAAGGCCGCTTCTCGTGCTTTCGGTTAAGCGGTTCTTGCGCTGTGACTTCTATTAGTTGGGATAACATTATTTACTAGCACTTACCCAAGCACTTCAATGGTCTATTTGGAGTTTATTTCTTACTCACAACAAAAATTGACATCTATCTCGTGTGTGCTGCCTTGCGTTATCACCATTCTCATCGCGCGTACTTCGAGTTCACGAACAGCGTGCTACCAACATAGAGGTGAATAAAACTTCCTGTACATTCTTATTCTTATATTATTTGGTTTGCTGTCTGTACTATGCACTATGTTTGTAACTGGATGCATGGGTAAGGCCGCTTCTCGTGCTTTTGGTTAAGCGGTTCTTGCGCTGTGACTTCTATTAGTTGGGATAACATCATTTACTAGCACTTACCCAAGCACTTCAATGGTCTATGTGGAGTTTCTTTCTTACTGATAACAAAAATTGACATCTATCTCGCGTGTCCTGCCTTGCATTATCACCATTCTCTTCGCGCGTACTTCGAGTTCACGAACAGCGTGCTACCATAATAGAGGTGAATAAAACTTCCTGTACATTCTTATTCATATATTATTTTGTTTATTGTCTGTACTATGCACTATGTTTGTAACTGGATGCATGGGTAAGGCCGCTTCTCGTGGTTACGGTTGAGCGGTTCTTGCGCTGTGACTTCTATTAGTTGGGATAACATCATTTACTAGCAAGTACCCAAGCACTTTAATGGTCTATGTGGAGATTCTTTCTTACAACAAAAATTGACATCTATCTCGCGTGTCCTCCCTTGCATTATCACCATTCTCATCGCGCGTACTTCGAGTTCACGAACAGCGTGCTACCATCACAGAGGTGAATAAAACTTCCTGTACATTCCTATTCATATATTATTTGGTTTGCTGTCTGTACTATGCACTATGTTTGTAACTGGATGCATGGGTAAGGCCGCTTCTCGTGCTTTCGGTGAGGCGGTTCTTGCGCTGTGACTTCTATTAGTTGGGATAACATCATTTACTAGCACGTAACCAAGCCTTTCAATGGTCTATGTGGAGTTTCTTTCTTACTCAAAAAAAAATTGACATCTATCTCGCGTGTCCTGCCTTGCATTATCACCATTCTCATCGCGCGTACTTCGAGTTCACGAACAGCGTGCTACCATCATACAGGTGAATAAAACTTTCTGTACATTTATATTCATATACTTTATTTGGTTTGCTGTCTGTACTATGCACTAAGTTTGTAACTGGATGCATGGGTAAGGCCGCTTCTCGTGCTTTCGGTTAAGCGGTTCTTGCACTGTGACTTCTAATAGTTGGGATAACATCATTTACTAGCACTTACCCAAGCACTTCAATGGTCTATGTGGAGTTTGTTTCTTACTGACAAAAAAAATTGACATCTATCTCGCGTGCCCTGCCTTGCATTATCACCATTCTCATCGCGCGTACTTCGAGTTCACGAACAGCGTGCTACCATCACAGAGGTGAATAAAACTTCCTGTACATTCTTATTCATATATTATTTGGTTTGCTGTCTGTACTATGCACTTTGTTTGTAACTGGATGCATGGGTAAGGCCGCTTCTCGTGCTTTCAGTTAAGCGGTTCTTGCGCTGTGACTTCTATTAGTTGAGATAACATCATTTACTAGCACGTACCCAAGCACTTCAATGGACTATGTGGAGTTTCTTACTCACAACAAAAATTGACATCTATCTCGCGTGTCCTCCCTTGCATTATCACCATTCTCATCGCGCGTACTTCGAGTTCACGAACAGCGTGCTACCATCATAGAGGTGAATAAAACTTTCTGTACACTCATATTCATATATTATTTGGTTTGCTGTGCGTACTATGCACTATGTTTGTAATTGGATGCATGGGTAAGGCCGCTTCTCGTGCTTTCGGTTAAGCGGTTCTTGCGCTGTGACTTCTATTAGTTGGAATAAACTAGCACGTTCCCAAGCACTTCAATGGTCTTTTTGGAGTTTCTTTCTTACTCACAACAAAAATTGACATCTATCTCGTGTGTCCTGCCTTGCGTTATGACCATTCTCATCGCGCGTACTTCGAGTTCACGAACAGCGTGCTACCATAATAGAGGTGAATAAAACTTTCTGTATATTCATATTCATATAATATTTGGTTTGCCGTCTGTACTATGCACTATGTTTGTAACTGGATGCATGGGTAAGGCCGCTTCTCGTGCTTTCGGTTAAGACGTTCTTGCGCTGTGACTGCTATTAGTTGGGATAACAATTTACTAGCACTTACCCAAGCACTTCAATGGTCTATGTGGAGTTTCTTTCTTACTCACAACAAATTGACATCTATCTCGCGTGTCCTGCCTTGCATTATCACCATTCTCATAACGCGTACTTCGAGTTCACGAACAGCGTGCTACCATCATAGAGGTGAACAAAACTTTCTGTACATTCATATTCATATATTATTTGGTTTGCTGTCTGTACTATGCACTATGTTTGTAACTGGATGCATGGGTAAGGCCGCTTCTCGTGCTTTCGATTAAGCGGTTCTTGCGCTGTGACTTCTATTAGTTGAGATAACATCATTTACTAGCACTTACCCAGCACTTCAATGGTCTATGTGGAGTTTCTTTCTTACTGACAACAAAAATTGACATCTATCTCACGTGTCCTGCCTTGCATTATCACCATTCTCATCGCGCGTTCTTCGAGTTCACGAACAGCGTGCTACCATCATAGAGGTGAATAAAATTTCCTGTACATTCTTATTCACATAATATTTGGTTTTCTGTCTGTACTATGCACTATGTTTGTAGCTGGATGCATGGGTAAGGCCGCTTCTCGTGCTTTGGGGTAAGCGGTTCTTACGCTGTGACTTCTCTTAGTTGGGATAACACCATTTACTAGCACGTACCCAAGCATTTCAATGGTCTACGTGGAGTTTCTTTCTTACTCAACACGAAAATTGACATCTATTTCGTGTGTCCTGCCTTGCATTATCACCATTCTCATCGCGCGTACTTCGAGTTCACGAACAGCGTGCTACCATCATAGAGGTGAATAAAACTTTCTGTACATTCATATTCATATATTTTATTTGGTTTGCTGTCTGTACTGTGCAGTTTGTTTGTAACTGGATGCATGGGTAAGGCCGCTTCTCGTGCTTTCGGTTAAGCAGTTCTTGCGCTGTGACTTCTATTAGTTGGAATAACATTATTTACTAGCACGTACCAAGCACTTCAATGGTCTATTTGGAGTTTCTTTCTTACTCACAACAAAAATTGACACCTATCTCGTGTGTCCTGCCTTGCGTTATCACCATTCTCATCGCGCGTACTTCGAGTTCACGAACAGCGTGCTACCATAATAGAGGTGAATAAAACTTTCTGTACATTCATAATCATATAATATTTGGTTTGCTGTCTGTACTATGCACAAATTTGTAACTGGATGCATGGGTAAGGCCGCTTCTCGTGCTTTCGGTTAAGCGCTTCTTGCGCTTTGACTTCTATTAGTTGGGATAACATCATTTACTAGCACGTACCCAAGCACTTTAATGGTCTATTTGGAGTTTCTTTGTTACTCACAACAAAAATTGACATCTATCTCGCGTGTCCTCTCTTGCATTATCACCATTCTCATCGCGCGTACTTCGAGTTCACGAACATCGTGCTACCATCATAGAGGTGAATAAAACTTTCTGTACATTCATATTCATATATTATTTGGTTTGCTGTGTGTAACATGCACTATGTTTTTAACTGGATGCATGGGTAAGGCCGCTTCTCGTGCTTTCGGTTAAGCGTTTCTTGCGCTGTGACTTCTATTAGTTGGGATAACATCATTTACTAGCACTTACCCAAGCACTTCAATGGTCTATTTGGAGTTTCTTTCTTACTGACAACAAAAATTGACATCTATCTCGCGTGTCCTGCCTTGCATTATCACCATTCTCATTGCGCGTACTTCGAGTTCACGAACAGCGTGCTACCATAATAGAGGTGAATAAAACTTTCTGTACACTCATATTCATATATTATTTGGTTTGCTGTCTGTACTATGCACTATGTTTGTAACTGGATGCATGAGTAAGGCCGCTTCTCGTGCTTTCGGTTAAGCGGTTCTTGTGCTGTGACTTCTATTAGTTGGGATAACATTATTTACTAGCACTTACCCAAGCACTTCAATGGTCTATTTGGAGTTTCTTTCTTACTCACAACAAAAATTGACATCTATCTCGTGTGTCCTGCCTTGCATTATCACCATTCTCATCGCGCGTACTTCGAGTTCACGAACAGCGTGCTACCAACATAGAGGTGAATAAAACTTCCTGTACATTCTTATTCTTATATTATTTGGTTTGCTGTCTGTACTATGCAATATGTTTGTAACTAGATGCATGGGTAAGGCCGCTTCTCGTGCTTTTGGTTAAGCGGTTCTTGCGCTGTGACTTCTAATAGTTGGGATAACATCATTTACTAGCACTTACCATAGCACTTCAATGGTCTATGTGGAGTTTCTTTCTTACTGACAACAAAAATTCACATCTACCTCGCGTGTCCTGCCTTGCATTATCACCATTCTCTTCGCGCGTACTTCGAGTTCACGAACAGCGTGCTACCATAATAGAGGTGAATAAAACTTCCTGTACATTCTTATTCATATAATATTTTGTTTATTGTCTGTACTATGCACTATGTTTGTAACTGGATGCATGGGTAAGGCCGCTTCTCGTGCTTTCGGTTAAGCGGTTCTTGCGCTGTGACTTCTATTAGTTGGGATAACATCATTTACCAACAAGTACCCAAGCACTTCAATGGTCTATGTGGAGTTTCTTTCTTACTCACAACAAAAATTGACATCTATCTCACGTGTCCTGCATTCTTTATCCCCATTCTCATCGCGCGTACTTCGAGTTCACGAACAGCGTGCTACCATCATAGAGGTGAATAAAACTTTCTGTACATTCATATTCATATATTATTTGGTTTTCTGTCTGTACTATGCACTATGTTTGTAACTGGATGCATGGGTAAGGCCGCTTCTCGTGCTTTCGGTTAAGCGGTTCTTGCGCTGTGACTTCTAATAGTTGAGATAACATCATTTACTAGCACTTACCCAAGCACTTCAATGGTCTATGTGGAGTTTCTTTCTTACTGACAACAAAAATTGACATCTATCTCACGTGTCCTGCCTTGCATTATCACCAGTCTCATCGCGCGTTCTTTGAGTTCACGAACAGTGTGCTACCATAATAGAGGTGAATAAAACATTCTGTACATTCATATTCATATAATATTTGGTTTGCTGTCTGTACTATGCACAAATTTGTAACTGGATGCATGGGTAAGGCCGCTTCTCGTGCTTTCGGTTAAGCGGTTCTTGCGCTGTGACTTCTATTAGTTGGGATAACATCATTTACTAGCACGTACCCAAGCACTTTAATGGTCTATTTGGAGTTTCTTTGTTACTCACAACAAAAATTGACATCTATCTCGCGTGTCCTCTCTTGCATTATCACCATTCTCATCGCGCGTACTTCGAGTTCACGAACATCGTGCTACCATCATAGAGGTGAATAAAACTTTCTTTACATTCATATTCATATATTATTTGGTTTGCTGTGTGTAACATGCACTATGTTTTCAACTGGATGCATGGGTAAGGCCGCTTCTCGTGCTTTCGGTTAAGCAGTTCTTGCGCTATGACTTCTATTAGTTGGGATAACATCATTTACTAGCACGTACCCAAGCACTTTAATGGTCTATTTGGAGTTTCTTTGTTACTCACAACAAAAATTGACATCTAGCTCGCGTGTCCTCTCTTGCATTATCACCATTCTCATCGCGCGTACTTCGAGTTCACGAACATCGTGCTACCATCATAGAGGTGAATAAAGCTTTCTTTACATTCATATTCATATATTATTTGGTTTGCTGTGTGTAACATGCACTATGTTTTTAACTGGATGCATGGGTAAGGCCGCTTCTCGTGCTTTCGGTTAAGTGGTTCTTGCGCTGTGACTTCTATTAGTTGGGATAACATCATTTACTAGCACTTACTCAAGCACTTCAATGGTTTTTGTGGAGTTTCTTTCTTACTCACAACAAAAATTGACATCTATCTTGTGTGTCCTGCCTTGCGTTATGACCATTCTCATCGCGCGTACTTCGAGTTCACGAACAGCGTGCTACAATAATAGAGGAGAATTAAACTTTCTGTACATTCATATTCATATATTATTTGGTTTGCTGTCTGTACTATGCACTATGTTTGTAACTGGATGCATGGGTAAGGCCGCTTCTCGTGCTTTCGGTTAAGCGGTTCTTGCGCTGTGACTTCTATTAGTTGGGATAACATCATTTACTAGCACGTACCCAAGCACTTCAATGGTCTATGTGGAGTTTCTTTCTTACTCACAACAAAAATTGACATCTATCTCACGTGTCCTGCCTTGCATTATCACCATTCTCATCGCGCGTACTTCGAGTTCACGAACAGCGTGCTACCAACATAGAGGTGAATAAAACTTCCTGTACATTCTTATTCTTATATTATTTGGTTTGCTGTCTGTACTATGCACTATGTTTGTAACTGGATGCATGGGTAAGGCCGCTTCTCGTGCTTTTGGTTAAGCGGTTCTTGCGCTGTGACTTCTATTAGTTGGGATAACATCTTTTACTAGCACTTACCCAAGCACTTCAATGGTCTATGTGGAGTTTCTTTCTTACTGATAACAAAAATTGACATCTATCTCGCGTGTCCTGCCTTGCATTATCACCATTCTCTTCGCGCGTACTTCGAGTTCACGAACAGCGTGCTACCATAATAGAGGTGAATAAAACTTCCTGTACATTCTTATTCATATATTATTTTGTTTATTGTCTGTACTATGCACTATGTTTGTAACTGGATGCATGGGTAAGGCCGCTTCTCGTGCTTTCGGTTAAGCGGTTCTTGCGCTGTGACTTCTATTAGTTGGGATAACATCATTTACTAGCAAGTACCCAAGCACTTTAATGGTCTATGTGGAGATTCTTTCTTACAACAAAAATTGACATCTATCTCGCGTGTCCTCCCTTGCATTATCACCATTCTCATCGCGCGTACTTCGAGTTCACGAACAGCGTGCTACCATCACAGAGGTGAATAAAACTTCCTGTACATTCTTATTCATATATTATTTGGTTTGCTGTCTGTACTATGCACTATGTTTGTAACTGGATGCATGGGTAAGGCCGCTTCTCGTGCTTTCGGTGAGGCGGTTCTTGCACTGTGACTTCTAATAGTTGGGATAACATCATTTACTAGCACTTACCCAAGCACTTCAATGGTCTATGTGGAGTTTGTTTCTTACTGACAAAAAAAATTGACATCTATCTCGCGTGCCCTGCCTTGCATTATCACCATTCTCATCGCGCGTACTTCGAGTTCACGAACAGCGTGCTACCATCACAGAGGTGAATAAAACTTCCTGTACATTCTTATTCATATATTATTTGGTTTGCTGTCTGTACTATGCACTATGTTTGTAACTGGATGCATGGGTAAGGCCGCTTCTCGTGCTTTCAGTTAAGCGGTTCTTGCGCTGTGACTTCTATTAGTTGAGATAACATCATTTACTAGCACGTACCCAAGCACTTCAATGGTCTATGTGGAGTTTCTTACTCACAACAAAAATTGACATCTATCTCGCGTGTCCTCCCTTGCATTATCACCATTCTCATCGCGCGTACTTCGAGTTCACGAACAGCGTGCTACCATCATAGAGGTGAATAAAACTTTCTGTACACTCATATTCATATATTATTTGGTTTGCTGTGCGTACTATGCACTATGTTTGTAATTGGATGCATGGGTAAGGCCGCTTCTCGTGCTTTCGGTTAAGCGGTTCTTGCGCTGTGACTTCTATTAGTTGGAATAAACTAGCACGTACCCAAGCACTTCAATGGTCTATTTGGAGTTTCTTTCTTACTCACAACAAAAATTGACATCTATCTCGTGTGTCCTGCCTTGCGTTATGACCATTCTCATCGCGCGTACTTCGAGTTCACGAACAGCGTGCTACCATAATAGAGGTGAATAAAACTTTCTGTATATTCATATTCATATAATATTTGGTTTGCCGTCTGTACTATGCACTATGTTTGTAACTGGATGCATGGGTAAGGCCGCTTCTCGTGCTTTCGGTTAAGACGTTCTTGCGCTGTGACTGCTATTAGTTGGGATAACGATTTACTAGCACTTACCCAAGCACTTCAATGGTCTATGTGGAGTTTCTTTCTTACTCACAACAAATTGACATCTATCTCGCGTGTCCTGCCTTGCATTATCACCATTCTCATCCCGCGTACTTCGAGTTCACGAACAGCGTGCTACCATCATAGAGGTGAACAAAACTTTCTGTACATTCATATTCATATATATTTTGGTTTGCTGTCTGTACTATGCACTATGTTTGTAACTGGATGCATGGGTAAGGCCGCTTCTCGTGCTTTCGATTAAGCGGTTCTTGCGCTGTGACTTCTATTAGTTGAGATAACATCATTTACTAGCACTTACCCAGCACTTCAATGGTCTATGTGGAGTTTCTTTCTTACTCACAACAAAAATTGGCATCTATCTCACGTGTCCTGCCTTGCATTATCACCAGTCTCATCGCGCGTTCTTTGAGTTCACGAACAGCGTGCTACCATCATAGAGGTGAATAAAACTTCCTGTACATTCTTATTCACATATTATTTGGTTTTCTGTCTGTACTATGCACTATGTTTGTAACTGGATGCATGGGTAAGGCCGCTTCTCGTGCTTTCGGTTAAGCGGTTCTTGCGCTGTGACTTCTATTAGTTGAGATAACATCATTTACTAGCACTTACCCAAGCACTTCAATGGTCTATGTGGAGTTTCTTTCTTACTGACAACAAAAATTGACATCTATCTCACGTGTCCTGCCTTGCATTATCACCAGTCTCATCGCGCGTTCTTTGAGTTCACGAACAGTGTGCTACCATAATAGAGGTGAATAAAACATTCTGTACATTCATATTCATATAATATTTGGTTTGCTGTCTGTACTATGCACAAATTTGTAACTGGATGCATGGGTAAGGCCGCTTCTCGTGCTTTCGGTTAAGCGGTTCTTGTGCTGTGACTTCTATTAGTTGGGATAACATCATTTACTAGCACGTACCCAAGCACTTTAATGGTCTATTTGGAGTTTCTTTGTTACTCACAACAAAAATTGACATCTATCTCGCGTGTCCTCTCTTGCATTATCACCATTCTCATCGCGCGTACTTCGAGTTCACGAACATCGTGCTACCATCATAGAGGTGAATAAAGCTTTCTTTACATTCATATTCATATATTATTTGGTTTGCTGTGTGTAACATGCACTATGTTTTTAACTGGATGCATGGGTAAGGCCGCTTCTCGTGCTTTCGGTTAAGCGGTTCTTGCGCTGTGACTTCTATTAGTTGGGATAACATCATTTACTAGCACTTACTCAAGCACTTCAATGGTTTTTGTGGAGTTTCTTTCTTACTCACAACAAAAATTGACATCTATCTTGTGTGTCCTGCCTTGCGTTATGACCATTCTCATCGCGCGTACTTCGAGTTCACGAACAGCGTGCTACAATAATAGAGGTGAATAAAACTTTCTGTACACTCATATTCATATATTATTTGGTTTGCTGTCTGTACTATGCACTATGTTTGTAACTGGATGCATGAGTAAGGCCGCTTCTCGTGCTTTCGGTTAAGCGGTTCTTGCGCTGTGACTTCTATTAGTTGGGATAACATTATTTACTAGCACTTACCCAAGCACTTCAATGGTCTATGTGGAGTTTCTTTCTTACTCACAACAAAAATTGACATCTATCTCACGTGTCCTGCCTTGCATTATCACCATTCTCATCGCGCGTACTTCGAGTTCACGAACAGCGTGCTACCATAATAGAGGTGAATAAAACTTTCTGTACACTCATATTCATATATTATTTGGTTTGCTGTCTGTACTATGCACTATGTTTGTAACTGGATGCATGAGTAAGGCCGCTTCTCGTGCTTTCGGTTAAGCGGTTCTTGCGCTGTGACTTCTATTAGTTGGGATAACATCATTTACTAGCACGTACCCAAGCACTTCAATGGTCTATGTGGAGTTTCTTTCTTACTCACAACAAAAATTGACATCTATCTCACGTGTCCTGCCTTGCATTATCACCATTCTCATCGCGCGTACTTCGAGTTCACGAACAGCGTGCTACCATAATAGAGGTGAATAAAACTTTCTGTACACTCATATTCATATATTATTTGGTTTGCTGTCTGTACTATGCACTATGTTTGTAACTGGATGCATGAGTAAGGCCGCTTCTCGTGCTTTCGGTTAAGCGGTTCTTGCGCTGTGACTTCTATTAGTTGGGATAACATTATTTACTAGCACTTACCCAAGCACTTCAATGGTCTATTTGGAGTTTATTTCTTACTCACAACAAAAATTGACATCTATCTCGTGTGTGCTGCCTTGCGTTATCACCATTCTCATCGCGCGTACTTCGAGTTCACGAACAGCGTGCTACCAACATAGAGGTGAATAAAACTTCCTGTACATTCTTATTCTTATATTATTTGGTTTGCTGTCTGTACTATGCACTATGTTTGTAACTGGATGCATGGGTAAGGCCGCTTCTCGTGCTTTTGGTTAAGCGGTTCTTGCGCTGTGACTTCTATTAGTTGGGATAACATCATTTACTAGCACTTACCCAAGCACTTCAATGGTCTATGTGGAGTTTCTTTCTTACTGATAACAAAAATTGACATCTATCTCGCGTGTCCTGCCTTGCATTATCACCATTCTCTTCGCGCGTACTTCGAGTTCACGAACAGCGTGCTACCATAATAGAGGTGAATAAAACTTCCTGTACATTCTTATTCATATATTATTTTGTTTATTGTCTGTACTATGCACTATGTTTGTAACTGGATGCATGGGTAAGGCCGCTTCTCGTGCTTACGGTTAAGCGGTTCTTGCGCTGTGACTTCTATTAGTTGGGATAACATCATTTACTAGCAAGTACCCAAGCACTTTAATGGTCTATGTGGAGATTCTTTCTTACAACAAAAATTGACATCTATCTCGCGTGTCCTCCCTTGCATTATCACCATTCTCATCGCGCGTACTTCGAGTTCACGAACAGCGTGCTACCATCACAGAGGTGAATAAAACTTCCTGTACATTCCTATTCATATATTATTTGGTTTGCTGTCTGTACTATGCACTATGTTTGTAACTGGATGCATGGGTAAGGCCGCTTCTCGTGCTTTCGGTGAGGCGGTTCTTGCGCTGTGACTTCTATTAGTTGGGATAACATCATTTACTAGCACGTAACCAAGCCTTTCAATGGTCTATGTGGAGTTTCTTTCTTACTCAAAAAAAAAATTGACATCTATCTCGCGTGTCCTGCCTTGCATTATCACCATTCTCATCGCGCGTACTTCGAGTTCACGAACAGCGTGCTACCATCATACAGGTGAATAAAACTTTCTGTACATTCATATTCATATACTTTATTTGGTTTGCTGTCTGTACTATGCACTAAGTTTGTAACTGGATGCATGGGTAAGGCCGCTTCTCGTGCTTTCGGTTAAGCGGTTCTTGCACTGTGACTTCTAATAGTTGGGATAACATCATTTACTAGCACTTACCCAAGCACTTCAATGGTCTATGTGGAGTTTGTTTCTTACTGACAAAAAAAATTGACATCTATCTCGCGTGCCCTGCCTTGCATTATCACCATTCTCATCGCGCGTACTTCGAGTTTACGAACAGCGTGCTACCATCACAGAGGTGAATAAGACTTCCTGTACATTCTTATTCATATATTATTTGGTTTGCTGTCTGTACTATGCACTATGTTTGTAACTGGATGCATGGGTAAGGCCGCTTCTCGTGCTTTCAGTTAAGCGGTTCTTGCGCTGTGACTTCTATTAGTTGAGATAACATCATTTACTAGCACGTACCCAAGCACTTCAATGGTCTATGTGGAGTTTCTTACTCACAACAAAAATTGACATCTATCTCGCGTGTCCTCCCTTGCATTATCACCATTCTCATCGCGCGTACTTCGAGTTCACGAACAGCGTGCTACCATCATAGAGGTGAATAAAACTTTCTGTACACTCATATTCATATATTATTTGGTTTGCTGTGCGTACTATGCACTATGTTTGTAATTGGATGCATGGGTAAGGCCGCTTCTCGTGCTTTCGGTTAAGCGGTTCTTGCGCTGTGACTTCTATTAGTTGGAATAAACTAGCACGTACCCAAGCACTTCAATGGTCTATTTGGAGTTTCTTTCTTACTCACAACAAAAATTGACATCTATTTCGTGTGTCCTGCCTTGCATTATCACCATTCTCATCGCGCGTACTTCGAGTTCACGAACAGCGTGCTACCATCATAGAGGTGAATAAAACTTTCTGTACATTCATATTCATATATTTTATTTGGTTTGCTGTCTGTACTGTGCAGTTTGTTTGTAACTGGATGCATGGGTAAGGCCGCTTCTCGTGCTTTCGGTTAAGCAGTTCTTGCGCTGTGACTTCTATTAGTTGGAATAACATTATTTACTAGCACGTACCAAGCACTTCAATGGTCTATTTGGAGTTTCTTTCTTACTCACAACAAAAATTGACACCTATCTCGTGTGTCCTGCCTTGCGTTATCACCATTCTCATCGCGCGTACTTCGAGTTCACGAACAGCGTGCTACCATAATAGAGGTGAATAAAACTTTCTGTACATTCATAATCATATAATATTTGGTTTGCTGTCTGTACTATGCACAAATTTGTAACTGGATGCATGGGTAAGGCCGCTTCTCGTGCTTTCGGTTAAGCGCTTCTTGCGCTTTGACTTCTATTAGTTGGGATAACATCATTTACTAGCACGTACCCAAGCACTTTAATGGTCTATTTGGAGTTTCTTTGTTACTCACAACAAAAATTGACATCTATCTCGCGTGTCCTCTCTTGCATTATCACCATTCTCATCGCGCGTACTTCGAGTTCACGAACATCGTGCTACCATCATAGAGGTGAATAAAACTTTCTGTACATTCATATTCATATATTATTTGGTTTGCTGTGTGTAACATGCACTATGTTTTTAACTGGATGCATGGGTAAGGCCGCTTCTCGTGCTTTCGGTTAAGCGTTTCTTGCGCTGTGACTTCTATTAGTTGGGATAACATCATTTACTAGCACTTACCCAAGCACTTCAATGGTCTATTTGGAGTTTCTTTCTTACTGACAACAAAAATTGACATCTATCTCGCGTGTCCTGCCTTGCATTATCACCATTCTCATTGCGCGTACTTCGAGTTCACGAACAGCGTGCTACCATAATAGAGGTGAATAAAACTTTCTGTACACTCATATTCATATATTATTTGGTTTGCTGTCTGTACTATGCACTATGTTTGTAACTGGATGCATGAGTAAGGCCGCTTCTCGTGCTTTCGGTTAAGCGGTTCTTGTGCTGTGACTTCTATTAGTTGGGATAACATTATTTACTAGCACTTACCCAAGCACTTCAATGGTCTATTTGGAGTTTCTTTCTTACTCACAACAAAAATTGACATCTATCTCGTGTGTCCTGCCTTGCATTATCACCATTCTCATCGCGCGTACTTCGAGTTCACGAACAGCGTGCTACCAACATAGAGGTGAATAAAACTTCCTGTACATTCTTATTCTTATATTATTTGGTTTGCTGTCTGTACTATGCAATATGTTTGTAACTAGATGCATGGGTAAGGCCGCTTCTCGTGCTTTTGGTTAAGCGGTTCTTGCGCTGTGACTTCTAATAGTTGGGATAACATCATTTACTAGCACTTACCATAGCACTTCAATGGTCTATGTGGAGTTTCTTTCTTACTGACAACAAAAATTCACATCTACCTCGCGTGTCCTGCCTTGCATTATCACCATTCTCTTCGCGCGTACTTCGAGTTCACGAACAGCGTGCTACCATAATAGAGGTGAATAAAACTTCCTGTACATTCTTATTCATATAATATTTTGTTTATTGTCTGTACTATGCACTATGTTTGTAACTGGATGCATGGGTAAGGCCGCTTCTCGTGCTTTCGGTTAAGCGGTTCTTGCGCTGTGACTTCTATTAGTTGGGATAACATCATTTACCAACAAGTACCCAAGCACTTCAATGGTCTATGTGGAGTTTCTTTCTTACTCACAACAAAAATTGACATCTATCTCACGTGTCCTGCATTCTTTATCCCCATTCTCATCGCGCGTACTTCGAGTTCACGAACAGCGTGCTACCATCATAGAGGTGAATAAAAC
Organism: Rhipicephalus microplus; assembly: GCF_043290135.1. Lineage (NCBI taxonomy): Eukaryota > Metazoa > Arthropoda > Arachnida > Ixodida > Ixodidae > Rhipicephalus > Rhipicephalus microplus. The sequence continues at coordinate 36,403,345 of NW_027464586.1, forward strand.
TTTCTGTACATTCATATTCATATATTATTTGGTTTTCTGTCTGTACTATGCACTATGTTTGTAACTGGATGCATGGGTAAGGCCGCTTCTCGTGCTTTCGGTTAAGCGGTTCTTGCGCTGTGACTTCTAATAGTTGAGATAACATCATTTACTAGCACTTACCCAAGCACTTCAATGGTCTATGTGGAGTTTCTTTCTTACTGACAACAAAAATTGACATCTATCTCACGTGTCCTGCCTTGCATTATCACCAGTCTCATCGCGCGTTCTTTGAGTTCACGAACAGTGTGCTACCATAATAGAGGTGAATAAAACATTCTGTACATTCATATTCATATAATATTTGGTTTGCTGTCTGTACTATGCACAAATTTGTAACTGGATGCATGGGTAAGGCCGCTTCTCGTGCTTTCGGTTAAGCGGTTCTTGCGCTGTGACTTCTATTAGTTGGGATAACATCATTTACTAGCACGTACCCAAGCACTTTAATGGTCTATTTGGAGTTTCTTTGTTACTCACAACAAAAATTGACATCTATCTCGCGTGTCCTCTCTTGCATTATCACCATTCTCATCGCGCGTACTTCGAGTTCACGAACATCGTGCTACCATCATAGAGGTGAATAAAACTTTCTTTACATTCATATTCATATATTATTTGGTTTGCTGTGTGTAACATGCACTATGTTTTCAACTGGATGCATGGGTAAGGCCGCTTCTCGTGCTTTCGGTTAAGCAGTTCTTGCGCTATGACTTCTATTAGTTGGGATAACATCATTTACTAGCACGTACCCAAGCACTTTAATGGTCTATTTGGAGTTTCTTTGTTACTCACAACAAAAATTGACATCTAGCTCGCGTGTCCTCTCTTGCATTATCACCATTCTCATCGCGCGTACTTCGAGTTCACGAACATCGTGCTACCATCATAGAGGTGAATAAAGCTTTCTTTACATTCATATTCATATATTATTTGGTTTGCTGTGTGTAACATGCACTATGTTTTTAACTGGATGCATGGGTAAGGCCGCTTCTCGTGCTTTCGGTTAAGTGGTTCTTGCGCTGTGACTTCTATTAGTTGGGATAACATCATTTACTAGCACTTACTCAAGCACTTCAATGGTTTTTGTGGAGTTTCTTTCTTACTCACAACAAAAATTGACATCTATCTTGTGTGTCCTGCCTTGCGTTATGACCATTCTCATCGCGCGTACTTCGAGTTCACGAACAGCGTGCTACAATAATAGAGGAGAATTAAACTTTCTGTACATTCATATTCATATATTATTTGGTTTGCTGTCTGTACTATGCACTATGTTTGTAACTGGATGCATGGGTAAGGCCGCTTCTCGTGCTTTCGGTTAAGCGGTTCTTGCGCTGTGACTTCTATTAGTTGGGATAACATCATTTACTAGCACGTACCCAAGCACTTCAATGGTCTATGTGGAGTTTCTTTCTTACTCACAACAAAAATTGACATCTATCGCACGTGTCCTGCCTTGCATTATCACCATTCTCATCGCGCGTACTTCGAGTTCACGAACAGCGTGCTACCAACATAGAGGTGAATAAAACTTCCTGTACATTCTTATTCTTATATTATTTGGTTTGCTGTCTGTACTATGCACTATGTTTGTAACTGGATGCATGGGTAAGGCCGCTTCTCGTGCTTTTGGTTAAGCGGTTCTTGCGCTGTGACTTCTATTAGTTGGGATAACATCTTTTACTAGCACTTACCCAAGCACTTCAATGGTCTATGTGGAGTTTCTTTCTTACTGATAACAAAAATTGACATCTATCTCGCGTGTCCTGCCTTGCATTATCACCATTCTCTTCGCGCGTACTTCGAGTTCACGAACAGCGTGCTACCATAATAGAGGTGAATAAAACTTCCTGTACATTCTTATTCATATATTATTTTGTTTATTGTCTGTACTATGCACTATGTTTGTAACTGGATGCATGGGTAAGGCCGCTTCTCGTGCTTTCGGTTAAGCGGTTCTTGCGCTGTGACTTCTATTAGTTGGGATAACATCATTTACTAGCAAGTACCCAAGCACTTTAATGGTCTATGTGGAGATTCTTTCTTACAACAAAAATTGACATCTATCTCGCGTGTCCTCCCTTGCATTATCACCATTCTCATCGCGCGTACTTCGAGTTCACGAACAGCGTGCTACCATCACAGAGGTGAATAAAACTTCCTGTACATTCTTATTCATATATTATTTGGTTTGCTGTCTGTACTATGCACTATGTTTGTAACTGGATGCATGGGTAAGGCCGCTTCTCGTGCTTTCGGTGAGGCGGTTCTTGCACTGTGACTTCTAATAGTTGGGATAACATCATTTACTAGCACTTACCCAAGCACTTCAATGGTCTATGTGGAGTTTGTTTCTTACTGACAAAAAAAATTGACATCTATCTCGCGTGCCCTGCCTTGCATTATCACCATTCTCATCGCGCGTACTTCGAGTTCACGAACAGCGTGCTACCATCACAGAGGTGAATAAAACTTCCTGTACATTCTTATTCATATATTATTTGGTTTGCTGTCTGTACTATGCACTATGTTTGTAACTGGATGCATGGGTAAGGCCGCTTCTCGTGCTTTCAGTTAAGCGGTTCTTGCGCTGTGACTTCTATTAGTTGAGATAACATCATTTACTAGCACGTACCCAAGCACTTCAATGGTCTATGTGGAGTTTCTTACTCACAACAAAAATTGACATCTATCTCGCGTGTCCTCCCTTGCATTATCACCATTCTCATCGCGCGTACTTCGAGTTCACGAACAGCGTGCTACCATCATAGAGGTGAATAAAACTTTCTGTACACTCATATTCATATATTATTTGGTTTGCTGTGCGTACTATGCACTATGTTTGTAATTGGATGCATGGGTAAGGCCGCTTCTCGTGCTTTCGGTTAAGCGGTTCTTGCGCTGTGACTTCTATTAGTTGGAATAAACTAGCACGTACCCAAGCACTTCAATGGTCTATTTGGAGTTTCTTTCTTACTCACAACAAAAATTGACATCTATCTCGTGTGTCCTGCCTTGCGTTATGACCATTCTCATCGCGCGTACTTCGAGTTCACGAACAGCGTGCTACCATAATAGAGGTGAATAAAACTTTCTGTATATTCATATTCATATAATATTTGGTTTGCCGTCTGTACTATGCACTATGTTTGTAACTGGATGCATGGGTAAGGCCGCTTCTCGTGCTTTCGGTTAAGACGTTCTTGCGCTGTGACTGCTATTAGTTGGGATAACGATTTACTAGCACTTACCCAAGCACTTCAATGGTCTATGTGGAGTTTCTTTCTTACTCACAACAAATTGACATCTATCTCGCGTGTCCTGCCTTGCATTATCACCATTCTCATCCCGCGTACTTCGAGTTCACGAACAGCGTGCTACCATCATAGAGGTGAACAAAACTTTCTGTACATTCATATTCATATATATTTTGGTTTGCTGTCTGTACTATGCACTATGTTTGTAACTGGATGCATGGGTAAGGCCGCTTCTCGTGCTTTCGATTAAGCGGTTCTTGCGCTGTGACTTCTATTAGTTGAGATAACATCATTTACTAGCACTTACCCAGCACTTCAATGGTCTATGTGGAGTTTCTTTCTTACTCACAACAAAAATTGGCATCTATCTCACGTGTCCTGCCTTGCATTATCACCAGTCTCATCGCGCGTTCTTTGAGTTCACGAACAGCGTGCTACCATCATAGAGGTGAATAAAACTTCCTGTACATTCTTATTCACATATTATTTGGTTTTCTGTCTGTACTATGCACTATGTTTGTAACTGGATGCATGGGTAAGGCCGCTTCTCGTGCTTTCGGTTAAGCGGTTCTTGCGCTGTGACTTCTATTAGTTGAGATAACATCATTTACTAGCACTTACCCAAGCACTTCAATGGTCTATGTGGAGTTTCTTTCTTACTGACAACAAAAATTGACATCTATCTCACGTGTCCTGCCTTGCATTATCACCAGTCTCATCGCGCGTTCTTTGAGTTCACGAACAGTGTGCTACCATAATAGAGGTGAATAAAACATTCTGTACATTCATATTCATATAATATTTGGTTTGCTGTCTGTACTATGCACAAATTTGTAACTGGATGCATGGGTAAGGCCGCTTCTCGTGCTTTCGGTTAAGCGGTTCTTGTGCTGTGACTTCTATTAGTTGGGATAACATCATTTACTAGCACGTACCCAAGCACTTTAATGGTCTATTTGGAGTTTCTTTGTTACTCACAACAAAAATTGACATCTATCTCGCGTGTCCTCTCTTGCATTATCACCATTCTCATCGCGCGTACTTCGAGTTCACGAACATCGTGCTACCATCATAGAGGTGAATAAAGCTTTCTTTACATTCATATTCATATATTATTTGGTTTGCTGTGTGTAACATGCACTATGTTTTTAACTGGATGCATGGGTAAGGCCGCTTCTCGTGCTTTCGGTTAAGCGGTTCTTGCGCTGTGACTTCTATTAGTTGGGATAACATCATTTACTAGCACTTACTCAAGCACTTCAATGGTTTTTGTGGAGTTTCTTTCTTACTCACAACAAAAATTGACATCTATCTTGTGTGTCCTGCCTTGCGTTATGACCATTCTCATCGCGCGTACTTCGAGTTCACGAACAGCGTGCTACAATAATAGAGGTGAATAAAACTTTCTGTACACTCATATTCATATATTATTTGGTTTGCTGTCTGTACTATGCACTATGTTTGTAACTGGATGCATGAGTAAGGCCGCTTCTCGTGCTTTCGGTTAAGCGGTTCTTGCGCTGTGACTTCTATTAGTTGGGATAACATTATTTACTAGCACTTACCCAAGCACTTCAATGGTCTATGTGGAGTTTCTTTCTTACTCACAACAAAAATTGACATCTATCTCACGTGTCCTGCCTTGCATTATCACCATTCTCATCGCGCGTACTTCGAGTTCACGAACAGCGTGCTACCATAATAGAGGTGAATAAAACTTTCTGTACACTCATATTCATATATTATTTGGTTTGCTGTCTGTACTATGCACTATGTTTGTAACTGGATGCATGAGTAAGGCCGCTTCTCGTGCTTTCGGTTAAGCGGTTCTTGCGCTGTGACTTCTATTAGTTGGGATAACATCATTTACTAGCACGTACCCAAGCACTTCAATGGTCTATGTGGAGTTTCTTTCTTACTCACAACAAAAATTGACATCTATCTCACGTGTCCTGCCTTGCATTATCACCATTCTCATCGCGCGTACTTCGAGTTCACGAACAGCGTGCTACCATAATAGAGGTGAATAAAACTTTCTGTACACTCATATTCATATATTATTTGGTTTGCTGTCTGTACTATGCACTATGTTTGTAACTGGATGCATGAGTAAGGCCGCTTCTCGTGCTTTCGGTTAAGCGGTTCTTGCGCTGTGACTTCTATTAGTTGGGATAACATTATTTACTAGCACTTACCCAAGCACTTCAATGGTCTATTTGGAGTTTATTTCTTACTCACAACAAAAATTGACATCTATCTCGTGTGTGCTGCCTTGCGTTATCACCATTCTCATCGCGCGTACTTCGAGTTCACGAACAGCGTGCTACCAACATAGAGGTGAATAAAACTTCCTGTACATTCTTATTCTTATATTATTTGGTTTGCTGTCTGTACTATGCACTATGTTTGTAACTGGATGCATGGGTAAGGCCGCTTCTCGTGCTTTTGGTTAAGCGGTTCTTGCGCTGTGACTTCTATTAGTTGGGATAACATCATTTACTAGCACTTACCCAAGCACTTCAATGGTCTATGTGGAGTTTCTTTCTTACTGATAACAAAAATTGACATCTATCTCGCGTGTCCTGCCTTGCATTATCACCATTCTCTTCGCGCGTACTTCGAGTTCACGAACAGCGTGCTACCATAATAGAGGTGAATAAAACTTCCTGTACATTCTTATTCATATATTATTTTGTTTATTGTCTGTACTATGCACTATGTTTGTAACTGGATGCATGGGTAAGGCCGCTTCTCGTGCTTACGGTTAAGCGGTTCTTGCGCTGTGACTTCTATTAGTTGGGATAACATCATTTACTAGCAAGTACCCAAGCACTTTAATGGTCTATGTGGAGATTCTTTCTTACAACAAAAATTGACATCTATCTCGCGTGTCCTCCCTTGCATTATCACCATTCTCATCGCGCGTACTTCGAGTTCACGAACAGCGTGCTACCATCACAGAGGTGAATAAAACTTCCTGTACATTCCTATTCATATATTATTTGGTTTGCTGTCTGTACTATGCACTATGTTTGTAACTGGATGCATGGGTAAGGCCGCTTCTCGTGCTTTCGGTGAGGCGGTTCTTGCGCTGTGACTTCTATTAGTTGGGATAACATCATTTACTAGCACGTAACCAAGCCTTTCAATGGTCTATGTGGAGTTTCTTTCTTACTCAAAAAAAAAATTGACATCTATCTCGCGTGTCCTGCCTTGCATTATCACCATTCTCATCGCGCGTACTTCGAGTTCACGAACAGCGTGCTACCATCATACAGGTGAATAAAACTTTCTGTACATTCATATTCATATACTTTATTTGGTTTGCTGTCTGTACTATGCACTAAGTTTGTAACTGGATGCATGGGTAAGGCCGCTTCTCGTGCTTTCGGTTAAGCGGTTCTTGCACTGTGACTTCTAATAGTTGGGATAACATCATTTACTAGCACTTACCCAAGCACTTCAATGGTCTATGTGGAGTTTGTTTCTTACTGACAAAAAAAATTGACATCTATCTCGCGTGCCCTGCCTTGCATTATCACCATTCTCATCGCGCGTACTTCGAGTTCACGAACAGCGTGCTACCATCACAGAGGTGAATAAGACTTCCTGTACATTCTTATTCATATATTATTTGGTTTGCTGTCTGTACTATGCACTATGTTTGTAACTGGATGCATGGGTAAGGCCGCTTCTCGTGCTTTCAGTTAAGCGGTTCTTGCGCTGTGACTTCTATTAGTTGAGATAACATCATTTACTAGCACGTACCCAAGCACTTCAATGGTCTATGTGGAGTTTCTTACTCACAACAAAAATTGACATCTATCTCGCGTGTCCTCCCTTGCATTATCACCATTCTCATCGCGCGTACTTCGAGTTCACGAACAGCGTGCTACCATCATAGAGGTGAATAAAACTTTCTGTACACTCATATTCATATATTATTTGGTTTGCTGTGCGTACTATGCACTATGTTTGTAATTGGATGCATGGGTAAGGCCGCTTCTCGTGCTTTCGGTTAAGCGGTTCTTGCGCTGTGACTTCTATTAGTTGGAATAAACTAGCACGTACCCAAGCACTTCAATGGTCTATTTGGAGTTTCTTTCTTACTCACAACAAAAATTGACATGTATCTCGTGTGTCCTGCCTTGCGTTATGACCATTCTCATCGCGCGTACTTCGAGTTCACGAACAGCGTGCTACCATAATAGAGGTGAATAAAACTTTCTGTATATTCATATTCATATAATATTTGGTTTGCCGTCTGTACTATGCACTATGTTTGTAACTGGATGCATGGGTAAGGCCGCTTCTCGTGCTTTCGGTTAAGACGTTCTTGCGCTGTGACTGCTATTAGTTGGGATAACAATTTACTAGCACTTACCCAAGCACTTCAATGGTCTATGTGGAGTTTCTTTCTTACTCACAACAAATTGACATCTATCTCGCGTGTCCTGCCTTGCATTATCACCATTCTCATAACGCGTACTTCGAGTTCACGAACAGCGTGCTACCATCATAGAGGTGAACAAAACTTTCTGTACATTCATATTCATATATTATTTGGTTTGCTGTCTGTACTATGCACTATGTTTGTAACTGGATGCATGGGTAAGGCCGCTTCTCGTGCTTTCGATTAAGCTGTTCTTGCGCTGTGACTTCTATTAGTTGAGATAACATCATTTACTAGCACTTACCCAGCACTTCAATGGTCTATGTGGAGTTTCTTTCTTACTGACAACAAAAATTGACATCTATCTCACGTGTCCTGCCTTGCATTATCACCAGTCTCATCGCGCGTTCTTTGAGTTCACGAACAGCGTGCTACCATCATAGAGGTGAATAAAACTTCCTGTACATTCTTATTCACATATTATTTGGTTTTCTGTCTGTACTATGCACTATGTTTGTAACTGGATGCATGGGTAAGGCCGCTTCTCGTGCTTTCGGTTAAGCGGTTCTTGCGCTGTGACTTCTATTAGTTGAGATAACATCATTTACTAGCACTTACCCAAGCACTTCAATGTCTATGTGGAGTTTCTTTCTTACTGACAACAAAAATTGACATCTATCTTACGTGTCCTGCCTTGCATTACCACCATTCTCATCGCGCGTTCTTCGAGTTCACGAACAGCGTGCTACCATCATAGAGGTGAATAAAATTTTCTGTACATTCTTATTCACATAATATTTGGTTTTCTGTCTGTACTATGCACTATGTTTGTAGCTGGATGCATGGGTAAGGCCGCTTCTCGTGCTTTGGGGTAAGCGGTTCTTACGCTGTGACTTCTCTTAGTTGGGATAACGCCATTTACTAGCACGTACCCAAGCATTTCAATGGTCTACGTGGAGTTTCTTTCTTACTCAACACGAAAATTGACATCTATTTCGTGTGTCCTGCCTTGCATTATCACCATTCTCATCGCGCGTACTTCGAGTTCACGAACAGCGTGCTACCATCATAGAGGTGAATAAAACTTTCTGTACATTCATATTCATATATTTTATTTGGTTTGCTGTCTGTACTGTGCAGTTTGTTTGTAACTGGATGCATGGGTAAGGCCGCTTCTCGTGCTTTCGGTTAAGCGCTTCTTGCGCTTTGACTTCTATTAGTTGGGATAACATCATTTACTAGCACGTACCCAAGCACTTTAATGGTCTATTTGGAGTTTCTTTGTTACTCACAACAAAAATTGACATCTATCTCGCGTGTCCTCTCTTGCATTATCACCATTCTCATCGCGCGTACTTCGAGTTCACGAACATCGTGCTACCATCATAGAGGTGAATAAAACTTTCTGTACATTCATATTCATATATTATTTGGTTTGCTGTGTGTAACATGCACTATGTTTTTAACTGGATGCATGGGTAAGGCCGCTTCTCGTGCTTTCGGTTAAGCGTTTCTTGCGCTGTGACTTCTATTAGTTGGGATAACATCATTTACTAGCACTTACCCAAGCACTTCAATGGTCTATTTGGAGTTTCTTTCTTACTGACAACAAAAATTGACATCTATCTCGCGTGTCCTGCCTTGCATTATCACCATTCTCATTGCGCGTACTTCGAGTTCACGAACAGCGTGCTACCATAATAGAGGTGAATAAAACTTTCTGTACACTCATATTCATATATTATTTGGTTTGCTGTCTGTACTATGCACTATGTTTGTAACTGGATGCATGAGTAAGGCCGCTTCTCGTGCTTTCGGTTAAGCGGTTCTTGTGCTGTGACTTCTATTAGTTGGGATAACATTATTTACTAGCACTTACCCAAGCACTTCAATGGTCTATTTGGAGTTTCTTTCTTACTCACAACAAAAATTGACATCTATCTCGTGTGTCCTGCCTTGCATTATCACCATTCTCATCGCGCGTACTTCGAGTTCACGAACAGCGTGCTACCAACATAGAGGTGAATAAAACTTCCTGTACATTCTTATTCTTATATTATTTGGTTTGCTGTCTGTACTATGCACTATGTTTGTAACTAGATGCATGGGTAAGGCCGCTTCTCGTGCTTTTGGTTAAGCGGTTCTTGCGCTGTGACTTCTAATAGTTGGGATAACATCATTTACTAGCACTTACCATAGCACTTCAATGGTCTATGTGGAGTTTCTTTCTTACTGACAACAAAAATTCACATCTACCTCGCGTGTCCTGCCTTGCATTATCACCATTCTCTTCGCGCGTACTTCGAGTTCACGAACAGCGTGCTACCATAATAGAGGTGAATAAAACTTCCTGTACATTCTTATTCATATAATATTTTGTTCATTGTCTGTACTATGCACTATGTTTGTAACTGGATGCATGGGTAAGGCCGCTTCTCGTGCTTTCGGTTAAGCGGTTCTTGCGCTGTGACTTCTATTAGTTGGGATAACATCATTTACTAACAAGTACCCAAGCACTTCAATGGTCTATGTGGAGTTTCTTTCTTACTCACAACAAAAATTGACATCTATCTCACGTGTCCTGCATTCTTTATCCCCATTCTCATCGCGCGTACTTCGAGTTCACGAACAGCGTGCTACCATCATAGAGGTGAATAAAACTTTCTGTACATTCATATTCATATATTATTTGGTTTGCTGTCTGTACTATGCACTATGTTTGTAATTGAAGGCATGGGTAAGGCCTCTTCGCGTGCTTTCGGTTAAGCGGTGCTTGCGCTGTGACTTCTATTAGTTGAAATAACATCATTTACTAGCACTTACCCAAGCACTTCAATTGTCTATGTGGAGTTTTTTACTGACAACAAAAATTGACATCTATCTCGCGTGTCCTGCCTTGCATTATCACCAGTCTTATCGCGCGTACTTCGAGTTCACGAACAGCGTGCTACCATCATATAGGTGAATAAAACTTCCTGAACATTCTTATTCTTATATTATTTGGTTTGCTGTCTGTACTATGCATTATGTTTGTAACTGGATGCATGGGTAAGGCCGCTTCTCGTGCTTTCGGTTAAGCGGTTCTTGCGCTGTGACTTCTATTAGTTGGGATAACATCAATTACTAGCACTTACCCAAGCACTTCAATGGTCTATGTGGAGTTTCTTTCTTACTGACAACAAAAATTGACATCTATCTCGCGTGTCCTGCCTTGCATTATCACCATTCTCTTCGCGCGTACTTCGAGTTCACGAACAGCGTGCTACCATAATAGAGGTGAATAAAACTTTCTGTATAATCATATTCATATATAATTTGGTTTGCCGTCTGTACTGTGCTCTATGTTTGTAAATGGATGCATGGGTAAGGCCGCTTCTCGTGCTTTCTGTTAAGCGGTTCTTGCGCTGTGACTTCTATTAGTTGGCATAACATCATTTACTAGCACGTACCCAAGCACTTCAATGGTCTATGTGGAGTTTCTTTCTTATTCACAACAAAAAATGACATCTGTCTCGCGTGTCCTGCCTTGCATTATCACCAATCTCATCGCGCGTACTTCGAGTTCACGAACAGCGTGCTACCATAATAGAGGAGAATTAAACTTTCTGTACATTCATATTCATATATTATTTGGTTTGCTGTCTGTACTATGCACTATGTTTGTAACTGGATGCATGGGTAAGGCCGCTTCTCGTGCTTTCGGTTAAGCGGTTCTTGCGCTGTGACTTCTATTAGTTGGGATAACATCATTTACTAGCACGTACCCAAGCACTTCAATGGTCTATGTGGAGTTTCTTTCTTACTCACAACAAAAATTGACATCCATCTCGCGCAGCCTGCCTTGCATTATCACCATTCTCATCGCACGTACTTCGAGTTCACTAACAGCGTGCTACCATCATAGAGGTGAATAAAACTTTCTGTACATTCATATTCATATATTATTTGGTTTGCTGTCTGTACTATGCATTATGTTTGTAACTGGATGCATGGGTAAGGCCGCTTCTCGTGCTTTCGGTTAAGCGGTTCTCGCGCTGTGACTTCTATTATTTGGGATAACATCATTTACTAGCACTTACCCAAGCACTTCAATGGTCTATGTGGAGTTTCTTTCTTACTGACAACAAAAATTGACATCTATCTCGCGTGTCCTGCCTTGCATTATCACCATTCTCATCGCGCGTACTTCGAGTTCACGAACAGCGTGCTACCATAATAGAGGTGAATAAAACTTTCTGTACACTCATATTCATATATTATTTGGTTTGCTGTCTGTACTATGCACTATGTTTGTAACTGGATGCATGAGTAAGGCCGCTTCTCGTGCTTTCGGTTAAGCGGTTCTTGTGCTGTGACTTCTATTAGTTGGGATAACATCATTTACTAGCACTTACCATAGCACTTCAATGGTCTATGTGGAGTTTCTTTCTTACTGACAACAAAAATTCACATCTACCTCGCGTGTCCTGCCTTGCATTATCACCATTCTCTTCGCGCGTACTTCGAGTTCACGAACAGCGTGCTACCATAATAGAGGTGAATAAAACTTCCTGTACATTCTTATTCATATAATATTTTGTTTATTGTCTGTACTATGCACTATGTTTGTAACTGGATGCATGGGTAAGGCCGCTTCTCGTGCTTTCGGTTAAGCGGTTCTTGCGCTGTGACTTCTATTAGTTGGGATAACATCATTTACTAACAAGTACCCAAGCACTTCAATGGTCTATGTGGAGTTTCTTTCTTACTCACAACAAAAATTGACATCTATCTCGCGTGTCCTGCCTTCTTTATCCCCATTCTCATCGCGCGTACTTCGAGTTCACGAACAGCGTGCTACCATCATAGAGGTGAATAAAACTTTCTGTACATTCATATTCATATATTATTTGGTTTGCTGTCTGTACTATGCACTATGTTTGTAATTGAAGGCATGGGTAAGGCCTCTTCACGTGCTTTCGGTTAAGCGGTGCTTGCGCTGTGACTTCTATTAGTAGGGATAACATCATTTACTAGCACTTACCCAAGCACTTCAATTGTCTATGTGGAGTTTCTTACTGACAACAAAAATTGACATCTATCTCGCGTGTCCTGCCTTGCATTATCACCAGTCTTATCGCGCGTACTTCGAGTTCACGAACAGCGTGCTACCATCATAGAGGTAAATAAAACTTTCTGTACATTCATATTCATATAATATTTGGTTTGCTGTCTGTACTATGCTCTATGTTTGTAACTGGATGCATGGGTAAGGCCGCTTCTCGTGCTTTCGATGAGGCGGTTCTTGCGCTGTGACTTCTATTAGTTGGGATAACATCATTTACTAGCACGTACCCAAGCACTTCAATGGTCTATGTGGAGTTTCTTTCTTACTCACAACAAAAAGTGACATCTATCTCGCGTGTCCTGCCTTGCATTATCACCATTCTCATCGCGCGTACTTCGAGTTCACGAACAGCGTGCTACCATCATAGAGGTGAATAAAACTTTCTGTACATTCATATTCATATATTATTTGGTTTGCTGTCTGTACTATGCACTATGTTTGTAATTGAAGGCATGGGTAAGGCCTCTTCGCGTGCTTTCGGTTAAGCGGTGCTTGCGCTGTGACTTCTATTAGTTGGGATAACATCATTTACTAGCACTTACCCAAGCACTTCAATTGTCTATGTGGAGTTTCTTACTGACAACAAAAATTGACATCTATCTCGCGTGTCCTGCCTTGCATTATCACCATTCTTATCGCGCGTACATCGAGTTCACGAACAGCGTGCTACCATCATAGAGGTGAATAAAACTTCCTGAACATTCTTATTCTTATATTATTTGGTTTGCTGTCTGTACTATGCATTATGTTTGTAACTGGATGCATGGGTAAGGCCGCTTCTCGTGCTTTCGGTTAAGCGGTTCTTGCGCTGTGACTTCTATTAGTTGGGATAACATCATTTACTAGCACTTACCCAAGCACTTCAATGGTCTATGTGGAGTTTCTTTCTTACTGATACAAAAATTGACATCTATCTCGCGTGTCCTGCCTTGCATTATCACCATTCTCATCGCGCGTACTTCGAGTTCACGAACAGCGCGCTACCATAATAGAGGTGAACAAAACTTTCTGTACATTCATATTCATATATTATTGGGTTTGCTGTCTGTACTATGCACTATGTTTGTAACTGGATGCATGGGTAAGGCCGCTTCTCGTGCTTTCGGTTAGGCGGTTCTTGCGCTGTGACTTCTATTAGTTGAGATAACATCATTTACTAGCAGTTACCCAAGCACTTCAATGGTCTATGTGGAGTTTCTTTCTTACTGACAACAAAAATTGACATCTATCTGACGTGTCCTGCCTTGCATTATCACCATTCTCATCGCGCGTTCTTCGAGTTCACGAACAGCGTGCTACCATCATAGAGGTGAATAAAACTTTCTGTACATTCGTATTCATATATTTTATTTGGTTTGCTGTCTGTACTGTGCAGTTTGTTTGTAACTGGATGCATGGGTAAGGCCGCTTCTCGTGCTTTCGGTTAAGCAGTTCTTGCGCTGTGACTTCTATTAGTTGGGATAACATCATTTACTAGCACTTACCCAACATTTCAATGGTCTATTTGGAGTTTCTTTCTTACTCACAACAAAAATTGACATCTATCTGACATGTCCTGCCTTGCATTATCACCATTCTCATCGCGCGTTCTTCGAGTTCACGAACAGCGTGCTACCATCATAGAGGTGAATAAAACTTTCTGTACATTCGTATTCATATATTTTATTTGGTTTGCTGTCTGTACTGTGCAGTTTGTTTGTAACTGGATGCATGGGTAAGGCCGCTTCTCGTGCTTTCGGTTAAGCGGTTCTTGCACTGTGACTTCTAATAGTTGGGATAACATCATTTACTAGCACTTACCCAAGCACTTCAATGGTCTATGTGGAGTTTGTTTCTTACTGACAAAAAAAATTGACATCTATCTCGCGTGCCCTGCCTTGCATTATCACCATTCTCATCGCGCGTACTTCGAGTTCACGAACAGCGTGCTACCATCACAGAGGTGAATAAAACTTCGTGTACATTCTTATTCATATATTATTTGGTTTGCTGTCTGTACTATGCACTATGTTTGTAACTGGATGCATGGGTAAGGCCGCTTCTCGTGCTTTCAGTTAAGCGGTTCTTGCGCTGTGACTTCTATTAGTTGAGATAACATCATTTACTAGCACGTACCAAGCACTTCAATGGTCTATTTGGAGTTTCTTACTCACAACAAAAATTGACATCTATCTCGCGTGTCCTCCCTTGCATTATCACCATTCTCATCGCGCGTACTTCGAGTTCACGAACAGCGTGCTACCATCATAGAGGTGAATAAAACTTTCTGTACACTCATATTCATATATTATTTGGTTTGCTGTGCGTACTATGCACTATGTTTGTAATTGGATGCATGGGTAAGGCCGCTTCTCGTGCTTTCGGTTAAGCGGTTCTTGCGCTGTGACTTCTATTAGTTGGAATAAACTAGCACGTACCCAAGCACTTCAATGGTCTATTTGGAGTTTCTTTCTTACTCACAACAAAAATTGACATCTATCTCGTGTGTCCTGCCTTGCGTTATGACCATTCTCATCGCGCGTACTTCGAGTTCACGAACAGCGTGCTACCATAATAGAGGTGAATAAAACTTTCTGTATATTCATATTCATATAATATTTGGTTTGCCGTCTGTACTATGCACTATGTTTGTAACTGGATGCATGGGTAAGGCCGCTTCTCGTGCTTTTGGTTAAGACGTTCTTGCGCTGTGACTGCTATTAGTTGGGATAACAATTTACTAGCACTTACCCAAGCACTTCAATGGTCTATGTGGAGTTTCTTTCTTACTCACAACAAATTGACATCTATCTCGCGTGTCCTGCCTTGCATTATCACCATTCTCATCCCGCGTACTTCGAGTTCACGAACAGCGTGCTACCATCATAGAGGTGAACAAAACTTTCTGTACATTCATATTCATATATTATTTGGTTTGCTGTCTGTACTATGCACTATGTTTGTAACTGGATGCATGGGTAAGGCCGCTTCTCGTGCTTTCGATTAAGCGGTTCTTGCGCTGTGACTTCTATTAGTTGAGATAACATCATTTACTAGCACTTACCCAGCACTTCAATGGTCTATGTGGAGTTTCTTTCTTACTGACAACAAAAATTGACATCTATCTCACGTGTCCTGCCTTGCATTATCACCAGTCTCATCGCGCGTTCTTTGAGTTCACGAACAGCGTGCTACCATCATAGAGGTGAATAAAACTTCCTGTACATTCTTATTCACATATTATTTGGTTTTCTGTCTGTACTATGCACTATGTTTGTAACTGGATGCATGGGTAAGGCCGCTTCTCGTGCTTTCGGTTAAGCGGTTCTTGCGCTGTGACTTCTATTAGTTGGGATAACATCATTTACTAGCACTTAACCAAGCACTTCAATGGTCTATGTGGAGTTTCTTTTTTACTGACAACAAAAATTGACATCTATCTTACGTGTCCTGCCTTGCATTACCACCATTCTCATCGCGCGTTCTTCGAGTTCACGAACAGCGTGCTACCATCATAGAGGTGAATAAAATTTCCTGTACATTCTTATTCACATAATATTTGGTTTTCTGTCTGTACTATGCACTATGTTTGTAGCTGGATGCATGGGTAAGGCCGCTTCTCGTGCTTTGGGGTAAGCGGTTCTTGCGCTGTGACTTCTCTTAGTTGGGATAACACCATTTACTAGCACGTACCCAAGCATTTCAATGGTCTACGTGGAGTTTCTTTCTTACTCAACACGAAAATTGACATCTATTTCGTGTGTCCTGCCTTGCATTATCACCATTCTCATCGCGCGTACTTCGAGTTCACGAACAGCGTGCTACCATCATAGAGGTGAATAAAACTTTCTGTACATTCATATTCATATATTTTATTTGGTTTGCTGTCTGTACTGTGCAGTTTGTTTGTAACTGGATGCATGGGTAAGGCCGCTTCTCGTGCTTTCGGTTAAGCAGTTCTTGCGCTGTGACTTCTATTAGTTGGAATAACATTATTTACTAGCACGTACCCAAGCTCTTCAATGGTCTATTTGGAGTTTCTTTCTTACTCACAACAAAAATTGACACCTATCTCGTGTGTCCTGCCTTGCGTTATCACCATTCTCATCGCGCGTACTTCGAGTTCACGAACAGCGTGCTACCATAATAGAGGTGAATAAAACTTTCTGTACATTCATAATCATATAATATTTGGTTTGCTGTCTGTACTATGCACAAATTTGTAACTGGATGCATGGGTAAGGCCGCTTCTCGTGCTTTCGGTTAAGCGCTTCTTGCGCTTTGACTTCTATTAGTTGGGATAACATCATTTACTAGCACGTACCCAAGCACTTTAATGGTCTATTTGGAGTTTCTTTGTTACTCACAACAAAAATTGACATCTATCTCGCGTGTCCTCTCTTGCATTATCACCATTCTCATCGCGCGTACTTCGAGTTCACGAACATCGTGCTACCATCATAGAGGTGAATAAAACTTTCTGTACATTCATATTCATATATTATTTGGTTTGCTGTGTGTAACATGCACTATGTTTTTAACTGGATGCATGGGTAAGGCCGCTTCTCGTGCTTTCGGTTAAGCGTTTCTTGCGCTGTGACTTCTATTAGTTGGGATAACATCATTTACTAGCACTTACCCAAGCACTTCAATGGTCTATTTGGAGTTTCTTTCTTACTGACAACAAAAATTGACATCTATCTCGCGTGTCCTGCCTTGCATTATCACCATTCTCATTGCGCGTACTTCGAGTTCACGAACAGCGTGCTACCATAATAGAGGTGAATAAAACTTTCTGTACACTCATATTCATATATTATTTGGTTTGCTGTCTGTACTATGCACTATGTTTGTAACTGGATGCATGAGTAAGGCCGTTTCTCGTGCTTTCGGTTAAGCGGTTCTTGTGCTGTGACTTCTATTAGTTGGGATAACATTATTTACTAGCACTTACCCAAGCACTTCAATGGTCTATTTGGAGTTTCTTTCTTACTCACAACAAAAATTGACATCTATCTCGTGTGTCCTGCCTTGCATTATCACCATTCTCATCGCGCGTACTTCGAGTTCACGAACAGCGTGCTACCAACATAGAGGTGAATAAAACTTCCTGTACATTCTTATTCTTATATTATTTGGTTTGCTGTCTGTACTATGCACTATGTTTGTAACTAGATGCATGGGTAAGGCCGCTTCTCGTGCTTTTGGTTAAGCGGTTCTTGCGCTGTGACTTCTAATAGTTGGGATAACATCATTTACTAGCACTTACCATAGCACTTCAATGGTCTATGTGGAGTTTCTTTCTTACTGACAACAAAAATTCACATCTACCTCGCGTGTCCTGCCTTGCATTATCACCATTCTCTTCGCGCGTACTTCGAGTTCACGAACAGCGTGCTACCATAATAGAGGTGAATAAAACTTCCTGTACATTCTTATTCATATAATATTTTGTTTATTGTCTGTACTATGCACTATGTTTGTAACTGGATGCATGGGTAAGGCCGCTTCTCGTGCTTTCGGTTAAGCGGTTCTTGCGCTGTGACTTCTATTAGTTGGGATAACATCATTTACTAACAAGTACCCAAGCACTTCAATGGTCTATGTGGAGTTTCTTTCTTACTCACAACAAAAATTGACATCTATCTCACGTGTCCTGCCTTCTTTATCCCCATTCTCATCGCGCGTACTTCGAGTTCACGAACAGCGTGCTACCATCATAGAGGTGAATAAAACTTTCTGTACATTCATATTCATATATTATTTGGTTTGCTGTCTGTACTATGCACTATGTTTGTAATTGAAGGCATGGGTAAGGCCTCTTCGCGTGCTTTCGGTTAAGCGGTGCTTGCGCTGTGACTTCTATTAGTTGAAATAACATCATTTACTAGCACTTACCCAAGCACTTCAATTGTCTATGTGGAGTTTTTTACTGACAACAAAAATTGACATCTATCTCGCGTGTCCTGCCTTGCATTATCACCAGTCTTATCGCGCGTACTTCGAGTTCACGAACAGCGTGCACCCATCATAGAGGTGAATAAAACTTCCTGAACATTCTTATTCTTATATTATTTGGTTTGCTGTCTGTACTATGCATTATGTTTGTAACTGGATGCATGGGTAAGGCCGCTTCTCGTGCTTTCGGTTAAGCGGTTCTTGCGCTGTGACTTCTATTAGTTGGGATAACATCATTTACTAGCACTTACCCAAGCACTTCAATGGTCTATGTGGAGTTTCTTTCTTACTGACAACAAAAATTGACATCTATCTCGCGTGTCCTGCCTTGCATTATCACCATTCTCTTCGCACGTACTTCGAGTTCACGAACAGCGTGCTACCATAATAGAGGTGAATAAAACTTTCTGTATAATCATAATCATATATAATTTGGTTTGCCGTCTGTACTGTGCTCTCTGTTTGTAAATGGATGCAAGGGTAAGGCCGCTTCTCGTGCTTTCTGTTAAGCGGTTCTTGCGCTGTGACTTCTATTAGTTGGCATAACATCATTTACTAGCACGTACCCAAGCACTTCAATGGTCTATGTGGAGTTTCTTTCTTATTCACAACAAAAAATGACATCTGTCTCGCGTGTCCTGCCTTGCATTATCACCAATCTCATCGCGCGTACTTCGAGTTCACGAACAGCGTGCTACCATCATAGAGGTGAATAAAACTTTCTGTACATTCATATTCATATATTATTTGGTTTGCTGTCTGTACTATGCATTATGTTTGTAACTGGATGCATGGGTAAGGCCGCTTCTCGTGCTTTCGGTTAAGCGGTTCTCGCGCTGTGACTTCTATTATTTGGGATAACATCATTTACTAGCAGTTACCCAAGCACTTCAATGGTCTATGTGGAGTTTCTTTCTTACTGACAACAAAAATTGACATCTATCTCGCGTGTCCTGCCTTGCATTATCACCATTCTCATCGCGCGTACTTCGAGTTCACGAACAGCGTGCTACCATAATAGAGGTGAATAAAACTTTCTGTACACTCATATTCATATATTATTTGGTTTGCTGTCTGTACTATGCACTATGTTTGTAACTGGATGCATGAGTAAGGCCGCTTCTCGTGCTTTCGGTTAAGCGGTTCTTGTGCTGTGACTTCTATTAGTTGGGATAACATCATTTACTAGCACTTACTATAGCACTTCAATGGTCTATGTGGAGTTTCTTTCTTACTGACAACAAAAATTCACATCTACCTCGCGTGTCCTGCCTTGCATTATCACCATTCTCTTCGCGCGTACTTCGAGTTCACGAACAGCGTGCTACCATAATAGAGGTGAATAAAACTTCCTGTACATTCTTATTCATATAATATTTTGTTTATTGTCTGTACTATGCACTATGTTTGTAACTGGATGCATGGGTAAGGCCGCTTCTCGTGCTTTCGGTTAAGCGGTTCTTGCGCTGTGACTTCTATTAGTTGGGATAACATCATTTACTAACAAGTACCCAAGCACTTCAATGGTCTATGTGGAGTTTCTTTCTTACTCACAACAAAAATTGACATCTATCTCGCGTGTCCTGCCTTCTTTATCCCCATTCTCATCGCGCGTACTTCGAGTTCACGAACAGCGTGCTACCATCATAGAGGTGAATAAAACTTTCTGTACATTCATATTCATATATTATTTGGTTTGCTGTCTGTACTATGCACTATGTTTGTAATTGAAGGCATGGGTAAGGCCTCTTCACGTGCTTTCGGTTAAGCGGTGCTTGCGCTGTGACTTCTATTAGTAGGGATAACATCATTTACTAGCACTTACCCAAGCACTTCAATTGTCTATGTGGAGTTTCTTACTTACAACAAAAATTGACATCTATCTCGCGTGTCCTGCCTTGCATTATCACCAGTCTTATCGCGCGTACTTCGAGTTCACGAACAGCGTGCTACCATCATAGAGGTAAATAAAACTTTCTGTACATTCATATTCATATATTATTTGGTTTGCTGTCTGTACTATGCACTATGTTTGTAACTGGATGCATGGGTAAGGCCGCTTCTCGTGCTTTCGATGAGGCGGTTCTTGCGCTGTGACTTCTAATAGTTGGGATAACATCATTTACTAGCACGTACCCAAGCACTTCAATGGTCTATGTGGAGTTTCTTTCTTACTCACAACAAAAATTGACATCCATCTCGCGCGTCCTGCTTTGCATTATCACCATTCTCATCGCACGTACTTCGAGTTCACTAACAGCGTGCTACCATCATAGAGGTGAATAAAACTTTCTGTACATTCATATTCATATATTATTTGGTTTGCTGTCTGTACTATGCACTATGTTTGTAATTGAAGGCATGGGTAAGGCCTCTTCGCGTGCTTTCGGTTAAGCGGTGCTTGCGCTGTGACTTCTATTAGTTGGGATAACATCATTTACTAGCACTTACCCAAGCACTTCAATTGTCTATGTGGAGTTTCTTACTGACAACAAAAATTGACATCTATCTCGCGTGTCCTGCCTTGCATTATCACCATTCTTATCGCGCGTACTTCGAGTTCACGAACAGCGTGCTACCATCATAGAGGTGAATAAAACTTCCTGAACATTCTTATTCTTATATTATTTGGTTTGCTGTCTGTACTATGCATTATGTTTGTAACTGGATGCATGGGTAAGGCCGCTTCTCGTGCTTTCGGTTAAGCGGTTCTTGCGCTGTGACTTCTATTAGTTGGGATAACATCATTTACTAGCACTTACCCAAGCACTTCAATGGTCTATGTGGAGTTTCTTTCTTACTGATACAAAAATTGACATCTATCTCGCGTGTCCTGCCTTGCATTATCACCATTCTCATCGCGCGTACTTCGAGTTCACGAACAGCGTGCTACCATAATAGAGGTGAACAAAACTTTCTGTACATTCATATTCATATATTATTGGGTTTGCTGTCTGTACTATGCACTATGTTTGTAACTGGATGCATGGGTAAGGCCGCTTCTCGTGCTTTCGGTTAGGCGGTTCTTGCGCTGTGACTTCTATTAGTTGAGATAACATCATTTACTAGCAGTTACCCAAGCACTTCAATGGTCTATGTGGAGTTTCTTTCTTACTGACAACAAAAATTGACATCTATCTGACGTGTCCTGCCTTGCATTATCACCATTCTCATCGCGCGTTCTTCGAGTTCACGAACAGCGTGCTACCATCATAGAGGTGAATAAAACTTTCTGTACATTCGTATTCATATATTTTATTTGGTTTGCTGTCTGTACTGTGCAGTTTGTTTGTAACTGGATGCATGGGTAAGGCCGCTTCTCGTGCTTTCGGTTAAGCAGTTCTTGCGCTGTGACTTCTATTAGTTGGGATAACATCATTTACTAGCACTTACCCAACATTTCAATGGTCTATTTGGAGTTTCTTTCTTACTCACAACAAAAATTGACATCTATCTCGCGTGTCCTGTCTTGCATTATCACCAATCTCATAGCGCGTACTTCGAGTTCACGAACAGCCTGCTACCATAATACAGGTGAATAAAACTTTCTGTACATTCATATTCATATAATATTTGGTTTGCTGTCTGTACTATGCACTATGTAACTGGATGCATGGGTAAGGCCGCTTCTCAAGCTTTCGGTTAAGCGGTTCTTGCGCTGTGACTTCTATTGGGATACCATCATTTACTAGCACGTACCCAAGCACTTCAATGGTCTATTTGGAGTTTCTTTCTTACTCCCAAACAAAAATTGACACTTATCTCGTGTGTCCTGCCTTGCGTTATCACCATTCTCATCGCGCGTACTTCGAGTTCACGAACAGTGTGCTACCATAATAGAGGTGAATAAAACTTTCTGTACATTCATATTCATATAATATTTGGTTTGCTGTCTGTACTATGCACAAATTTCTAACTGGATGCATGGGTAAGGCCGCTTCTCGTGCTTTCGGTTAAGCGGTTCTTGCGCTGTGACTTCTATTAGTTGGGATAACATCATTTACTAGCACTTACTCAAGCACTTCAATGGTCTATGTGGAGTTTCTTTCTTACTCACAACAAAAATTGACATCTATCTCGCGTGTCCTGCCTTGCATTATCACCATTCTCATCGCACGTACTTCGAGTTCACGAACAGCGTGCTACCATCATAGAGGTGAATAAAACTTTCTGTACATTCATATTCATATATTATTTGGTTTGCTGTCTGTACTATGCATTATGTTTGTAACTGGATGCATGGGTAAGGCCGCTTCTCGTGCTTTCGGTTAAGCGGTTCTCGCGCTGTGACTTCTATTAGTTGGGATAACATCATTTACTAGCACTTACCCAAGCACTTCAATGGTCATTGTGGAGTTTCTTTCTTACTGACAACAAAAAATGACATCTATCTCGCGTGTCCTGCCTTGCATTATCACCATTCTCATCGCGCGTACTTCGAGTTCACGAACAGCGTGCTACCATAATAGAGGTGAATAAAACTTTCTGTACATTCGTATTCATATATTTTATTTGGTTTGCTGTCTGTACTGTGCAGTTTGTTTGTAACTGGATGCATGGGTAAGGCCGCTTCTCGTGCTTTCGGTTAAGCAGTTCTTGCGCTGTGACTTCTATTAGTCGGGATAACATCATTTACTAGCACTTACCCACCATTTCAATGGTCTATTTGGAGTTTCTTTCTTACTCACAACAAAAATTGACATCTATCTCGCGTTTCCTGTCTTGCATTATCACCAATCTCATCGTGCGTACTTCGAGTTCACGAACAGCCTGCTACCATAATACAGGTGAATAAAACTTTCTGTACATTCATATTCATATATTATTTGGTTTGCTGTCTGTACTATGCACTATGTAACTGGATGCATGGGTAAGGCCGCTTCTCAAGCTTTCGGTTAAGCGGTTCTTGCGCTGTGACTTCTATTGGGATACCATCATTTACTAGCACGTACCCAAGCACTTCAATGGTCTATTTGGAGTTTCTTTCTTACTCCCAACAAAAATTGACACTTATCTCGTGTGTCCTGCCTTGCGTTATCACCATTCTCATCGCGCGTACTTCGAGTTCACGAACAGTGTGCTACCATAATAGAGGTGAATAAAACTTTCTGTACATTCATATTCATATAATATTTGGTTTGCTGTCTGTACTATGCACAAATTTGTAACTGGATGCATGGGTAAGGCCGCTTCTCGTGCTTTCGGTTAAGCGGTTCTTGCGCTGTGACTTCTATTAGTTGGGATAACATCATTTACTAGCACGTACCCAAGCACTTTAATGGTCTATTTGGAGTTTCTTTGTTACTCACAACAAAAATTGACATCTATCTCGCGTGTCCTCTCTTGCAATATCACCATTCTCATCGCGCGTACTTCGAGTTCACGAACATCGTGCTACCATCATAGAGCTGAATAAAACTTTCTTTACATTCATATTCATATATTATTAGGTTTGCTGTGTGTAACATGCACTATGTTTTTAACTGGATGCATGGGTAAGGCCGCTTCTCGTGCTTTCGGTTAAGCGGTTCTTGCGCTGTGACTTCTATTAGTTGGGATAACATCATTTACTAGCACTTACTCAAGCACTTCAATGGTCTATGTGGAGTTTCTTTCTTACTCACAACAAAAATTGACATCTATCTCGCGTGTCCTGCCTTGCATTATCACCATTCTCATCGCACGTACTTCGAGTTCACGAACAGCGTGCTACCATCATAGAGGTGAATAAAACTTTCTGTACATTCATATTCATATATTATTTGGTTTGCTGTCTGTACTATGCATTATGTTTGTAACTGGATGCATGGGTAAGGCCGCTTCTCGTGCTTTCGGTTAAGCGGTTCTCGCGCTGTGACTTCTATTAGTTGGGATAACATCATTTACTAGCACTTACCCAAGCACTTCAATGGTCTATGTGGAGTTTCTTTCTTACTGACAACAAAAAATGACATCTATCTCGCGTGTCCTGCCTTGCATTATCACCATTCTCATCGCGCGTACTTCGAGTTCACGAACAGCGTGCTACCATAATAGAGGTGAATAAAACTTTCTGTACACTCATATTCATATAATATTTGGTTTGCTGTCTGTACTATGCACTATGTTTGTAACTGGATGCATGAGTAAGGCCGCTTCTCGTGCTTTCGGTTAAGCGGTTCTTGCGCTGTGACTTCTATTAGTTGGGATAACATTATTTACTAGCTCTTACCGAAGCACTTCAATGGTCTATGTGGAGTTTCTTTCTTACTCACAACAAAAATTGACATCTATCTCGCGTGTCCTGCCTTGCATAATCACCTTCTCATCGCGCGTACTTCGAGCTCACGAACAGCGTGCTACCATCATAGAGGTGAATAAAACTTTCTGTACATTCATATTCATATACTTTATTTGGTTTGCTGTCTGTACTATGCACTAAGTTTGTAACTGGATGCATGGGTAAGGCCACTTCTAGTGCTTTCGGTTAAGCGGTTCTTGCGCTGTGCCTTCTATTAGTTGGGATCACATCATTTACTAGCACTTACCCAAGCACTTCAATGGTCTATGTGGAGTTTGTTTCTTACTGACAACAAAAATTGACATCTATCTCGCGTGCCCTGCCTTGCATTATCACCATTCTCATCGCGCGTACTTCGAGTTCACGAACAGCGTGCTACCATCACAGAGGTGAATAAAACTTCCTGTACATTCTTATTCATATATTATTTGGTTTGCTGTCTGTACTATGCACTATGTAGTTAACTGGATGCATGGGTAAGGCCGCTTGTCGTGCTTTCGGTTAAGCGGTTCTTGCGCTGTGACATCTATTAGTTGGGATAACATCATTTACTAGCAAGTACCCAAGCACTTCAATGGTCTATGTGGAGTTTCTTACTCACAACAAAAATTGACATCTATCTCGCGTGTCCTCCCTTGCATTATCACCATTCTCATCGCGCGTACTTCGAGTTCACGAACAGCGTGCTACCATCATAGAGGTGAATAAAACTTTCTGTACAGTCATATTCATATATTATTTGGTTTGCTGTGCGTACTATGCACTATGTTTGTAACTGGATGCATGGGTAAGGCCGCTTCTCGTGCTTTCGGTTAAGCGGTTCTTGCGCTGTGACTTCTATTAGTTGGGATAAACTAGCACTTACCCAAGTACTTCAATGGTCTATGTGGAGTTTCTTTGTTACTCACAACAAAGATTGACATCTATCTCGCGTGTCCTGCCTTGCGTTATCACCATTCTCATCGCGCGTACTTCGAGTTCACGAACAGCGTGCTACCATCTTAGAGGTGAACAAAACTTTCTGTACATTCATATTCATATATTATTTGGTTTGCTGTCTGTACTATGCACTATGTTTGTAACTGGATGCATGGGTAAGGCCGCTTCTCGTGCTTTCGGTTAAGCGGTTCTTGCGCTGTGACTTCTATTAGTTGAGATAACATCATTTACTAGCACTTACCCAAGCACTTCAATGGTCTATGTGGAGTTTCTTTCTTACTGACAACAAAAATTGACATCTATCTCACGTGTCCTGCCTTGCATTACCACCATTCTCATCGCGCGTTCTTCGAGTTCACGAACAGCGTGCTACCATCATAGAGGTGAATAAAACTTTCTGTACACTCATATTCATATATTTTTTGGTTTGCTGTGCGTACTATGCACTATGTTTGTAACTGGATGCATGGGTAAGGCCGCTTCTCGTGCTTTCGGTTAAGCGGTTCTTGCGCTGTGACTTCTATTAGTTGGGATAAACTAGCACGTACCCAAGCACTTAAATGGTCTATTTGGAGTTTCTTTCTTACTCACAACAAATATTGACATCTATCTCGCGTGTCCTCCCTTGCATTATCACCATTCTCATCGCGCGTACTTCGAGTTCACGAACAGCGTGCTACCATCATAGAGGTGAATAAAACTTTCTGTACATTCATATTCATATATAATTTGGTTTGCTGTCTGTACTATGCACTATGTTTGTAATTGAAGGCATGGGTAAGGCCTCTTCGCGTGCTTTCGGTTAAGCGGTGCTTGCGCTGTGACTTCTATTAGTTGGGATAACATCATTTACTAGCACTTACCCAAGCACTTCAATTGTCTATGTGGAGTTTCTTACTGACAACAAAAATTGACATCTATCTCGCGTGTCCTGCCTTGCATTATCACCATTCTTATCGCGCGTACTTCGAGTTCACGAACAGCGTGCTACCATCATAGAAGTGAATAAAACTTCCTGAACATTCTTATTCTTATATTATTTGGTTTGCTGTCTGTACTATGCATTATGTTTGTAACTGGATGCATGGGTAAGGCCGCTTCTCGTGCTTTCGGTTAAGCGGTTCTTGCGCTGTGACTTCTATTAGTTGGGATAACATCATTTACTAGCACTTACCCAAGCACTTCAATGGTCTATGTGGAGTTTCTTTCTTACTGATACAAAAATTGACATCTATCTCGCGTGTCCTGCCTTGCATTATCACCATTCTCATCGCGCGTACTTCGAGTTCACGAACAGCGTGCTACCATAATAGAGGTGAACAAAACTTTCTGTACATTCATATTCATATATTATTGGGTTTGCTGTCTGTACTATGCACTATGTTTGTAACTGGATGCATGGGTAAGGCCGCTTCTCGTGCTTTCGGTTAGGCGGTTCTTGCGCTGTGACTTCTATTAGTTGAGATAACATCATTTACTAGCAGTTACCCAAGCACTTCAATGGTCTATGTGGAGTTTCTTTCTTACTGACAACAAAAATTGACATCTATCTGACGTGTCCTGCCTTGCATTATCACCATTCTCATCGCGCGTTCTTCGAGTTCACGAACAGCGTGCTACCATCATAGAGGTGAATAAAACTTTCTGTACATTCGTATTCATATATTTTATTTGGTTTGCTGTCTGTACTGTGCAGTTTGTTTGTAACTGGATGCATGGGTAAGGCCGCTTCTCGTGCTTTTGGTTAAGCAGTTCTTGCGCTGTGACTTCTATTAGTTGGGATAACATCATTTACTAGCACTTACCCAACATTTCAATGGTCTATTTGGAGTTTCTTTCTTACTCACAACAAAAATTGACATCTATCTCGTGTGTCCTGCCTTGCGTTATCACCATTCTCATCGCGCGTACTTCGAGTTCACGAACAGTGTGCTACCATAATAGAGGTGAATAAAACTTTCTGTACATTCATATTCATATAATATTTGGTTTGCTGTCTGTACTATGCACAAATTTCTAACTGGATGCATGGGTAAGGCCGCTTCTCGTGCTTTCGGTTAAGCGGTTCTTGCGCTGTGACTTCTATTAGTTGGGATAACATCATTTACTAGCACTTACTCAAGCACTTCAATGGTCTTTGTGGAGTTTCTTTCTTACTCACAACAAAAATTGACATCTATCTCGCGTGTCCTGCCTTGCATTATCACCATTCTCATCGCACGTACTTCGAGTTCACGAACAGCGTGCTACCATCATAGAGGTGAATAAAACTTTCTGTACATTCATATTCATATATTATTTGGTTTGCTGTCTGTACTATGCATTATGTTTGTAACTGGATGCATGGGTAAGGCCGCTTCTCGTGCTTTCGGTTAAGCGGTTCTCGCGCTGTGACTTCTATTAATTGGGATAACATCATTTACTAGCACTTACCCAAGCACTTCAATGGTCTATGTGGAGTTTCTTTCTTACTGACAACAAAAAATGACATCTATCTCGCGTGTCCTGCCTTGCATTATCACCATTCTCATCGCGCGTACTTCGAGTTCACGAACAGCGTGCTACCATAATAGAGGTGAATAAAACTTTCTGTACATTCGTATTCAAATATTTTATTTGGTTTGCTGTCTGTACTGTGCAGTTTGTTTGTAACTGGATGCATGGGTAAGGCCGCTTCTCGTGCTTTCGGTTAAGCAGTTCTTGCGCTGTGACTTCTATTAGTCGGGATAACATCATTTACTAGCACTTACCCACCATTTCAATGGTCTATTTGGAGTTTCTTTCTTACTCACAACAAAAATTGACATCTATCTCGCGTGTCCTGTCTTGCATTATCACCAATCTCATCGTGCGTACTTCGAGTTCACGAACAGCCTGCTACCATAATACAGGTGAATAAAACTTTCTGTACATTCATATTCATATATTATTTGGTTTGCTGTCTGTACTATGCACTATGTAACTGGATGCATGGGTAAGGCCGCTTCTCAAGCTTTCGGTTAAGCGGTTCTTGCGCTGTGACTTCTATTGGGATACCATCATTTACTAGCACGTACCCAAGCACTTCAATGGTCTATTTGGAGTTTCTTTCTTACTCCCAACAAAAATTGACACTTATCTCGTGTGTCCTGCCTTGCATTATCACCATTCTCATCGCGCGTACTTCGAGTTCACGAACAGCGTGCTACCATCATAGAGGTAAATAAAACTTTCTGTACATTCATATTCATATATTATTTGGTTTGCTGTCTGTACTATGCACTATGTTTGTAATTGAAGGCATGGGTAAGGCCTCTTCGCGTGCTTTCGATGAGGCGGTTCTTGCGCTGTGACTTCTATTAGTTGGGATAACATCATTTACTAGCACGTACCCAAGCACTTCAATGGTCTATGTGGAGTTTCTGTCTTACTCACAACAAAAAGTGACATCTATCTCGCGGGTCCTGCCTTGCATTATCACCATTCTCATCGCGCGTACTTCGAGTTCACGAACAGCGTGCTACCATCATAGAGGTGAATAAAACTTTCTGTACATTCATATTCATATATTATTTGGTTTGCTGTCTGTACTATGCACTATGTTTGTAATTGAAGGCATGGGTAAGGCCTCTTCGCGTGCTTTCGGTTAAGCGGTGCTTGCGCTGTGACTTCTATTAGTTGGGATAACATCATTTACTAGCACTTACCCAAGCACTTCAATTGTCTATGTGGAGTTTCTTACTGACAACAAAAACTGACATCTATCTCGCGTGTCCTGCCTTGCATTATCACCATTCTTATCGCGCGTACTTCGAGTTCACGAACAGCGTGCTACCATCATAGAGGTGAATAAAACTTCCTGAACATTCTTATTCTTATATTATTTGGTTTGCTGTCTGTACTATGCATTATGTTTGTAACTGGATGCATGGGTAAGGCCGCTTCTCGTGCTTTCGGTTAAGCGGTTCTTGCGCTGTGACTTCTATTAGTTGGGATAACATCATTTACTAGCACTTACCCAAGCACTTCAATGGTCTATGTGGAGTTTCTTTCTTACTGATACAAAAATTGACATCTATCTCGCGTGTCCTGCCTTGCATTATCACCATTCTCATCGCGCGTACTTCGAGTTCACGAACAGCGTGCTACCATAATAGAGGTGAACAAAACTTTCTGTACATTCATATTCATATATTATTGGGTTTGCTGTCTGTACTATGCACTATGTTTGTAACTGGATGCATGGGTAAGGCCGCTTCTCGTGCTTTCGGTTAGGCGGTTCTTGCGCTGTGACTTCTATTAGTTGAGATAACATCATTTACTAGCACTTACCCAAGCACTTCAATGGTCTATGTGGAGTTTCTTTCTTACTGACAACAAAAATTGACATCTATCTGACGTGTCCTGCCTTGCATTATCACCATTCTCATCGCGCGTTCTTCGAGTTCACGAACAGCGTGCTACCATCATAGAGGTGAATAAAACTTTCTGTACATTCGTATTCATATATTTTATTTGGTTTGCTGTCTGTACTATGCAGTATGTTTGTAACTGGATGCATGAGTAAGGCCGCTTCTCGTGCTTTCGGTTAAGCGGTTCTTGCGCTGTGACTTCTATTAGTTGGGATAACATTATTTACTAGCACTTACCGAAGCACTTCAATGGTCTATTTGGAGTTTCTTTCTTACTCACAACAAAAATTGACATCTATCTCGTGTGTGCTGCCTTGCGTTATCACCATTCTCATCGCGCGTACTTCGAGTTCACGAACAGCGTGCTACCAACATAGAGGTGAATAAAACTTCCTGTACATTCTTATTCTTATATTATTTGGTTTGCTGTCTGTACTATGCACTATGTTTGTAACTGGATGCATGGGTAAAGCCGCTTCTCGTGCTTTTGGTTAAGCAGTTCTTGCGCTGTGACTTCTATTAGTTGGGATAACATCATTTACTAGCACTTACCCAAGCACTTCAATGGTCTATGTGGAGTTTCTTTCTTACTGATAACAAAAATTGACATCTATCTCGCGTGTCCTGCCTTGCATTATCACCATTCTCTTCGCGCATACTTCGAGTTCACGAACAGCGTGCTACCATAATAGAGGTGAATAAAGCTTCCTGTACATTCATATTCATATATTATTTGGTTTGCTGTCTGTACAATGCACTATGTTTGTAACTGGATGCATGGGTAAGGCCGCTTCTCGTGCTTTCGGTGAGGCGGTTCTTGCGCTGTGACTTCTATTAGTTGGGATAACATCATTTACTAGCACTTACTCAAGCACTTCAATGGTCTATGTGGAGTTTCTTTCTTACTCACAACAAAAATTGACATCTATCTCGCGTGTCCTGCCTTGCATTATCACCATTCTCATCGCACGTACTTCGAGTTCACGAACAGCGTGCTACCATCATAGAGGTGAATAAAACTTTCTGTACATTCATATTCATATATTATTTGGTTTGCTGTCTGTACTATGCATTATGTTTGTAACTGGATGCATGGGTAAGGCCGCTTCTCGTGCTTTCGGTTAAGCGGTTCTCGCGCTGTGACTTCTATTAGTTGGGATAACATCATTTACTAGCACTTACCCAAGCACTTCAATGGTCTATTTGGAGTTTCTTTCTTACTCACAACAAAAATTGACATCTATCTCGTGTGTCCTGCCTTGCGTTATGACCATTCTCATCGCGCGTACTTCGAGTTCACGAACAGCGTGCTACCATAATAGAGGTGAATAAAACTTTCTGTATATTCATATTCATATAATATTTGGTTTGCCGTCTGTACTATGCACTATGTTTGTAACTGGATGCATGGGTAAGGCCGCTTCTCGTGCTTTCGGTTAAGAGGGTCTTGCGCTGTGACTTCTATTAGTTGGGATAACAATTTACTAGCACTTACCCAAGTACTTCAATGGTCTATGTGGAGTTTCTTTGTTACTCACAACAAAGATTGACATCTATCTCGCGTGTCCTGCCTTGCATTATCACCATTCTCATCGCGCGTACTTCGAGTTCACGAACAGCGTGCTACCATCTTAGAGGTGAACAAAACTTTCTGTACATTCATATTCATATATTATTTGGTTTGCTGTCTGTACTATGCACTATGTTTGTAACTGGATGCATGGGTAAGGCCGCTTCTCGTGCTTTCGGTTAAGCGGTTCTTGCGCTGTGACTTCTATTAGTTGAGATAACATCATTTACTAGCACTTACCCAAGCACTTCAATGGTCTATGTGGAGTTTCTTTCTTACTGACAACAAAAATTGACATTTATCTCACGTGTCCTGCCTTGCATTACCACCATTCTCATCGCGCGTTCTTCGAGTTCACGAACAGCGTGCTACCATCATAGAGGTGAATAAAACTTTCTGTACACTCATATTCATATATTTTTTGGTTTGCTGTGCGTACTATGCACTATGTTTGTAACTGGATGCATGGGTAAGGCCGCTTCTCGTGCTTTCGGTTAAGCGGTTCTTGCGCTGTGACTTCTATTAGTTGGGATAAACTAGCACGTACCCAAGCACTTAAATGGTCTATTTGGAGTTTCTTTCTTACTCACAACAAATATTGACATCTATCTCGCGTGTCCTCCCTTGCATTATCACCATTCTCATCGCGCGTACTTCGAGTTCACGAACAGCGTGCTACCATCATAGAGGTGAATAAAACTTTCTGTACATTCATATTCATATATAATTTGGTTTGCTGTCTGTACTATGCACTATGTTTGTAACTGGATGCATGGGTAAGGCCGCTTCTCGTGCTTTCGGTTAAGCAGTTCTTGCGCTGTGACTTCTATTAGTTGGGATAACATCATTTACTAGCACTTACCCAACATTTCAATGGTCTATTTCGAGTTTCTTTCTTACTCACAACAAAAATTGACATCTATCTCGCGTGTCCTGTCTTGCATTATCACCAATCTCATCGCGCGTACTTCAAGTTCACGAACAGCCTGCTACCATAATACAGGTGAATAAAACTTCCTGAACATTCTTATTCTTATATTATTCGGTTTGCTGTCTGTACTATGCATTATGTTTGTAACTGGATGCATGGGTAAGGCCGCTTCTAGTGCTTTCGGTTAAGCGGTTCTTGTGCTGTGACTTCTATTAGTTGGGATAACATCATTTACTAGCACTTACCCAAGCACTTCAATGGTCTATGTGGAGTTTCTTTCTTACTGACAACAAAAATTGACATCTATCTCGCGTGTCCTGCCTTGCATTATCACCATTCTCTTCGCGCGTACTTCGAGTTCACGAACAGCGTGCTACCATAATAGAGGTGAATAAAACTTCCTGTACATTCTTATTCATATATTATTTTGTTTATTGTCTGTACTATGCACTATGTAGTTAACTGGATGCATGGGTAAGGCCGCTTCTCGGGCTTTCGGTTAAGCGGTTCTTGCGCTGTGACATCTATTAGTTGGGAAAACATCATTTACTAGCAAGTACCCAAGCACTTCAATGGTCTATGTGGAGTTTCTTACTCACAACAAAAATTGACATCTATCTCGCGTGTCCTCCCTTGCATTATCACCATTCTCATCGCGCGTACTTCGAGTTCACGAACAGCGTGCTACCATCATAGAGGTGAATAAAACTTTCTGTACACTCATATTCATATATTATTTGGTTTGCTGTGCGTACTATGTACTATGTTTGTAACTGGATGCATGGGTAAGGCCGCTTCTCGTGCTTTCGGTTAAGCGGTTCTTGCGCTGTGACTTCTATTAGTTGGGATAAACTAGCACGTACCCAAGCACTTCAATGGTCTATTTGGAGTTTCTTTCTTACTCACAACAAAAATTGACATCTATCTCGTGTGTCCTGCCTTGCGTTATGACCATTCTCATCGCGCGTACTTCGAGTTCACGAACAGCGTGCTACCATAATAGAGGTGAATAAAACTTTCTGTATATTCATATTCATATATATTTGGTTTGCCGTCTGTACTATGCACTATGTTTGTAACTGGATGCATGGGTAAGGCCGCTTCTCGTGCTTTCGGTTAAGAGGGTCTTGCGCTGTGACTTCTATTAGTTGGGATAACAATTTACTAGCACTTACCCAAGTACTTCAATGGTCTATGTGGAGTTTCTTTGTTACTCACAACAAAGATTGACATCTATCTCGCGTGTCCTGCCTTGCATTATCACCATTCTCATCGCGCGTACTTCGAGTTCACGAACAGCGTGCTACCATCTTAGAGGTGAACAAAACTTTCTGTACATTCATATTCATATATTATTTGGTTTGCTGTCTGTACTATGCACTATGTTTGTAACTGGATGCATGGGTAAGGCCGCTTCTCGTGCTTTCGGTTAAGCGGTTCTTGCGCTGTGACTTCTATTAGTTGAGATAACATCATTTACTAGCACTTACCCAAGCACTTCAATGGTCAATGTGGAGTTTCTTTCTTACTGACAACAAAAATTGACATCTATCTCACGTGTCCTGCTTTGCATTACCACCATTCTCATCGCGCGTTCTTCGAGTTCACGAACAGCGTGCTACCATCATAGAGGTGAATAAAACTTTCTGTACACTCATATTCATATATTTTTTGGTTTGCTGTGCGTACTATGCACTATGTTTGTAACTGGATGCATGGGTAAGGCCGCTTCTCGTGCTTTCGGTTAAGCGGTTCTTGCGCTGTGACTTCTATTAGTTGGGATAAACTAGCACGTACCCAAGCACTTAAATGGTCTATTTGGAGTTTCTTTCTTACTCACAACAAATATTGACATCTATCTCGCGTGTCCTCCCTTGCATTATCACCATTCTCATCGCGCGTACTTCGAGTTCACGAACAGCGTGCTACCATCATAGAGGTGAATAAAACTTTCTGTACATTCATATTCATATATAATTTGGTTTGCTGTCTGTACTATGCACTATGTTTGTAACTGGATGCATGGGTAAGGCCGCTTCTCGTGCTTTCGGTTAAGCAGTTCTTGCACTGTGACTTCTATTAGTTGGGATAACATCATTTACTAGCACTTACCCAACATTTCAATGGTCTATTTCGAGTTTCTTTCTTACTCACAACAAAAATTGACATCTATCTCGCGTGTCCTGTCTTGCATTATCACCAATCTCATCGCGCGTACTTCAAGTTCACGAACAGCCTGCTACCATAATACAGGTGAATAAAACTTCCTGAACATTCTTATTCTTATATTATTCGGTTTGCTGTCTGTACTATGCATTATGTTTGTAACTGGATGCATGGGTAAGGCCGCTTCTAGTGCTTTCGGTTAAGCGGTTCTTGTGCTGTGACTTCTATTAGTTGGGATAACACCATTTACTAGCACTTACCCAAGCACTTCAATGGTCTATGTGGAGTTTCTTTCTTACTGACAACAAAAATTGACATCTATCTCGCGTGTCCTGCCTTGCATTATCACCATTCTCTTCGCGCGTACTTCGAGTTCACGAACAGCGTGCTACCATAATAGAGGTGAATAAAACTTCCTGTACATTCTTATTCATATATTATTTGGTTTGCTGTCTGTACTATGCACTATGTTTGTAATTGAAGGCATGGGTAAGGCCTCTTCGCGTGCTTTCGGTTAAGCGGTTCTTGCGCTGTGACTTCTATTAGTTGGGATAACATCATTTACTAGCACTTACCCAAGCACTTCAATGGTCTATGTGGAGTTTCTTTCTTACTGACAACAAAAATTGACATCTATGTCGCGTGTCCTGCCTTGCATTATCACCATTCTCTTCGCGCGTACTTCGAGTTCACGAACAGCGTGCTACCATAATAGAGGTGAATAAAACTTCCTGTACATTCTTATTCATATATTATTTTGTTTATTGTCTGTACTATGCACTATGTAGTTAACTGGATGCATGGGTAAGGCCGCTTCTCGTGCTTTCGGTTAAGCGGTTCTTGCGCTGTGACTTCTATTAGTTGGGATAACATCATTTACTAGCAAGTACCCAAGCACTTTAATGGTCTATGTGGAGATTCTTTCTTACAACAAAAATTGACATCTATCTCGCGTGTCCTCCCTTGCATTATCACCATTCTCATCGTGCGTACTTCGAGTTCACGAACAGCGTGCTACCATCATAGAGGTAAATAAAACTTTCTGTACATTCATATTCATATATTATTTGGTTTGCTGTCTGTACTATGCACTATGTTTGTAACTGGATGCATGGGTAAGGCCGCTTCTCGTGCTTTCGATGAGGCGGTTCTTGCGCTGTGACTTCTATTAGTTGGGATAACATCATTTACTAGCACGTACCCAAGCACTTCAATGGTCTATGTGGAGTTTCTGTCTTACTCACAACAAAAAGTGACATCTATCTCGCGGGTCCTGCCTTGCATTATCACCATTCTCATCGCGCGTACTTCGAGTTCACGAACAGCGTGCTACCATCATAGAGGTGAATAAAACTTTCTGTACATTCATATTCATATATTATTTGGTTTGCTGTCTGTACTATGCACTATGTTTGTAATTGAAGGCATGGGTAAGGCCTCTTCGCGTGCTTTCGGTTAAGCGGTGCTTGCGCTGTGACTTCTATTAGTTGGGATAACATCATTTACTAGCACTTACCCAAGCACTTCAATTGTCTATGTGGAGTTTCTTACTGACAACAAAAACTGACATCTATCTCGCGTGTCCTGCCTTGCATTATCACCATTCTTATCGCGCGTACTTCGAGTTCACGAACAGCGTGCTACCATCATAGAGGTGAATAAAACTTCCTGAACATTCTTATTCTTATATTATTTTGTTTATTGTCTGTACTATGCACTATGTAGTTAACTGGATGCATGGGTAAGGCCGCTTCTCGTGCTTTCGGTTAAGCGGTTCTTGCGCTGTGACTTCTATTAGTTGGGATAACATCATTTACTAGCAAGTACCCAAGCACTTTAATGGTCTATGTGGAGATTCTTTCTTACAACAAAAATTGACATCTATCTCGCGTGTCCTCCCTTGCATTATCACCATTCTCATCGTGCGTACTTCGAGTTCACGAACAGCGTGCTACCATCATAGAGGTAAATAAAACTTTCTGTACATTCATATTCATATATTATTTGGTTTGCTGTCTGTACTATGCACTATGTTTGTAACTGGATGCATGGGTAAGGCCGCTTCTCGTGCTTTCGATGAGGCGGTTCTTGCGCTGTGACTTCTATTAGTTGGGATAACATCATTTACTAGCACGTACCCAAGCACTTCAATGGTCTATGTGGAGTTTCTGTCTTACTCACAACAAAAAGTGACATCTATCTCGCGGGTCCTGCCTTGCATTATCACCATTCTCATCGCGCGTACTTCGAGTTCACGAACAGCGTGCTACCATCATAGAGGTGAATAAAACTTTCTGTACATTCATATTCATATATTATTTGGTTTGCTGTCTGTACTATGCACTATGTTTGTAATTGAAGGCATGGGTAAGGCCTCTTCGCGTGCTTTCGGTTAAGCGGTGCTTGCGCTGTGACTTCTATTAGTTGGGATAACATCATTTACTAGCACTTACCCAAGCACTTCAATTGTCTATGTGGAGTTTCTTACTGACAACAAAAACTGACATCTATCTCGCGTGTCCTGCCTTGCATTATCACCATTCTTATCGCGCGTACTTCGAGTTCACGAACAGCGTGCTACCATCATAGAGGTGAATAAAACTTCCTGAACATTCTTATTCTTATATTATTTGGTTTGCTGTCTGTACTATGCATTATGTTTGTAACTGGATGCATGGGTAAGGCCGCTTCTCGTGCTTTCGGTTAAGCGGTTCTTGCGCTGTGACTTCTATTAGTTGGGATAACATCATTTACTAGCACTTACCCAAGCACTTCAATGGTCTATGTGGAGTTTCTTTCTTACTGATACAAAAATTGACATCTATCTCGCGTGTCCTGCCTTGCATTATCACCATTCTCATCGCGCGTACTTCGAGTTCACGAACAGCGTGCTACCATAATAGAGGTGAACAAAACTTTCTGTACATTCATATTCATATATTATTGGGTTTGCTGTCTGTACTATGCACTATGTTTGTAACTGGATGCATGGGTAAGGCCGCTTCTCGTGCTTTCGGTTAGGCGGTTCTTGCGCTGTGACTTCTATTAGTTGAGATAACATCATTTACTAGCACTTACCCAAGCACTTCAATGGTCTATGTGGAGTTTCTTTCTTACTGACAACAAAAATTGACATCTATCTGACGTGTCCTGCCTTGCATTATCACCATTCTCATCGCGCGTTCTTCGAGTTCACGAACAGCGTGCTACCATCATAGAGGTGAATAAAACTTTCTGTACATTCGTATTCATATATTTTATTTGGTTTGCTGTCTGTACTGTGCAGTTTGTTTGTAACTGGATGCATGGGTAAGGCCGCTTCTCGTGCTTTCGGTTAAGCAGTTCTTGCGCTGTGACTTCTATTAGTTGGGATAATATCATTTACTAGCACTTACCCAACATTTCAATGGTCTATTTGGAGTTTCTTTCTTACTCACAACAAAAATTGACATCTATCTCGCGTGTCCTGCCTTGCATTATCACCATTCTCATCGCGCGTACTTCGAGTTCACGAACAGCGTGCTACCATAATAGAGGTGAATAAAACTTTCTGTACACTCATATTCATATAATATTTGGTTTGCTGTCTGTACTATGCAGTATGTTTGTAACTGGATGCATGAGTAAGGCCGCTTCTCGTGCTTTCGGTTAAGCGGTTCTTGCGCTGTGACTTCTATTAGTTGGGATAACATTATTTACTAGCACTTACCGAAGCACTTCAATGGTCTATTTGGAGTTTCTTTCTTACTCACAACAAAAATTGACATCTATCTCGTGTGTGCTGCCTTGCGTTATCACCATTCTCATCGCGCGTACTTCGAGTTCACGAACAGCGTGCTACCAACATAGAGGTGAATAAAACTTCCTGTACATTCTTATTCTTATATTATTTGGTTTGCTGTCTGTACTATGCACTATGTTTGTAACTGGATGCATGGGTAAAGCCGCTTCTCGTGCTTTTGGTTAAGCAGTTCTTGCGCTGTGACTTCTATTAGTTGGGATAACATCATTTACTAGCACTTACCCAAGCACTTCAATGGTCTATGTGGAGTTTCTTTCTTACTGATAACAAAAATTGACATCTATCTCGCGTGTCCTGCCTTGCATTATCACCATTCTCTTCGCGCATACTTCGAGTTCACGAACAGCGTGCTACCATAATAGAGGTGAATAAAGCTTCCTGTACATTCATATTCATATATTATTTGGTTTGCTGTCTGTACAATGCACTATGTTTGTAACTGGATGCATGGGTAAGGCCGCTTCTCGTGCTTTCGGTGAGGCGGTTCTTGCGCTGTGACTTCTATTAGTTCGAATAACATCATTTACTAGCACGTACCCAAGCACTTCAATGGTCTATGTGGAGTTTCTTTCTTACTCACAACAAAAATTGACATCTATCTCGCGTGTCCTCCCTTGCATTATCACCATTCTCATCGCGCGTACTTCGAGTTCACGAACAGCGTGCTACCATCATAGAGGTGAATAAAACTTTCTGTACACTCATATTCATATATTATTTGGTTTGCTGTGCGTACTATGCACTATGTTTGTAACTGGATGCATGGGTAAGGCCGCTTCTCGTGCTTTCGGTTAAGCGGTTCTTGCGCTGTGACTTCTATTAGTTGGGATAAACTAGCACGTACCCAAGCACTTCAATGGTCTATTTGGAGTTTCTTTCTTACTCACAACAAAAATTGACATCTATCTCGTGTGTCCTGCCTTGCGTTATGACCATTCTCATCGCGCGTACTTCGAGTTCACGAACAGCGTGCTACCATAATAGAGGTGAATAAAACTTTCTGTATATTCATATTCATATAATATTTGGTTTGCCGTCTGTACTATGCACTATGTTTGTAACTGGATGCATGGGTAAGGCCGCTTCTCGTGCTTTCGGTTAAGCGGTTCTTGCGCTGTGACTTCTATTAGTTGGGATAAACTAGCACGTACCCAAGCACTTCAATGGTCTATTTGGAGTTTCTTTCTTACTCACAACAAAAATTGACATCTATCTCGTGTGTCCTGCCTTGCGTTATGACCATTCTCATCGCGCGTACTTCGAGTTCACGAACAGCGTGCTACCATAATAGAGGTGAATAAAACTTTCTGTATATTCATATTCATATAATATTTGGTTTGCCGTCTGTACTATGCACTATGTTTGTAACTGGATGCATGGGTAAGGCCGCTTCTCGTGCTTTCGGTTAAGCGGTTCTTGCGCTGTGACTTCTATTAGTTGGGATAAACTAGCACGTACCCAAGCACTTAAATGGTCTATTTGGAGTTTCTTTCTTACTCACAACAAATATTGACATCTATCTCGCGTGTCCTCCCTTGCATTATCACCATTCTCATCGCGCGTACTTCGAGTTCACGAACAGCGTGCTACCATCATAGAGGTGAATAAAACTTTCTGTACATTCATATTCATATATAATTTGGTTTGCTGTCTGTACTATGCACTATGTTTGTAACTGGATGCATGGGTAAGGCCGCTTCTCGTGCTTTCGGTTAAGCAGTTCTTGCACTGTGACTTCTATTAGTTGGGATAACATCATTTACTAGCACTTACCCAACATTTCAATGGTCTATTTCGAGTTTCTTTCTTACTCACAACAAAAATTGACATCTATCTCGCGTGTCCTGTCTTGCATTATCACCAATCTCATCGCGCGTACTTCAAGTTCACGAACAGCCTGCTACCATAATACAGGTGAATAAAACTTCCTGAACATTCTTATTCTTATATTATTCGGTTTGCTGTCTGTACTATGCATTATGTTTGTAACTGGATGCATGGGTAAGGCCGCTTCTAGTGCTTTCGGTTAAGCGGTTCTTGTGCTGTGACTTCTATTAGTTGGGATAACACCATTTACTAGCACTTACCCAAGCACTTCAATGGTCTATGTGGAGTTTCTTTCTTACTGACAACAAAAATTGACATCTATCTCGCGTGTCCTGCCTTGCATTATCACCATTCTCTTCGCGCGTACTTCGAGTTCACGAACAGCGTGCTACCATAATAGAGGTGAATAAAACTTCCTGTACATTCTTATTCATATATTATTTGGTTTGCTGTCTGTACTATGCACTATGTTTGTAATTGAAGGCATGGGTAAGGCCTCTTCGCGTGCTTTCGGTTAAGCGGTTCTTGCGCTGTGACTTCTATTAGTTGGGATAACATCATTTACTAGCACTTACCCAAGCACTTCAATGGTCTATGTGGAGTTTCTTTCTTACTGACAACAAAAATTGACATCTATGTCGCGTGTCCTGCCTTGCATTATCACCATTCTCTTCGCGCGTACTTCGAGTTCACGAACAGCGTGCTACCATAATAGAGGTGAATAAAACTTCCTGTACATTCTTATTCATATATTATTTTGTTTATTGTCTGTACTATGCACTATGTAGTTAACTGGATGCATGGGTAAGGCCGCTTCTCGTGCTTTCGGTTAAGCGGTTCTTGCGCTGTGACTTCTATTAGTTGGGATAACATCATTTACTAGCAAGTACCCAAGCACTTTAATGGTCTATGTGGAGATTCTTTCTTACAACAAAAATTGACATCTATCTCGCGTGTCCTCCCTTGCATTATCACCATTCTCATCGTGCGTACTTCGAGTTCACGAACAGCGTGCTACCATCATAGAGGTAAATAAAACTTTCTGTACATTCATATTCATATATTATTTGGTTTGCTGTCTGTACTATGCACTATGTTTGTAACTGGATGCATGGGTAAGGCCGCTTCTCGTGCTTTCGATGAGGCGGTTCTTGCGCTGTGACTTCTATTAGTTGGGATAACATCATTTACTAGCACGTACCCAAGCACTTCAATGGTCTATGTGGAGTTTCTGTCTTACTCACAACAAAAAGTGACATCTATCTCGCGGGTCCTGCCTTGCATTATCACCATTCTCATCGCGCGTACTTCGAGTTCACGAACAGCGTGCTACCATCATAGAGGTGAATAAAACTTTCTGTACATTCATATTCATATATTATTTGGTTTGCTGTCTGTACTATGCACTATGTTTGTAATTGAAGGCATGGGTAAGGCCTCTTCGCGTGCTTTCGGTTAAGCGGTGCTTGCGCTGTGACTTCTATTAGTTGGGATAACATCATTTACTAGCACTTACCCAAGCACTTCAATTGTCTATGTGGAGTTTCTTACTGACAACAAAAACTGACATCTATCTCGCGTGTCCTGCCTTGCATTATCACCATTCTTATCGCGCGTACTTCGAGTTCACGAACAGCGTGCTACCATCATAGAGGTGAATAAAACTTCCTGAACATTCTTATTCTTATATTATTTTGTTTATTGTCTGTACTATGCACTATGTAGTTAACTGGATGCATGGGTAAGGCCGCTTCTCGTGCTTTCGGTTAAGCGGTTCTTGCGCTGTGACTTCTATTAGTTGGGATAACATCATTTACTAGCAAGTACCCAAGCACTTTAATGGTCTATGTGGAGATTCTTTCTTACAACAAAAATTGACATCTATCTCGCGTGTCCTCCCTTGCATTATCACCATTCTCATCGTGCGTACTTCGAGTTCACGAACAGCGTGCTACCATCATAGAGGTAAATAAAACTTTCTGTACATTCATATTCATATATTATTTGGTTTGCTGTCTGTACTATGCACTATGTTTGTAACTGGATGCATGGGTAAGGCCGCTTCTCGTGCTTTCGATGAGGCGGTTCTTGCGCTGTGACTTCTATTAGTTGGGATAACATCATTTACTAGCACGTACCCAAGCACTTCAATGGTCTATGTGGAGTTTCTGTCTTACTCACAACAAAAAGTGACATCTATCTCGCGGGTCCTGCCTTGCATTATCACCATTCTCATCGCGCGTACTTCGAGTTCACGAACAGCGTGCTACCATCATAGAGGTGAATAAAACTTTCTGTACATTCATATTCATATATTATTTGGTTTGCTGTCTGTACTATGCACTATGTTTGTAATTGAAGGCATGGGTAAGGCCTCTTCGCGTGCTTTCGGTTAAGCGGTGCTTGCGCTGTGACTTCTATTAGTTGGGATAACATCATTTACTAGCACTTACCCAAGCACTTCAATTGTCTATGTGGAGTTTCTTACTGACAACAAAAACTGACATCTATCTCGCGTGTCCTGCCTTGCATTATCACCATTCTTATCGCGCGTACTTCGAGTTCACGAACAGCGTGCTACCATCATAGAGGTGAATAAAACTTCCTGAACATTCTTATTCTTATATTATTTGGTTTGCTGTCTGTACTATGCATTATGTTTGTAACTGGATGCATGGGTAAGGCCGCTTCTCGTGCTTTCGGTTAAGCGGTTCTTGCGCTGTGACTTCTATTAGTTGGGATAACATCATTTACTAGCACTTACCCAAGCACTTCAATGGTCTATGTGGAGTTTCTTTCTTACTGATACAAAAATTGACATCTATCTCGCGTGTCCTGCCTTGCATTATCACCATTCTCATCGCGCGTACTTCGAGTTCACGAACAGCGTGCTACCATAATAGAGGTGAACAAAACTTTCTGTACATTCATATTCATATATTATTGGGTTTGCTGTCTGTACTATGCACTATGTTTGTAACTGGATGCATGGGTAAGGCCGCTTCTCGTGCTTTCGGTTAGGCGGTTCTTGCGCTGTGACTTCTATTAGTTGAGATAACATCATTTACTAGCACTTACCCAAGCACTTCAATGGTCTATGTGGAGTTTCTTTCTTACTGACAACAAAAATTGACATCTATCTGACGTGTCCTGCCTTGCATTATCACCATTCTCATCGCGCGTTCTTCGAGTTCACGAACAGCGTGCTACCATCATAGAGGTGAATAAAACTTTCTGTACATTCGTATTCATATATTTTATTTGGTTTGCTGTCTGTACTGTGCAGTTTGTTTGTAACTGGATGCATGGGTAAGGCCGCTTCTCGTGCTTTCGGTTAAGCAGTTCTTGCGCTGTGACTTCTATTAGTTGGGATAATATCATTTACTAGCACTTACCCAACATTTCAATGGTCTATTTGGAGTTTCTTTCTTACTCACAACAAAAATTGACATCTATCTCGCGTGTCCTGCCTTGCATTATCACCATTCTCATCGCGCGTACTTCGAGTTCACGAACAGCGTGCTACCATAATAGAGGTGAATAAAACTTTCTGTACACTCATATTCATATAATATTTGGTTTGCTGTCTGTACTATGCAGTATGTTTGTAACTGGATGCATGAGTAAGGCCGCTTCTCGTGCTTTCGGTTAAGCGGTTCTTGCGCTGTGACTTCTATTAGTTGGGATAACATTATTTACTAGCACTTACCGAAGCACTTCAATGGTCTATTTGGAGTTTCTTTCTTACTCACAACAAAAATTGACATCTATCTCGTGTGTGCTGCCTTGCGTTATCACCATTCTCATCGCGCGTACTTCGAGTTCACGAACAGCGTGCTACCAACATAGAGGTGAATAAAACTTCCTGTACATTCTTATTCTTATATTATTTGGTTTGCTGTCTGTACTATGCACTATGTTTGTAACTGGATGCATGGGTAAAGCCGCTTCTCGTGCTTTTGGTTAAGCAGTTCTTGCGCTGTGACTTCTATTAGTTGGGATAACATCATTTACTAGCACTTACCCAAGCACTTCAATGGTCTATGTGGAGTTTCTTTCTTACTGATAACAAAAATTGACATCTATCTCGCGTGTCCTGCCTTGCATTATCACCATTCTCTTCGCGCATACTTCGAGTTCACGAACAGCGTGCTACCATAATAGAGGTGAATAAAGCTTCCTGTACATTCATATTCATATATTATTTGGTTTGCTGTCTGTACAAT
Organism: Rhipicephalus microplus; assembly: GCF_043290135.1. Lineage (NCBI taxonomy): Eukaryota > Metazoa > Arthropoda > Arachnida > Ixodida > Ixodidae > Rhipicephalus > Rhipicephalus microplus. The sequence continues at coordinate 36,448,213 of NW_027464586.1, forward strand.
GCACTATGTTTGTAACTGGATGCATGGGTAAGGCCGCTTCTCGTGCTTTCGGTGAGGCGGTTCTTGCGCTGTGACTTCTATTAGTTCGAATAACATCATTTACTAGCACGTACCCAAGCACTTCAATGGTCTATGTGGAGTTTCTTTCTTACTCACAACAAAAATTGACATCTATCTCGCGTGTCCTCCCTTGCATTATCACCATTCTCATCGCGCGTACTTCGAGTTCACGAACAGCGTGCTACCATCATAGAGGTGAATAAAACTTTCTGTACACTCATATTCATATATTATTTGGTTTGCTGTGCGTACTATGCACTATGTTTGTAACTGGATGCATGGGTAAGGCCGCTTCTCGTGCTTTCGGTTAAGCGGTTCTTGCGCTGTGACTTCTATTAGTTGGGATAAACTAGCACGTACCCAAGCACTTCAATGGTCTATTTGGAGTTTCTTTCTTACTCACAACAAAAATTGACATCTATCTCGTGTGTCCTGCCTTGCGTTATGACCATTCTCATCGCGCGTACTTCGAGTTCACGAACAGCGTGCTACCATAATAGAGGTGAATAAAACTTTCTGTATATTCATATTCATATAATATTTGGTTTGCCGTCTGTACTATGCACTATGTTTGTAACTGGATGCATGGGTAAGGCCGCTTCTCGTGCTTTCGGTTAAGAGGGTCTTGCGCTGTGACTTCTATTAGTTGGGATAACAATTTACTAGCACTTACCCAAGTACTTCAATGGTCTATGTGGAGTTTCTTTGTTACTCACAACAAAGATTGACATCTATCTCGCGTGTCCTGCCTTGCATTATCACCATTCTCATCGCGCGTACTTCGAGTTCACGAACAGCGTGCTACCCTCTTAGAGGTGAACAAAACTTTCTGTACATTCATACTCATATATTATTTGGTTTGCTGTCTGTACTATGCACTATGTTTGTAACTGGATGCATGGGTAAGGCCGCTTCTCGTGCTTTCGGTTAAGCGGTTCTTGCGCTGTGACTTCTATTAGTTGAGATAACATCATTTACTAGCACTTACCCAAGCACTTCAATGGTCTATGTGGAGTTTCTTTCTTACTGACAACAAAAATTGACATCTATCTCACGTGTCCTGCCTTGCATTACCACCATTCTCATCGCGCGTTCTTCGAGTTCACGAACAGCGTGCTACCATCATAGAGGTGAATAAAACTTTCTGTACACTCATATTCATATATTTTTTGGTTTGCTGTGCGTACTATGCACTATGTTTGTAACTGGATGCATGGGTAAGGCCGCTTCTCGTGCTTTCGGTTAAGCGGTTCTTGCGCTGTGACTTCTATTATATGGGATAAACTAGCACGTACCCAAGCACTTAAATGGTCTATTTGGAGTTTCTTTCTTACTCACAACAAATATTGACATCTATCTCGCGTGTCCTCCCTTGCATTATCACCATTCTCATCGCGCGTACTTCGAGTTCACGAACAGCGTGCTACCATCATAGAGGTGAATAAAACTTTCTGTACATTCATATTCATATATAATTTGGTTTGCTGTCTGTACTATGCACTATGTTTGTAACTGGATGCATGGGTAAGGCCGCTTCTCGTGCTTTCGGTTAAGCAGTTCTTGCGCTGTGACTTCTATTAGTTGGGATAACATCATTTACTAGCACTTACCCAACATTTCAATGGTCTATTTCGAGTTTCTTTCTTACTCACAACAAAAATTGACATCTATCTCGCGTGTCCTGTCTTGCATTATCACCAATCTCATCGCGCGTACTTCAAGTTCACGAACAGCCTGCTACCATAATACAGGTGAATAAAACTTCCTGAACATTCTTATTCTTATATTATTCGGTTTGCTGTCTGTACTATGCATTATGTTTGTAACTGGATGCATGGGTAAGGCCGCTTCTCGTGCTTTCGGTTAAGCGGTTCTTGCGCTGTGACTTCTATTAGTTGGGATAACATCATTTACTAGCACTTACCCAAGCACTTCAATGGTCTATGTGGAGTTTCTTTCTTACTGACAACAAAAATTGACATCTATGTCGCGTGTCCTGCCTTGCATTATCACCATTCTCTTCGCGCGTACTTCGAGTTCACGAACAGCGTGCTACCATAATAGAGGTGAATAAAACTTCCTGTACATTCTTATTCATATATTATTTTGTTTATTGTCTGTACTATGCACTATGTAGTTAACTGGATGCATGGGTAAGGCCGCTTCTCGTGCTTTCGGTTAAGCGGTTCTTGCGCTGTGACTTCTATTAGTTGGGATAACATCATTTACTAGCAAGTACCCAAGCACTTTAATGGTCTATGTGGAGATTCTTTCTTACAACAAAAATTGACATCTATCTCGCGTGTCCTCCCTTGCATTATCACCATTCTCATCGTGCGTACTTCGAGTTCACGAACAGCGTGCTACCATCATAGAGGTAAATAAAACTTTCTGTACATTCATATTCATATATTATTTGGTTTGCTGTCTGTACTATGCACTATGTTTGTAACTGGATGCATGGGTAAGGCCGCTTCTCGTGCTTTCGATGAGGCGGTTCTTGCGCTGTGACTTCCATTAGTTGGGATAACATCATTTACTAGCACGTACCCAAGCACTTCAATGGTCTATGTGGAGTTTCTTTCTTACTCACAACAAAAAGTGACATCTATCTCGCGTGTCCTGCCTTGCATTATCACCATTCTCATCGCGCGTACTTCGAGTTCACGAACAGCGTGCTACCCTCTTAGAGGTGAACAAAACTTTCTGTACATTCATATTCATATATTATTTGGTTTGCTGTCTGTACTATGCACTATGTTTGTAACTGGATGCATGGGTAAGGCCGCTTCTCGTGCTTTCGGTTAAGCGGTTCTTGCGCTGTGACTTCTATTAGTTGAGATAACATCATTTACTAGCACTTACCCAAGCACTTCAATGGTCTATGTGGAGTTTCTTTCTTACTGACAACAAAAATTGACATCTATCTCACGTGTCCTGCCTTGCATTACCACCATTCTCATCGCGCGTTCTTCGAGTTCACGAACAGCGTGCTACCATCATAGAGGTGAATAAAACTTTCTGTACACTCATATTCATATATTTTTTGGTTTGCTGTGCGTACTATGCACTATGTTTGTAACTGGATGCATGGGTAAGGCCGCTTCTCGTGCTTTCGGTTAAGCGGTTCTTGCGCTGTGACTTCTATTATATGGGATAAACTAGCACGTACCCAAGCACTTAAATGGTCTATTTGGAGTTTCTTTCTTACTCACAACAAATATTGACATCTATCTCGCGTGTCCTCCCTTGCATTATCACCATTCTCATCGCGCGTACTTCGAGTTCACGAACAGCGTGCTACCATCATAGAGGTGAATAAAACTTTCTGTACATTCATATTCATATATAATTTGGTTTGCTGTCTGTACTATGCACTATGTTTGTAACTGGATGCATGGGTAAGGCCGCTTCTCGTGCTTTCGGTTAAGCAGTTCTTGCGCTGTGACTTCTATTAGTTGGGATAACATCATTTACTAGCACTTACCCAACATTTCAATGGTCTATTTCGAGTTTCTTTCTTACTCACAACAAAAATTGACATCTATCTCGCGTGTCCTGTCTTGCATTATCACCAATCTCATCGCGCGTACTTCAAGTTCACGAACAGCCTGCTACCATAATACAGGTGAATAAAACTTCCTGAACATTCTTATTCTTATATTATTCGGTTTGCTGTCTGTACTATGCATTATGTTTGTAACTGGATGCATGGGTAAGGCCGCTTCTCGTGCTTTCGGTTAAGCGGTTCTTGCGCTGTGACTTCTATTAGTTGGGATAACTTCATTTACTAGCACTTACCCAAGCACTTCAATGGTCTATGTGGAGTTTCTTTCTTACTGACAACAAAAATTGACATCTATGTCGCGTGTCCTGCCTTGCATTATCACCATTCTCTTCGCGCGTACTTCGAGTTCAGGAACAGCGTGCTACCATAATAGAGGTGAATAAAACTTCCTGTACATTCTTATTCATATATTATTTTGTTTATTGTCTGTACTATGCACTATGTAGTTAACTGGATGCATGGGTAAGGCCGCTTCTCGTGCTTTCGGTTAAGCGGTTCTTGCGCTGTGACTTCTATTAGTTGGGATAACATCATTTACTAGCAAGTACCCAAGCACTTTAATGGTCTATGTGGAGATTCTTTCTTACAACAAAAATTGACATCTATCTCGCGTGTCCTCCCTTGCATTATCACCATTCTCATCGTGCGTACTTCGAGTTCACGAACAGCGTGCTACCATCATAGAGGTAAATAAAACTTTCTGTACATTCATATTCATATATTATTTGGTTTGCTGTCTGTACTATGCACTATGTTTGTAACTGGATGCATGGGTAAGGCCGCTTCTCGTGCTTTCGATGAGGCGGTTCTTGCGCTGTGACTTCCATTAGTTGGGATAACATCATTTACTAGCACGTACCCAAGCACTTCAATGGTCTATGTGGAGTTTCTTTCTTACTCACAACAAAAAGTGACATCTATCTCGCGTGTCCTGCCTTGCATTATCACCATTCTCATCGCGCGTACTTCGAGTTCACGAACAGCGTGCTACCATCATAGAGGTGAATAAAACTTTCTGTACATTCATATTCATATATTATTTGGTTTTCTGTCTGTACTATGCACTATGTTTGTAATTGAAGGCATGGGTAAGGCCTCTTCGCGTGCTTTCGGTTAAGCGGTGCTTGCGCTGTGACTTCTATTAGTTGGGATAACATTATTTACTAGCACTTACCGAAGCACTTCAATGGTCTATTTGGAGTTTCTTTCTTACTCACAACAAAAATTGACATCTATCTCGTGTGTGCTGCCTTGCGTTATCACCATTCTCATCGCGCGTACTTCGAGTTCACGAACAGCGTGCTACCAACATAGAGGTGAATAAAACTTCCTGTATATTCTTATTCTTATATTATTTGGTTTGCTGTCTGTACTATGCACTATGTTTGTAACTGGATGCATGGGTAAAGCCGCTTCTCGTGCTTTTGGTTAAGCAGTTCTTGCGCTGTGACTTCTATTAGTTGGGATAACATCATTTACTAGCACTTACCCAAGCACTTCAATGGTCTATGTGGAGTTTCTTTCTTACTGATAACAAAAATTGACATCTATCTCGCGTGTCCTGCCTTGCATTATCACCATTCTCTTCGCGCATACTTCGAGTTCACGAACAGCGTGCTACCATAATAGAGGTGAATAAAGCTTCCTGTACATTCATATTCATATATTATTTGGTTTGCTGTCTGTACAATGCACTATGTTTGTAACTGGATGCATGGGTAAGGCCGCTTCTCGTGCTTTCGGTGAGGCGGTTCTTGCGCTGTGACTTCTATTAGTTCGAATAACATCATTTACTAGCACGTACCCAAGCACTTCAATGGTCTATGTGGAGTTTCTTTCTTACTCACAACAAAAATTGACATCTATCTCGCGTGTCCTGCCTTGCATAATCACCTTCTCATCGCGCGTACTTCGAGCTCACGAACAGCGTGCTACCATCATAGAGGTGAATAAAACTTTCTGTACATTCATATTCATATACTTTATTTGGTTTGCTGTCTGTACTATGCACTAAGTTTGTAACTGGATGCATGGGTAAGGCCACTTCTCGTGCTTTCGGTTAAGCGGTTCTTGCGCTGTGCCTTCTATTAGTTGGGATAACATCATTTACTAGCACTTACCCAAGCACTTCAATGGTCTATGTGGAGTTTGTTTCTTACTGACAACAAAAATTGACATCTATCTCGCGTGCCCTGCCTTGCATTATCACCATTCTCATCGCGCGTACTTCGAGTTCACGAACAGCGTGCTACCATCACAGAGGTGAATAAAACTTCCTGTACATTCTTATTCATATATTATTTGGTTTGCTGTCTGTACTATGCACTATGTAGTTAACTGGATGCATGGGTAAGGCCGCTTCTCGTGCTTTCGGTTAAGCGGTTCTTGCGCTGTGACTTCTATTAGTTGGGATAACATCATTTACTAGCACTTACCCAAGCACTTCAATGGTCTATGTGGAGTTTCTTTCTTACTGACAACAAAAATTGACATCTATGTCGCGTGTCCTGCCTTGCATTATCACCATTCTCTTCGCGCGTACTTCGAGTTCACGAACAGCGTGCTACCATAATAGAGGTGAATAAAACTTCCTGTACATTCTTATTCATATATTATTTTGTTTATTGTCTGTACTATGCACTATGTAGTTAACTGGATGCATGGGTAAGGCCGCTTCTCGTGCTTTCGGTTAAGCGGTTCTTGCGCTGTGACTTCTATTAGTTGGGATAACATCATTTACTAGCAAGTACCCAAGCACTTTAATGGTCTATGTGGAGATTCTTTCTTACAACAAAAATTGACATCTATCTCGCGTGTCCTCCCTTGCATTATCACCATTCTCATCGTGCGTACTTCGAGTTCACGAACAGCGTGCTACCATCATAGAGGTAAATAAAACTTTCTGTACATTCATATTCATATATTATTTGGTTTGCTGTCTGTACTATGCACTATGTTTGTAACTGGATGCATGGGTAAGGCCGCTTCTCGTGCTTTCGATGAGGCGGTTCTTGCGCTGTGACTTCCATTAGTTGGGATAACATCATTTACTAGCACGTACCCAAGCACTTCAATGGTCTATGTGGAGTTTCTTTCTTACTCACAACAAAAAGTGACATCTATCTCGCGTGTCCTGCCTTGCATTATCACCATTCTCATCGCGCGTACTTCGAGTTCACGAACAGCGTGCTACCCTCTTAGAGGTGAACAAAACTTTCTGTACATTCATATTCATATATTATTTGGTTTGCTGTCTGTACTATGCACTATGTTTGTAACTGGATGCATGGGTAAGGCCGCTTCTCGTGCTTTCGGTTAAGCGGTTCTTGCGCTGTGACTTCTATTAGTTGAGATAACATCATTTACTAGCACTTACCCAAGCACTTCAATGGTCTATGTGGAGTTTCTTTCTTACTGACAACAAAAATTGACATCTATCTCACGTGTCCTGCCTTGCATTACCACCATTCTCATCGCGCGTTCTTCGAGTTCACGAACAGCGTGCTACCATCATAGAGGTGAATAAAACTTTCTGTACACTCATATTCATATATTTTTTGGTTTGCTGTGCGTACTATGCACTATGTTTGTAACTGGATGCATGGGTAAGGCCGCTTCTCGTGCTTTCGGTTAAGCGGTTCTTGCGCTGTGACTTCTGTTATATGGGATAAACTAGCACGTACCCAAGCACTTAAATGGTCTATTTGGAGTTTCTTTCTTACTCACAACAAATATTGACATCTATCTCGCGTGTCCTCCCTTGCATTATCACCATTCTCATCGCGCGTACTTCGAGTTCACGAACAGCGTGCTACCATCATAGAGGTGAATAAAACTTTCTGTACATTCATATTCATATATAATTTGGTTTGCTGTCTGTACTATGCACTATGTTTGTAACTGGATGCATGGGTAAGGCCGCTTCTCGTGCTTTCGGTTAAGCAGTTCTTGCGCTGTGACTTCTATTAGTTGGGATAACATCATTTACTAGCACTTACCCAACATTTCAATGGTCTATTTCGAGTTTCTTTCTTACTCACAACAAAAATTGACATCTATCTCGCGTGTCCTGTCTTGCATTATCACCAATCTCATCGCGCGTACTTCAAGTTCACGAACAGCCTGCTACCATAATACAGGTGAATAAAACTTCCTGAACATTCTTATTCTTATATTATTCGGTTTGCTGTCTGTACTATGCATTATGTTTGTAACTGGATGCATGGGTAAGGCCGCTTCTCGTGCTTTCGGTTAAGCGGTTCTTGCGCTGTGACTTCTATTAGTTGGGATAACATCATTTACTAGCACTTACCCAAGCACTTCAATGGTCTATGTGGAGTTTCTTTCTTACTGACAACAAAAATTGACATCTATGTCGCGTGTCCTGCCTTGCATTATCACCATTCTCTTCGCGCGTACTTCGAGTTCACGAACAGCGTGCTACCATAATAGAGGTGAATAAAACTTCCTGTACATTCTTATTCATATATTATTTTGTTTATTGTCTGTACTATGCACTATGTAGTTAACTGGATGCATGGGTAAGGCCGCTTCTCGTGCTTTCGGTTAAGCGGTTCTTGCGCTGTGACTTCTATTAGTTGGGATAACATCATTTACTAGCAAGTACCCAAGCACTTTAATGGTCTATGTGGAGATTCTTTCTTACAACAAAAATTGACATCTATCTCGCGTGTCCTCCCTTGCATTATCACCATTCTCATCGTGCGTACTTCGAGTTCACGAACAGCGTGCTACCATCATAGAGGTAAATAAAACTTTCTGTACATTCATATTCATATATTATTTGGTTTGCTGTCTGTACTATGCACTATGTTTGTAACTGGATGCATGGGTAAGGCCGCTTCTCGTGCTTTCGATGAGGCGGTTCTTGCGCTGTGACTTCCATTAGTTGGGATAACATCATTTACTAGCACGTACCCAAGCACTTCAATGGTCTATGTGGAGTTTCTTTCTTACTCACAACAAAAAGTGACATCTATCTCGCGTGTCCTGCCTTGCATTATCACCATTCTCATCGCGCGTACTTCGAGTTCACGAACAGCGTGCTACCATCATAGAGGTGAATAAAACTTTCTGTACATTCATATTCATATATTATTTGGTTTTCTGTCTGTACTATGCACTATGTTTGTAATTGAAGGCATGGGTAAGGCCTCTTCGCGTGCTTTCGGTTAAGCGGTTCTTGCGCAGTGACTTCCATTAGTTGGGATAACATCATTTACTAGCACACACCCAAGCACTTCAATGGTCTATGTGGAGTTTCTTTCTTACTCACAACAAAAATTGACATCTATCTCGCGTGTCCTGCCTTGCATAATCACCTTCTCATCGCGCGTACTTCGAGCTCACGAACAGCGTGCTACCATCATAGAGGTGAATAAAACTTTCTGTACATTCATATTCATATACTTTATTTGGTTTGCTGTCTGTACTATGCACTAAGTTTGTAACTGGATGCATGGGTAAGGCCACTTCTCGTGCTTTCGGTTAAGCGGTTCTTGCGCTGTGCCTTCTATTAGTTGGGATAACATCATTTACTAGCACTTACCCAAGCACTTCAATGGTCTATGTGGAGTTTGTTTCTTACTGACAACAAAAATTGACATCTATCTCGCGTGCCCTGCCTTGCATTATCACCATTCTCATCGCGCGTACTTCGAGTTCACGAACAGCGTGCTACCATCACAGAGGTGAATAAAACTTCCTGTACATTCTTATTCATATATTATTTGGTTTGCTGTCTGTACTATGCACTATGTAGTTAACTGGATGCATGGGTAAGGCCGCTTCTCGTGCTTTCGGTTAAGCGGTTCTTGCGCTGTGACTTCTATTAGTTGGGATAACATCATTTACTAGCACTTACCCAAGCACTTCAATGGTCTATGTGGAGTTTCTTTCTTACTGACAACAAAAATTGACATCTATGTCGCGTGTCCTGCCTTGCATTATCACCATTCTCTTCGCGCGTACTTCGAGTTCACGAACAGCGTGCTACCATAATAGAGGTGAATAAAACTTCCTGTACATTCTTATTCATATATTATTTTGTTTATTGTCTGTACTATGCACTATGTAGTTAACTGGATGCATGGGTAAGGCCGCTTCTCGTGCTTTCGGTTAAGCGGTTCTTGCGCTGTGACTTATATTAGTTGGGATAACATCATTTACTAGCAAGTACCCAAGCACTTTAATGGTCTATGTGGAGATTCTTTCTTACAACAAAAATTGACATCTATCTCGCGTGTCCTCCCTTGCATTATCACCATTCTCATCGTGCGTACTTCGAGTTCACGAACAGCGTGCTACCATCATAGAGGTAAATAAAACTTTCTGTACATTCATGTTCATATATTATTTGGTTTGCTGTCTGTACTATGCACTATGTTTGTAACTGGATGCATGGGTAAGGCCGCTTCTCGTGCTTTCGATGAGGCGGTTCTTGCGCTGTGCCTTCCATTAGTTGGGATAACATCATTTACTAGCACGTACCCAAGCACTTCAATGGTCTATGTGGAGTTTCTTTCTTACTCACAACAAAAAGTGACATCTATCTCGCGTGTCCTGCCTTGCATTATCACCATTCTCATCGCGCGTACTTCGAGTTCACGAACAGCGTGCTACCCTCTTAGAGGTGAACAAAACTTTCTGTACATTCATATTCATATATTATTTGGTTTGCTGTCTGTACTATGCACTATGTTTGTAACTGGATGCATGGGTAAGGCCGCTTCTCGTGCTTTCGGTTAAGCGGTTCTTGCGCTGTGACTTCTATTAGTTGAGATAACATCATTTACTAGCACTTACCCAAGCACTTCAATGGTCTATGTGGAGTTTCTTTCTTACTGACAACAAAAATTGACATCTATCTCACGTGTCCTGCCTTGCATTACCACCATTCTCATCGCGCGTTCTTCGAGTTCACGAACAGCGTGCTACCATCATAGAGGTGAATAAAACTTTCTGTACACTCATATTCATATATTTTTTGGTTTGCTGTGCGTACTATGCACTATGTTTGTAACTGGATGCATGGGTAAGGCCGCTTCTCGTGCTTTCGGTTAAGCGGTTCTTGCGCTGTGACTTCTGTTATATGGGATAAACTAGCACGTACCCAAGCACTTAAATGGTCTATTTGGAGTTTCTTTCTTACTCACAACAAATATTGACATCTATCTCGCGTGTCCTCCCTTGCATTATCACCATTCTCATCGCGCGTACTTCGAGTTCACGAACAGCGTGCTACCATCATAGAGGTGAATAAAACTTTCTGTACATTCATATTCATATATTATTTGGTTTGCTGTCTGTACTATGCACTATGTTTGTAACTGGATGCATGGGTAAGGCCGCTTCTCGTGCTTTCGATGAGGCGGTTCTTGCGCTGTGACTTCCATTAGTTGGGATAACATCATTTACTAGCACGTACCCAAGCACTTCAATGGTCTATGTGGAGTTTCTTTCTTACTCACAACAAAAAGTGACATCTATCTCGCGTGTCCTGCCTTGCATTATCACCATTCTCATCGCGCGTACTTCGAGTTCACGAACAGCGTGCTACCATCATAGAGGTGAATAAAACTTTCTGTACATTCATATTCATATATTATTTGGTTTTCTGTCTGTACTATGCACTATGTTTGTAATTGAAGGCATGGGTAAGGCCTCTTCGCGTGCTTTCGGTTAAGCGGTGCTTGCGCTGTGACTTCTATTAGTTGGGATAACATTATTTACTAGCACTTACCGAAGCACTTCAATGGTCTATTTGGAGTTTCTTTCTTACTCACAACAAAAATTGACATCTATCTCGTGTGTGCTGCCTTGCGTTATCACCATTCTCATCGCGCGTACTTCGAGTTCACGAACAGCGTGCTACCAACATAGAGGTGAATAAAACTTCCTGTATATTCTTATTCTTATATTATTTGGTTTGCTGTCTGTACTATGCACTATGTTTGTAACTGGATGCATGGGTAAAGCCGCTTCTCGTGCTTTTGGTTAAGCAGTTCTTGCGCTGTGACTTCTATTAGTTGGGATAACATCATTTACTAGCACTTACCCAAGCACTTCAATGGTCTATGTGGAGTTTCTTTCTTACTGATAACAAAAATTGACATCTATCTCGCGTGTCCTGCCTTGCATTATCACCATTCTCTTCGCGCATACTTCGAGTTCACGAACAGCGTGCTACCATAATAGAGGTGAATAAAGCTTCCTGTACATTCATATTCATATATTATTTGGTTTGCTGTCTGTACAATGCACTATGTTTGTAACTGGATGCATGGGTAAGGCCGCTTCTCGTGCTTTCGGTGAGGCGGTTCTTGCGCTGTGACTTCTATTAGTTCGAATAACATCATTTACTAGCACGTACCCAAGCACTTCAATGGTCTATGTGGAGTTTCTTTCTTACTCACAACAAAAATTGACATCTATCTCGCGTGTCCTGCCTTGCATAATCACCTTCTCATCGCGCGTACTTCGAGCTCACGAACAGCGTGCTACCATCATAGAGGTGAATAAAACTTTCTGTACATTCATATTCATATACTTTATTTGGTTTGCTGTCTGTACTATGCACTAAGTTTGTAACTAGATGCATGGGTAAGGCCACTTCTCGTGCTTTCGGTTAAGCGGTTCTTGCGCTGTGCCTTCTATTAGTTGGGATAACATCATTTACTAGCACTTACCCAAGCACTTCAATGGTCTATGTGGAGTTTGTTTCTTACTGACAACAAAAATTGACATCTATCTCGCGTGCCCTACCTTGCATTATCACCATTCTCATCGCGCGTACTTCGAGTTCACGAACAGCGTGCTACCATCACAGAGGTGAATAAAACTTCCTGTACATTCTTATTCATATATTATTTGGTTTGCTGTCTGTACTATGCACTATGTAGTTAACTGGATGCATGGGTAAGGCCGCTTCTCGTGCTTTCGGTTAAGCGGTTCTTGCGCTGTGACATCTATTAGTTGGGATAACATCATTTACTAGCAAGTACCCAAGCACTTCAATGGTCTATGTGGAGTTTCTTACTCACAACAAAAATTGACATCTATCTCGCGTGTCCTCCCTTGCATTATCACCATTCTCATCGCGCGTACTTCGAGTTCACGAACAGCGTGCTACCATCATAGAGGTGAATAAAACTTTCTGTACACTCATATTCATATATTATTTGGTTTGCTGTGCGTACTATGCACTATGTTTGTAACTGGATGCATGGGTAAGGCCGCTTCTCGTGCTTTCGGTTAAGCGGTTCTTGCGCTGTGACTTCTATTAGTTGGGATAAACTAGCACGTACCCAAGCACTTCAATGGTCTATTTGGAGTTTCTTTCTTACTCACAACAAAAATTGACATCTATCTCGTGTGTCCTGCCTTGCGTTATGACCATTCTCATCGCGCGTACTTCGAGTTCACGAACAGCGTGCTACCATAATAGAGGTGAATAAAACTTTCTGTATATTCATATTCATATAATATTTGGTTTGCCGTCTGTACTATGCACTATGTTTGTAACTGGATGCATGGGTAAGGCCACTTCTCGTGCTTTCGGTTAAGAGGGTCTTGCGCTGTGACTTCTATTAGTTGGGATAACAATTTACTAGCACTTACCCAAGTACTTCAATGGTCTATGTGGAGTTTCTTTGTTACTCACAACAAAGATTGACATCTATCTCGCGTGTCCTGCCTTGCATTATCACCATTCTCATCGCGCGTACTTCGAGTTCACGAACAGCGTGCTACCCTCTTAGAGGTGAACAAAACTTTCTGTACATTCATATTCATATATTATTTGGTTTGCTGTCTGTACTATGCACTATGTTTGTAACTGGATGCATGGGTAAGGCCGCTTCTCGTGCTTTCGGTTAAGCGGTTCTTGCGCTGTGACTTCTATTAGTTGAGATAACATCATTTACTAGCACTTACCCAAGCACTTCAATGGTCTATGTGGAGTTTCTTTCTTACTGACAACAAAAATTGACATCAATCTCACGTGTCCTGCCTTGCATTACCACCATTCTCATCGCGCGTTCTTCGAGTTCACGAACAGCGTGCTACCATCATAGAGGTGAATAAAACTTTCTGTACACTCATATTCATATATTTTTTGGTTTGCTGTGCGTACTATGCACTATGTTTGTAACTGGATGCATGGGTAAGGCCGCTTCTCGTGCTTTCGGTTAAGCGGTTCTTGCGCTGTGACTTCTATTAGTTGGGATAAACTAGCACGTACCCAAGCACTTAAATGGTCTATTTGGAGTTTCTTTCTTACTCACAACAAATATTGACATCTATCTCGCGTGTCCTCCCTTGCATTATCACCATTCTCATCGCGCGTACTTCGAGTTCACGAACAGCGTGCTACCATCATAGAGGTGAATAAAACTTTCTGTACATTCATATTCATATATAATTTGGTTTGCTGTCTGTACTATGCACTATGTTTGTAACTGGATGCATGGGTAAGGCCGCTTCTCGTGCTTTTGGTTAAGCAGTTCTTGCGCTGTGACTTCTATTAGTTGGGATAACATCATTTACTAGCACTTACCCAACATTTCAATGGTCTATTTCGAGTTTCTTTCTTACTCACAACAAAAATTGACATCTATCTCGCGTGTCCTGTCTTGCATTATCACCAATCTCATCGCGCGTACTTCAAGTTCACGAACAGCCTGCTACCATAATACAGGTGAATAAAACTTCCTGAACATTCTTATTCTTATATTATTCGGTTTGCTGTCTGTACTATGCATTATGTTTGTAACTGGATGCATGGGTAAGGCCGCTTCTCGTGCTTTCGGTTAAGCGGTTCTTGCGCTGTGACTTCTATTAGTTGGGATAACATCATTTACTAGCACTTACCCAAGCACTTCAATGGTCTATTTGGAGTTTCTTTCTTACTGACAACAAAAATTGACATCTATCTCGCGTGTCCTGCCTTGCATTATCACCATTCTCTTCGCGCGTACTTCGAGTTCACGAACAGCGTGCTACCATAATAGAGGTGAATAAAACTTCCTGTACATTCTTATTCATATATTATTTTGTTTATTGTCTGTACTATGCACTATGTAGTTAACTGGATGCATGGGTAAGGCCGCTTCTCGTGCTTTCGATGAGGCGGTTCTTGCGCTGTGACTTCTATTAGTTGGGATAACATCATTTACTAGCACGTACCCAAGCACTTCAATGGTCTATGTGGAGTTTCTTTCTTACTCACAACAAAAAGTGACATCTATCTCGCGTGTCCTGCCTTGCATTATCACCATTCTCATCGCGCGTACTTCGAGTTCACGAACAGCGTGCTACCATCATAGAGGTGAATAAAACTTTCTGTACATTCATATTCATATATTATTTGGTTTGCTGTCTGTACTATGCACTATGTTTGTAATTGAAGGCATGGGTAAGGCCTCTTCGCGTGCTTTCGGTTAAGCGGTGCTTGCGCTGTGACTTCTATTAGTTGGGATAACATCATTTACTAGCACTTACCCAAGCACTTCAATTGTCTATGTGGAGTTTCTTACTGACAACAAAAACTGACATCTATCTCGCGTGTCCTGCCTTGCATTATCACCATTCTTATCGCGCGTACTTCGAGTTCACGAACAGCGTGCTACCATCATAGAGGTGAATAAAACTTCCTGAACATTCTTATTCTTATATTATTTGGTTTGCTGTCTGTACTATGCATTATGTTTGTAACTGGATGCATGGGTAAGGCCGCTTCTCGTGCTTTCGGTTAAGCGGTTCTTGCGCTGTGACTTCTATTAGTTGGGATAACATCATTTACTAGCACTTACCCAAGCACTTCAATGGTCTATGTGGAGTTTCTTTCTTACTGATACAAAAATTGACATCTATCTCGCGTGTCCTGCCTTGCATTATCACCATTCTCATCGCGCGTACTTCGAGTTCACGAACAGCGTGCTACCATAATAGAGGTGAACAAAACTTTCTGTACATTCATATTCATATATTATTGGGTTTGCTGTCTGTACTATGCACTATGTTTGTAACTGGATGCATGGGTAAGGCCGCTTCTCGTGCTTTCGGTTAGGCGGTTCTTGCGCTGTGACTTCTATTAGTTGAGATAACATCATTTACTAGCACTTACCCAAGCACTTCAATGGTCTATGTGGAGTTTCTTTCTTACTGACAACAAAAATTGACATCTATCTGACGTGTCCTGCCTTGCATTATCACCATTCTCATCGCGCGTTCTTCGAGTTCACGAACAGCGTGCTACCATCATAGAGGTGAATAAAACTTTCTGTACATTCGTATTCATATATTTTATTTGGTTTGCTGTCTGTACTGTGCAGTTTGTTTGTAACTGGATGCATGGGTAAGGCCGCTTCTCGTGCTTTCGGTTAAGCAGTTCTTGCGCTGTGACTTCTATTAGTTGGGATAATATCATTTACTAGCACTTACCCAACATTTCAATGGTCTATTTGGAGTTTCTTTCTTACTCACAACAAAAATTGACATCTATCTCGCGTGTCCTGCCTTGCATTATCACCATTCTCATCGCGCGTACTTCGAGTTCACGAACAGCGTGCTACCATAATAGAGGTGAATAAAACTTTCTGTACACTCATATTCATATAATATTTGGTTTGCTGTCTGTACTATGCACTATGTTTGTAACTGGATGCATGAGTAAGGCCGCTTCTCGTGCTTTCGGTTAAGCGGTTCTTGCGCTGTGACTTCTATTAGTTGGGATAACATTATTTACTAGCACTTACCGAAGCACTTCAATGGTCTATTTGGAGTTTCTTTCTTACTCACAACAAAAATTGACATCTATCTCGTGTGTGCTGCCTTGCGTTATCACCATTCTCATCGCGCGTACTTCGAGTTCACGAACAGCGTGCTACCAACATAGAGGTGAATAAAACTTCCTGTACATTCTTATTCTTATATTATTTGGTTTGCTGTCTGTACTATGCACTATGTTTGTAACTGGATGCATGGGTAAAGCCGCTTCTCGTGCTTTTGGTTAAGCAGTTCTTGCGCTGTGACTTCTATTAGTTGGGATAACATCATTTACTAGCACTTACCCAAGCACTTCAATGGTCTATGTGGAGTTTCTTTCTTACTGATAACAAAAATTGACATCTATCTCGCGTGTCCTGCCTTGCATTATCACCATTCTCTTCGCGCATACTTCGAGTTCACGAACAGCGTGCTACCATAATAGAGGTGAATAAAGCTTCCTGTACATTCATATTCATATATTATTTGGTTTGCTGTCTGTACAATGCACTATGTTTGTAACTGGATGCATGGGTAAGGCCGCTTCTCGTGCTTTCGGTGAGGCGGTTCTTGCGCTGTGACTTCTATTAGTTCGAATAACATCATTTACTAGCACGTACCCAAGCACTTCAATGGTCTATGTGGAGTTTCTTTCTTACTCACAACAAAAATTGACATCTATCTCGCGTGTCCTGCCTTGCATAATCACCTTCTCATCGCGCGTACTTCGAGCTCACGAACAGCGTGCTACCATCATAGAGGTGAATAAAACTTTCTGTACATTCATATTCATATACTTTATTTGGTTTGCTGTCTGTACTATGCACTAAGTTTGTAACTGGATGCATGGGTAAGGCCACTTCTCGTGCTTTCGGTTAAGCGGTTCTTGCGCTGTGACTTCCATTAGTTGGGATAACATCATTTACTAGCACGTACCCAAGCACTTCAATGGTCTATGTGGAGTTTCTTACTCACAACAAAAATTGACATCTATCTCGCGTGTCCTCCCTTGCATTATCACCATTCTCATCGCGCGTACTTCGAGTTCACGAACAGCGTGCTACCATCATAGAGGTGAATAAAACTTTCTGTACACTCATATTCATATATTATTTGGTTTGCTGTGCGTACTATGCACTATGTTTGTAACTGGATGAATGGGTAAGGCCGCTTCTCGTGCTTTCGGTTAAGCGGTTCTTGCGCTGTGACTTCTATTAGTTGGGATAAACTAGCACGTACCCAAGCACTTCAATGGTCTATTTGGAGTTTCTTTCTTACTCACAACAAAAATTGACATCTATCTCGTGTGTCCTGCCTTGCGTTATGACCATTCTCATCGCGCGTACTTCGAGTTCACGAACAGCGTGCTACCATAATAGAGGTGAATAAAACTTTCTGTATATTCATATTCATATAATATTTGGTTTGCCGTCTGTACTATGCACTATGTTTGTAACTGGATGCATGGGTAAGGCCGCTTCTCGTGCTTTCGGTTAAGAGGGTCTTGCGCTGTGACTTCTATTAGTTGGGATAACAATTTACTAGCACTTACCCAAGTACTTCAATGGTCTATGTGGAGTTTCTTTGTTACTCACAACAAAGATTGACATCTATCTCGCGTGTCCTGCCTTGCGTTATCACCATTCTCATCGCGCGTACTTCGAGTTCACGAACAGCGTGCTACCCTCTTAGAGGTGAACAAAACTTTCTGTACATTCATATTCATATATTATTTGGTTTGCTGTCTGTACTATGCACTATGTTTGTAACTGGATGCATGGGTAAGGCCGCTTCTCGTGCTTTCGGTTAAGCGGTTCTTGCGCTGTGACTTCTATTAGTTGAGATAACATCATTTACTAGCACTTACCCAAGCACTTCAATGGTCTATGTGGAGTTTCTTTCTTACTGACAACAAAAATTGACATCTATCTCACGTGTCCTGCCTTGCATTACCACCATTCTCATCGCGCGTTCTTCGAGTTCACGAACAGCGTGCTACCATCATAGAGGTGAATAAAACTTTCTGTACACTCATATTCATATATTTTTTGGTTTGCTGTGCGTACTATGCACTATGTTTGTAACTGGATGCATGGGTAAGGCCGCTTCTCGTGCTTTCGGTTAAGCGGTTCTTGCGCTGTGACTTCTATTATATGGGATAAACTAGCACGTACCCAAGCACTTAAATGGTCTATTTGGAGTTTCTTTCTTACTCACAACAAATATTGACATCTATCTCGCGTGTCCTCCCTTGGATTATCACCATTCTCATCGCGCGTACTTCGAGTTCACGAACAGCGTGCTACCATCATAGAGGTGAATAAAACTTTCTGTACATTCATATTCATATATAATTTGGTTTGCTGTCTGTACTATGCACTATGTTTGTAACTGGATGCATGGGTAAGGCCGCTTCTCGTGCTTTCGGTTAAGCAGTTCTTGCGCTGTGACTTCTATTAGTTGGGATAACATCATTTACTAGCACTTACCCAACATTTCAATGGTCTATTTCGAGTTTCTTTCTTACTCACAACAAAAATTGACATCTATCTCGCGTGTCCTGTCTTGCATTATCACCAATCTCATCGCGCGTACTTCAAGTTCACGAACAGCCTGCTACCATAATACAGGTGAATAAAACTTCCTGAACATTCTTATTCTTATATTATTCGGTTTGCTGTCTGTACTATGCATTATGTTTGTAACTGGATGCATGGGTAAGGCCGCTTCTCGTGCTTTCGGTTAAGCGGTTCTTGCGCTGTGACTTCTATTAGTTGGGATAACATCATTTACTAGCACTTACCCAAGCACTTCAATGGTCTATGTGGAGTTTCTTTCTTACTGACAACAAAAATTGACATCTATGTCGCGTGTCCTGCCTTGCATTATCACCATTCTCTTCGCGCGTACTTCGAGTTCACGAACAGCGTGCTACCATAATAGAGGTGAAGTTTGAAGTTTGAAGTTTGAAGTTTATTATTATTAACAGACTGGCGATACATAAAATGAAGAAGACGTTTTACAGACTAGGGTCCCATAGTCCGAAGACTGTAGGGGGACCCACGATGAAGAAAGCATGTAAACAAGTGCAAAGGCAAATGGCAAGACAATGTAATAATAACAAAACAATGCTATAAAGCAACTATAGAAAAATAACGAAGCGATAAAACATAGTAATAATCACAACTTCAACAAATACAATCGCTAAGTCAAAATGCAAAAAGGACAACATAGAATAATTTATAGTGATAGAAGATATAATTTCAAAGTTTTTTTGAATGTATACAAGTTGGATAGAGACTTTATATTTGGTGGAATAGAGTTCCATAATGAAATAGCTGTGAATGACAAAGACTTTATGCCGTAATTAGTGCAAACTCGGGGTAGTAATAAATTTCGCTCCAATGCGAAGCGAGTGCGGTTAGTGTTTATCAATAAGTCACAGTTGATGAGGTCGAAGGGTAGCCGACGGTGAATTATATTAAAGAACAAACAAGTACAATGAAATTCAAATAACCTACTAATACACAGAATATTGTATTGTCTAAGCAAAGAAATAGCGTTCGAACGACGAGGGCTGAAAGTGATAATGCGGATTGCTTGGTTCTGTATATGTTGTACAGATGAGATGTACGAGTGATAGGTGTTGGCCCAGGTAATTATGCCATAGTTAAAATGACTATGAATAAATGAGAAGTAGAGCGATAGTAATGCATTAGTGGAAAAATATGGCCTAGCTTTAATCAATGCACGAATACCAAAAGCAGTCTTTTTCTTTATTTCTAATAAGTGTAGACCAAAATTAAGGGTTATGTCTAAACGTACACCGAGAAAAGAAACAGTATCACAAGCATGGATAGTATTAGGACCCATAGTTATAGCAGCAGATGTTAACAAATGTTTATGAGCAGACCTGAAAACCATGAACTGAGTTTTAGAGGGGTTTATCGTTAGATCATTGTTGTTGCACCATAAAACTACATCGCTGAGTACAGAGTTTAGTTTTGATATTAAAGATGGAACTGTTTTGGCCTTACATGATACTGTGGTGTCGTCAGCGTACAAAACACAATGTGCAGAGCAAATGACGTCAGGGAGATCATTAATATAAATAATGAATAGGAGGGGGCCAAGAATGGACCCCTGCGGAACACCTTGATTGGTAATCTTAATGTTAGAGTAAGAGCCACCTGTAAAGACCACATTTTTTCGGTTAAACAGGTAACTTTTCAGAAAATTTAAAGCTGGTCCAGTAATACCATAAGAATCTAACTTATTGAAAAGAATGGAGTGATTGAGCGTGTCAAAGGCTTTAGTTAAATCCAAAAAGACTGAACCCGAGAAGTTACCAGTATCAATGGAATGTTTGATGAAGTCTGTCAAAGAAAGCAGAGCAAGGTTAGTGGAGCTTCCATGACGAAAACCAAACTGGGAAGGTTTTATAACATTAAATTTCGAAAGGTAAGAACTAAGACGCTTTACAAACAGTTGTTCAATTAGTTTACTTAATGATGGAAGAATAGAGATAGGCCTATAATTTTTAATATCATCTTTATCGCCTTTCTTGAAAATTGGTATAATTTTTGCACGCTTTAATGAGTCAGGAAAAGAACCTTTAGAAAAAATGAGATTGATTATATGGGTTAAGGGCTGAGAAATTATATGAGCCACCATCTTTAAATGGTGTGCACAAATGTTATCCAGACCGGGAGAAGTATTTTTAAGATTACGAATAGCTGATACTATTTCGTCAGAGGAAGAGGGAAAGAGAAAAAATGAGTGAGGTAAGCGCGGCAAACTAGGTGAAGGAACATTTTTTGAGGAATTGGATGACGAACAAAAATACTCAGAAAACGCATTAGCAATGTCGTCAGAGTGACAATAAGTAGCGTTATGGTGAATGATTTTCGTTATGGGCGAGTTAATTGTAGGCGAATTCAAGAATTCATTGAGCAGTTTCCACTGTTTTTTATGATTATTTTTGTTCTTTATAAATTCCTCATTATAATAGCATTTCTTGGCAAGTTTTAGCAAAGAGTTAAGAGTATTACAGTAACTTTTATAGCGAAGTGCCAAGGCGATATTAAAGGGTTGTCTCTTAACTTTCCTATAGAGGTTATCCTTCTTTCTGAGACTGGTTAATAAGGCAGATGTCATCCAAGGGCTTTGAGGCTCTTGGTATTTCTTGTTATAAGCAATAGTGTGAGTACTAGAAGAAACAGCTTCTGAGAATAAAGAAGAAAATGTATCAACCGCTGATTGTGGATCAGCTTGCGAGCTAACTTTGGACCAGTCACAGTTTGAAATTGCACTGATGAAATTGTCTTTGTCAAATCGCAGTGCAGTAAAAATTGTGTTGATTTGAGTTATAGGGCTATCAAATGTGATGAAGATGGGATAATGATCGGTAATATCGACATCAACCACCCCGGACACTCTAGGATTAAAGTTACAAAAAGCATGATCCAAAAGAGTGTTAGAGCCACGTGGGTTGGATCTAGTGTACGAATCGATGAGGCACGTTAACCCGTACCCTAGAAGGCAATCATTATAGGCACTTGTAGTTCTTGAATGAGAATCTAATAGGTTAATGTTGATATCGCCTACCAACAATACATTTTTGTTCTCCATTGATAGAGTGTTCAGGACAGTCTCAAGAGCCGATAAGAACTGGATAAATGAGGAGGAAGGTGAGCGATAGATGCAAGCGAGTATTAAATTTTTTTGATTATGAGTAACCTGTGGCTGTTCAATTTCTATCCAAACTGATTCGCAATAGGGGATGGTAATATGAAGGTCCAATCTGCGAATATAATTAATGCCAGAAGAAATGAAAATGGCTGAGCCACCATAGTTGTCAGATGCACGATGACAGTATTCAGATTTGTACGACGTAAAACCATATAGATTAGCATCCACATCGGAAAGCCAGGTTTCTGATATACATATAAATGAAAAAGAGTGTCTGGTAGAGTGAATGAAACTATTAATGTTGTCGTGATTCCTTCGCAAGCTACGTGCATTGAAATGAACTAGAGAGCGTTGATTGTCAGATAGAAACGAAATAAATTCTTCAGCAGAAAAGGACATGATTGACAAGTACTCGTCAAGGACAAAAAAAAATTAGAAAAAGAGAGAGAGAGAGAGAATTGTCCCTAGAATCGATAACACGCGACTTAGTTGAAAACCCGAAGGTCGTTCTCAGACTTTAAGATGAACACTTTGCTGCTGCTAGTCTGACGAGCCTTAATCTGGCAGTTGTCCGTCCATAAAAACTGCCAGCTCTTCTCCTTCTTAAGAGCTAGTGCCTTAGAAAACAAGCGTTTGTTCTCGACAGTAAGGTGATCATTAACGAACACAGCAGCATCAGTGGAACCAGAAAAGCCAATTTGGCCAGTACGTAGACGGGCTTTGCGAGCCCTACGAACAAACTCGCCTTTCTTCTCGCGGCAACAAAAGCGAGCGATAATGTTCTTCTCCTTAGACTTTGTGGCCACACGATGGACAACGTCCAAGTCAGAGGGAGAAACAGAGCAGCCGATGGCATTGCCAATGGTTTTCACGATTGCAAGGCAATCTTCATTTTGCGTGACCGGAACACCCTTTATCTCAACATTATTCAGTCGAGAATACTGTTCTAGATCAGCAACTTTTTTTTCCAACGCCTCATTTTTTGCGGAGAGTGCGCGGTTCGCAGTCACCAGCTCGTCCTGCCTCACCCTCATGTCATCAAAAACATCACTTAAGTGCTGAACACTTTCCGCCAGAGTTGCGCATTGATCAAGGCCGAGTTCATGTAGCTTGTTAGAACACTTAGAAACAAGGTCTGCAACCACACGTTCAAGCCTACCATCGAACAGACTTTCGAGCGCGTCTATTCGCTTAGCAAGCTCGGTATTAGTAGGCATAGTGCAGTATACAATGTAACAACTTGGCAAAAGCAGCAGTCACGGCTAAGAATTAAAAAGAAATAAGAAAAGACAACTTGAATACCACAAACCTGCACAAAGAATGCGTAGTTTTTAGATGCGAGTCAACCAGCCGTAACGCTGCTTGCCAAATGAAGACGAAGCACTTGCGACGTCCTTATATAGGCCTGAAGGGGCAGGCACCAAGCGCTGCTCGGTAACAGATCTCGTGGCAGCACGATAAATGCGGGCGTCGGATCTCGTCGATGAATTCAACGATAAAAACGCTGATTCGAAGAGCAGACTGCGCCGGCGCACTAAATCCTGTCGAAAACCACGCTGGCCCAGAAGAAACAGGCCGCTACGGCAGCGACGGGAACAGGCTGCGACGGAAACTTGCTGAAAATCTGCACAAAGAATGCGTAGTTTTTAGATGCGAGTCAACCAGCCGTAACGCTGCTTGCCAAATGAAGACGAAGCACTTGCGACGTCCTTATATAGGCCTGAAGGGGCAGGCACCAAGCGCTGCTCGGTAACAGATCTCGTGGCAGCACGATAAATGCGGGCGTCGGATCTCGTCGATGAATTCAACGATAAAAACGCTGATTCGAAGAGCAGACTGCGCCGGCGCACTAAATCCTGTCGAAAACCACGCTGGCCCAGAAGAAACAGGCCGCTACGGCAGCGACGGGAACAGGCTGCGACGGAAACTTGCTGAAAATCTGCACAAAGAATGCGTAGTTTTTAGATGCGAGTCAACCAGCCGTAACGCTGCTTGCCAAAATAAAACTTCCTGTACATTCTTATTCATATATTATTTTGTTTATTGTCTGTACTATGCACTATGTAGTTAACTGGATGCATGGGTAAGGCCGCTTCTCGTGCTTTCGGTTAAGCGGTTCTTGCGCTGTGACTTCTATTAGTTGGGATAACATCATTTACTAGCAAGTACCCAAGCACTTTAATGGTCTATGTGGAGATTCTTTCTTACAACAAAAATTGACATCTATCTCGCGTGTCCTCCCTTGCATTATCACCATTCTCATCGTGCGTACTTCGAGTTCACGAACAGCGTGCTACCATCATAGAGGTAAATAAAACTTTCTGTACATTCATATTCATATATTATTTGGTTTGCTGTCTGTACTATGCACTATGTTTGTAACTGGATGCATGGGTAAGGCCGCTTCTCGTGCTTTCGATGAGGCGGTTCTTGCGCTGTGACTTCCATTAGTTGGGATAACATCATTTACTAGCACGTACCCAAGCACTTCAATGGTCTATGTGGAGTTTCTTTCTTACTCACAACAAAAAGTGACATCTATCTCGCGTGTCCTGCCTTGCATTATCACCATTCTCATCGCGCGTACTTCGAGTTCACGAACAGCGTGCTACCATCATAGAGGTGAATAAAACTTTCTGTACATTCATATTCATATATTATTTGGTTTTCTGTCTCTACTATGCACTATGTTTGTAATTGAAGGCATGGGTAAAGCCTCTTCGCGTGCTTTCGGTTAAGCAGTGCTTGCGCTGTGACTTCTATTAGTTGGGATAACATTATTTACTAGCACTTACCGAAGCACTTCAATGGTCTATTTGGAGTTTCTTTCTTACTCACAACAAAAATTGACATCTATCTCGTGTGTGCTGCCTTGCGTTATCACCATTCTCATCGCGCGTACTTCGAGTTCACGAACAGCGTGCTACCAACATAGAGGTGAATAAAACTTCCTGTACATTCTTATTCTTATATTATTTGGTTTGCTGTCTGTACTATGCACTATGTTTGTAACTGGATGCATGGGTAAAGCCGCTTCTCGTGCTTTTGGTTAAGCAGTTCTTGCGCTGTGACTTCTATTAGTTGGGATAACATCATTTACTAGCACTTACCCAAGCACTTCAATGGTCTATGTGGAGTTACTTTCTTACTGATAACAAAAATTGACATCTATCTCGCGTGTCCTGCCTTGCATTATCACCATTCTCTTCGCGCATACTTCGAGTTCACGAACAGCGTGCTACCATAATAGAGGTGAATAAAGCTTCCTGTACATTCATATTCATATATTATTTGGTTTGCTGTCTGTACAATGCACTATGTTTGTAACTGGATGCATGGGTAAGGCCGCTTCTCGTGCTTTCGGTGAGGCGGTTCTTGCGCTGTGACTTCTATTAGTTCGAATAACATCATTTACTAGCACGTACCCAAGCACTTCAATGGTCTATGTGGAGTTTCTTTCTTACTCACAACAAAAATTGACATCTATCTCGCGTGTCCTGCCTTGCATAATCACCTTCTCATCGCGCGTACTTCGAGCTCACGAACAGCGTGCTACCATCATAGAGGTGAATAAAACTTTCTGTACATTCATATTCATATACTTTATTTGGTTTGCTGTCTGTACTATGCACTAAGTTTGTAACTGGATGCATGGGTAAGGCCACTTCTCGTGCTTTCGGTTAAGCGGTTCTTGCGCTGTGCCTTCTATTAGTTGGGATAACATCATTTACTAGCACTTACCCAAGCACTTCAATGGTCTATGTGGAGTTTGTTTCTTACTGACAACAAAAATTGACATCTATCTCGCGTGCCCTGCCTTGCATTATCACCATTCTCATCGCGCGTACTTCGAGTTCACGAACAGCGTGCTACCATCACAGAGGTGAATAAAACTTCCTGTACATTCTTATTCATATATTATTTGGTTTGCTGTCTGTACTATGCACTATGTAGTTAACTGGATGCATGGGTAAGGCCGCTTCTCGTGCTTTCGGTTAAGCGGTTCTTGCGCTGTGACATCTATTAGTTGGGATAACATCATTTACTAGCAAGTACCCAAGCACTTCAATGGTCTATGTGGAGTTTCTTACTCACAACAAAAATTGACATCTATCTCGCGTGTCCTCCCTTGCATTATCACCATTCTCATCGCGCGTACTTCGAGTTCACGAACAGCGTGCTACCATCATAGAGGTGAATAAAACTTTCTGTACACTCATATTCATATATTATTTGGTTTGCTGTGCGTACTATGCACTATGTTTGTAACTGGATGCATGGGTAAGGCCGCTTCTCGTGCTTTCGGTTAAGCGGTTCTTGCGCTGTGACTTCTATTAGTTGGGATAAACTAGCACGTACCCAAGCACTTCAATGGTCTATTTGGAGTTTCTTTCTTACTCACAACAAAAATTGACATCTATCTCGTGTGTCCTGCCTTGCGTTATGACCATTCTCATCGCGCGTACTTCGAGTTCACGAACAGCGTGCTACCATAATAGAGGTGAATAAAACTTTCTGTATATTCATATTCATATAATATTTGGTTTGCCGTCTGTACTATGCACTATGTTTGTAACTGGATGCATGGGTAAGGCCGCTTCTCGTGCTTTCGGTTAAGAGGGTCTTGCGCTGTGACTTCTATTAGTTGGGATAACAATTTACTAGCACTTACCCAAGTACTTCAATGGTCTATGTGGAGTTTCTTTGTTACTCACAACAAAGATTGACATCTATCTCGCGTGTCCTGCCTTGCATTATCACCATTCTCATCGCGCGTACTTCGAGTTCACGAACAGCGTGCTACCCTCTTAGAGGTGAACAAAACTTTCTGTACATTCATATTCATATATTATTTGGTTTGCTGTCTGTACTATGCACTATGTTTGTAACTGGATGCATGGGTAAGGCCGCTTCTCGTGCTTTCGGTTAAGCGGTTCTTGCGCTGTGACTTCTATTAGTTGAGATAACATCATTTACTAGCACTTACCCAAGCACTTCAATGGTCTATGTGGAGTTTCTTTCTTACTGACAACAAAAATTGACATCTATCTCACGTGTCCTGCCTTGCATTACCACCATTCTCATCGCGCGTTCTTCGAGTTCACGAACAGCGTGCTACCATCATAGAGGTGAATAAAACTTTCTGTACACTCATATTCATATATTTTTTGGTTTGCTGTGCGTACTATGCACTATGTTTGTAACTGGATGCATGGGTAAGGCCGCTTCTCGTGCTTTCGGTTAAGCGGTTCTTGCGCTGTGACTTCTATTAGTTGGGATAAACTAGCACGTACCCAAGCACTTAAATGGTCTATTTGGAGTTTCTTTCTTACTCACAACAAATATTGACATCTATCTCGCGTGTCCTCCCTTGCATTATCACCATTCTCATCGCGCGTACTTCGAGTTCACGAACAGCGTGCTACCATCATAGAGGTGAATAAAACTTTCTGTACATTCATATTCATATATAATTTGGTTTGCTGTCTGTACTATGCACTATGTTTGTAACTGGATGCATGGGTAAGGCCGCTTCTCGTGCTTTCGGTTAAGCAGTTCTTGCGCTGTGACTTCTATTAGTTGGGATAACATCATTTACTAGCACTTACCCAACATTTCAATGGTCTATTTCGAGTTTCTTTCTTACTCACAACAAAAATTGACATCTATCTCGCGTGTCCTGTCTTGCATTATCACCAATCTCATCGCGCGTACTTCAAGTTCACGAACAGCCTGCTACCATAATACAGGTGAATAAAACTTCCTGAACATTCTTATTCTTATATTATTCGGTTTGCTGTCTGTACTATGCATTATGTTTGTAACTGGATGCATGGGTAAGGCCGCTTCTCGTGCTTTCGGTTAAGCGGTTCTTGCGCTGTGACTTCTATTAGTTGGGATAACATCATTTACTAGCACTTACCCAAGCACTTCAATGGTCTATGTGGAGTTTCTTTCTTACTGACAACAAAAATTGACATCTATCTCGCGTGTCCTGCCTTGCATTATCACCATTCTCTTCGCGCGTACTTCGAGTTCACGAACAGCGTGCTACCATAATAGAGGTGAATAAAACTTCCTGTACATTCTTATTCATATATTATTTTGTTTATTGTCTGTACTATGCACTATGTAGTTAACTGGATGCATGGGTAAGGCCGCTTCTCGTGCTTTCGGTTAAGCGGTTCTTGCGCTGTGACTTCTATTAGTTGGGATAACATCATTTACTAGAAAGTACCCAAGCACTTTAATGGTCTATGTGGAGATTCTTTCTTACAACAAAAATTGACATCTATCTCGCGTGTCCTCCCTTGCATTATCACCATTCTCATCGTGCGTACTTCGAGTTCACGAACAGCGTGCTACCATCATAGAGGTAAATAAAACTTTCTGTACATTCATATTCATCTATTATTTGGTTTGCTGTCTGTACTATGCACTATGTTTGTAACTGGATGCATGGGTAAGGCCGCTTCTCGTGCTTTCGATGAGGCGGTTCTTGCGCTGTGACTTCCATTAGTTGGGATAACATCATTTACTAGCACGTACCCAAGCACTTCAATGGTCTATGTGGAGTTTCTTTCTTACTCACAACAAAAAGTGACATCTATCTCGCGTGTCCTGCCTTGCATTATCACCATTCTCATCGCGCGTACTTCGAGTTCACGAACAGCGTGCTACCATCATAGAGGTGAATAAAACTTTCTGTACATTCATATTCATATATTATTTGGTTTGCTGTCTGTACTATGCACTATGTTTGTAATTGAAGGCATGGGTAAGGCCTCTTCGCGTGCTTTCGGTTAAGCGGTGCTTGCGCTGTGACTTCTATTAGTTGGGATAACATCATTTACTAGCACTTACCCAAGCACTTCAATTGTCTATGTGGAGTTTCTTACTGACAACAAAAATTGACATCTATCTCGCGTGTCCTGCCTTGCATTATCACCATTCTTATCGCGCGTACTTCGAGTTCACGAACAGCGTGCTACCATCATAGAGGTGAATAAAACTTCCTGAACATTCTTATTCTTATATTATTTGGTTTGCTGTCTGTACTATGCATTATGTTTGTAACTGGATGCATGGGTAAGGCCGCTTCTCGTGCTTTCGGTTAAGCGGTTCTTGCGCTGTGACTTCTATTAGTTGGGATAACATCATTTACTAGCACTTACCCAAGCACTTCAATGGTCTATGTGGAGTTTCTTTCTTACTGATAAAAAAATTGACATCTATCTCGCGTGTCCTGCCTTGCATTATCACCATTCTCATCGCGCGTACTTCGAGTTCACGAACAGCGTGCTACCATAATAGAGGTGAACAAAACTTTCTGTACATTCATATTCATATATTATTGGGTTTGCTGTCTGTACTATGCACTATGTTTGTAACTGGATGCATGGGTAAGGCCGCTTCTCGTGCTTTCGGTTAGGCGGTTCTTGCGCTGTGACTTCTATTAGTTGAGATAACATCATTTACTAGCACTTACCCAAGCACTTCAATGGTCTATGTGGAGTTTCTTTCTTACTGACAACAAAAATTGACATCTATCTGACGTGTCCTGCCTTGCATTATCACCATTCTCATCGCGCGTTCTTCGAGTTCACGAACAGCGTGCTACCATCATAGAGGTGAATAAAACTTTCTGTACATTCGTATTCATATATATTATTTGGTTTGCTGTCTGTACTGTGCAGTTTGTTTGTAACTGGATGCATGGGTAAGGCCGCTTCTCGTGCTTTCGGTTAAGCAGTTCTTGCGCTGTGACTTCTATTAGTTGGGATAATATCATTTACTAGCACTTACCCAACATTTCAATGGTCTATTTGGAGTTTCTTTCTTACTCACAACAAAAATTGACATCTATCTCGCGTGTCCTGTCTTGCATTATCACCAATCTCATAGCGCGTACTTCGAGTTCACGAACAGCCTGCTACCATAATACAGGTGAATAAAACTTTCTGTACATGCATATTCATATAATATTTGGTTTGCTGTCTGTACTATGCACTATGTAACTGGATGCATGGGTAAGGCCGCTTCTCAAGCTTTCGGTTAAGCGGTTCTTGCGCTGTGACTTCTATTGGGATACCATCATTTACTAGCACGTACCCAAGCACTTCAATGGTCTATTTGGAGTTTCTTTCTTACTCCCAAACAAAAATTGACACTTATCTCGTGTGTCCTGCCTTGCGTTATCACCATTCTCATCGCGCGTACTTCGAGTTCATGAACAGTGTGCTACCATAATAGAGGTGAATAAAACTTTCTGTACATTCATATTCATATAATATTTGGTTTGCTGTCTGTACTATGCACAAATTTGTAACTGGATGCATGGGTAAGGCCGCTTCTCGTGCTTTCGGTTAAGCGGTTCTTGCGCTGTGACTTCTATTAGTTGGGATAACATCATTTACTAGCACGTACCCAAGCACTTTAATGGTCTATTTGGAGTTTCTTTGTTACTCACAACAAAAATTGACATCTATCTCGCGTGTCCTCTCTTGCATTATCACCATTCTCATCGCGCGTACTTCGAGTTCACGAACATCGTGCTACCATCATAGAGGTGAATAAAACTTTCTTTACATTCATATTCATATATTATTTGGTTTGCTGTGTGTAACATGCACTATGTTTTTAACTGGATGCATGGGTAAGGCCGCTTCTCGTGCTTTCGGTTAAGCGGTTCTTGCGCTGTGACTTCTATTAGTTGGGATAACATCATTTACTAGCACGTACCCAAGCACTTCAATGGTCTATGTGGAGTTTCTTTCTTACTGACAACAAAAAATGACATCTATCTCGCGTGTCCTGCCTTGCATTATCACCATTCTCATCGCGCGTACTTCGAGTTCACGAACAGCGTGCTACCATAATAGAGGTGAATAAAACTTTCTGTACATTCGTATTCATATATTTTATTTGGTTTGCTGTCTGTACTGTGCAGTTTGTTTGTAACTGGATGCATGGGTAAGGCCGCTTCTCGTGCTTTCGGTTAAGCAGTTCTTGCGCTGTGACTTCTATTAGTTGGGATGACATCATTTACTAGCACTTACCCAACATTTCAATGGTCTATTTGGAGTTTCTTTCTTACTCACAACAAAAATTGACATCTATCTCGCGTGTCCTGTCTTGCATTATCACCAATCTCATCGCGCGTACTTCGAGTTCACGAACAGCCTGCTACCATAATACAGGTGAATAAAACTTTCTGTACATTCATATTCATATATTATTTGGTTTGCTGTCTGTACTATGCACTATGTAACTGGATGCATGGGTAAGGCCGCTTCTCAAGCTTTCGGTTAAGCGGTTCTTGCGCTGTGACTTCTATTAGTTGGGATAACATCATTTACTAGCACTTACCCAAGCACTTCAATGGTCTATGTGGAGTTTCTTTCTTACTCACAACAAAAATTGACATCTATCTCGCGTGTCCTGCCTTGCATTATAACCATTCTCATCGCACGTACTTCGAGTTCACGAACAGCGTGCTACCATCATAGAGGTGAATAAAACTTTCTGTACATTCATATTCATATATTATTTGGTTTGCTCTCTGTACTATGCATTATGTTTGTAACTGGATGCATGGGTAAGGCCGCTTCTCGTGCTTTCGATTAAGCGGTTCTCGCGCTGTGACTTCTATTAGTTGGGATAACATCATTTACTAGCACGTACCCAAGCACTTAAATGGTCTATTTGGAGTTTCTTTCTTACTCACAACAAATATTGACATCTATCTCGCGTGTCCTCCCTTGCATTATCACCATTCTCATCGCGCGTACTTCGAGTTCACGAACAGCGTGCTACCATCATAGAGGTGAATAAAACTTTCTGTACATTCATATTCATATATAATTTGGTTTGCTGTCTGTACTATGCACTATGTTTGTAACTGGATGCATGGGTAAGGCCGCTTCTCGTGCTTTCGGTTAAGCAGTTCTTGCGCTGTGACTTCTATTAGTTGGGATAACATCATTTACTAGCACTTACCCAACATTTCAATGGTCTATTTCGAGTTTCTTTCTTACTCACAACAAAAATTGACATCTATCTCGCGTGTCCTGTCTTGCATTATCACCAATCTCATCGCGCGTACTTCAAGTTCACGAACAGCCTGCTACCATAATACAGGTGAATAAAACTTCCTGAACATTCTTATTCTTATATTATTCGGTTTGCTGTCTGTACTATGCATTATGTTTGTAACTGGATGCATGGGTAAGGCCGCTTCTCGTGCTTTCGGTTAAGCGGTTCTTGCGCTGTGACTTCTATTAGTTGGGATAACATCATTTACTAGCACTTACCCAAGCACTTCAATGGTCTATGTGGAGTTTCTTTCTTACTGACAACAAAAATTGACATCTATCTCGCGTGTCCTGCCTTGCATTATCACCATTCTCTTCGCGCGTACTTCGAGTTCACGAACAGCGTGCTACCATAATAGAGGTGAATAAAACTTCCTGTACATTCTTATTCATATATTATTTTGTTTATTGTCTGTACTATGCACTATGTAGTTAACTGGATGCATGGGTAAGGCCGCTTCTCGTGCTTTCGGTTAAGCGGTTCTTGCGCTGTGACTTCTATTAGTTGGGATAACATCATTTACTAGCAAGTACCCAAGCACTTTAATGGTCTATGTGGAGATTCTTTCTTACAACAAAAATTGACATCTATCTCGCGTGTCCTCCCTTGCATTATCACCATTCTCATCGTGCGTACTTCGAGTTCACGAACAGCGTGCTACCATCATAGAGGTAAATAAAACTTTCTGTACATTCATATTCATCTATTATTTGGTTTGCTGTCTGTACTATGCACTATGTTTGTAACTGGATGCATGGGTAAGGCCGCTTCTCGTGCTTTCGATGAGGCGGTTCTTGCGCTGTGACTTCCATTAGTTGGGATAACATCATTTACTAGCACGTACCCAAGCACTTCAATGGTCTATGTGGAGTTTCTTTCTTACTCACAACAAAAAGTGACATCTATCTCGCGTGTCCTGCCTTGCATTATCACCATTCTCATCGCGCGTACTTCGAGTTCACGAACAGCGTGCTACCATCATAGAGGTGAATAAAACTTTCTGTACATTCATATTCATATATTATTTGGTTTGCTGTCTGTACTATGCACTATGTTTGTAATTGAAGGCATGGGTAAGGCCTCTTCGCGTGCTTTCGGTTAAGCGGTGCTTGCGCTGTGACTTCTATTAGTTGGGATAACATCATTTACTAGCACTTACCCAAGCACTTCAATTGTCTATGTGGAGTTTCTTACTGACAACAAAAATTGACATCTATCTCGCGTGTCCTGCCTTGCATTATCACCATTCTTATCGCGCGTACTTCGAGTTCACGAACAGCGTGCTACCATCATAGAGGTGAATAAAACTTCCTGAACATTCTTATTCTTATATTATTTGGTTTGCTGTCTGTACTATGCATTATGTTTGTAACTGGATGCATGGGTAAGGCCGCTTCTCGTGCTTTCGGTTAAGCGGTTCTTGCGCTGTGACTTCTATTAGTTGGGATAACATCATTTACTAGCACTTACCCAAGCACTTCAATGGTCTATGTGGAGTTTCTTTCTTACTGATAAAAAAATTGACATCTATCTCGCGTGTCCTGCCTTGCATTATCACCATTCTCATCGCGCGTACTTCGAGTTCACGAACAGCGTGCTACCATAATAGAGGTGAACAAAACTTTCTGTACATTCATATTCATATATTATTGGGTTTGCTGTCTGTACTATGCACTATGTTTGTAACTGGATGCATGGGTAAGGCCGCTTCTCGTGCTTTCGGTTAGGCGGTTCTTGCGCTGTGACTTCTATTAGTTGAGATAACATCATTTACTAGCACTTACCCAAGCACTTCAATGGTCTATGTGGAGTTTCTTTCTTACTGACAACAAAAATTGACATCTATCTGACGTGTCCTGCCTTGCATTATCACCATTCTCATCGCGCGTTCTTCGAGTTCACGAACAGCGTGCTACCATCATAGAGGTGAATAAAACTTTCTGTACATTCGTATTCATATATATTATTTGGTTTGCTGTCTGTACTGTGCAGTTTGTTTGTAACTGGATGCATGGGTAAGGCCGCTTCTCGTGCTTTCGGTTAAGCAGTTCTTGCGCTGTGACTTCTATTAGTTGGGATAATATCATTTACTAGCACTTACCCAACATTTCAATGGTCTATTTGGAGTTTCTTTCTTACTCACAACAAAAATTGACATCTATCTCGCGTGTCCTGTCTTGCATTATCACCAATCTCATAGCGCGTACTTCGAGTTCACGAACAGCCTGCTACCATAATACAGGTGAATAAAACTTTCTGTACATGCATATTCATATAATATTTGGTTTGCTGTCTGTACTATGCACTATGTAACTGGATGCATGGGTAAGGCCGCTTCTCAAGCTTTCGGTTAAGCGGTTCTTGCGCTGTGACTTCTATTGGGATACCATCATTTACTAGCACGTACCCAAGCACTTCAATGGTCTATTTGGAGTTTCTTTCTTACTCCCAAACAAAAATTGACACTTATCTCGTGTGTCCTGCCTTGCGTTATCACCATTCTCATCGCGCGTACTTCGAGTTCATGAACAGTGTGCTACCATAATAGAGGTGAATAAAACTTTCTGTACATTCATATTCATATAATATTTGGTTTGCTGTCTGTACTATGCACAAATTTGTAACTGGATGCATGGGTAAGGCCGCTTCTCGTGCTTTCGGTTAAGCGGTTCTTGCGCTGTGACTTCTATTAGTTGGGATAAC
Source organism: Rhipicephalus microplus (assembly GCF_043290135.1). Taxonomy (NCBI): domain Eukaryota; kingdom Metazoa; phylum Arthropoda; class Arachnida; order Ixodida; family Ixodidae; genus Rhipicephalus; species Rhipicephalus microplus. Next base: position 36,483,116 of record NW_027464586.1, read on the forward strand.
ATCATTTACTAGCACGTACCCAAGCACTTTAATGGTCTATTTGGAGTTTCTTTGTTACTCACAACAAAAATTGACATCTATCTCGCGTGTCCTCTCTTGCATTATCACCATTCTCATCGCGCGTACTTCGAGTTCACGAACATCGTGCTACCATCATAGAGGTGAATAAAACTTTCTTTACATTCATATTCATATATTATTTGGTTTGCTGTGTGTAACATGCACTATGTTTTTAACTGGATGCATGGGTAAGGCCGCTTCTCGTGCTTTCGGTTAAGCGGTTCTTGCGCTGTGACTTCTATTAGTTGGGATAACATCATTTACTAGCACTTACTCAAGCACTTCAATGGTCTATGTGGAGTTTCTTTCTTACTCACAACAAAAATTGACATCTATCTCGCGTGTCCTGCCTTGCATTATCACCATTCTCATCGCACGTACTTCGAGTTCACGAACAGCGTGCTACCATCAGAGAGGTGAATAAAACTTTCTGTACATTCATATTCATATATTATTTGGTTTGCTCTCTGTACTATGCATTATGTTTGTAACTGGATGCATGGGTAAGGCCGCTTCTCGTGCTTTCGATTAAGCGGTTCTCGCGCTGTGACTTCTATTAGTTGGGATAACATCATTTACTAGCACTTACCCAAGCACTTCAATGGTCTATGTGGAGTTTCTTTCTTACTGACAACAAAAAATGACATCTATCTCGCGTGTCCTGCCTTGCATTATCACCATTCTCATCGCGCGTACTTCGAGTTCACGAACAGCGTGCTACCATAATAGAGGTGAATAAAACTTTCTGTACATTCGTATTCATATATTTTATTTGGTTTGCTGTCTGTACTGTGCAGTTTGTTTGTAACTGGATGCATGGGTAAGGCCGCTTCTCGTGCTTTCGGTTAAGCAGTTCTTGCGCTGTGACTTCTATTAGTTGGGATGACATCATTTACTAGCACTTACCCAACATTTCAATGGTCTATTTGGAGTTTCTTTCTTACTCACAACAAAAATTGACATCTATCTCGCGTGTCCTGTCTTGCATTATCACCAATCTCATCGCGCGTACTTCGAGTTCACGAACAGCCTGCTACCATAATACAGGTGAATAAAACTTTCTGTACATTCATATTCATATATTATTTGGTTTGCTGTCTGTACTATGCACTATGTAACTGGATGCATGGGTAAGGCCGCTTCTCAAGCTTTCGGTTAAGCGGTTCTTGCGCTGTGACTTCTATTGGGATACCATCATTTACTAGCACGTACCCAAGCACTTCAATGGTCTATTTGGAGTTTCTTTCTTACTCCCAACAAAAATTGACACTTATCTCGTGTGTCCTGCCTTGCGTTATCACCATTCTCATCGCGCGTACTTCGAGTTCACGAACAGTGTGCTACCATAATAGAGGTGAATAAAACTTTCTGTACATTCATATTCATATAATATTTGGTTTGCTGTCTGTACTATGCACAAATTTGTAACTGGATGCATGGGTAAGGCCGCTTCTCGTGCTTTCGGTTAAGCGGTTCTTGCGCTGTGACTTCTATTAGTTGGGATAACATCATTTACTAGCAAGTACCCAAGCACTTTAATGGTCTATGTGGAGATTCTTTCTTACAACAAAAATTGACATCTATCTCGTGTGTCCTCCCTTGCATTATCACCATTCTCATCGTGCGTACTTCGAGTTCACGAACAGCGTGCTACCATCATAGAGGTGAATAAAACTTCCTGAACATTCTTATTCTTATATTATTTGGTTTGCTGTCTGTACTATGCATTATGTTTGTAACTGGATGCATGGGTAAGGCCGCTTCTCGTGCTTTGGGTTAAGCGGTTCTTGCGCTGTGACTTCGATTAGTTGGGATAACATCATTTACTAGCACTTACCCAAGCACTTCAATGGTCTATGTGGAGTTTCTTTCTTACTGATACAAAAATTGACATCTATCTCGCGTGTCCTGCCTTGCATTATCACCATTCTCATCGCGCGTACTTCGAGTTCACGAACAGCGTGCTACCATAATAGAGGTGAACAAAACTTTCTGTACATTCATATTCATATATTATTGGGTTTGCTGTCTGTACTATGCACTATGTTTGTAACTGGATGCATGGGTAAGGCCGCTTCTCGTGCTTTCGGTTAGGCGGTTCTTGCGCTGTGACTTCTATTAGTTGAGATAACATCATTTACTAGCACTTACCCAAGCACTTAATTGGTCTATGTGGAGTTTCTTTCTTACTGACAACAAAAATTGACATCTATCTGACGTGTCCTGCCTTGCATTATCACCATTCTCATCGCGCGTTCTTCGAGTTCACGAACAGCGTGCTACCATCATAGAGGTGAATAAAACTTTCTGTACATTCGTATTCATATATTTTATTTGGTTTGCTGTCTGTACTGTGCAGTTTGTTTGTAACTGGATGCATGGGTAAGGCCGCTTCTCGTGCTTTCGGTTAAGCAGTTCTTGCGCTGTGACTTCTATTAGTTGGGATAATATCATTTACTAGCACTTACCCAACATTTCAATGGTCTATTTGGAGTTTCTTTCTTACTCACAACAAAAATTGACATCTATCTCGCGTGTCCTGCCTTGCATTATCACCATTCTCATCGCACGTACTTCGAGTTCACGAACAGCGTGCTACCATCATAGAGGTGAATAAAACTTTCTGTACATTCATATTCATATATTATTTGGTTTGCTGTCTGTACTATGCATTATGTTTGTAACTGGATGCATGGGTAAGGCCGCTTCTCGTGCTTTCGGTTAAGCGATTCTTGCGCTGTGACTTCTATTGGGATACCATCATTTACTAGCACGTACCCAAGCACTTCAATGGTCTATTTGGAGTTTCTTTCTTACTCCCAACAAAAATTGACACTTATCTCGTGTGTCCTGCCTTGCGTTATCACCATTCTCATCGCGCGTACTTCGAGTTCACGAACAGTGTGCTACCATAATAGAGGTGAATAAAACTTTCTGTACATTCATATTCATATAATATTTGGTTTGCTGCCTGTACTATGCACAAATTTGTAACTGGATGCATGGGTAAGGCCGCTTCTCGTGCTTTCGGTTAAGCGGTTCTTGCGCTGTGACTTCTATTAGTTGGGATAACATCATTTACTAGCACGTACCCAAGCACTTTAATGGTCTATTTGGAGTTTCTTTGTTACTCACAACAAAAATTGACATCTATCTCGCGTGTCCTCTCTTGCATTATCACCATTCTCATCGCGCGTACTTCGAGTTCACGAACATCGTGCTACCATCATAGAGCTGAATAAAACTTTCTTTACATTCATATTCATATATTATTAGGTTTGCTGTGTGTAACATGCACTATGTTTTTAACTGGATGCATGGGTAAGGCCGCTTCTCGTGCTTTCGGTTAAGCGGTTCTTGCGCTGTGACTTCTATTAGTTGGGATAACATCATTTACTAGCACTTACTCAAGCACTTCAATGGTCTATGTGGAGTTTCTTTCTTACTCACAACAAAAATTGACATTTATCTCGCCTGTCCTGCCTTGCATTATCACCATTCTCATCGCACGTACTTCGAGTTCACGAACAGCGTGCTACCATCATAGAGGTGAATAAAACTTTCTGTACATTCATATTCATATATTATTTGGTTTGCTGTCTGTAGTATGCATTATGTTTGTAACTGGATGCATGGGTAAGGCCGCTTCTCGTGCTTTCGGTTAAGCGGTTCTCGCGCTGTGACTTCTATTAGTTGGGATAACATCATTTACTAGCACTTACCCAAGCACTTCAATGGTCTATGTGGAGTTTCTTCCTTACTGACAACAAAAAATGACATCTATCTCGCGTGTCCTGCCTTGCATTATCACTATTCTCATCGCGCGTACTTCGAGTTCACGAACAGCGTGCTACCATAATAGAGGTGAATAAAACTTTCTGTACACTCATATTCATATATTACTTGGTTTGCTGTCTGTACTATGCACTATGTTTGTAACTGGATGCATGAGTAAGGCCGCTTCTCGTGCTTTCGGTTAAGCGGTTCTTGCGCTGTGACTTCTATTAGTTGAGATAACAATATTTACTAGCACTTACCGAAGCACTTCAATGGTCTATTTGGAGTTTCTTTCTTACTCACAACAAAAATTGACATCTATCTCGTGTGTGCTGCCTTGCGTTATCACCATTCTCATCGCGCGTACTTCGAGTTCACGAACAGCGTGCTACCAACATAGAGGTGAATAAAACTTCCTGTACATTCTTATTCTTATATTATTTGGTTTGCTGTCTGTACTATGCACTATGTTTGTAACTGGATGCATGGGTAAGGCCGCTTCTCGTGCTTTTGGTTGAGCAGTTCTTGCGCTGTGACTTCTATTAGTTGGGATAACATCATTTACTAGCACTTACCCAAGCACTTCAATGGTCTATGTGGAGTTTCTTTCTTACTGATAACAAAAATTGACATCTATCTCGCGTGTCCTGCCTTGCATTATCACCATTCTCTTCGCGCATACTTCGAGTTCACGAACAGCGTGCTACCATAATAGAGGTGAATAAAGCTTCCTGTACATTCATATTCATATATTATTTGGTTTGCTGTCTGTACAATGCACTATGTTTGTAACTGGATGCATGGGTAAGGCCGCTTCTCGTGCTTTCGGTGAGGCGGTTCTTGCGCTGTGACTTCTATTAGTTGGAATAACATCATTTACTAGCACGTACCCAAGCACTTCAATGGTCTATGTGGAGTTTCTTTCTTACTCACAACAAAAATTGACATCTATCTCGCGTGTCCTGCCTTGCATTATCACCATTCTCATCGCGCGTACTTCGAGCTCACAAACAGCGTGCTACCATCATAGAGGTGAATAAAACTTTCTGTACATTCATATTCATATACTTTATTTGGTTTGCTGTCTGTACTATGCACTAAGTTTGTAACTGGATGCATGGGTAAGGCCACTTCTCGTGCTTTCGGTTAAGCGGTTCTTGCGCTGTGCCTTCTATTAGTTGGGATAACATCATTTACTAGCACTTACCCAAGCACTTCAATGGTCTATGTGGAGTTTGTTTCTTACTGACAACAAAAATTGACATCTATCTCGCGTGCCCTGCCTTGCATTATCACCATTCTCATCGCGCGTACTTCGAGTTCACGAACAGCGTGCTACCATCACAGAGGTGAATAAAACTTCCTGTACATTCTTATTCATATATTTTTTGGTTTGCTGTCTGTACTATGCACTAAGTAGTTAACTGGATGCATGGGTAAGGCCGCTTCTCGTGCTTTCGGTTAAGCGGTTCTTGCGCTGTGACATCTATTAGTTGGGATAACATCATTTACTAGCAAGTACCCAAGCACTTCACTGGTCTATGTGGAGTTTCTTACTCACAACAATAATTGACATCTATCTCGCGTGTCCTCCCTTGCATTATCACCATTCTCATCGCGCGTACTTCGAGTTCACGAACAGCGTGCTACCATCATAGAGGTGAATAAAACTTTCTGTACACTCATATTCATATATTATTTGGTTTGCTGTGCGTACTATGCACTATGTTTGTAACTGGATGCATGGGTAAGGCCGCTTCTCGTGCTTTCGGTTAAGCGGTTCTTGCGCTGTGACTTCTATTAGTTGGGATAAACTAGCACGTACCCAAGCACTTCAATGGTCTATTTGGAGTTTCTTTCTTACTCACAACAAAAATTGACATCTATCTCGTGTGTCCTGCCTTGCGTTATGACCATTCTCATCGCGCGTACTTCGACTTCACGAACAGCGTGCTACCATAATAGAGGTGAATAAAACTTTCTGTATATTCATATTCATATAATATTTTGTTTGCCGTCTGTTCTATGCACTATGTTTGTAACTGGATGCATGGGTAAGGCCGCTTCTCGTGCTTTCGGTTAAGAGGGTCTTGCGCTGTGACTTCTATTAGTTGGGATAACAATTTACTAGCACTTACCCAAGTACTTCAATGGTCTATGTGGAGTTTCTTTGTTACTCACAACAAAGATTGACATCTATCTCGCGTGTCCTGCCTTGCATTATCACCATTCTCATCGCGCGTACTTCGAGTTCACGAACAGCGTGCTACCATCATAGAGGTGAACAAAACTTTCTGTACATTCACATTCATATATTATTTGGTTTGCTGTCTGTACTATGCACTATGTTTGTAACTGGATGCATGGGTAAGGCCGCTTCTCGTGCTTTCGGTTAAGCGGTTCTTGCGCTGTGACTTCTATTAGTTGAGATAACATCATTTACTAGCACTTACCCAAGCAATTCAATGGTCTATGTGGAGTTTCTTTCTTACTGACAACAAAAATTGACATCTATCTCACGTGTCCTGCCTTGCATTACCACCATTCTCATCGCGCGTTCTTCGAGTTCACGAACAGCGTGCTACCATCATAGAGGTGAATAAAACTTTCTGTACACTCATATTCATATATTATTTGGTTTGCTGTGCGTACTATGCACTATGTTTGTAACTGGATGCATGGGTAAGGCCGCTTCTCGTGCTTTCGGTTAAGCGGTTCTTGCGCTGTGACTTCTATTAGTTGGGATAAACTAGCACGTACCCAAGCACTTCAATGGTCTATTTGGAGTTTCTTTCTTACTCACAACAAATATTGACATCTATCTCGCGTGTCCTCCCTTGCATTATCACCATTCTCATCGCGCGTACTTCGAGTTCACGAACAGCGTGCTACCATCATAGAGGTGAATAAAACTTTCTGTACATGCATATTCATATAATATTTGGTTTGCTGTCTGTACTATGCACTATGTAACTGGATGCATGGGTAAGGCCGCTTCTCAAGCTTTCGGTTAAGCGGTTCTTGCGCTGTGACTTCTATTGGGATACCATCATTTACTAGCACGTACCCAAGCACTTCAATGGTCTATTTGGAGTTTCTTTCTTACTCCCAAACAAAAATTGACACTTATCTCGTGTGTCCTGCCTTGCGTTATCACCATTCTCATCGCGCGTACTTCGAGTTCATGAACAGTGTGCTACCATAATAGAGGTGAATAAAACTTTCTGTACATTCATATTCATATAATATTTGGTTTGCTGTCTGTACTATGCACAAATTTGTAACTGGATGCATGGGTAAGGCCGCTTCTCGTGCTTTCGGTTAAGCGGTTCTTGCGCTGTGACTTCTATTAGTTGGGATAACATCATTTACTAGCACGTACCCAAGCACTTTAATGGTCTATTTGGAGTTTCTTTGTTACTCACAACAAAAATTGACATCTATCTCGCGTGTCCTCTCTTGCATTATCACCATTCTCATCGCGCGTACTTCGAGTTCACGAACATCGTGCTACCATCATAGAGGTGAATAAAACTTTCTTTACATTCATATTCATATATTATTTGGTTTGCTGTGTGTAACATGCACTATGTTTTTAACTGGATGCATGGGTAAGGCCGCTTCTCGTGCTTTCGGTTAAGCGGTTCTTGCGCTGTGACTTCTATTAGTTGGGATAACATCATTTACTAGCACTTACTCAAGCACTTCAATGGTCTATGTGGAGTTTCTTTCTTACTCACAACAAAAATTGACATCTATCTCGCGTGTCCTGCCTTGCATTATCACCATTCTCATCGCACGTACTTCGAGTTCACGAACAGCGTGCTACCATCAGAGAGGTGAATAAAACTTTCTGTACATTCATATTCATATATTATTTGGTTTGCTCTCTGTACTATGCATTATGTTTGTAACTGGATGCATGGGTAAGGCCGCTTCTCGTGCTTTCGATTAAGCGGTTCTCGCGCTGTGACTTCTATTAGTTGGGATAACATCATTTACTAGCACTTACCCAAGCACTTCAATGGTCTATGTGGAGTTTCTTTCTTACTGACAACAAAAAATGACATCTATCTCGCGTGTCCTGCCTTGCATTATCACCATTCTCATCGCGCGTACTTCGAGTTCACGAACAGCGTGCTACCATAATAGAGGTGAATAAAACTTTCTGTACATTCGTATTCATATATTTTATTTGGTTTGCTGTCTGTACTGTGCAGTTTGTTTGTAACTGGATGCATGGGTAAGGCCGCTTCTCGTGCTTTCGGTTAAGCAGTTCTTGCGCTGTGACTTCTATTAGTTGGGATGACATCATTTACTAGCACTTACCCAACATTTCAATGGTCTATTTGGAGTTTCTTTCTTACTCACAACAAAAATTGACATCTATCTCGCGTGTCCTGTCTTGCATTATCACCAATCTCATCGCGCGTACTTCGAGTTCACGAACAGCCTGCTACCATAATACAGGTGAATAAAACTTTCTGTACATTCATATTCATATATTATTTGGTTTGCTGTCTGTACTATGCACTATGTAACTGGATGCATGGGTAAGGCCGCTTCTCAAGCTTTCGGTTAAGCGGTTCTTGCGCTGTGACTTCTATTGGGATACCATCATTTACTAGCACGTACCCAAGCACTTCAATGGTCTATTTGGAGTTTCTTTCTTACTCCCAACAAAAATTGACACTTATCTCGTGTGTCCTGCCTTGCGTTATCACCATTCTCATCGCGCGTACTTCGAGTTCACGAACAGTGTGCTACCATAATAGAGGTGAATAAAACTTTCTGTACATTCATATTCATATAATATTTGGTTTGCTGTCTGTACTATGCACAAATTTGTAACTGGATGCATGGGTAAGGCCGCTTCTCGTGCTTTCGGTTAAGCGGTTCTTGCGCTGTGACTTCTATTAGTTGGGATAACATCATTTACTAGCAAGTACCCAAGCACTTTAATGGTCTATGTGGAGATTCTTTCTTACAACAAAAATTGACATCTATCTCGTGTGTCCTCCCTTGCATTATCACCATTCTCATCGTGCGTACTTCGAGTTCACGAACAGCGTGCTACCATCATAGAGGTGAATAAAACTTCCTGAACATTCTTATTCTTATATTATTTGGTTTGCTGTCTGTACTATGCATTATGTTTGTAACTGGATGCATGGGTAAGGCCGCTTCTCGTGCTTTGGGTTAAGCGGTTCTTGCGCTGTGACTTCGATTAGTTGGGATAACATCATTTACTAGCACTTACCCAAGCACTTCAATGGTCTATGTGGAGTTTCTTTCTTACTGATACAAAAATTGACATCTATCTCGCGTGTCCTGCCTTGCATTATCACCATTCTCATCGCGCGTACTTCGAGTTCACGAACAGCGTGCTACCATAATAGAGGTGAACAAAACTTTCTGTACATTCATATTCATATATTATTGGGTTTGCTGTCTGTACTATGCACTATGTTTGTAACTGGATGCATGGGTAAGGCCGCTTCTCGTGCTTTCGGTTAGGCGGTTCTTGCGCTGTGACTTCTATTAGTTGAGATAACATCATTTACTAGCACTTACCCAAGCACTTAATTGGTCTATGTGGAGTTTCTTTCTTACTGACAACAAAAATTGACATCTATCTGACGTGTCCTGCCTTGCATTATCACCATTCTCATCGCGCGTTCTTCGAGTTCACGAACAGCGTGCTACCATCATAGAGGTGAATAAAACTTTCTGTACATTCGTATTCATATATTTTATTTGGTTTGCTGTCTGTACTGTGCAGTTTGTTTGTAACTGGATGCATGGGTAAGGCCGCTTCTCGTGCTTTCGGTTAAGCAGTTCTTGCGCTGTGACTTCTATTAGTTGGGATAATATCATTTACTAGCACTTACCCAACATTTCAATGGTCTATTTGGAGTTTCTTTCTTACTCACAACAAAAATTGACATCTATCTCGCGTGTCCTGCCTTGCATTATCACCATTCTCATCGCACGTACTTCGAGTTCACGAACAGCGTGCTACCATCATAGAGGTGAATAAAACTTTCTGTACATTCATATTCATATATTATTTGGTTTGCTGTCTGTACTATGCATTATGTTTGTAACTGGATGCATGGGTAAGGCCGCTTCTCGTGCTTTCGGTTAAGCGGTTCTTGCGCTGTGACTTCTATTGGGATACCATCATTTACTAGCACGTACCCAAGCACTTCAATGGTCTATTTGGAGTTTCTTTCTTACTCCCAACAAAAATTGACACTTATCTCGTGTGTCCTGCCTTGCGTTATCACCATTCTCATCGCGCGTACTTCGAGTTCACGAACAGTGTGCTACCATAATAGAGGTGAATAAAACTTTCTGTACATTCATATTCATATAATATTTGGTTTGCTGCCTGTACTATGCACAAATTTGTAACTGGATGCATGGGTAAGGCCGCTTCTCGTGCTTTCGGTTAAGCGGTTCTTGCGCTGTGACTTCTATTAGTTGGGATAACATCATTTACTAGCACGTACCCAAGCACTTTAATGGTCTATTTGGAGTTTCTTTGTTACTCACAACAAAAATTGACATCTATCTCGCGTGTCCTCTCTTGCATTATCACCATTCTCATCGCGCGTACTTCGAGTTCACGAACATCGTGCTACCATCATAGAGCTGAATAAAACTTTCTTTACATTCATATTCATATATTATTAGGTTTGCTGTGTGTAACATGCACTATGTTTTTAACTGGATGCATGGGTAAGGCCGCTTCTCGTGCTTTCGGTTAAGCGGTTCTTGCGCTGTGACTTCTATTAGTTGGGATAACATCATTTACTAGCACTTACTCAAGCACTTCAATGGTCTATGTGGAGTTTCTTTCTTACTCACAACAAAAATTGACATTTATCTCGCCTGTCCTGCCTTGCATTATCACCATTCTCATCGCACGTACTTCGAGTTCACGAACAGCGTGCTACCATCATAGAGGTGAATAAAACTTTCTGTACATTCATATTCATATATTATTTGGTTTGCTGTCTGTAGTATGCATTATGTTTGTAACTGGATGCATGGGTAAGGCCGCTTCTCGTGCTTTCGGTTAAGCGGTTCTCGCGCTGTGACTTCTATTAGTTGGGATAACATCATTTACTAGCACTTACCCAAGCACTTCAATGGTCTATGTGGAGTTTCTTCCTTACTGACAACAAAAAATGACATCTATCTCGCGTGTCCTGCCTTGCATTATCACCATTCTCATCGCGCGTACTTCGAGTTCACGAACAGCGTGCTACCATAATAGAGGTGAATAAAACTTTCTGTACACTCATATTCATATATTACTTGGTTTGCTGTCTGTACTATGCACTATGTTTGTAACTGGATGCATGAGTAAGGCCGCTTCTCGTGCTTTCGGTTAAGCGGTTCTTGCGCTGTGACTTCTATTAGTTGAGATAACAATATTTACTAGCACTTACCGAAGCACTTCAATGGTCTATTTGGAGTTTCTTTCTTACTCACAACAAAAATTGACATCTATCTCGTGTGTGCTGCCTTGCGTTATCACCATTCTCATCGCGCGTACTTCGAGTTCACGAACAGCGTGCTACCAACATAGAGGTGAATAAAACTTCCTGTACATTCTTATTCTTATATTATTTGGTTTGCTGTCTGTACTATGCACTATGTTTGTAACTGGATGCATGGGTAAGGCCGCTTCTCGTGCTTTTGGTTGAGCAGTTCTTGCGCTGTGACTTCTATTAGTTGGGATAACATCATTTACTAGCACTTACCCAAGCACTTCAATGGTCTATGTGGAGTTTCTTTCTTACTGATAACAAAAATTGACATCTATCTCGCGTGTCCTGCCTTGCATTATCACCATTCTCTTCGCGCATACTTCGAGTTCACGAACAGCGTGCTACCATAATAGAGGTGAATAAAGCTTCCTGTACATTCATATTCATATATTATTTGGTTTGCTGTCTGTACAATGCACTATGTTTGTAACTGGATGCATGGGTAAGGCCGCTTCTCGTGCTTTCGGTGAGGCGGTTCTTGCGCTGTGACTTCTATTAGTTGGAATAACATCATTTACTAGCACGTACCCAAGCACTTCAATGGTCTATGTGGAGTTTCTTTCTTACTCACAACAAAAATTGACATCTATCTCGCGTGTCCTGCCTTGCATTATCACCATTCTCATCGCGCGTACTTCGAGCTCACAAACAGCGTGCTACCATCATAGAGGTGAATAAAACTTTCTGTACATTCATATTCATATACTTTATTTGGTTTGCTGTCTGTACTATGCACTAAGTTTGTAACTGGATGCATGGGTAAGGCCACTTCTCGTGCTTTCGGTTAAGCGGTTCTTGCGCTGTGCCTTCTATTAGTTGGGATAACATCATTTACTAGCACTTACCCAAGCACTTCAATGGTCTATGTGGAGTTTGTTTCTTACTGACAACAAAAATTGACATCTATCTCGCGTGCCCTGCCTTGCATTATCACCATTCTCATCGCGCGTACTTCGAGTTCACGAACAGCGTGCTACCATCACAGAGGTGAATAAAACTTCCTGTACATTCTTATTCATATATTTTTTGGTTTGCTGTCTGTACTATGCACTAAGTAGTTAACTGGATGCATGGGTAAGGCCGCTTCTCGTGCTTTCGGTTAAGCGGTTCTTGCGCTGTGACATCTATTAGTTGGGATAACATCATTTACTAGCAAGTACCCAAGCACTTCAATGGTCTATGTGGAGTTTCTTACTCACAACAATAATTGACATCTATCTCGCGTGTCCTCCCTTGCATTATCACCATTCTCATCGCGCGTACTTCGAGTTCACGAACAGCGTGCTACCATCATAGAGGTGAATAAAACTTTCTGTACACTCATATTCATATATTATTTGGTTTGCTGTGCGTACTATTCACTATGTTTGTAACTGGATGCATGGGTAAGGCCGCTTCTCGTGCTTTCGGTTAAGCGGTTCTTGCGCTGTGACTTCTATTAGTTGGGATAAACTAGCACGTACCCAAGCACTTCAATGGTCTATTTGGAGTTTCTTTCTTACTCACAACAAAAATTGACATCTATCTCGTGTGTCCTGCCTTGCGTTATGACCATTCTCATCGCGCGTACTTCGACTTCACGAACAGCGTGCTACCATAATAGAGGTGAATAAAACTTTCTGTATATTCATATTCATATAATATTTTGTTTGCCGTCTGTTCTATGCACTATGTTTGTAACTGGATGCATGGGTAAGGCCGCTTCTCGTGCTTTCGGTTAAGAGGGTCTTGCGCTGTGACTTCTATTAGTTGGGATAACAATTTACTAGCACTTACCCAAGTACTTCAATGGTCTATGTGGAGTTTCTTTGTTACTCACAACAAAGATTGACATCTATCTCGCGTGTCCTGCCTTGCATTATCACCATTCTCATCGCGCGTACTTCGAGTTCACGAACAGCGTGCTACCATCATAGAGGTGAACAAAACTTTCTGTACATTCACATTCATATATTATTTGGTTTGCTGTCTGTACTATGCACTATGTTTGTAACTGGATGCATGGGTAAGGCCGCTTCTCGTGCTTTCGGTTAAGCGGTTCTTGCGCTGTGACTTCTATTAGTTGAGATAACATCATTTACTAGCACTTACCCAAGCAATTCAATGGTCTATGTGGAGTTTCTTTCTTACTGACAACAAAAATTGACATCTATCTCACGTGTCCTGCCTTGCATTACCACCATTCTCATCGCGCGTTCTTCGAGTTCACGAACAGCGTGCTACCATCATAGAGGTGAATAAAACTTTCTGTACACTCATATTCATATATTATTTGGTTTGCTGTGCGTACTATGCACTATGTTTGTAACTGGATGCATGGGTAAGGCCGCTTCTCGTGCTTTCGGTTAAGCGGTTCTTGCGCTGTGACTTCTATTAGTTGGGATAAACTAGCACGTACCCAAGCACTTCAATGGTCTATTTGGAGTTTCTTTCTTACTCACAACAAATATTGACATCTATCTCGCGTGTCCTCCCTTGCATTATCACCATTCTCATCGCGCGTACTTCGAGTTCACGAACAGCGTGCTACCATCATAGAGGTGAATAAAACTTTCTGTACATTCATATTCATATATATTTTGGTTTGCTGTCTGTACTATGCACTATGTTTGTAACTGGATGCATGGGTAAGGCCGCTTCTCGTGCTTTCGGTTAAGCAGTTCTTGCGCTGTGACTTCTATTAGTTGGGATAACATCATTTACTAGCACTTACCCAACATTTCAATGGTCTATTTCGAGTTTCTTTCTTACTCACAACAAAAATTGACATCTATCTCGCGTGTCCTGTCTTGCATTATCACCAATCTCATCGCGCGTACTTCGAGTTCACGAACAGCCTGCTACCATAATACAGGTGAATAAAACTTTCTGTACATTCATATTCATATATTATTTGGTTTGCTGTCTGTACTATGCACTATGTAACTGGATGCATGGGTAAGGCCGCTTCTCGTGCTTTCGGTTAAGCTGTTCTTGTGCTATGACTTCTATTATTTGGGATAACATTATTTACTAACACTTACCCAAGCACTTCAATGGTGTATTTGGAGTTTCTTTCTTACTCACAACAAAAATTGACATCTATCTCGTGTGTCCTGCCTTGCGTTATCACCATTCTCATCGCGCGTACTTCGAGTTCACGAACAGCGTGCTACCAACATAGAGGTGAATAAAACTTCCTGTACATTCTTATTCATGTATTATTTTGTTTATTGTCTGTACTATGCACTATGTTTGTAACTGGATGCATGGGTAGGGCCGCTTCTCGTGCTTTCGGTTAAGCGGTTCTTGCGCTGTGACTTCTATTAGTTGGGATAACATCATTTACTAGCACGTACCCAAGCACTTCAATGGTCTATGTGGAGTTTCTTTCTTACTCACAACAAAAATTGACATCTATCTCGCGTGTCCTGCCTTGCATTATCCCCATTCTCATAGCGCGTACTTCGAGTTCACGAACAGCGTGCTACCATCATAGAGGTGAATAAAACTTTCTGTACATTCATATTCATATATTATTTGGTTTGCTCTCTGTACTATGCATTATGTTTGTAACTGGATGCATGGGTAAGGCCGCTTCTCGTGCTTTCGATTAAGCGGTTCTCGCGCTGTGACTTCTATTAGTTGGGATAACATCATTTACTAGCACTTACCCAAGCACTTCAATGGTCTATGTGGAGTTTCTTTCTTACTGACAACAAAAAATGACATCTATCTCGCGTGTCCTGCCTTGCATTATCACCATTCTCATCGCGCGTACTTCGAGTTCACGAACAGCGTGCTACCATAATAGAGGTGAATAAAACTTTCTGTACATTCGTATTCATATATTTTATTTGGTTTGCTGTCTGTACTGTGCAGTTTGTTTGTAACTGGATGCATGGGTAAGGCCGCTTCTCGTGCTTTCGGTTAAGCAGTTCTTGCGCTGTGACTTCTATTAGTTGGGATGACATCATTTACTAGCACTTACCCAACATTTCAATGGTCTATTTGGAGTTTCTTTCTTACTCACAACAAAAATTGACATCTATCTCGCGTGTCCTGTCTTGCATTATCACCAATCTCATCGCGCGTACTTCGAGTTCACGAACAGCCTGCTACCATAATACAGGTGAATAAAACTTTCTGTACATTCATATTCATATATTATTTGGTTTGCTGTCTGTACTATGCACTATGTAACTGGATGCATGGGTAAGGCCGCTTCTCAAGCTTTCGGTTAAGCGGTTCTTGCGCTGTGACTTCTATTGGGATACCATCATTTACTAGCACGTACCCAAGCACTTCAATGGTCTATTTGGAGTTTCTTTCTTACTCCCAACAAAAATTGACACTTATCTCGTGTGTCCTGCCTTGCGTTATCACCATTCTCATCGCGCGTACTTCGAGTTCACGAACAGTGTGCTACCATAATAGAGGTGAATAAAACTTTCTGTACATTCATATTCATATAATATTTGGTTTGCTGTCTGTACTATGCACAAATTTGTAACTGGATGCATGGGTAAGGCCGCTTCTCGTGCTTTCGGTTAAGCGGTTCTTGCGCTGTGACTTCTATTAGTTGGGATAACATCATTTACTAGCAAGTACCCAAGCACTTTAATGGTCTATGTGGAGATTCTTTCTTACAACAAAAATTGACATCTATCTCGTGTGTCCTCCCTTGCATTATCACCATTCTCATCGTGCGTACTTCGAGTTCACGAACAGCGTGCTACCATCATAGAGGTGAATAAAACTTCCTGAACATTCTTATTCTTATATTATTTGGTTTGCTGTCTGTACTATGCATTATGTTTGTAACTGGATGCATGGGTAAGGCCGCTTCTCGTGCTTTGGGTTAAGCGGTTCTTGCGCTGTGACTTCGATTAGTTGGGATAACATCATTTACTAGCACTTACCCAAGCACTTCAATGGTCTATGTGGAGTTTCTTTCTTACTGATACAAAAATTGACATCTATCTCGCGTGTCCTGCCTTGCATTATCACCATTCTCATCGCGCGTACTTCGAGTTCACGAACAGCGTGCTACCATAATAGAGGTGAACAAAACTTTCTGTACATTCATATTCATATATTATTGGGTTTGCTGTCTGTACTATGCACTATGTTTGTAACTGGATGCATGGGTAAGGCCGCTTCTCGTGCTTTCGGTTAGGCGGTTCTTGCGCTGTGACTTCTATTAGTTGAGATAACATCATTTACTAGCACTTACCCAAGCACTTAATTGGTCTATGTGGAGTTTCTTTCTTACTGACAACAAAAATTGACATCTATCTGACGTGTCCTGCCTTGCATTATCACCATTCTCATCGCGCGTTCTTCGAGTTCACGAACAGCGTGCTACCATCATAGAGGTGAATAAAACTTTCTGTACATTCGTATTCATATATTTTATTTGGTTTGCTGTCTGTACTGTGCAGTTTGTTTGTAACTGGATGCATGGGTAAGGCCGCTTCTCGTGCTTTCGGTTAAGCAGTTCTTGCGCTGTGACTTCTATTAGTTGGGATAATATCATTTACTAGCACTTACCCAACATTTCAATGGTCTATTTGGAGTTTCTTTCTTACTCACAACAAAAATTGACATCTATCTCGCGTGTCCTGCCTTGCATTATCACCATTCTCATCGCACGTACTTCGAGTTCACGAACAGCGTGCTACCATCATAGAGGTGAATAAAACTTTCTGTACATTCATATTCATATATTATTTGGTTTGCTGTCTGTACTATGCATTATGTTTGTAACTGGATGCATGGGTAAGGCCGCTTCTCGTGCTTTCGGTTAAGCGGTTCTTGCGCTGTGACTTCTATTGGGATACCATCATTTACTAGCACGTACCCAAGCACTTCAATGGTCTATTTGGAGTTTCTTTCTTACTCCCAACAAAAATTGACACTTATCTCGTGTGTCCTGCCTTGCGTTATCACCATTCTCATCGCGCGTACTTCGAGTTCACGAACAGTGTGCTACCATAATAGAGGTGAATAAAACTTTCTGTACATTCATATTCATATAATATTTGGTTTGCTGCCTGTACTATGCACAAATTTGTAACTGGATGCATGGGTAAGGCCGCTTCTCGTGCTTTCGGTTAAGCGGTTCTTGCGCTGTGACTTCTATTAGTTGGGATAACATCATTTACTAGCACGTACCCAAGCACTTTAATGGTCTATTTGGAGTTTCTTTGTTACTCACAACAAAAATTGACATCTATCTCGCGTGTCCTCTCTTGCATTATCACCATTCTCATCGCGCGTACTTCGAGTTCACGAACATCGTGCTACCATCATAGAGCTGAATAAAACTTTCTTTACATTCATATTCATATATTATTAGGTTTGCTGTGTGTAACATGCACTATGTTTTTAACTGGATGCATGGGTAAGGCCGCTTCTCGTGCTTTCGGTTAAGCGGTTCTTGCGCTGTGACTTCTATTAGTTGGGATAACATCATTTACTAGCACTTACTCAAGCACTTCAATGGTCTATGTGGAGTTTCTTTCTTACTCACAACAAAAATTGACATTTATCTCGCCTGTCCTGCCTTGCATTATCACCATTCTCATCGCACGTACTTCGAGTTCACGAACAGCGTGCTACCATCATAGAGGTGAATAAAACTTTCTGTACATTCATATTCATATATTATTTGGTTTGCTGTCTGTAGTATGCATTATGTTTGTAACTGGATGCATGGGTAAGGCCGCTTCTCGTGCTTTCGGTTAAGCGGTTCTCGCGCTGTGACTTCTATTAGTTGGGATAACATCATTTACTAGCACTTACCCAAGCACTTCAATGGTCTATGTGGAGTTTCTTCCTTACTGACAACAAAAAATGACATCTATCTCGCGTGTCCTGCCTTGCATTATCACCATTCTCATCGCGCGTACTTCGAGTTCACGAACAGCGTGCTACCATAATAGAGGTGAATAAAACTTTCTGTACACTCATATTCATATATTACTTGGTTTGCTGTCTGTACTATGCACTATGTTTGTAACTGGATGCATGAGTAAGGCCGCTTCTCGTGCTTTCGGTTAAGCGGTTCTTGCGCTGTGACTTCTATTAGTTGAGATAACAATATTTACTAGCACTTACCGAAGCACTTCAATGGTCTATTTGGAGTTTCTTTCTTACTCACAACAAAAATTGACATCTATCTCGTGTGTGCTGCCTTGCGTTATCACCATTCTCATCGCGCGTACTTCGAGTTCACGAACAGCGTGCTACCAACATAGAGGTGAATAAAACTTCCTGTACATTCTTATTCTTATATTATTTGGTTTGCTGTCTGTACTATGCACTATGTTTGTAACTGGATGCATGGGTAAGGCCGCTTCTCGTGCTTTTGGTTGAGCAGTTCTTGCGCTGTGACTTCTATTAGTTGGGATAACATCATTTACTAGCACTTACCCAAGCACTTCAATGGTCTATGTGGAGTTTCTTTCTTACTGATAACAAAAATTGACATCTATCTCGCGTGTCCTGCCTTGCATTATCACCATTCTCTTCGCGCATACTTCGAGTTCACGAACAGCGTGCTACCATAATAGAGGTGAATAAAGCTTCCTGTACATTCATATTCATATATTATTTGGTTTGCTGTCTGTACAATGCACTATGTTTGTAACTGGATGCATGGGTAAGGCCGCTTCTCGTGCTTTCGGTGAGGCGGTTCTTGCGCTGTGACTTCTATTAGTTGGAATAACATCATTTACTAGCACGTACCCAAGCACTTCAATGGTCTATGTGGAGTTTCTTTCTTACTCACAACAAAAATTGACATCTATCTCGCGTGTCCTGCCTTGCATTATCACCATTCTCATCGCGCGTACTTCGAGCTCACAAACAGCGTGCTACCATCATAGAGGTGAATAAAACTTTCTGTACATTCATATTCATATACTTTATTTGGTTTGCTGTCTGTACTATGCACTAAGTTTGTAACTGGATGCATGGGTAAGGCCACTTCTCGTGCTTTCGGTTAAGCGGTTCTTGCGCTGTGCCTTCTATTAGTTGGGATAACATCATTTACTAGCACTTACCCAAGCACTTCAATGGTCTATGTGGAGTTTGTTTCTTACTGACAACAAAAATTGACATCTATCTCGCGTGCCCTGCCTTGCATTATCACCATTCTCATCGCGCGTACTTCGAGTTCACGAACAGCGTGCTACCATCACAGAGGTGAATAAAACTTCCTGTACATTCTTATTCATATATTTTTTGGTTTGCTGTCTGTACTATGCACTAAGTAGTTAACTGGATGCATGGGTAAGGCCGCTTCTCGTGCTTTCGGTTAAGCGGTTCTTGCGCTGTGACATCTATTAGTTGGGATAACATCATTTACTAGCAAGTACCCAAGCACTTCAATGGTCTATGTGGAGTTTCTTACTCACAACAATAATTGACATCTATCTCGCGTGTCCTCCCTTGCATTATCACCATTCTCATCGCGCGTACTTCGAGTTCACGAACAGCGTGCTACCATCATAGAGGTGAATAAAACTTTCTGTACACTCATATTCATATATTATTTGGTTTGCTGTGCGTACTATTCACTATGTTTGTAACTGGATGCATGGGTAAGGCCGCTTCTCGTGCTTTCGGTTAAGCGGTTCTTGCGCTGTGACTTCTATTAGTTGGGATAAACTAGCACGTACCCAAGCACTTCAATGGTCTATTTGGAGTTTCTTTCTTACTCACAACAAAAATTGACATCTATCTCGTGTGTCCTGCCTTGCGTTATGACCATTCTCATCGCGCGTACTTCGACTTCACGAACAGCGTGCTACCATAATAGAGGTGAATAAAACTTTCTGTATATTCATATTCATATAATATTTTGTTTGCCGTCTGTTCTATGCACTATGTTTGTAACTGGATGCATGGGTAAGGCCGCTTCTCGTGCTTTCGGTTAAGAGGGTCTTGCGCTGTGACTTCTATTAGTTGGGATAACAATTTACTAGCACTTACCCAAGTACTTCAATGGTCTATGTGGAGTTTCTTTGTTACTCACAACAAAGATTGACATCTATCTCGCGTGTCCTGCCTTGCATTATCACCATTCTCATCGCGCGTACTTCGAGTTCACGAACAGCGTGCTACCATCATAGAGGTGAACAAAACTTTCTGTACATTCACATTCATATATTATTTGGTTTGCTGTCTGTACTATGCACTATGTTTGTAACTGGATGCATGGGTAAGGCCGCTTCTCGTGCTTTCGGTTAAGCGGTTCTTGCGCTGTGACTTCTATTAGTTGAGATAACATCATTTACTAGCACTTACCCAAGCAATTCAATGGTCTATGTGGAGTTTCTTTCTTACTGACAACAAAAATTGACATCTATCTCACGTGTCCTGCCTTGCATTACCACCATTCTCATCGCGCGTTCTTCGAGTTCACGAACAGCGTGCTACCATCATAGAGGTGAATAAAACTTTCTGTACACTCATATTCATATATTATTTGGTTTGCTGTGCGTACTATGCACTATGTTTGTAACTGGATGCATGGGTAAGGCCGCTTCTCGTGCTTTCGGTTAAGCGGTTCTTGCGCTGTGACTTCTATTAGTTGGGATAAACTAGCACGTACCCAAGCACTTCAATGGTCTATTTGGAGTTTCTTTCTTACTCACAACAAATATTGACATCTATCTCGCGTGTCCTCCCTTGCATTATCACCATTCTCATCGCGCGTACTTCGAGTTCACGAACAGCGTGCTACCATCATAGAGGTGAATAAAACTTTCTGTACATTCATATTCATATATATTTTGGTTTGCTGTCTGTACTATGCACTATGTTTGTAACTGGATGCATGGGTAAGGCCGCTTCTCGTGCTTTCGGTTAAGCAGTTCTTGCGCTGTGACTTCTATTAGTTGGGATAACATCATTTACTAGCACTTACCCAACATTTCAATGGTCTATTTCGAGTTTCTTTCTTACTCACAACAAAAATTGACATCTATCTCGCGTGTCCTGTCTTGCATTATCACCAATCTCATCGCGCGTACTTCGAGTTCACGAACAGCCTGCTACCATAATACAGGTGAATAAAACTTTCTGTACATTCATATTCATATATTATTTGGTTTGCTGTCTGTACTATGCACTATGTAACTGGATGCATGGGTAAGGCCGCTTCTCGTGCTTTCGGTTAAGCTGTTCTTGTGCTATGACTTCTATTATTTGGGATAACATTATTTACTAACACTTACCCAAGCACTTCAATGGTGTATTTGGAGTTTCTTTCTTACTCACAACAAAAATTGACATCTATCTCGTGTGTCCTGCCTTGCGTTATCACCATTCTCATCGCGCGTACTTCGAGTTCACGAACAGCGTGCTACCAACATAGAGGTGAATAAAACTTCCTGTACATTCTTATTCATGTATTATTTTGTTTATTGTCTGTACTATGCACTATGTTTGTAACTGGATGCATGGGTAGGGCCGCTTCTCGTGCTTTCGGTTAAGCGGTTCTTGCGCTGTGACTTCTATTAGTTGGGATAACATCATTTACTAGCACGTACCCAAGCACTTCAATGGTCTATGTGGAGTTTCTTTCTTACTCACAACAAAAATTGACATCTATCTCGCGTGTCCTGCCTTGCATTATCCCCATTCTCATAGCGCGTACTTCGAGTTCACGAACAGCGTGCTACCATCATAGAGGTGAATAAAACTTTCTGTGCATTCATATTCATATATTATTTGGTTTGCTGTCTGTACTATGCACTATGTTTATAATTGAAGGCAAGGGTAAGGCCTCTTCGCGTGCTTCCGGTTAAGCGGTGCTTGCGCTGTGACTTCTATTAGTTGGGATAACATCATTTACTAGCACTTACCGAAGCACTTCAATTGTCTATGCGGAGTTTCTTACTGACAACAAAAATTGACATCTATCTCGCGTGTCCTGCCTTGCATTATCACCATTCTCATCGCGCGTACTTCGAGTTCACGAACAGCGTGCTACCATAATAGAGGTGAATAAAACTTTCTGTACACTCATATTCATATATTATTTGGTTTGCTGTCTGTACTATGCACTATGTTTGTAACTGGATGCATGGGTAAGGCCGCTTCTCGTGCTTTCGGTGAGGCAGTTCTTGCGCTGTGACTTCTATTAGTTGGAATAACATCATTTACTAGCACGTACCCAAGCACTTCAATGGTCTATGTGGAGTTTCTTTCTTACTCACAACAAAAATTGACATCTATCTCGCGTGTCCTGCCTTGCATTATCACCATTCTCATCGCGCGTACTTCGAGCTCACGAACAGCGTGCTACCATCATAGAGGTGAATAAAACTTTCTGTACATTCATATTCATATACTTTATTTGGTTTGCTGTCTGTACTATGCACTAAGTTTGTAACTGGATGCATGGGTAAGGCCACTTCTCGTGCTTTCGGTTAAGCGGTTCTTGCGCTGTGCCTTCTATTAGTTGGGATAACATCATTTACTAGCACTTACCCAAGCACTTCAATGGTCTATGTGGAGTTTGTTTCTTACTGACAACAAAAATTGACATCTATCTCGCGTGCCCTGCCTTGCATTATCACCATTCTCATCGCGCGTACTTCGAGTTCACGAACAGCGTGCTACCATCACAGAGGTGAATAAAACTTCCTGTACATTCTTATTCATATATTTTTTGGTTTGCTGTCTGTACTATGCACTATGTAGTTAACTGGATGCATGGGTAAGGCCGCTTCTCGTGCTTTCGGTTAAGCGGTTCTTGCGCTGTGACATCTATTAGTTGGGATAACATCATTTACTAGCAAGTACCCAAGCACTTCAATGGTCTATGTGGAGTTTCTTACTCACAACAATAATTGACATCTATCTCGCGTGTCCTCCCTTGCATTATCACCATTCTCATCGCGCGTACTTCGAGTTCACGAACAGCGTGCTACCATCATAGAGGTGAATAAAACTTTCTGTACACTCATATTCATATATTATTTGGTTTGCTGTGCGTACTATGCACTATGTTTGTAACTGGATGCATGGGTAAGGCCGCTTCTCGTGCTTTCGGTTAAGCGGTTCTTGCGCTGTGACTTCTATTAGTT
This sequence comes from Rhipicephalus microplus, assembly GCF_043290135.1. Lineage (NCBI taxonomy): Eukaryota > Metazoa > Arthropoda > Arachnida > Ixodida > Ixodidae > Rhipicephalus > Rhipicephalus microplus. The sequence continues at coordinate 36,506,598 of NW_027464586.1, forward strand.
GGGATAAACTAGCACGTACCCAAGCACTTCAATGGTCTATTTGGAGTTTCTTTCTTACTCACAACAAAAATTGACATCTATCTCGTGTGTCCTGCCTTGCGTTATGACCATTCTCATCGCGCGTACTTCGACTTCACGAACAGCGTGCTACCATAATAGAGGTGAATAAAACTTTCTGTATATTCATATTCATATAATATTTTGTTTGCCGTCTGTACTATGCACTATGTTTGTAACTGGATGCATGGGTAAGGCCGCTTCTCGTGCTTTCGGTTAAGAGGGTCTTGCGCTGTGACTTCTATTAGTTGGGATAACAATTTACTAGCACTTACCCAAGTACTTCAATGGTCTATGTGGAGTTTCTTTGTTACTCACAACAAAGATTGACATCTATCTCGCGTGTCCTGCCTTGCATTATCACCATTCTCATCGCGCGTACTTCGAGTTCACGAACAGCGTGCTACCATCATAGAGGTGAACAAAACTTTCTGTACATTCATATTCATATATTATTTGGTTTGCTGTCTGTACTATGCACTATGTTTGTAACTGGATGCATGGGTAAGGCCGCTTCTCGTGCTTTCGGTTAAGCGGTTCTTGCGCTGTGACTTCTATTAGTTGAGATAACATCATTTACTAGCACTTACCCAAGCAATTCAATGGTCTATGTGGAGTTTCTTTCTTACTGACAACAAAAATTGACATCTATCTCACGTGTCCTGCCTTGCATTACCACCATTCTCATCGCGCGTTCTTCGAGTTCACGAACAGCGTGCTACCATCATAGAGGTGAATAAAACTTTCTGTACACTCATATTCATATATTATTTGGTTTGCTGTGCGTACTATGCACTATGTTTGTAACTGGATGCATGGGTAAGGCCGCTTCTCGTGCTTTCGGTTAAGCGGTTCTTGCGCTGTGACTTCTATTAGTTGGGATACACTAGCACGTACCCAAGCACTTCAATGGTCTATTTGGAGTTTCTTTCTTACTCACAACAAATATTGACATCTATCTCGCGTGTCCTCCCTTGCATTATCACCATTCTCATCGCGCGTACTTCGAGTTCACGAACAGCGTGCTACCATCATAGAGGTGAATAAAACTTTCTGTACATTCATATTCATATATATTTTGGTTTGCTGTCTGTACTATGCACTATGTTTGTAACTGGATGCATGGGTAAGGCCGCTTCTCGTGCTTTCGGTTAAGCAGTTCTTGCGCTGTGACTTCTATTAGTTGGGATAACATCATTTACTAGCACTTACCCAACATTTCAATGGTCTATTTCGAGTTTCTTTCTTACTCACAACAAAAATTGACATCTATCTCGCGTGTCCTGTCTTGCATTATCACCAATCTCATCGCGCGTACTTCGAGTTCACGAACAGCCTGCTACCATAATACAGGTGAATAAAACTTTCTGTACATTCATATTCATATATTATTTGGTTTGCTGTCTGTACTATGCACTATGTAACTGGATGCATGGGTAAGGCCGCTTCTCGTGCTTTCGGTTAAGCTGTTCTTGTGCTATGACTTCTATTATTTGGGATAACATCATTTACTAGCACTTACCGAAGCACTTCAATTGTCTATGCGGAGTTTCTTACTGACAACAAAAATTGACATCTATCTCGCGTGTCCTGCCTTGCATTATCACCATTCTCATCGCGCGTACTTCGAGTTCACGAACAGCGTGCTACCATAATAGAGGTGAATAAAACTTTCTGTACACTCATATTCATATATTATTTGGTTTGCTGTCTGTACTATGCACTATGTTTGTAACTGGATGCATGAGTAAGGCCGGTTCTCTTGCTTTCGGTTAAGCGGTTCTTGCGCTGTGACTTCTATTAGTTGGGAGAACATTATTTACTAGCACTTACCCAAGCAATTCAATGGTCTATTTGGAGTTTCTTTCTTACTCACAACAAAAATTGACATCTATCTCGTGTGTCCTGCTTTGCGTTATCACCATTCTCATCGCGCGTACTTCGAGTTCACGAATAGCGTGCTACCAACATAGAGGTGAATAAAACTTCCTGTACATTCTTATTCTTATATTAGTTGGTTTGCTGTCTGTACTATGCACTATGTTTGTAACTGGATGCATGGGTAAGGCCGCTTCTCGTGCTTTTGGTTAAGCGGTTCTTGCGCTGTGACTTCTATTAGTTGGGAAAACATATTTTACTAGCACTTACCCAAGCACTTCAATGGTCTATGTGGAGTTTGTTTCTTACTGACAACAAAAATTGACATCTATCTCGCGTGCCCTGCCTTGCATTATCACCATTCTCATCGCGCGTACTTCGAGTTCACGAACAGCGTGCTACCATCACAGAGGTGAATAAAACTTCCTGTACATTCTTATTCATATATTATTTGGTTTGCTGTCTGTACTATGCACTATGTTTGTAACTGGATGCATGGGTAAGGCCGCTTCTCGTGCTTTCGGTTAAGCGGTTCTTGCGCTGTGACTTCTATTAGTTGAGATAACATCACTTACTAGCACGTACCCAAGCACTTCAATGGTCTATGTGGAGTTTCTTACTCACAACAAAAATTGACATCTATCTCGCGTGTCCTCCCTTGCATTATCACCATTCTCATCGCGCGTACTTCAAGTTCACGAACAGCGTGCTACCATCATAGAGGTGAATAAAACTTTCTGTACACTCATATTCATATATTATTTGGTTTGCTGTTCGTACTATGCACTATGTTTGTAACTGGATGCATGGGTAAGGCCGCTTTTCGTGCTTTCGGTTAAGCGGTTCTTGCGCTGTGACTTCTATTAGTTGGGATAAACTAGCACGTACCCAAGCACTTCAATGGTCTATTTGGAGTTTCTTTCTTACTCACAACAAAAATTGACATCTATCTCGTGTGTCCTGCCTTGCGTTATGACCATTCTCATCGCGCGTACTTCGAGTTCACGAACAGCGTGCTACCATAATAGAGGTGAATAAAACTTTCTGTATATTCATATTCATATAATATTTGGTTTGCCGTCTGTACTATGCACTATGTTTGTAACTGGATGCATGGGTAAGGCCGCTTCTCGTGCTTTCGGTTAAGAGGGTCTTGCGCTGTGACTTCTATTAGTTGGGATAACAATTTACTAGCACTTACCCAAGTACTTCAATGGTCTATGTGGAGTTTCTTTGTTACTCACAACAAAGATTGACATCTATCTCGCGTGTCCTGCCTTGCATTATCACCATTCTCATCGCGCGTACTTCGAGTTCACGAACAGCGTGCTACCATCATAGAGGTGAACAAAACTTTCTGTACATTCATATTCATATATTATTTGGTTTGCTGTCTGTACTATGCACTATGTTTGTAACTGGATGCATGGGTAAGGCCGCTTCTCGTGCTTTCGGTTAAGCGGTTCTTGCGCTGTGACTTCTATTAGTTGAGATAACATCATTTACTAGCACTTACCCAAGCAATTCAATGGTCTATGTGGAGTTTCTTTCTTACTGACAACAAAAATTGACATCTATCTCACGTGTCCTGCCTTGCATTACCACCATTCTCATCGCGCGTTCTTCGAGTTCACGAACAGCGTGCTACCATCATAGAGGTGAATAAAACTTTCTGTACACTCATATTCATATATTATTTGGTTTGCTGTGCGTACTATGCACTATGTTTGTAACTGGATGCATGGGTAAGGCCGCTTCTCGTGCTTTCGGTTAAGCGGTTCTTGCGCTGTGACTTCTATTAGTTGGGATAAACTAGCACGTACCCAAGCACTTCAATGGTCTATTTGGAGTTTCTTTCTTACTCACAACAAATATTGACATCTATCTCGCGTGTCCTCCCTTGCATTATCACCATTCTCATCGCGCGTACTTCGAGTTCACGAACAGCGTGCTACCATCATAGAGGTGAATAAAACTTTCTGTACATTCATATTCATATATATTTTGGTTTGCTGTCTGTACTATGCACTATGTTTGTAACTGGATGCATGGGTAAGGCCGCTTCTCGTGCTTTCGGTTAAGCAGTTCTTGCGCTGTGACTTCTATTAGTTGGGATAACATCATTTACTAGCACTTACCCAACATTTCAATGGTCTATTTCGAGTTTCTTTCTTACTCACAACAAAAATTGACATCTATCTCGCGTGTCCTGTCTTGCATTATCACCAATCTCATCGCGCGTACTTCGAGTTCACGAACAGCCTGCTACCATAATACAGGTGAATAAAACTTTCTGTACATTCATATTCATATATTATTTGGTTTGCTGTCTGTACTATGCACTATGTAACTGGATGCATGGGTAAGGCCGCTTCTCGTGCTTTCGGTTAAGCTGTTCTTGTGCTATGACTTCTATTATTTGGGATAACATTATTTACTAACACTTACCCAAGCACTTCAATGGTGTATTTGGAGTTTCTTTCTTACTCACAACAAAAATTGACATCTATCTCGTGTGTCCTGCCTTGCGTTATCACCATTCTCATCGCGCGTACTTCGAGTTCACGAACAGCGTGCTACCAACATAGAGGTGAATAAAACTTCCTGTACATTCTTATTCATGTATTATTTTGTTTATTGTCTGTACTATGCACTATGTTTGTAACTGGATGCATGGGTAAGGCCGCTTCTCGTGCTTTCGGTTAAGCGGTTCTTGCGCTGTGACTTCTATTAGTTGGGATAACATCATTTACTAGCACGTACCCAAGCACTTCAATGGTCTATGTGGAGTTTCTTTCTTACTCACAACAAAAATTGACATCTATCTCGCGTGTCCTGCCTTGCATTATCCCCATTCTCATAGCGCGTACTTCGAGTTCACGAACAGCGTGCTACCATCATAGAGGTGAATAAAACTTTCTGTGCATTCATATTCATATATTATTTGGTTTGCTGTCTGTACTATGCACTATGTTTATAATTGAAGGCAAGGGTAAGGCCTCTTCGCGTGCTTCCGGTTAAGCGGTGCTTGCGCTGTGACTTCTATTAGTTGGGATAACATCATTTACTAGCACTTACCGAAGCACTTCAATTGTCTATGCGGAGTTTCTTACTGACAACAAAAATTGACATCTATCTCGCGTGTCCTGCCTTGCATTATCACCATTCTCATCGCGCGTACTTCTAGTTCACGAACAGCGTGCTACCATAATAGAGGTGAATAAAACTTTCTGTACACTCATATTCATATATTATTTGGTTTGCTGTCTGTACTATGCACTATGTTTGTAACTGGATGCATGAGTAAGGCCGGTTCTCTTGCTTTCGGTTAAGCGGTTCTTGCGCTGTGACTTCTATTAGTTGGGAGAACATTATTTACTAGCACTTACCCAAGCAATTCAATGGTCTATTTGGAGTTTCTTTCTTACTCACAACAAAAATTGACATCTATCTCGTGTATCCTGCTTTGCGTTATCACCATTCTCATCGCGCGTACTTCGAGTTCACGAATAGCGTGCTACCAACATAGAGGTGAATAAAACTTCCTGTACATTCTTATTCTTATATTAGTTGGTTTGCTGTCTGTACTATGCACTATGTTTGTAACTGGATGCATGGGTAAGGCCGCTTCTCGTGCTTTTGGTTAAGCGGTTCTTGCGCTGTGACTTCTATTAGTTGGGAAAACATATTTTACTAGCACTTACCCAAGCACTTCAATGGTCTATGTGGAGTTTGTTTCTTACTGACAACAAAAATTGACATCTATCTCGCGTGCCCTGCCTTGCATTATCACCATTCTCATCGCGCGTACTTCGAGTTCACGAACAGCGTGCTACCATCACAGAGGTGAATAAAACTTCCTGTACATTCTTATTCATATATTATTTGGTTTGCTGTCTGTACTATGCACTATGTTTGTAACTGGATGCATGGGTAAGGCCGCTTCTCGTGCTTTCGGTTAAGCGGTTCTTGCGCTGTGACTTCTATTAGTTGAGATAACATCATTTACTAGCACGTACCCAAGCACTTCAATGGTCTATGTGGAGTTTCTTACTCACAACAAAAATTGACATCTATCTCGCGTGTCCTCCCTTGCATTATCACCATTCTCATCGCGCGTACTTCAAGTTCACGAACAGCGTGCTACCATCATAGAGGTGAATAAAACTTTCTGTACACTCATATTCATATATTATTTGGTTTGCTGTTCGTACTATGCACTATGTTTGTAACTGGATGCATGGGTAAGGCCGCTTTTCGTGCTTTCGGTTAAGCGGTTCTTGCGCTGTGACTTCTATTAGTTGGGATAAACTAGCACGTACCCAAGCACTTCAATGGTCTATTTGGAGTTTCTTTCTTACTCACAACAAAAATTGACATCTATCTCGTGTGTCCTGCCTTGCGTTATGACCATTCTCATCGCGCGTACTTCGAGTTCACGAACAGCGTGCTACCATAATAGAGGTGAATAAAACTTTCTGTATATTCATATTCATATAATATTTGGTTTGCCGTCTGTACTATGCACTATGTTTGTAACTGGATGCATGGAAAAGGCCGCTTCTCGTGCTTTCGGTTAAGCGGTTCTTGCGCTGTGACTTCTATTATTTGGGATAACATCATTTACTAGCACGTACCCAAGCACTTCAATGGTCTATTTGGAGTTTCTTTCTTACTCACAACAAATATTGACATCTATCTCGCGTGTCCTCCCTTGCATTATCACCATTCTCATCGCGCGTACTTCGAGTTCACGAACAGCGTGCTACCATCATAGAGGTGAATAAAACTTTCTGTACATTCATATTCATATATATTTTGGTTTGCTGTCTGTACTATGCACTATGTTTGTAACTGGATGCATGGGTAAGGCCGCTTCTCGTGCTTTCGGTTAAGCAGTTCTTGCGCTGTGACTTCTATTAGTTGGGATAACATCATTTACTAGCACTTACCCAACATTTCAATGGTCTATTTCGAGTTTCTTTCTTACTCACAACAAAAATTGACATCTATCTCGCGTGTCCTGTCTTGCATTATCACCAATCTCATCGCGCGTACTTCGAGTTCACGAACAGCCTGCTACCATAATAGAGGTGAATAAAACTTTCTGTACATTCATATTCATATATTATTTGGTTTGCTGTCTGTACTATGCACTATGTAACTGGATGCATGGGTAAGGCCGCTTCTCGTGCTTTCGGTTAAGCTGTTCTTGTGCTATGACTTCTATTATTTGGGATAACATTATTTACTAACACTTACCCAAGCACTTCAATGGTGTATTTGGAGTTTCTTTCTTACTCACAACAAAAATTGACATCTATCTCGTGTGTCCTGCCTTGCGTTATCACCATTCTCATCGCGCGTACTTCGAGTTCACGAACAGCGTGCTACCAACATAGAGGTGAATAAAACTTCCTGTACATTCTTATTCATGTATTATTTTGTTTATTGTCTGTACTATGCACTATGTTTGTAACTGGATGCATGGGTAAGGCCGCTTCTCGTGCTTTCGGTTAAGCGGTTCTTGCGCTGTGACTTCTATTAGTTGGGATAACATCATTTACTAGCACGTACCCAAGCACTTCAATGGTCTATGTGGAGTTTCTTTCTTACTCACAACAAAAATTGACATCTATCTCGCGTGTCCTGCCTTGCATTATCCCCATTCTCATAGCGCGTACTTCGAGTTCACGAACAGCGTGCTACCATCATAGAGGTGAATAAAACTTTCTGTGCATTCATATTCATATATTATTTGGTTTGCTGTCTGTACTATGCACTATGTTTATAATTGAAGGCAAGGGTAAGGCCTCTTCGCGTGCTTCCGGTTAAGCGGTGCTTGCGCTGTGACTTCTATTAGTTGGGATAACATCATTTACTAGCACTTACCGAAGCACTTCAATTGTCTATGCGGAGTTTCTTACTGACAACAAAAATTGACATCTATCTCGCGTGTCCTGCCTTGCATTATCACCATTCTCATCGCGCGTACTTCGAGTTCACGAACAGCGTGCTACCATAATAGAGGTGAATAAAACTTTCTGTACACTCATATTCATATATTATTTGGTTTGCTGTCTGTACTATGCACTATGTTTGTAACTGGATGCATGAGTAAGGCCGGTTCTCTTGCTTTCGGTTAAGCGGTTCTTGCGCTGTGACTTCTATTAGTTGGGAGAACATTATTTACTAGCACTTACCCAAGCAATTCAATGGTCTATTTGGAGTTTCTTTCTTACTCACAACAAAAATTGACATCTATCTCGTGTGTCCTGCTTTGCGTTATCACCATTCTCATCGCGCGTACTTCGAGTTCACGAATAGCGTGCTACCAACATAGAGGTGAATAAAACTTCCTGTACATTCTTATTCTTATATTAGTTGGTTTGCTGTCTGTACTATGCACTATGTTTGTAACTGGATGCATGGGTAAGGCCGCTTCTCGTGCTTTTGGTTAAGCGGTTCTTGCGCTGTGACTTCTATTAGTTGGGAAAACATATTTTACTAGCACTTACCCAAGCACTTCAATGGTCTATGTGGAGTTTGTTTCTTACTGACAACAAAAATTGACATCTATCTCGCGTGCCCTGCCTTGCATTATCACCATTCTCATCGCGCGTACTTCGAGTTCACGAACAGCGTGCTACCATCACAGAGGTGAATAAAACTTCCTGTACATTCTTATTCATATATTATTTGGTTTGCTGTCTGTACTATGCACTATGTTTGTAACTGGATGCATGGGTAAGGCCGCTTCTCGTGCTTTCGGTTAAGCGGTTCTTGCGCTGTGACTTCTATTAGTTGAGATAACATCATTTACTAGCACGTACCCAAGCACTTCAATGGTCTATGTGGAGTTTCTTACTCACAACAAAAATTGACATCTATCTCGCGTGTCCTCCCTTGCATTATCACCATTCTCATCGCGCGTACTTCAAGTTCACGAACAGCGTGCTACCATCATAGAGGTGAATAAAACTTTCTGTACACTCATATTCATATATTATTTGGTTTGCTGTTCGTACTATGCACTATGTTTGTAACTGGATGCATGGGTAAGGCCGCTTTTCGTGCTTTCGGTTAAGCGGTTCTTGCGCTGTGACTTCTATTAGTTGGGATAAACTAGCACGTACCCAAGCACTTCAATGGTCTATTTGGAGTTTCTTTCTTACTCACAACAAAAATTGACATCTATCTCGTGTGTCCTGCCTTGCGTTATGACCATTCTCATCGCGCGTACTTCGAGTTCACGAACAGCGTGCTACCATAATAGAGGTGAATAAAACTTTCTGTATATTCATATTCATATAATATTTGGTTTGCCGTCTGTACTATGCACTATGTTTGTAACTGGATGCATGGGTAAGGCCGCTTCTCGTGCTTTCGGTTAAGAGGTTCTTGCGCTGTGACTTCTATTAGTTGGGATAACAATTGACTAGCACTTACCCAAGCACTTCAATGGTCTATGTGGAGTTTCTTTCTTACTCACAACAAAGATTGACATCTATCTCGCGTGTCCTGCCTTGCATTATCACCATTCTCATCGCGCGTACTTCGAGTTCACGAACAGCGTGCTACCATCATAGAGGTGAACAAAACTTTCTGTACATTCATATTCATATCTTATTTGGTTTGCTGTCAGTACTATGCACTATGTTTGTAACTGGATGCATGGGTAAGGCCGCTTCTCGTGCTTTCGGTTAAGCGGTTCTTGCGCTGTGACTTCTATTAGTTGAGATAACATCATTTACTAGCACTTACCCAAGCACTTCAATGGTCTATGTGGAGTTTCTTTCTTACTGACAACAAAAATTGACATCTATCTCACGTGTCCTGCCTTGCATTATCACCATTCTCATCGCGCGTTCTTCAAGTTCACGAACAGCGTGCTACCATCACAGAGGTGAGTAAAACTTCCTGTACATTCTTATTCATATATTATTTGGTTTGCTGTCTGTACTATGCACTATGTTTGTAACTGGATGCATGGGTAAGGCAGCTTCTCGTGCTTTCGGTTAAGCGGTTCTTGCGCTGTGACTTCTATTAGTTGAGATAACATCATTTACTAGCACGTACCCAAGCACTTCAATGGTCTATGTGGAGTTTCTTACTCACAACAAAAATTGACATCTATCTCGCGTGTCCTCCCTTGCATTATCACCATTCTCATCGCGCGTACTTCGAGTTCACGAACAGCGTGCTACCATCATAGAGGTGAATAAAACTTTCTGTACATTCATATTCATATATAATTTGGTTTGCTGTCTGTACTATGCACTATGTTTGTAACTGGATGCATGGGTAAGGCCGCTTCTCGTGCTTTCGGTTAAGCGGTTCTTGCGCTGTGACTTCTATTCGTTGGGATAACATCATTTACTAGCACGTATCCAAGCGCTTTAGTGGTCTATGTGGAGTTTCTTTGTTACTCACAACAAAAATTGACATCTATCTCGCATGTCCTGCCTTGCATTATCACCATTCTCATCGCGCGTACTTCGAGTTCACGAACAGCGTGCAACCATAATAAAGGTGAATAAAACTTTCTGTACACTCATATTCATATATTATTTGGTTTTCTGTCTGTACTATGCACTATGTTTGTAACTGGATGCATGAGTAAGGCCGCTTCTCGTGCTTTCGGTTAAGCTGTTCTTGTGCTGTGACTTCTATTAGTTGGGATAACATTATTTACTAGCACTTACCCAAGCACTTCAATGGTGTATTTGGAGTTTCTTTCTTACTCACAACAAAAATTGACATCTATCTCGTGTGTCCTGCCTTGCGTTATCACCATTCTCATCGCGCGTACTTCGAGTTCACGAACAGCGTGCTACCAACATAGAGGTGAATAAAACTTCCTGTACATTCTTATTCTTATATTATTTGGTTTGCTGTCTGTACTATGCACTATGTTTGTAACTGGATGCATGGGTAAGGCCGCTTCTCGTGCTTTTGGTTAAGCGGTTCTTGCGCTGTGACTTCTATTAGTTGGGATAACATCATTTACTAGCACTTACCCAAGCACTTCAATGGTCTATGTGGAGTTTGTTTCTTACTGACAACAAAAATTGACATCTATCTCGCGTGTCCTGCCTTGCATTATCACCATTCTCTTCGCGCGTACTTCGAATTCACGAACAGCGTGCTACCATAATAGAGGTGAATAAAACTTCCTGTACATTCTTATTCAGATATTATTTTGTTTATTGTCTGTACTATGCACTATGTTTGTAACTGGATGCATGGGTAAGGCCGCTTCTCGTGCTTTCGGTTAAGAGTTTCTTGCGCTGTGACTTCTATTAGTTGGGATAACATCATTTACTAGCACGTACCCAAGCACTTCAATGGTCTATGTGGAGTTTCTTTCTTACTCACAACAAAAATTGACATCTATCTCGCGTGTCCTGCCTTGCATTATCCCCATTCTCATCGCGTATACTTCGAGTTCACGAACAGCGTGCTACCATCATAGAGGTGAATAAAACTTTCTGTACATTCATATTCATATATTATTTGGTTTGCTGTCTGTACTATGCACTATGTTTGTAATTGAAGGCAAGGGTAAGGCCTCTTCGCGTGCTTCCGGTTAAGCGGTGCTTGCGCTGTGACTTCCATTAGTTGGGATAACATCATTTACTAGCACTTACCCAAGCACTTCAATTGTCTATGCGGAGTTTCTTACTGACAACAAAAATTGACATCTATCTCGCGTGTCCTGCCTTGCATTATCACCATTCTTATCCCGCGTACTTCGAGTTCACGAACAGCGTGCTTCCATCATAGAGGTGAATAAAACTTCCTGAACATTCTTATTCTTATATTATTTGGTTTGCTGTCTGTACTATGCATTATGTTTGTAACTGGATGCATGGGTAAGGCCGCTTCTCGTGCTTTCGGTTAAGCGGTTCTTGCGCTGTGACTTCTATTAGTTGAGATAACATCATTTACTAGCACTTACCCAAGCACTTCAATGGTCTATGTGGAGTTTCTTTCTTACTGACAACAAAAATTGACATCTATCTCGCGTGTCCTGCCTTGCATTATCACCATTCTCATCGCGCGTACTTCGAGTTCACGAACAGCGTGCTACCATAATAGAGGTGAATAAAACTTTCTGTACACTCATATTCATATATTATTTGGTTTGCTGTCTGTACTATGCACTATGTTTGTAACTGGATGCATGAGTAAGGCCGCTTCTCTTGCTTTCGGTTAAGCGGTTCTTGCGCTGTGACTTCTATTAGTTGGGATAACATTATTTACTAGCACTTACCCAAGCACTTCAATGGTCTATGTGGAGTTTGTTTCTTACTGACAACAAAAATTGACATCTATCTCGCGTGCCCTGCCTTGCATTATCACCATTCTCATCGCGCGTACTTCGAGTTCACGAACAGCGTGCTACCATCACAGAGGTGAATAAAACTTCCTGTACATTCTTATTCATATATTATTTGGTTTGCTGTCTGTACTATGCACTATGTTTGTAACTGGATGCATGGGTAACGCCGCTTCTCGTGCTTTCGGTGAGGCGGTTCTTGCGCTGTGACTTCTATCAGTTGGGATAACATCATTTACTAGCACGTACCGAAGCACTTCAATGGTCTATGTGGAGTTTCTTTCTTACTCACAACAAAAATTGACATCTATCTCGCGTGTCCTGCCTTGCATTATCACCATTCTCATCGCGCGTACTTCGAGTTCACGAACAGCGTGCTATCATCATAGAGGTGAATAAAACTTTCTGTACATTCATATTCATATACTTTATTTGGTTTGCTGTCTGTACTATGCACTAAGTTTGTAACTGGATGCACGGGTAAGGCCGCTTCTCGTGCTTTCGGTTAAGCGGTTCTTGCGCTGTGCCTTCTATTAGTTGGGATAACATCATTTACTAGCACTTACCCAAGCACTTCAATGGTCTTTGTGGAGTTTGTTTCTTACTGACAACAAAAATTGACATCTATCTCGCGTGCCCTGCCTTGCATTATCACCATTCTCATCGCGCGTACTTCGAGTTCACGAACAGCGTGCTACCATCACAGAGGTGAATAAAACTTCCTGTACATTCTTATTCATATATTATTTGGTTTGCTGTCTGTACTATGCACTATGTTTGTAACTGGATGCATGGGTAAGGCCGCTTCTCGTGCTTTCGGTTAAGCGGTTCTTGCGCTGTGACTTCTATTAGTTGAGATAACATCATTTACTAGCACGTACCCAAGCACTTCAATGGTCTATGTGGAGTTTCTTACTCACAACAAAAATTGACATCTATCTCGCGTGTCCTCTCTTGCCTTATCACCATTCTCATCGCGCGTACTTCGAGTTCACGAACAGCGTGCTACCATCATAGAGGTGAATAAAACTTTCTGTACATTCATATTCATATATTATTTGGTTTGCTGTCTGTACTATGCATTATGTTTGTAACTGGATGCATGGGTAAGGCCGCTTCTCGTGCTTTCGGTTAAGCGGTTCTCGCGCTGTGACTTCTTTTAGTTGGGATAACATCATTTACTAGCACTTACCCAAGCACTTCAATGGTTTTTGTGGAGTTTCTTTCTTACTGACAACAAAAATTGACATCTATCTCGCGTGTCCTGCCTTGCATTATCACCATTCTCATCGCGCGTACTTCGTGTTCACGAACAGCGTGCTACCATAATAGAGGTGAATAAAACTTTCTGTACACTCATATTCATATATTATTTGGTTTGCTGTCTGTACTATGCACTATGTTTGTAACTGGATGCATGAGTAAGGCCGCTTCTCTTGCTTTCGGTTAAGCGGTTCTTGCGCTGTGACTTCTATTAGTTGGGATAACATTATTTACTAGCACTTACCCAAGCAATTCAATGTTCTATTTGGAGTTTCTTTCTTACTCACAACAAAAATTGACATCTATCTCGTGTGTCCTGCCTTGCGTTATCACCATTCTCATCGCGCGTACTTCGAGTTCACGAACAGCGTGCTACCAACATAGAGGTGAATAAAACTTCCTGTACATTCTTATTCTTATATTATTTGGTTTGCTGTCTGTACTATGCACTATGTTTGTAACTGGATGCATGGGTAAGGCCGCTTCTCGTGCTTTTGGTTAAGCGGTTCTTGCGCTGTGACTTCTATTAGTTGGGATAACATCATTTACTAGCACTTACCCAAGCACTTCAATGGTCTATGTGGAGTTTCTTTCTTACTGACAACAAAAATTGACATCTATCTCGCGTGTCCTGCCTTGCATTATCACCATTCTCTTCGCGCGTACTTCGAGTTCACGAACAGCGTGCTACCATAATAGAGGTGAATAAAACTTCCTGTACATTCTTATTCATATATTATTTTGTTTATTGTCTGTACTATGCACTATGTTTGTAACTGGATGCAATGGTAAGGCCGCTTCTCGTGCTTTCGGTTAAGCGGTTCTTGCGCTGTGACTTCTATTAGTTGGGATAACATCATTTACTAGCAAGTACCCAAGCGCTTTAATGGTCTATGTGGAGATTCTTTCTTACAACAAAAATTGACATCTATCTCGCGTGTCCTCCCTTGCATTATCACCATTCTCATCGTGCGTACTTCGAGTTCACGAACAGCGTGCTACCATCATAGAGGTAAATAAAACTTTCTGTACATTCATATTCATATATTATTTGGTTTGCTGTCTGTACTATGCACTATGTTTGTAACTGGATGCATGGGTAAGGCCGCTTCTCGTGCTTTCGGTGAGGCGGTTCTTGCGCTGTGACTTCTATCAGTTGGGATAACATCATTTACTAGCACGTACCGAAGCACTTCAATGGTCTATGTGGAGTTTCTTTCTTACTCACAACAAAAATTGACATCTATCTCGCGTGTCCTGCCTTGCATTATCACCATTCTCATCGCGCGTACTTCGAGTTCACGAACAGCGTGCTATCATCATAGAGGTGAATAAAACTTTCTGTACATTCATATTCATATACTTTATTTGGTTTGCTGTCTGTACTATGCACTAAGTTTGTAACTGGATGCACGGGTAAGGCCGCTTCTCGTGCTTTCGGTTAAGCGGTTCTTGCGCTGTGCCTTCTATTAGTTGGGATAACATCATTTACTAGCACTTACCCAAGCACTTCAATGGTCTTTGTGGAGTTTGTTTCTTACTGACAACAAAAATTGACATCTATCTCGCGTGCCCTGCCTTGCATTATCACCATTCTCATCGCGCGTACTTCGAGTTCACGAACAGCGTGCTACCATCACAGAGGTGAATAAAACTTCCTGTACATTCTTATTCATATATTATTTGGTTTGCTGTCTGTACTATGCACTATGTTTGTAACTGGATGCATGGGTAAGGCCGCTTCTCGTGCTTTCGGTTAAGCGGTTCTTGCGCTGTGACTTCTATTAGTTGAGATAACATCATTTACTAGCACGTACCCAAGCACTTCAATGGTCTATGTGGAGTTTCTTACTCACAACAAAAATTGACATCTATCTCGCGTGTCCTCTCTTGCCTTATCACCATTCTCATCGCGCGTACTTCGAGTTCACGAACAGCGTGCTACCATCATAGAGGTGAATAAAACTTTCTGTACATTCATATTCATATATTATTTGGTTTGCTGTCTGTACTATGCATTATGTTTGTAACTGGATGCATGGGTAAGGCCGCTTCTCGTGCTTTCGGTTAAGCGGTTCTCGCGCTGTGACTTCTTTTAGTTGGGATAACATCATTTACTAGCACTTACCCAAGCACTTCAATGGTTTTTGTGGAGTTTCTTTCTTACTGACAACAAAAATTGACATCTATCTCGCGTGTCCTGCCTTGCATTATCACCATTCTCATCGCGCGTACTTCGTGTTCACGAACAGCGTGCTACCATAATAGAGGTGAATAAAACTTTCTGTACACTCATATTCATATATTATTTGGTTTGCTGTCTGTACTATGCACTATGTTTGTAACTGGATGCATGAGTAAGGCCGCTTCTCTTGCTTTCGGTTAAGCGGTTCTTGCGCTGTGACTTCTATTAGTTGGGATAACATTATTTACTAGCACTTACCCAAGCAATTCAATGTTCTATTTGGAGTTTCTTTCTTACTCACAACAAAAATTGACATCTATCTCGTGTGTCCTGCCTTGCGTTATCACCATTCTCATCGCGCGTACTTCGAGTTCACGAACAGCGTGCTACCAACATAGAGGTGAATAAAACTTCCTGTACATTCTTATTCTTATATTATTTGGTTTGCTGTCTGTACTATGCACTATGTTTGTAACTGGATGCATGGGTAAGGCCGCTTCTCGTGCTTTTGGTTAAGCGGTTCTTGCGCTGTGACTTCTATTAGTTGGGATAACATCATTTACTAGCACTTACCCAAGCACTTCAATGGTCTATGTGGAGTTTCTTTCTTACTGACAACAAAAATTGACATCTATCTCGCGTGTCCTGCCTTGCATTATCACCATTCTCTTCGCGCGTACTTCGAGTTCACGAACAGCGTGCTACCATAATAGAGGTGAATAAAACTTCCTGTACATTCTTATTCATATATTATTTTGTTTATTGTCTGTACTATGCACTATGTTTGTAACTGGATGCATGGGTAAGGCCGCTTCTCGTGCTTTCGGTTAAGCGGTTCTTGCGCTGTGACTTCTATTAGTTGGGATAACATCATTTACTAGCAAGTACCCAAGCACTTTAATGGTCTATGTGGAGATTCTTTCTTACAACAAATATTGACATCTATCTCGCGTGTCCTCCCTTGCATTATCACCATTCTCATCGTGCGTACTTCGAGTTCACGAACACCGTGCTACCATCATAGAGGTAAATAAAACTTTCTGTACATTCATATTTATATATTATTTGGTTTGCTGTCTGTACTATGCACTATGTTTGTAACTGGATGCATGGGTAAGGCCGCTTCTCGTGCTTTCGGTGAGGCGGTTCTTGCGCTGTGACTTCTATTAGTTGGGATAACATCATTTACTAGCACGTACCCAAGCACTTCAATGGTCTATGTGGAGTTTCTCTCTTACTCACAACAAAAATTGACATCTATCTCGCGTGTCCTGCCTTGCATTATCACCATTCTCATCGCGCGTACTTCGAGTTCACGAACAGCGTGCTATCATCATAGAGGTGAATAAAACTTTCTGTACATTCATATTCATATACTTTATTTGGTTTGCTGTCTGTACTATGCACTAAGTTTGTAACTGGATGCACGGGTAAGGCCGCTTCTCGTGCTTTCGGTTAAGCGGTTCTTGCGCTGTGCCTTCTATTATTTGGGATAACATCATTTACTAGCACTTACCCAAGCACTTCAGTGGTCTTTGTGGAGTTTGTTTCTTACTGACAACAAAAATTGACATCTATCTCGCGTGCCCTGCCTTGCATTATTACCATTCTCATCGCGCGTACTTCGAGTTCACGAACAGCGTGCTACCATCACAGAGGTGAATAAAACTTCCTGTACATTCTTATTCATATATTATTTGGTTTGCTGTCTGTACTATGCACTATGTTTGTAACTGGATGCATGGGTAAGGCCGCTTCTCGTGCTTTCGGTTAAGCGGTTCTTGCGCTGTGACTTCTATTAGTTGAGATAACATCATTTACTAGCACGTACCGAAGCACTTCAATGGTCTATGTGGAGTTTCTTACTCACAACAAAAATTGACATCTATCTCGCGTGTCCTGCCTTGCATTATCACCATTCTCATCGCGCGTACTTCGTGTTCACGAACAGCGTGCTACCATAATAGAGGTGAATAAAACTTTCTGTACACTCATATTCACATATTATTTGGTTTGCTGTCTGTACTATGCACTATGTTTGTAACTGGATGCATGAGTAAGGCCGCTTCTCTTGCTTTCGGTTAAGCGGTTCTTGCGCTGTGACTTCTATTAGTTGGGATAACATTATTTACTAGCACTTACCCAAGCAATTCAATGTTCTATTTGGAGTTTCTTTCTTACTCACAACAAAAATTGACATCTATCTCGTGTGTCCTGCCTTGCGTTATCACCATTCTCATCGCGCGTACTTCGAGTTCACGAACAGCGTGCTACCAACATAGAGGTGAATAAAACTTCCTGTACATTCTTATTCTTATATTATTTGGTTTGCTGTCTGTACTATGCACTATGTTTGTAACTGGATGCATGGGTAAGGCCGCTTCTCGTGCTTTTGGTTAAGCGGTTCTTGCGCTGTGACTTCTATTAGTTGGGATAACATCATTTACTAGCACTTACCCAAGCACTTCAATGGTCTATGTGGAGTTTCTTTCTTACTGACAACAAAAATTGACATCTATCTCGCGTGTCCTGCCTTGCATTATCACCATTCTCTTCGCGCGTACTTCGAGTTCACGAACAGCGTGCTACCATAATAGAGGTGAATAAAACTTCCTGTACATTCTTATTCATATATTATTTTGTTTATTGTCTGTACTATGCACTATGTTTGTAACTGGATGCATGGGTAAGGCCGCTTCTCGTGCTTTCGGTTAAGCGGTTCTTGCGCTGTGACTTCTATTAGTTGGGATAACATCATTTACTAGCAAGTACCCAAGCACTTTAATGGTCTATGTGGAGATTCTTTCTTACAACAAATATTGACATCTATCTCGCGTGTCCTCCCTTGCATTATCACCATTCTCATCGTGCGTACTTCGAGTTCACGAACACCGTGCTACCATCATAGAGGTAAATAAAACTTTCTGTACATTCATATTCATATATTATTTGGTTTGCTGTCTGTACTATGCACTATGTTTGTAACTGGATGCATGGGTAAGGCCGCTTCTCGTGCTTTCGGTGAGGCGGTTCTTGCGCTGTGACTTCTATTAGTTGGGATAACATCATTTACTAGCAGGTACCCAAGCACTTCAATGGTCTATGTGGAGTTTCTCTCTTACTCACAACAAAAATTGACATCTATCTCGCGTGTCCTGCCTTGCATTATCACCATTCTCATCGCGCGTACTTCGAGTTCACGAACAGCGTGCTATCATCATAGAGGTGAATAAAACTTTCTGTACATTCATATTCATATACTTTATTTGGTTTGCTGTCTGTACAATGCACTAAGTTTGTAACTGGATGCACGGGTAAGGCCGCTTCTCGTGCTTTCGGTTAAGCGGTTCTTGCGCTGTGCCTTCTATTAGTTGGGATAACATCATTTACTAGCACTTACCCAAGCACTTCAGTGGTCTTTGTGGAGTTTGTTTCTTACTGACAACAAAAATTGACATCTATCTCGCGTGCCCTGCCTTGCATTATTACCATTCTCATCGCGCGTACTTCGAGTTCACGAACAGCGTGCTACCATCACAGAGGTGAATAAAACTTCCTGTACATTCTTATTCATATATTATTTGGTTTGCTGTCTGTACTATGCACTATGTTTGTAACTGGATGCATGGGTAAGGCCGCTTCTCGTGCTTTCGGTTAAGCGGTTCTTGCGCTGTGACTTCTATTAGTTGAGATAACATCATTTACTAGCACGTACCGAAGCACTTCAATGGTCTATGTGGAGTTTCTTACTCACAACAAAAATTGACATCTATCTCGCGTGTCCTCCCTTGCATTATCACCATTCTCATCGCGCGTACTTCGAGTTCACGAACAGCGTGCTACCATCATAGAGGTGAATAAAACTTTCTGTACACTCATATTCATATATTATTTGGTTTGCTGTCTGTACTATGCACTATGTTTGTAACTGGATGCATGGGTAAGGCCGCTTCTCGTGCTTTCGGTTAAGCGGTTTTTGCGCTGTGACTTCTATTAGTTGAGATAACATCATTTACTAGCACGTACCCAAGCACTTCAATGGTCTATGTGGAGTTTCTTACTCACAACAAAAATTGACATCTATCTCGCGTGTCCTCCCTTGCATTATCACCATTCTCATCGCGCGTACTTCGAGTTCACTAACAGCGTGCTACCATCATAGAGGTGAATAAAACTTTCTGTACACTCATATTCATATATTATTTGGTTTGCTGTGCGTACTATGCACTATGTTTGTAACTGGATGCATCGGTAAGGCCGCTTCTCGTGCTTTCGGTTAAGCGGTTCTTGCGCTGTGACTTCTATTAGTTGGGATAAACTAGCACGTACACAAGCACTTCAATGGTCTATTTGGAGTTTCTTTCTTACTCACAACAAAAATTGACATCTATCTCGTGTGTCCTGCCTTGCGTTATGATCATTCTCATCGCGCGTACTTCGAGTTCGCGAACAGCGTGCTACCATAATAGAGGTGAATAAAACTTTCTGTATATTCATATTCATATAATATTTGGTTTGCCGTCTGTACTATGCACTATGTTTGTAACTGGATGCATGGGTAAGGCCGCTTCTCGTGCTTTCGGTTAAGCGGTTCTTGCGCTGTGACTTCTATTAGTTGGTATACCATCATTTACTAGCACGTACCCAAGCACTTCAATGGTCTATTTGGAGTTTCTTTCTTACCCACAACAAAAATTGACACCTATCTCGTGTGTCCTGCCTTGCGTTATCACCATTCTCATCGCGCGTACTTCGAGTTCACGAACAGCGTGCTACCATAATAGAGGTGAATAAAACTTTCTGTACATTCATATTCATATATTATTTGGTTTGCTGTCTGTACTATGCACAAATTTGTAACTGGATGCATGGGTAAGGCCGCTTCTCGTGCTTTCGGTTAAGCGGTTCTTGCGCTGTGACTTCTATTAGTTGGGATAACATCATTTACTAGCACGTACCCAAGCACTTCAATGGTCTATGTGGAGTTTCTTTCTTACTCACAACAAAAATTGACATCTATCTCGCGTGTCCTCCCTTGCATTATCACCATTCTCATCGCACCTACTTCGAGTTCACGAACAGCGTGCTACCATCATAGAGGTGAATAAAACTTTCTGTACATTCATATTCATATATTATTTGGTTTGCTGTCTGTACTATGCATTATGTTTGTAACTGGATGCATGGGTAAGGCCGCTTCTCGTGCTTTCGGTTAAGCGGTTCTCGCGCTGTGACTTCTATTAGTTGGGATAACATCATTTACTAGCACGTACCCAAGCACTTCAATGGTCTATGTGGAGTTTCTCTCTTACTCACAACAAAAATTGACATCTATCTCGCGTGCCCTGCCTTGCATTATCACCATTCTCATCGCGCGTACTTCGAGTTCACGAACAGCGTGCTATCATCATAGAGGTGAATAAAACTTTCTGTACATTCATATTCATATACTTTATTTGGTTTGCTGTCTGTACTATGCACTAAGTTTGTAACTGGATGCACGGGTAAGGCCGCTTCTCGTGCTTTCGGTTAAGCGGTTCTTGCGCTGTGCCTTCTATTAGTTGGGATAACATCATTTACTAGCACTTACCCAAGCACTTCAATGGTCTTTGTGGAGTTTGTTTCTTACTGACAACAAAAATTGACATCTATCTCGCGTGCCCTGCCTTGCATTATTACCATTCTCATCGCGCGTACTTCGAGTTCACGAACAGCGTGCTACCATCACAGAGGTGAATAAAACTTCCTGTACATTCTTATTCATATATTATTTGGTTTGCTGTCTGTACTATGCACTATGTTTGTAACTGGATGCATGGGTAAGGCCGCTTCTCGTGCTTTCGGTTAAGCGGTTCTTGCGCTGTGACTTCTATTAGTTGAGATAACATCATTTACTAGCACGTACCGAAGCACTTCAATGGTCTATGTGGAGTTTCTTACTCACAACAAAAATTGACATCTATCTCGCGTGTCCTCCCTTGCATTATCACCATTCTCATCGCGCGTACTTCGAGTTCACGAACAGCGTGCTACCATCATAGAGGTGAATAAAACTTTCTGTACACTCATATTCATATATTATTTGGTTTGCTGTCTGTACTATGCACTATGTTTGTAACTGGATGCATGGGTAAGGCCGCTTCTCGTGCTTTCGGTTAAGCGGTTTTTGCGCTGTGACTTCTATTAGTTGAGATAACATCATTTACTAGCACGTACCCAAGCACTTCAATGGTCTATGTGGAGTTTCTTACTCACAACAAAAATTGACATCTATCTCGCGTGTCCTCCCTTGCATTATCACCATTCTCATCGCGCGTACTTCGAGTTCACTAACAGCGTGCTACCATCATAGAGGTGAATAAAACTTTCTGTACACTCATATTCATATATTATTTGGTTTGCTGTGCGTACTATGCACTATGTTTGTAACTGGATGCATCGGTAAGGCCGCTTCTCGTGCTTTCGGTTAAGCGGTTCTTGCGCTGTGACTTCTATTAGTTGGGATAAACTAGCACGTACACAAGCACTTCAATGGTCTATTTGGAGTTTCTTTCTTACTCACAACAAAAATTGACATCTATCTCGTGTGTCCTGCCTTGCGTTATGATCATTCTCATCGCGCGTACTTCGAGTTCGCGAACAGCGTGCTACCATAATAGAGGTGAATAAAACTTTCTGTATATTCATATTCATATAATATTTGGTTTGCCGTCTGTACTATGCACTATGTTTGTAACTGGATGCATGGGTAAGGCCGCTTCTCGTGCTTTCGGTTAAGCGGTTCTTGCGCTGTGACTTCTATTAGTTGGTATACCATCATTTACTAGCACGTACCGAAGCACTTCAATGGTCTATTTGGAGTTTCTTTCTTACTCACAACAAAAATTGACACCTATCTCGTGTGTCCTGCCTTGCGTTATCACCATTCTCATCGCGCGTACTTCGAGTTCACGAACAGCGTGCTACCATAATAGAGGTGAATAAAACTTTCTGTACATTCATATTCATATAATAAATGGTTTGCTGTCTGTACTATGCACAAATTTGTAACTGGATGCATGGGTAAGGCCGCTTCTCGTGCTTTCGGTTAAGCGGTTCTTGCGCTGTGACTTCTATTAGTTGGGATAACATCATTTACTAGCACGTACCCAAGCACTTCAATGGTCTATGTGGAGTTTCTTTCTTACTCACAACAAAAATTGACATCTATCTCGCGTGTCCTGCCTTGCATTATCACCATTCTCATCGCACGTACTTCGAGTTCACGAACAGCGTGCTACCATCATAGAGGTGAATAAAACTTTCTGTACATTCATATTCATATATTATTTGGTTTGCTGTCTGTACTATGCATTATGTTTGTAACTGGATGCATGGGTAAGGCCGCTTCTCGTGCTTTCGGTTAAGCGGTTCTCGCGCTGTGACTTCTATTAGTTGGGATAACATCATTTACTAGCACTTACCCAAGCACTTCAATGGTCTATGTGGAGTTTCTTTCTTACTGACAACAAAAATTGACATCTATCTCGCGTGTCCTGCCTTGCATTATCACCATTCTCATCGCGCGTACTTCGAGTTCACGAACAGCGTGCTACCATAAAAGAGGTGAATAAAACTTTCTGTACACTCATATTCATATATTATTTGGTTTGCTGTCTGTACTATGCACTATGTTTGTAACTGGATGCATGAGTAAGGCCGCTTCTCGTGCTTTCGGTTAAGCTGTTCTTGTGCTGTGACTTCTATTAGTTGGGATAACATTATTTACTAGCACTTACCCAAGCACTTCAATGGTGTATTTGGAGTTTCTTTCTTACTCACAACAAAAATTGACACCTATCTCGTGTGTCCTGCCTTGCGTTATCACCATTCTCATCGCGCGTACTTCGAGTTCACGAACAGCGTGCTACCATAATAGAGGTGAATAAAACTTTCTGTACATTCATATTCATATATTATTTGGTTTGCTGTCTGTACTATGCACTATGTTTGTAACTGGATGCATGGGTAAGGCCGCTTCTCGTGCTTTTGGTTAAGCGGTTCTTGCGCTGTGACTTCTATTAGTTGGGATAACATCATTTACTAGCACTTACCCAAGCACTTCAATGGTCTATGTGGAGTTTCTTTCTTACTGACAACAAAAATTGACATCTATCTCGCGTGTCCTGCCTTGCATTATCACCATTCTCTTCGCGCGTACTTCGAGTTCACGAACAGCGTGCTACCATAATAGAGGTGAATAAAACTTTCTGTACATTCTTATTCATATATTATTTTGTTTATTGTCTGTACTATGCACTATGTTTGTAACTGGATGCATGGGTAAGGCCGCTTCTCGTGCTTTCGGTTAAGCGGTTCTTGCGCTGTGACTTCTATTATTTGAGATAACATCATTTACTAGCACGTACCCAAGCACTTCAATGGTCTATGTGGGGTTTCTTACTCACAACAAAAATTGACATCTATCTCGCGTGTCCTCCCTTGCATTATCACCATTCTCATCGCGCGTACTTCGAGTTCACTAACAGCGTGCTACCAGCATAGAGGTGAATAAAACTTTCTGTACACTCATATTCATATATTATTTGGTTTGCTGTGCGTACTATGCACTATGTTTGTAACTGGATGCATGGGTAAGGCCGCTTCTCGTGCTTTCGGTTAAGCGGTTCTTGCGCTGTGACTTCTATTAGTTGGGATAAACTAGCACGTACCCAAGCACTTCAATGGTCTATTTGGAGTTTCTTTCTTACTCACAACAAAAATTGACATCTATCTCGTGTGTCCTGCCTTGCGTTATGACCATTCTCATCGCGCGTACTTCGAGTTCACGAACAGCGTGCTACCATAATAGAGGTGAATAAAACTTTCTGTATATTCATATTCATATAATATTTGGTTTGCCGTCTGTACTATGCACTATGTTTGTAACTGGATGCATGGGTAAGGCCGCTTCTCGTGCTTTCGGGTAAGCGGTTCTTGCGCTGTGACTTCTATTAGTTGGTATGCCATCATTTACTAGCACGTACCCAAGCACTTCAATGGTCTATTTGGAGTTTCTTTCTTACTCACAACAAAAATTGACACCTATCTCGTGTGTCCTGCCTTGCGTCATCACCATTCTCATC
Source organism: Rhipicephalus microplus (assembly GCF_043290135.1). Taxonomy (NCBI): domain Eukaryota; kingdom Metazoa; phylum Arthropoda; class Arachnida; order Ixodida; family Ixodidae; genus Rhipicephalus; species Rhipicephalus microplus. The sequence goes on from NW_027464586.1 coordinate 36,531,448, forward strand.
GCGTGTACTTCGAGTTCACGAAGAGCGTGCTACCATAATAGAGGTGAATAAAACTTTCTGTACATTCATATTCATATAATATTTGGTTTGCTGTCTGTACTATGCACAAATTTGTAACTGGATGCATGGGTAAGGCCGCTTCTCGTGCTTTCGGTTAAGCGGTTCTTGCGCTGTGACTTCTATTAGTTGGGATAACATCATTTACTAGCACGTACCCAAGCACTTCAATGGTCTATGTGGAGTTTCTTTCTTACTCACAACAAAAATTGACATCTATCTCGCGTGTCCTGCCTTGCATTATCACCATTCTCATCGCGCGTACTTCGAGTTCACGAACAGCGTGCTACCATCATAGAGGTGAATAAAACTTTCTGTACACTCATATTCATATATTATTTGGTTTGCTGTGCGTACTATGCACTATGTTTGTAACTGGATGCATCGGTAAGGCCGCTTCTCGTGCTTTCGGGTAAGCGGTTCTTGCGCTGTGACTTCTATTAGTTGGGATAAACTAGCACGTACACAAGCACTTCAATGGTCTATTTGGAGTTTCTTTCTTACTCACAACAAAAATTGACATCTATCTCGTGTGTCCTGCCTTGCGTTATGACCATTCTCATCGCGCGTACTTCGAGTTCACGAACAGCGTGCTACCATAATAGAGGTGAATAAAACTTTCTGTATATTCATATTCATATAATATTTGGTTTGCCGTCTGTACTATGCACTATGTTTGTAACTGGATGCATGGGTAAGGCCGCTTCTCGTGCTTTCGGTTAAGCGGTTCTTGCGCTGTGACTTCTATTAGTTGGTATATCATCATTTACTAGCACGTACCCAAGCACTTCAATGGTCTATTTGGAGTTTCTTTCTTACTCACAACAAAAATTGACACCTATCTCGTGTGTCCTGCCTTGCGTTATCACCATTCTCATCGCACGTACTTCGAGTTCACGAACAGCGTGCTACCATCATAGAGGTGAATAAAACTTTCTGTACATTCATATTCATATAATATTTGGTTTGCTGTCTGTACTATGCACAAATTTGTAACTGGATGCATGGGTAAGGCCGCTTCTCGTGCTTTCGGTTAAGCGGTTCTTGCGCTGTGACTTCTATTAGTTGGGATAACATCATTTACTAGCACGTACCAAAGCACTTCAATGGTCTATGTGGAGTTTCTTTCTTACTCACAACAAAAATTGACATCTATCTCGCGTGTCCTGCCTTGCATTATCACCATTCTCATCGCACGTACTTCGAGTTCACGAACAGCGTGCTACCATCATAGAGGTGAATAAAACTTTATGTACATTCATATTCATATATTATTTGGTTTGCTGTCTGTACTATGCATTATGTTTGTAACTGGATGCATGGGTAAGGCCGCTTCTCGTGCTTTCGGTTAAGCGGTTCTCGCGCTGTGACTTCTATTAGTTGGGATAACATCATTTACTAGCACTTACCCAAGCACTTCAATGGTCTATGTGGAGTTTCTTTCTTACTGACAACAAAAATTGACATCTATCTCGCGTGTCCTGCCTTGCATTATCACCATTCTCATCGCGCGTACTTCGAGTTCACGAACAGCGTGCTACCATAATAGAGGTGAATAAAACTTTCTGTACACTCATATTCATATATTATTTGGTTTGCTGTCTGTACTATGCACTATGTTTGTAACTGGATGCATGAGTAAGGCCGCTTCTCGTGCTTTCGGTTAAGCTGTTCTTGTGCTGTGACTTCTATTAGTTGGGATAACATTATTTACTAGCACTTACCCAAGCACTTCAATGGTGTATTTGGAGTTTCTTTCTTACTCACAACAAAAATTGACATCTATCTCGTGTGTCCTGCCTTGCGTTATCACCATTCTCATCGCGCGTACTTCGAGTTCACGAACAGCGTGCTACCAACATAGAGGTGAATAAAACTTCCTGTACATTCTTATTCTTGAAGCGGTATGAGCCTTTGGACAGAAGATGAAGAAGCGCGAGGGCCGGGGCAGGAAAGAAGAGGGGGATGAAGTGAAAAATAAAGCAGATTAAGATGGACGCCAGTTCCATACTGAAGCTTTAATGCTGTTCCGTTATTTTAAGTAGGAACACTACATTATTTTGGCGCAGCCGGCCATCGAAGCCATCATGTGGGTGACGTTCTTCATAGACGAGACCTCCGAGGAGATCATCTTTTCGAAGTACCAAGTTCAAGACGAAGCAGCGGTAGACCTACCTCGTGAGCTCAGCTCGGAAGAACTCGTAAACCTGGTTGTGGAAAAGGCAGCCGTAGACACTACTGAACTACGACGGAAAGGTGCTGTGAAAGTGAACTTGCGTGTGGCGACCTTCAACGACCTAGTTCTTGAACCAGCGCGTCGAAAACACTCAGGATCACGATCTCCGACGGAAGAGGTGAGCCTCGTTTTGAAAGCTTTTCAGCTGCAACAGGAACAGATGCTTCAACAAAACCAAATAATGACATCTCTTATAAGCTCTCTGAATGCTGAGAGACCGACACCTAATTTCGTAGAACCTGATGCTTTCGACGGTGTGTCTTCAAATCCAGAAAGTTGGCTTGATTTCTACGAATATGCCGCTGGAAAAAACAAGTGGCTCTCTGATGAGGCTAAAATCACCAACATGCGCGTTTACTTGAGAGGTGTTGCGCGAAAGTGGTATGAAACATGCATTCTGGAAGACAGTGACGACTCTTGGAGCCAGTGGAGGAAAAAGTTTTTGACTGCATTCCGAAGCAATCCAGTAGAAAGATGGAACACGGCGCTTAATTTCAAGTCTGAGCAAAGCTGCCTTGTCGAGTACTTCTTTGAGAAACGCCGTCTTTTAAAGCTGGCGGAGCCTTTGCTTCCATCTACGGCCGTAGTTGCCTTAATAATGCATGGATTGCACACTAACGTGTTGAAGCAAGTGCAAATACTGTCACCAAAGACTCTAGATGACCTCCTCGCGTGTCTTCAGAACATACCATCAGCTTCGGAAACAAGCATAACCGCCGAGTCAAGCAGCTGTTTCAGTCGGAGTAAATCGGACTGGTCAAGCCGCGCTCAGCGAGAACCGAGCCACCTCGCAACTCGCACAGATAACTTGCCCTGGCGTGTTCCAAGAGGTCGAGTGAATAATATCGACACTGAAGCTCAGGAGTATTCGACAGAAAAAAAACTAATAAACGAGGGTGATCAGTCCCACCCGATGACTCCAAATGAGACTGTTTATTTAAGTTGCTCTAGCCTACTTCACATTCCCGTCAAAGTAGGAAACAAACATATGATGGCTCTGGTAGACAGCGGTGCTTCTGTGTCCATTATAAATGCCAAGCTGGTGGATGCAAATCGCTTGCATAGTGGAAGAATTCTACGAGTACAAGGCTATGATGGAAAAGTAACGTTGCATGATCAGTGGGCCTTGGTAAACATCGAGTTCCAGGGTCAGCAAATAGAGAGCGAAGTGTTGGTGATAGAGGGGGTAACGTACGACTTTTTGCTATCAAGACCAGATATAAAGAAACTAAAGATCAACGTGTACTGGGACGATGTGGTTCTAGTAGAAGGAGTAGCAAGGAACGAGACAAATCAGGGTAGACAAGATAATCTACGAGTTGTCAAGTGCGCGGAGGATATCGCAACGACCTACCCTGAACTTGTATGCATAGGAAGCTATCCTCAGGCGATGAAGTCCCACAAGGTTCCTTTCGAACTCGCTGACAAGACCGTCATCCGGAAAGCACCTTACAATATGTCAAGGGAGCGAAAGATGTGGCTCAAGAAAGAGTTGCAGGAGATGCTAGATGCTGATATCATACGACCTTCGGTATCACCCTTCGCTTCTCCCATAACGATCGCACCGAAAGAAGACGGAACCTTCAGATTATGCACCGACTACAGGGTTCTCAATCGTCAGACAGAACTCATACCATTTCCTATGCCGAAGATCGACACAATTATAGATGAGACCGGGGGTTGCCGACATTTTTCCCGCATCGATTTATGCAAAGGTTTCTGGCAGATCCCACTAACCGAAGAAACAAAAATGTACACCGCTTTTATCACGCCATTCGATCTCTACGAATACAACCGGCTCCCTTTCGGTTGGAAAAACTCGCCAGCGTGGTTCCAGAAGATCATGAACGACGTCCTAAAGCCATTCCTTGGTGTTTTTTGTAATGTGTACATAGACGACATTATAGTCTTCTCCAAAACAGAGGCTGAGCATCAGGACCATCTGTCTCAGGTGTTAAACGCCTTGAGCTTGGCACATCTCAAGGTTAATTTTAAGAAGAGTGTATTCTTTCAACGAAAAGTGGTGTTTCTTGGAAGAGTCTTCGATGGGAACACCAAAAGCACAAAACAAGAGTCCGTCGAGAAGATCTCCCAGTTGAAGAAACCATATGACGTCGTCCATTCACTGCGTGTGTTTTTGGGATTGGCAGGACATTTCCGATCTTTCATAAAGGACTTTGCTGTCAAAACTAGATGCCTCACGCGCTTAACGCAGAAAGAAGTTCCCTTTGAATGGAGTGACGAATGTGAGAGAGTCTACCGTGACTTGGTGCACAGAATTTCTTCTGACCCCGTTCTGCGTATACCAGATTTCACTTTACCCTTTGAATTGAACACTGACGCCTCACATTATGGGACTGGTGCAGTGTTGTATCAAAAATGTATTGAAGCATCTGGCCGAGAAAAGCGACACGTAGTCGGTTACTACAGTTACACTTTCAAGCCGTCTGAAACAAACTACACTACTACGGAAAAAGAAGCACTGGCGGTTCTGAAGGCCGTTGACTACTTCCGCACGTACCTGGAAGGTACGAAGTTCACTTTGTTCACCGATCACCAGGCACTCACTCATCTCTTGAATATGACCCAAACTAAAGGGCGTATCGCCAGATGGGTGAATTACTTGCAGCAATTTGACTTTACCATCTCGCACCGACCAGGACCGCTTTTAACCGATGCAGATGCTCTATCAAGATTGATGGTACAAAACAACACAGAAAAATCTGAAGAAATCAATGAAGTGAAGCTGTGGGAAGGCTCAGAACAACTGGTTTTTACGGAAGGTCGGTATCAAGTCCCACCAACTCTTGTTTCCAAAGTGCTTTACTTGTACCACGATAGCCCAGAATCTGGAGGACACGACGGCTTTTGGCGTACCTACAACAAGTTGGTCAAGAGGTTTACGTGGCCTCACATGAAGAAAGACGTTAGTCAGTACGTTCGTTCATGCCATGTGTGTCAAGTACACAAAGTCAAGTATAAACAGCCTACGGACACCATGATACTACCTTGCCACTCGAACGTGCCTTTTGAAGTAGTTCACCTGGATTTCGCCGAACTTAACAAGAAACGGGAAGGAGTCAGAAAAACGCAAGCTTTTCTGCTGGCCATAGATGAATGCACCAGGATGGTCGCGGCACGAGCAGGAAAAGAAGATGCAAATAGCGTCATAACCCTTCTCGAAAGGGACATGTTTAGAACTACGCGGACAATCGTATGCGATAACGGCCCCGCGTTCAAGAGTGAAAAGCTAGTAAGATGGGCTCGAGATCACAATGTATCGATCAAGTTCTGTGCGCCATACCATCCTGCGGCGAATGGGCTTGCAGAACGTGCCATACGGGACGTGAAACAATACATCAAGATGTACGATAGTTTTCCTGGGGGATGGAAATGTTCTTTAGAAGCAGCCGTAAAACATCATAACCGATCCTACACAAGTGGCTTGGGGTGCAGTCCACAGTACGCTTCTACAGGAGAGACCCCTATTCTGCAGGCAGACCGTGAGTTGGGACTCTTGGAAAACCTCAAGATTGTCGAGGAGAGGCAACAAAAATCACAGGAGGAGAGGTACCGAAAACGAATGAAAAAGAATTTCGACAAGAGGCATCGAGCAGACATGCCAGACATTCAAGTCACCGACCTCGTACTAGTGAGAAAAGGAATAAGAGATTCCAGTGCCAAATTTTATGGGCCTTACTCTGTGACCAAGACAGCCACCCAGAACGGAATTTTGAAGACTGTCTGGTACACTGGTGAACGTGGATCTGTTGAATGTGCTTCAATTGGGAATGTCTTCAAGTATTACCCCAGGAGGGGTAATTAAAAGAAAGCGGGAAGGGTGAAGCGGTATGAGCCTTTGGACAGAAGATGAAGAAGCGCGAGGGCCGGGGCAGGAAAGAAGAGGGGGATGAAGTGAAAAATAAAGCAGATTAAGATGGACGCCAGTTCCATACTGAAGCTTTAATGCTGTTCCGTTATTTTAAGTAGGAACACTACAATTCTTATATTATTTGGTTTGCTGTCTGTACTATGCACTATGTTTGTAACTGGATGCATGGGTAAGGCCGCTTCTCGTGCTTTTGGTTAAGCGGTTCTTGCGCTGTGACTTCTATTAGTTGGGATAACATCATTTACTAGCACTTACCCAAGCACTTCAATGGTCTATGTGGAGTTTCTTTCTTACTGACAACAAAAATTGACATCTATCTCGCGTGTCCTGCCTTGCATTATCACCATTCTCTTCGCGCGTACTTCGAGTTCACGAACAGCGTGCTACCATAATAGAGGTGAATAAAACTTCCTGTACATTCTTATTCATATATTATTTTGTTTATTGTCTGTACTATGCACTATGTTTGTAACTGGATGCATGGGTAAGGCCGCTTCTCGTGCTTTCGGTTAAGCGGTTCTTGCGCTGTGACTTCTATTAGTTGAGATAACATCATTTACTAGCACGTACCCAAGCACTTCAATGGTCTATGTGGGGTTTCTTACTCACAACAAAAATTGACATCTATCTCGCGTGTCCTCCCTTGCATTATCACCATTCTCATCGCGCGTACTTCGAGTTCACGAACAGCGTGCTACCAGCATAGAGGTGAATAAAACTTTCTGTACACTCATATTCATATATTATTTGGTTTGCTGTGCGTACTATGCACTATGTTTGTAACTGGATGCATGGGTAAGGCCGCTTCTCGTGCTTTCGGTTAAGCGGTTCTTGCGCTGTGACTTCTATTAGTTGGGATAAACTAGCACGTACCCAAGCACTTCAATGGTCTATTTGGAGTTTCTTTCTTACTCACAACAAAAATTGACATCTATCTCGTGTGTCCTGCCTTGCGTTATGACCATTCTCATCGCGCGTACTTCGAGTTCACGAACAGCGTGCTACCATAATAGAGGTGAATAAAACTTTCTGTATATTCATATTCATATAATATTTGGTTTGCCGTCTGTACTATGCACTATGTTTGTAACTGGATGCATGGGTAAGGCCGCTTCTCGTGCTTTCGGGTAAGCGGTTCTTGCGCTGTGACTTCTATTAGTTGGTATGCCATCATTTACTAGCACGTACCCAAGCACTTCAATGGTCTATTTTGAGTTTCTTTCTTACTCACAACAAAAATTGACACCTATCTCGTGTGTCCTGCCTTGCGTCATCACCATTCTCATCGCGCGTACTTCGAGTTCACGAACAGCGTGCTACCATAATAGAGGTGAATAAAACTTTCTGTACATTCATATTCATATAATATTTGGTTTGCTGTCTGTACTATGCACAAATTTGTAACTGGATGCATGGGTAAGGCCGCTTCTCGTGCTTTCGGTTAAGCGGTTCTTGCGCTGTGACTTCTATTAGTTGGGATAACATCATTTACTAGCACGTACCCAAGCACTTCAATGGTCTATGTGGAGTTTCTTTCTTACTCACAACAAAAATTGACATCTATCTCGCGTGTCCTGCCTTGCATTATCACCATTCTCATCGCGCGTACTTCGAGTTCACGAACAGCGTGCTACCATCATAGAGGTGAATAAAACTTTCTGTACACTCATATTCATATATTATTTGGTTTGCTGTGCGTACTATGCACTATGTAACTGGATGCATCGGTAAGGCCGCTTCTCGTGCTTTCGGTTAAGCGGTTCTTGCGCTGTGACTTCTATTAGTTGGGATAAACTAGCACGTACCCAAGCACTTCAATGGTCTATTTGGAGTTTCTTTCTTACTCACAACAAAAATTGACATCTATCTCGTGTGTCCTGCCTTGCGTTATGACCATTCTCATCGCGCGTACTTCGAGTTCACGAACAGCGTGCTACCATAATAGAGGTGAATAAAACTTTCTGTATATTCATATTCATATAATATTTGGTTTGCCGTCTGTACTATGCACTATGTTTGTAACTGGATGCATGGGTAAGGCCGCTTCTCGTGCTTTTGGGTAAGCGGTTCTTGCGCTGTGACTTCTATTAGTTGGTATGCCATCATTTACTAGCACGTACCCAAGCACTTCAATGGTCTATTTGGAGTTTCTTTCTTACTCACAACAAAAATTGACACCTATCTCGTGTGTCCTGCCTTGCGTCATCACCATTCTCATCGCGCGTACTTCGAGTTCACGAACAGCGTGCTACCATAATAGAGGTGAATAAAACTTTCTGTACATTCATATTCATATAATATTTGGTTTGCTGTCTGTACTATGCACAAATTTGTAACTGGATGCATGGGTAAGGCCGCTTCTCGTGCTTTCGGTTAAGCGGTTCTTGCGCTGTGACTTCTATTAGTTGGGATAACATCATTTACTAGCACGTACCCAAGCACTTCAATGGTCTATGTGGAGTTTCTTTCTTACTCACAACAAAAATTGACATCTATCTCGCGTGTCCTGCCTTGCATTATCACCATTCTCATCGCGCGTACTTCGAGTTCACGAACAGCGTGCTACCATCATAGAGGTGAATAAAACTTTCTGTACACTCATATTCATATATTATTTGGTTTGCTGTGCGTACTATGCACTATGTTTGTAACTGGATGCATCGGTAAGGCCGCTTCTCGTGCTTTCGGTTAAGCGGTTCTTGCGCTGTGACTTCTATTTGTTGGGATAAACTAGCACGTACCCAAGCACTTCAATGGTCTATTTGGAGTTTCTTTCTTACTCACAACAAAAATTGACATCTATCTCGTGTGTCCTGCCTTGCGTTATGACCATTCTCATCGCGCGTACTTCGAGTTCACGAACAGCGTGCTACCATAATAGAGGTGAATAAAACTTTCTGTATATTCATATTCATATAATATTTGGTTTGCCGTCTGTACTATGCACTATGTTTGTAACTGGATGCATGGGTAAGGCCGCTTCTCGTGCTTTCGGGTAAGCGGTTCTTGCGCTGTGACTTCTATTAGTTGGTATGCCATCATTTACTAGCACGTACCCTAGCACTTCAATGGTCTATTTGGAGTTTCTTTCTTACTCACAACAAAAATTTACACCTATCTCGTGTGTCCTGCCTTGCGTCATCACCATTCTCATCGCGTGTACTTCGAGTTCACGAACAGCGTGCTACCATAATAGAGGTGAATAAAACTTTCTGTACATTCATATTCATATAATATTTGGTTTGCTGTCTGTACTATGCACAAATTTGTAACTGGATGCATGGGTAAGGCCGCTTCTCGTGCTTTCGGTTAAGCGGTTCTTGCGCTGTGACTTCTATTAGTTGGGATAACATCATTTACTAGCACGTACCCAAGCACTTCAATGGTCTATGTGGAGTTTCTTTCTTACTCACAACAAAAATTGACATCTATCTCGCGTGTCCTGCCTTGCATTATCACCATTCTCATCGCGCGTACTTCGAGTTCACGAACAGCGTGCTACCATCATAGAGGTGAATAAAACTTTCTGTACACTCATATTCATATATTATTTGGTTTGCTGTGCGTACTATGCACTATGTTTGTAACTGGATGCATCGGTAAGGCCGCTTCTCGTGCTTTCGGTTAAGCGGTTCTTGCGCTGTGACTTCTATTAGTTGGGATAAACTAGCACGTACCCAAGCACTTCAATGGTCTATTTGGAGTTTCTTTCTTACTCACAACAAAAATTGACATCTATCTCGTGTGTCCTGCCTTGCGTTATGACCATTCTCATCGCGCGTACTTCGAGTTCACGAACAGCGTGCTACCATAATAGAGGTGAATAAAACTTTCTGTATATTCATATTCATATTATATTTGGTTTGCCGTCTGTACTATGCACTATGTTTGTAACTGGATGCATGGGTAAGGCCGCTTCTCGTGCTTTCGGGTAAGCGGTTCTTGCGCTGTGACTTCTATTAGTTGGTATGCCATCATTTACTAGCACGTACCCAAGCACTTCAATGGTCTATTTGGAGTTTCTTTCTTACTCACAACAAAAATTGACACCTATCTCGTGTGTCCTGCCTTGCGTCATCACCATTCTCATCGCGCGTACTTCGAGTTCACGAACAGCGTGCTACCATAATAGAGGTGAATAAAACTTTCTGTACATTCATATTCATATAATATTTGGTTTGCTGTCTGTACTATGCACAAATTTGTAACTGGATGCATGGGTAAGGCCGCTTCTCGTGCTTTCGGTTAAGCGGTTCTTGCGCTGTGACTTCTATTAGTTGGGATAACATCATTTACTAGCACGTACCCAAGCACTTCAATGGTCTATGTGGAGTTTCTTTCTTACTCACAACAAAAATTGACATCTATCTCGCGTGTCCTGCCTTGCATTATCACCATTCTCATCGCGCGTACTTCGAGTTCACGAACAGCGTGCTACCATCATAGAGGTGAATAAAACTTTCTGTACACTCATATTCATATATTATTTGGTTTGCTGTGCGTACTATGCACTATGTTTGTAACTGGATGCATCGGTAAGGCCGCTTCTCGTGCTTTCGGTTAAGCGGTTCTTGCGCTGTGACTTCTATTAGTTGGGATAAACTAGCACGTACCCAAGCACTTCAATGGTCTATTTGGAGTTTCTTTCTTACTCACAACAAAAATTGACATCTATCTCGTGTGTCCTGCCTTGCGTTATGACCATTCTCATCGCGCGTACTTCGAGTTCACGAACAGCGTGCTACCATAATAGAGGTGAATAAAATTTCTGTATATTCATATTCATATAATATTTGGTTTGCCGTCTGTACTATGCACTATGTTTGTAACTGGATGCATGGGTAAGGCCGCTTCTCGTGCTTTCGGGTAAGCGGTTCTTGCGCTGTGACTTCTATTAGTTGGTATGCCATCATTTACTAGCACGTTGCCAAGCACTTCAATGGTCTATTTGGAGTTTCTTTCTTACTCACAACAAAAATTGACACCTATCTCGTGTGTCCTGCCTTGCGTCATCACCATTCTCATCGCGTGTACTTCGAGTTCACGAACAGCGTGCTACCATAATAGAGGTGAATAAAACTTTCTGTACATTCATATTCATATAATATTTGGTTTGCTGTCTGTACTATGCACAAATTTGTAACTGGATGCATGGGTAAGGCCGCTTCTCGTGCTTTCGGTTAAGCGGTTCTTGCGCTGTGACTTCTATTAGTTGGGATAACATCATTTACTAGCACGTACCCAAGCACTTCAATGGTCTATGTGGAGTTTCTTTCTTACTCACAACAAAAATTGACATCTATCTCGCGTGTCCTGCCTTGCATTATCACCATTCTCATCGCGCGTACTTCGAGTTCACGAACAGCGTGCTACCATCATAGAGGTGAATAAAACTTTCTGTACACTCATATTCATATATTATTTGGTTTGCTGTGCGTACTATGCACTATGTTTGTAACTGGATGCATCGGTAAGGCCGCTTCTCGTGCTTTCGGTTAAGCGGTTCTTGCGCTGTGACTTCTATTAGTTGGGATAAACTAGCACGTACACAAGCACTTCAATGGTCTATTTGGAGTTTCTTTCTTACTCACAACAAAAATTGACATCTATCTCGTGTGTCCTGCCTTGCGTTATGACCATTCTCATCGCGCCTACTTCGAGTTCACGAACAGCGTGCTACCATAATAGAGGTGAATAAAACTTTCTGTATATTCATATTCATATAATATTTGGTTTGCCGTCTGTACTATGCACTATGTTTGTAACTGGATGCATGGGTAAGGCCGCTTCTCGTGCTTTCGGTTAAGCGGTTCTTGCGCTGTGACTTCTATTAGTTGGTATATCATCATTTACTAGCACGTACCCAAGCACTTCAATGGTCTATTTGGAATTTCTTTCTTACTCACAACAAAAATTGACACCTATCTCGTGTGTCCTCCCTTGCGTTATCACCATTCTCATCGCACGTACTTCGAGTTCACGAACAGCGTGCTACCATCATAGAGGTGAATAAAACTTTCTGTACATTCATATTCATATAATATTTGGTTTGCTGTCTGTACTATGCACAAATTTGTAACTGGATGCATGGGTAAGGCCGCTTCTCGTGCTTTCGGTTAAGCGGTTCTTGCGCTGTGACTTCTATTAGTTGGGATAACATCATTTACTAGCACGTACCCAAGCACTTCAATGGTCTATGTGGAGTTTCTTTCTTACTCACAACAAAAATTGACATCTATCTCGCGTGTCCTGCCTTGCATTATCACCATTCTCATCGCACGTACTTCGAGTTCACGAACAGCGTGCTACCATCATAGAGGTGAATAAAACTTTATGTACATTCATATTCATATATTATTTGGTTTGCTGTCTGTACTATGCATTATGTTTGTAACTGGATGCATGGGTAAGGCCGCTTCTCGTGCTTTTGGTTAAGCGGTTCTCGCGCTGTGACTTCTATTAGTTGGGATAACATCATTTACTAGCACTTACCCAAGCACTTCAATGGTCTATGTGGAGTTTCTTTCTTACTGACAACAAAAATTGACATCTATCTCGCGTGTCCTGCCTTGCATTATCACCATTCTCATCGCGCGTACTTCGAGTTCACGAACAGCGTGCTACCATAATAGAGGTGAATAAAACTTTCTGTACACTCATATTCATATATTATTTGGTTTGCTGTCTGTACTATGCACTATGTTTGTAACTGGATGCATGAGTAAGGCCGCTTCTCGTGCTTTCGGTTAAGCTGTTCTTGTGCTGTGACTTCTATTAGTTGGGATAACATTATTTACTAGCACTTACCCAATCACTTCAATGGTGTATTTGGAGTTTCTTTCTTACTCACAACAAAAATTGACATCTATCTCGTGTGTCCTGCCTTGCGTTATCACCATTCTCATCGCGCGTACTTCGAGTTCACGAACAGCGTGCTACCAACATAGAGGTGAATAAAACTTCCTGTACATTCTTATTCTTATATTATTTGGTTTGCTGTCTGTACTATGCACTATGTTTGTAACTGGATGCATGGGTAAGGCCGCTTCTCGTGCTTTTGGTTAAGCGGTTCTTGCGCTGTGACTTCTATTAGTTGGGATAACATCATTTACTAGCACTTACCCAAGCACTTCAATGGTCTATGTGGAGTTTCTTTCTTACTGACAACAAAAATTGACATCTATCTCGCGTGTCCTGCCTTGCATTATCACCATTCTCTTCGCGCGTACTTCGAGTTCACGAACAGCGTGCTACCATAATAGAGGTGAATAAAACTTCCTGTACATTCTTATTCATATATTATTTTGTTTATTGTCTGTACTATGCACTATGTTTGTAACTGGATGCATGGGTAAGGCCGCTTCTCGTGCTTTCGGTTAAGCGGTTCTTGCGCTGTGACTTCTATTAGTTGAGATAACATCATTTACTAGCACGTACCCAAGCACTTCAATGGTCTATGTGGGGTTTCTTACTCACAACAAAAATTGACATCTATCTCGCGTGTCCTCCCTTGCATTATCACCATTCTCATCGCGCGTACTTCGAGTTCACGAACAGCGTGCTACCATCACAGAGGTGAATAAAACTTCCTGTACATTCTTATTCATATATTATTTGGTTTGCTGTCTGTACTATGCACTATGTTTGTAACTGGATGCATGGGTAAGGCCGCTTCTCGTGCTTTCGGTTAAGCGGTTCTTGCGCTGTGACTTCTATTAGTTGAGATAACATCATTTACTAGCACGTACCCAAGCACTTCAATGGTCTATGTGGAGTTTCTTACTCACAACAAAAATTGACATCTATCTCGCGTGTCCTCCCTTGCATTATCACCATTCTCATCGCGCGTACTTCAAGTTCACGAACAGCGTGCTACCATCATAGAGGTGAATAAAACTTTCTGTACACTCATATTCATATATTATTTGGTTTGCTGTGCGTACTATGCACTATGTTTGTAACTGGATGCATGGGTAAGGCCGCTTCTCGTGCTTTCGGTTAAGCGGTTCTTGCGCTGTGACTTCTATTAGTTGGGATAAACTAGCACGTACCCAAGCACTTCAATGGTCTATTTGGAGTTTCTTTCTTACTCACAACAAAAATTGACATCTATCTCGTGTGTCCTGCCTTGCGTTATGACCATTCTCATCGCGCGTATTTCGAGTTCACGAACAGCGTGCTACCATAATAGAGGTGAATAAAACTTTCTGTATATTCATATTCATATAATATTTGGTTTGCCGTCTGTACTATGCACTATGTTTGTAACTGGATGCATGGGTAAGGCCGCTTCTCGTGCTTTCGGGTAAGCGGTTCTTGCGCTGTGACTTCTATTAGTTGGTATGCCATCATTTACTAGCACGTACCCAAGCACTTCAATGGTCTATTTGGAGTTTCTTTCTTACTCACAACAAAAATTGACACCTATCTCGTGTGTCCTGTCTTGCGTCATCACCATTCTCATCGCGCGTACTTCGAGTTCACGAACAGCGTGCTACCATAATAGAGGTGAATAAAACTTTCTGTACATTCATATTCATATAATATTTGGTTTGCTGTCTGTACTATGCACAAATTTGTAACTGGATGCATGGGTAAGGCCGCTTCTCGTGCTTTCGGTTAAGCGGTTCTTGCGCTGTGACTTCTATTAGTTGGGATAACATCATTTACTAGCACGTACCCAAGCACTTCAATGGTCTATGTGGAGTTTCTTTCTTACTCACAACAAAAATTGACATCTATCTCGCGTGTCCTGCCTTGCATTATCACCATTCTCATCGCGCGTACTTCGAGTTCACGAACAGCGTGCTACCATCATAGAGGTGAATAAAACTTTCTGTACACTCATATTCATATATTATTTGGTTTGCTGTGCGTACTATGCACTATGTTTGTAACTGGATGCATCGGTAAGGCCGCTTCTCGTGCTTTCGGTTAAGCGGTTCTTGCGCTGTGACTTCTATTAGTTGGGATAAACTAGCACGTACACAAGCACTTCAATGGTCTATTTGGAGTTTCCTTCTTACTCACAACAAAAATTGACATCTATCTCGTGTGTCCTGCCTTGCGTTATGACCATTCTCATCGCGCGTACTTCGAGTTCACGAACAGCGTGCTACCATAATAGAGGTGAATAAAACTTTCTGTATATTCATATTCATATAATATTTGGTTTGCCGTCTGTACTATGCACTATGTTTGTAACTGGATGCATGGGTAAGGCCGCTTCTCGTGCTTTCGGTTGAGCGGTTCTTGCGCTGTGACTTCTATTAGTTGGTATACCATCATTTACTAGCACGTACCCAAGCACTTCAATGGTCTATTTGGAGTTTCTTTCTTACTCACAACAAAAATTGACACCTATCTCGTGTGTCCTGCCTTGCGTTATCACCATTCTCATCGCGCGTACTTCGAGTTCACGAACAGCGTGCTACCATAATAGAGGTGAATAAAACTTTCTGTACATTCATATTCATATAATATTTGGTTTGCTGTCTGTACTATGCACAAATTTGTAACTGGATGCATGAGTAAGGCCGCTTCTCGTGCTTTCGGTTAAGCGGTTCTTGCGCTGTGACTTCTATTAGTTGGGATAACATCATTTACTAGCACGTACCCAAGCACTTCAATGGTCTATGTGGAGTTTCTTTCTTACTCACAACAAAAATTGACATCTATCTCGCGTGTCCTGCCTTGCATTATCACCATTCTCATCGCACGTACTTCGAGTTCACGAACAGCGTGCTACCATCATAGAGGTGAATAAAACTTTCTGTACATTCATATTCATATATTATTTGGTTTGCTGTCTGTACTATGCATTATGTTTGTAACTGGATGCATGGGTAAGGCCGCTTCTCGTGCTTTTGGTTAAGCGGTTCTCGCGCTGTGACTTCTATTAGTTGGGATAACATCATTTACTAGCACTTACCCAAGCACTTCAATGGTCTATGTGGAGTTTCTTTCTTACTGACAACAAAAATTGACATCTATCTCGCGTGTCCTGCCTTGCATTATCACCATTCTCATCGCGCGTACTTCGAGTTCACGAACAGCGTGCTACCATAATAGAGGTGAATAAAACTTTCTGTACACTCATATTCATATATTATTTGGTTTGCTGTCTGTACTATGCACTATGTTTGTAACTGGATGCATGAGTAAGGCCGCTTCTCGTGGTTTCGGTTAAGCTGTTCTTGTGCTGTGACTTCTATTAGTTGATATAACATTATTTACTAGCACTTACCCAAGCACTTCAATGGTGTATTTGGAGTTTCTTTCTTACTCACAACAAAAATTGACATCTATCTCGTGTGTCCTGCCTTGCGTTATCACCATTCTCATCGCGCGTACTTCGAGTTCACGAACAGCGTGCTACCAACATAGAGGTGAATAATACTTCCTGTACATTCTTATTCTTATATTATTTGGTTTGCTGTCTGTACTATGCACTATGTTTGTAACTGGATGCATGGGTAAGGCCGCTTCTCGTGCTTTTGGTTAAGCGGTTCTTGCGCTGTGACTTCTATTAGTTGGGATAACATCATTTACTAGCACTTACCCAAGCACTTCAATAGTCTATGTGGAGTTTCTTTCTTACTGACAACAAAAATTGACATCTATCTCGCGTGTCCTGCCTTGCATTATCACCATTCTCTTCGCGCGTACTTCGAGTTCACGAACAGCGTGCTACCATAATAGAGGTGAATAAAACTTCCTGTACATTCTTATTCATATATTATTTTGTTTATTGTCTGTACTATGCACTATGTTTGTAACTGGATGCATGGGTAAGGCCGCTTCTCGTGCTTTCGGTTAAGCGGTTCTTGCGCTGTGACTTCTATTAGTTGAGATAACATCATTTACTAGCACGTACCCAAGCACTTCAATGGTCTATGTGGAGTTTCTTACTCACAACAAAAATTGACATCTATCTCGCGTGTCCTCCCTTGCATTATCACCATTCTCATCGCGCGTACTTCGAGTTCACGAACAGCGTGCTACCATCATAGAGGTGAATAAAACTTTCTGTACACTCATATTCATATATTATTTGGTTTGCTGTCTGTACTATGCACTATGTTTGTAACTGGATGCATGAGTAAGGCCGCTTCTCGTGCTTTCGGTTAAGCTGTTCTTGTGCTGTGACTTCTATTAGTTGATATAACATTATTTACTAGCACTTACCCAAGCACTTCAATGGTGTATTTGGAGTTTCTTTCTTACTCACAACAAAAATTGACATCTATCTCGTGTGTCCTGCCTTGCGTTATGACCATTCTCATCGCGCGTACTTCGAGTTCACGAACAGCGTGCTACCATCATAGAGGTGAATAAAACTTTCTGTACACTCATATTCATATATTATTTGGTTTGCTGTGCGTACTATGCACTATGTTTGTAACTGGATGCATGGGTAAGGCCGCTTCTCGTGCTTTCGGTTAAGCGGTTCTTGCGCTGTGACTTCTATTAGTTGGGATAAACTAGCACGTACCCAAGCACTTCAATGGTCTATTTGGAGTTTCTTTCTTACTCACAACAAAAATTGACATCTATCTCGTGTGTCCTGCCTTGCGTTATGACCATTCTCATCGCGCGTATTTCGAGTTCACGAACAGCGTGCTACCATAATAGAGGTGAATAAAACTTTCTGTATATTCATATTCATATAATATTTGGTTTGCCGTCTGTACTATGCACTATGTTTGTAACTGGATGCATGGGTAAGGCCGCTTCTCGTGCTTTCGGGTAAGCGGTTCTTGCGCTGTGACTTCTATTAGTTGGTATGCCATCATTTACTAGCACGTACCCAAGCACTTCAATGGTCTATTTGGAGTTTCTTTCTTACTCACAACAAAAATTGACACCTATCTCGTGTGTCCTGCCTTGCGTTATCACCATTCTCATCGCGCGTACTTCGAGTTCACGAACAGCGTGCTACCATCATAGAGGTGAATAAAACTTTCTGTACACTCATATTCATATATTATTTGGTTTGCTGTGCGTACTATGCACTATGTTTGTAACTGGATGCATCGGTAAGGCCGCTTCTCGTGCTTTCGGTTAAGCGGTTCTTGCGCTGTGACTTCTATTAGTTAGGATAAACTAGCACGTACACAAGCACTTCAATGGTCTATTTGGAGTTTCTTTCTTACTCACAACAAAAATTGACATCTATCTCGTGTGTCCTGCCTTGCGTTATGACCATTTTCATCGCGCGTACTTCTAGTTCACGAACAGCGTGCTACCATAATAGAGGTGAATAAAACTTTCTGTATATTCATATTCATATAATATTTGGTTTGCCGTCTGTACTATGCACTATGTTTGTAACTGGATGCATGGGTAAGGCCGCTTCTCGTGCTTTCGGTTAAGCGGTTCTTGCGCTGTGACTTCTATTATTTGGTATACCATCATTTACTAGCACGTACCCAAGCACTTCAATGGTCTATTTGGAGTTTCTTTCTTACTCACAACAAAAATTGACACCTATCTCGTGTGTCCTGCCTTGCGTTATCACCATTCTCATCGCGCGTACTTCGAGTTCACGAACAGCGTGCTACCATAATAGAGGTGAATAAAACTTTCTGTACATTCATATTCATATAATATTTGGTTTGCTGTCTGTACTATGCACAAATTTGTAACTGGATGCATGAGTAAGGCCGCTTCTCGTGCTTTCGGTTAAGCGGTTCTTGCGCTGTGACTTCTATTAGTTGGGATAACATCATTTACTAGCACGTACCCAAGCACTTCAATGGTCTATGTGGAGTTTCTTTCTTACTCACAACAAAAATTGACATCTATCTCGCGTGTCCTGCCTTGCATTATCACCATTCTCATCGCACGTACTTCGAGTTCACGAACAGCGTGCTACCATCATAGAGGTGAATAAAACTTTCTGTACATTCATATTCATATATTATTTGGTTTGCTGTCTGTACTATGCATTATGTTTGTAACTGGATGCATGGGTAAGGCCGCTTCTCGTGCTTTTGGTTAAGCGGTTCTCGCGCTGTGACTTCTATTAGTTGGGATAACATCATTTACTAGCACTTACCCAAGCACTTCAATGGTCTATGTGGAGTTTCTTTCTTACTGACAACAAAAATTGACATCTATCTCGCGTGTCCTGCCTTGCATTATCACCATTCTCATCGCGCGTACTTCGAGTTCACGAACAGCGTGCTACCATAATAGAGGTGAATAAAACTTTCTGTACACTCATATTCATATATTATTTGGTTTGCTGTCTGTACTATGCACTATGTTTGTAACTGGATGCATGAGTAAGGCCGCTTCTCGTGCTTTCGGTTAAGCTGTTCTTGTGCTGTGACTTCTATTAGTTGATATAACATTATTTACTAGCACTTACCCAAGCACTTCAATGGTGTATTTGGAGTTTCTTTCTTACTCACAACAAAAATTGACATCTATCTCGTGTGTCCTGCCTTGCGTTATCACCATTCTCATCGCGCGTACTTCGAGTTCACGAACAGCGTGCTACCAACATAGAGGTGAATAATACTTCCTGTACATTCTTATTCTTATATTATTTGGTTTGCTGTCTGTACTATGCACTATGTTTGTAACTGGATGCATGGGTAAGGCCGCTTCTCGTGCTTTTGGTTAAGCGGTTCTTGCGCTGTGACTTCTATTAGTTGGGATAACATCATTTACTAGCACTTACCCAAGCACTTCAATAGTCTATGTGGAGTCTCTTTCTTACTGACAACAAAAATTGACATCTATCTCGCGTGTCCTGCCTTGCATTATCACCATTCTCTTCGCGCGTACTTCGAGTTCACGAACAGCGTGCTACCATAATAGAGGTGAATAAAACTTCCTGTACATTCTTATTCATATATTATTTTGTTTATTGTCTGTACTATGCACTATGTTTGTAACTGGATGCATGGGTAAGGCCGCTTCTCGTGCTTTCGGTTAAGCGGTTCTTGCGCTGTGACTTCTATTAGTTGAGATAACATCATTTACTAGCACGTACCCAAGCACTTCAATGGTCTATGTGGAGTTTCTTACTCACAACAAAAATTGACATCTATCTCGCGTGTCCTCCCTTGCATTATCACCATTCTCATCGCGCGTACTTCGAGTTCACGAACAGCGTGCTACCATCATAGAGGTGAATAAAACTTTCTGTACACTCATATTCATATATTATTTGGTTTGCTGTCTGTACTATGCACTATGTTTGTAACTGGATGCATGAGTAAGGCCGCTTCTCGTGCTTTCGGTTAAGCTGTTCTTGTGCTGTGACTTCTATTAGTTGATATAACATTATTTACTAGCACTTACCCAAGCACTTCAATGGTGTATTTGGAGTTTCTTTCTTACTCACAACAAAAATTGACATCTATCTCGTGTGTCCTGCCTTGCGTTATGACCATTCTCATCGCGCGTACTTCGAGTTCACGAACAGCGTGCTACCATAATAGAGGTGAATAAAACTTTCTGTATATTCATATTCATATAATATTTGGTTTGCCGTCTGTACTATGCACTATGTTTGTAACTGGATGCATGGGTAAGGCCGCTTCTCGTGCTTTCGGGTAAGCGGTTCTTGCGCTGTGACTTCTATTAATTGGTATGCCATCATTTACTAGCACGTACCCAAGCACTTCAATGGTCTATTTGGAGTTTCTTTCTTACTCACAACAAAAATTGACACCTATCTCGTGTGTCCTGCCTTGCGTCATCACCATTCTCATCGCGCGTACTTCGAGTTCACGAACAGCGTGCTACCATAATAGAGGTGAATAAAACTTTCTGTACATTCATATTCATATAATATTTGGTTTGCTGTCTGTAGTATGCACAAATTTGTAACTGGATGCATGGGTAAGGCCGCTTCTCGTGCTTTCGGTTAAGCGGTTCTTGCGCTGTGACTTCTATTAGTTGGGATAACATCATTTACTAGCACGTACCCAAGCACTTCAATGGTCTATGTGGAGTTTCTTTCTTACTCACAACAAAAATTGACATCTATCTCGCGTGTCCTGCCTTGCATTATCACCATTCTCATCGCGCGTACTTCGAGTTCAAGAACAGCGTGCTACCATCATAGAGGTGAATAAAACTTTCTGTACACTCATATTCATATATTATTTGGTTTGCTGTGCGTACTATGCACTATGTTTGTAACTGAATGCATCGGTAAGGCCGCTTCTCGTGCTTTCGGTTAAGCGGTTCTTGCGCTGTGACTTCTATTAGTTGGGATAAACTAGCACGTACACAAGCACTTCAATGGTCTATTTGGAGTTTCTTTCTTACTCACAACAAAAATTGACACCTATCTCGTGTGTCCTGCCTTGCGTTATCACCATTCTCATCGCGCGTACTTCGAGTTCACGAACAGCGTGCTACCATAATAGAGGTGAATAAAACTTTCTGTACATTCATATTCATATAATATTTGGTTTGCTGTCTGTACTATGCACAAATTTGTAACTGGATGCATGAGTAAGGCCGCTTCTCGTGCTTTCGGTTAAGCGGTTCTTGCGCTGTGACTTCTATTAGTTGGGATAACATCATTTACTAGCACGTACCCAAGCACTTCAATGGTCTATGTGGAGTTTCTTTCTTACTCACAACAAAAATTGACATCTATCTCGCGTGTCCTGCCTTGCATTATCACCATTCTCATCGCACGTACTTCGAGTTCACGAACAGCGTGCTACCATCATAGAGGTGAATAAAACTTTCTGTACATTCATATTCATATATTATTTGGTTTGCTGTCTGTACTATGCATTATGTTTGTAACTGGATGCATGGGTAAGGCCGCTTCTCGTGCTTTCGGTTAAGCGGTTCTCGCGCTGTGACTTCTATTAGTTGGGATAACATCATTTACTAGCACTTACCCAAGCACTTCAATGGTCTATGTGGAGTTTCTTTCTTACTGACAACAAAAATTGACATCTATCTCGCGTGTCCTGCCTTGCATTATCACCATTCTCATCGCGCGTACTTCGAGTTCACGAACAGCGTGCTACCATAATAGAGGTGAATAAAACTTTCTGTACACTCATATTCATATATTATTTGGTTTGCTGTCTGTACTATGCACTATGTTTGTAACTGGATGCATGAGTAAGGCCGCTTCTCGTGCTTTCGGTTAAGCTGTTCTTGTGCTGTGACTTCTATTAGTTGATATGACATTATTTACTAGCACTTACCCAAGCACTTCAATGGTGTATTTGGAGTTTCTTTCTTACTCACAACAAAAATTGACATCTATCTCGTGTGTCCTGCCTTGCGTTATCACCATTCTCATCGCGCGTACTTCGAGTTCACGAACAGCGTGCTACCAACATAGAGGTGAATAATACTTCCTGTACATTCTTATTCTTATATTATTTGGTTTGCTGTCTGTACTATGCACTATGTTTGTAACTGGATGCATGGGTAAGGCCGCTTCTCGTGCTTTTGGTTAAGCGGTTCTTGCGCTGTGACTTCTATTAGTTGGGATAACATCATTTACTAGCACTTACCCAAGCACTTCAATAGTCTATGTGGAGTTTCTTTCTTACTGACAACAAAAATTGACATCTATCTCGCGTGTCCTGCCTTGCATTATCACCATTCTCTTCGCGCGTACTTCGAGTTCACGAACAGCGTGCTACCATAATAGAGGTGAATAAAACTTCCTGTACATTCTTATTCATATATTATTTTGTTTATTGTCTGTACTATGCACTATGTTTGTAACTGGATGCATGGGTAAGGCCGCTTCTCGTGCTTTCGGTTAAGCGGTTCTTGCGCTGTGACTTCTATTAGTTGAGATAACATCATTTACTAGCACGTACCCAAGCACTTCAATGGTCTATGTGGAGTTTCTTACTCACAACAAAAATTGACATCTATCTCTCGTGTCCTTCCTTGCATTATCACCATTCTTATCGCGCGTACTTCGAGTTCACGAACAGCGTGCTACCATCATAGAGGTGAATAAAACTTTCTGTACACTTATATTCATATATTATTTGGTTTGCTGTCTGTACTATGCACTATGTTTGTAACTGGATGCATGAGTAAGGCCGCTTCTCGTGCTTTCGGTTAAGCTGTTCTTGTGCTGTGACTTCTATTAGTTGATATAACATTATTTACTAGCACTTACCCAAGCACTTCAATGGTGTATTTGGAGTTTCTTTCTTACTCACAACAAAAATTGACATCTATCTCGTGTGTCCTGCCTTGCGTTATGACCATTCTCATCGCGCGTACTTCGAGTTCACGAACAGCGTGCTACCATAATAGAGGTGAATAAAACTTTCTGTATATTCATATTCATATAATATTTGGTTTGCCGTCTGTACTATGCACTATGTTTGTAACTGGATGCATGGGTAAGGCCGCTTCTCGTGCTTTCGGGTAAGCGGTTCTTGCGCTGTGACTTCTATTAGTTGGTATGCCATAATTTACTAGCACGTACCCAAGCACTTCAATGGTCTATTTGGAGTTTCTTTCTTACTCACAACAAAAATTGACATCTATCTCGCGTGTCCTGCCTTGCATTATCACCATTCTCATCGCACGTACTTCGAGTTCACGAACAGCGTGCTACCATCATAGAGGTGAATAAAACTTTCTGTACATTCATATTCATATATTATTTGGTTCGCTGTCTGTACTATGCATTTTGTTTGTAACTGGATGCATGGGTAAGGCTGCTTCTCGTGCTTTCGGTTAAGCGGTTCTCGCGCTGTGACTTCTATTAGTTGGGATAACATCATTTACTAGCACTTACCCAAGCACTTCAATGGTCTATGTGGAGTTTCTTTCTTACTGACAACAAAAATTGACATCTATCTCGCGTGTCCTGCCTTGCATTATCACCATTCTCATCGCGCGTACTTCGAGTTCACGAACAGCGTGCTACCATAATAGAGGTGAATAAAACTTTCTGTACACTCATATTCATATATTATTTGATTTGCTGTCTGTACTATGCACTATGTTTGTAACTGGATGCATGAGTAAGGCCGCTTCTCGTGCTTTCGGTTAAGCTGTTCTTGTCCTGTGACTTCTATTAGTTGAGATAACATTATTTACTAGCACTTACCCAAGCACTTCAATGGTGTATTTGGAGTTTCTTTCTTACTCACAACAAAAATTGACATCTATCTCGTGTGTCCTGCCTTGCGTTATCACCATTCTCATCGCGCGTACTTCGAGTTCACGAACAGCGTGCTATCATCATAGAGGTGAATAAAACTTTCTGTACATTCATATTCATATACTTTATTTGGTTTGCTGTCTGTACTATGCACTAAGTTTGTAACTGGATGCACGGGTAAGGCCGCTTCTCGTGCTTTCGGTTAAGCGGTTCTTGCGCTGTGCCTTCTATTAGTTGGGATAACATCATTTACTAGCACTTACCCAAGCACTTCAATGGTCTTTGTGGAGTTTGTTTCTTACTGACAACAAAAATTGACATCTATCTCGCGTGCCCTGCCTTGCATTATCACCATTCTCATCGCGCGTACTTCGAGTTCACGAACAGCGTGCTACCATCACAGAGGTGAATAAAACTTCCTGTACATTCTTATTCATATATTATTTGGTTTGCTGTCTGTACTATGCCCTATGTTTGTAACTGGATGCATGAGTAAGGCCGCTTCTCGTGCTTTCGGTTAAGCTGTTCTTGTCCTGTGACTTCTAATAGTTGAGATAACATTATTTACTAGCACTTACCCAAGCACTTCAATGGTGTATTTGGAGTTTCTTTCTTACTCACAACAAAAATTGACATCTATCTCGTGTGTCCTGCCTTGCGTTATCACCATTCTCATCGCGCGTACTTCGAGTTCACGAACAGCGTGCTACCAACATAGAGGTGAATAAAACTTCCTGTACATTCTTATTCTTATAATATTTGGTTTGCTGTCTGTACTATGCACTATGTTTGTAACTGGATGTATGGGTAAGGCCGCTTCTCGTGCTTTTGGTTAAGCGGTTCTTGCGCTGTGACTTCTATTAGTTGGGATAACATCATTTACTAGCACTTACCCAAGCACTTCAATGGTCTTTGTGGAGTTTGTTTCTTACTGACAACAAAAATTCACATCTATCTCGCGTGCCCTGCCTTGCATTATCACCATTCTCATCGCGCGTACTTCGAGTTCACGAACAGCGTGCTACCATCACAGAGGTGAATAAAACTTCCTGTACATTCTTATTCATATATTATTTGGTTTGCTGTCTGTACTATGCACTATGTTTGTAACTGGATGCATGGGTAAGGCCGCTTCTCGTGCTTTCGGTTAAGCGGCCTTTGTGCTGTGACTTCTATTAGTTGAGATAACATCATTTACTAGCACGTACCCAAGCACTTCAATGGTCTATGTGGAGTTTCTTACTCACACCAAAAATTGACATCTATCTCGCGTGTCCTCCCTTGCATTATCACCATTCTCATCGCGCGTACTTCGAGTTCACGAACAGCGTGCTACCATCATAGAGGTGAATGAAACTTTCTGTACACTCATATTCATATATTATTTGGTTTGCTGTGCGTACTATGCACTATGTTTGTAACTGGATGCATCGGTAAGCCGCTTCTCGTGCTTTCGGTTAAGCGGTTCTTGCGCTGTGACTTCTATTAGTTGGGATAAACTAGCACGTACACAAGCACTTCAATGGTCTATTTGGAGTTTCTTTCTTACTGACAACAAAAATTGACATCTATCTCGCGTGTCCTGCCTTGCATTATCACCATTCTCATCGCGCGTACTTCGAGTTCACGAACAGCGTGCTACAATAATAGAGGTGAATAAAACTTTCTGTACACTCATATTCATATATTATTTGGTTTGCTGTCTGTACTATGCACTATGTTTGTAACTGGATGCATGAGTAAGGCCGCTTCTCGTGCTTTCGGTTAAGCTGTTCTTGTGCTGTGACTTCTATTAGTTGGGATAACATTATTTACTAGCACTTACCCAAGCACTTCAATGGTGTATTTGGAGTTTCTTTCTTACTCACAACAAAAATTGACATCTATCTCGTGTGTCCTGCCTTGCGTTATCACCATTCTCATCGCGCGTACTTCGAGTTCACGAACAGCGTGCTACCAACATAGAGGTGAATAAAACTTCCTGTACATTCTTATTCTTATATTATTTGGTTTGCTGTCTGTACTATGCACTATGTTTGTAACTGGATGCATGGGTAAGGCCGCTTCTCGTGCTTTTGGTTAAGCGGTTCTTGCGCTGTGACTTCTATTAGTTGGGATAACATCATTTACTAGCACTTACCCAAGCACTTCAATGGTCTATGTGGAGTTTCTTTCTTACTGACAACAAAAATTGACATCTATCTCGCGTGTCCTGCCTTGCATTATCACCATTCTCTTCGCGCGTACTTCGAGTTCACGAACAGCGTGCTACCATAATAGAGGTGAATAAAACTTCCTGTACATTCTTATTCATATATTATTTTGTTTATTGTCTGTACTATGCACTATGTTTGTAACTGGATGCATGGGTAAGGCCGCTTCTCGTGCTTTCGGTTAAGCGGTTCTTGCGCTGTGACTTCTATTAGTTGAGATAACATCATTTACTAGCACGTACCCAAGCACTTCAATGGTCTATGTGGGGTTTCTTGCTCACAACAAAAATTGACATCTATCTCGCGTGTCCTCCCTTGCATTATCACCATTCTCATCGCGCGTACTTCGAGTTCACGAACAGCGTGCTACCAGCATAGAGGTGAATAAAACTTTCTGTACACTCATATTCATATATTATTTGGTTTGCTGTGCGTACTATGCACTATGTTTGTAACTGGATGCATGGGTAAGGCCGCTTCTCGTGCTTTCGGTTAAGCGGTTCTTGCGCTGTGACTTCTATTAGTTGGGCTAAACTAGCACGTACCCAAGCACTTCAATGGTCTATTTGGAGTTTCTTTCTTACTCACAACAAAAATTGACATCTATCTCGTGTGTCCTGCCTTGCGTTATGACCATTCTCATCGCGCGTACTTCGAGTTCACGAACAGCGTGCTACCATAATAGAGGTGAATAAAACTTTCTGTATATTCATATTCATATAATATTTGGTTTGCCGTCTGTACTATGCACTATGTTTGTAACTGGATGCATGGGTAAGGCCGCTTCTCGTGCTTTCGGGTAAGCGGTTCTTGCGCTGTGACTTCTATTAGTTGGTATGCCATCATTTACTAGCACGTACCCAAGCACTTCAATGGCCTATTTGGAGTTTCTTTCTTACTCACAACAAAAATTGACACCTATCTCGTGTGTCCTGCCTTGCGTCATCACCATTCTCATCGCGCGTACTTCGAGTTCACGAACAGCGTGCTACCATAATAGAGGTGAATAAAACTTTCTGTACATTCATATTCATATAATATTTGGTTTGCTGTCTGTACTATGCACAAATTTGTAACTGGATGCATGGGTAAGGCCGCTTCTCGTGCTTTCGGTTAAGCGGTTCTTGCGCTGTGACTTCTATTAGTTGGGATAACATCATTTACTAGCACGTACCCAAGCACTTCAATGGTCTATGTGGAGTTTCTTTCTTACTCACAACGAAAATTGACATCTATCTCGCGTGTCCTGCCTTGCATTATCACCATTCTCATCGCGCGTACTTCGAGTTCACGAACAGCGTGCTACCATCATAGAGGTGAATAAAACATTCTGTACACTCATATTCATATATTATTTGGTTTGCTGTGCGTACTATGCACTATGTTTGTAACTGGATGCATCGGTAAGGCCGCTTCTCGTGCTTTCGGTTAAGCGGTTCTTGCGCTGTGACTTCTATTAGTTGGGATAAACTAGCACGTACACAAGCACTTCAATGGTCTATTTGGAGTTTCTTTCTTACTCACAACAAAAATTGACATCTATCTCGTGTGTCCTGCCTTGCGTTATGACCATTCTCATCGCGCGTACTTCGAGTTCACGAACAGCGTGCTACCATAATAGAGGTGAATAAAACTTTCTGTATATTCATATTCATATAATATTTGGTTTGCCGTCTGTACTATGCACTATGTTTGTAACTGGATGCATGGGTAAGGCCGCTTCTCGTGCTTTCGGTTAAGCGGTTCTTGCGCTGTGACTTCTATTAGTTGGTATACCATCATTTACTAGCACGTACCCAAGCACTTCAATGGTCTATTTGGAGTTTCTTTCTTACTCACAACAAAAATTGACACCTATCTCGTGTGTCCTGCCTTGCGTTATCACCATTCTCATCGAGCGTACTTCGAGTTCACGAACAGCGTGCTACCATAATAGAGGTGAATAAAACTTTCTGTACATTCATATTCATATAATATTTGGTTTGCTGTCTGTACTATGCACAAATTTGTAACTGGATGCATGAGTAAGGCCGCTTCTCGTGCTTTCGGTTAAGCGGTTCTTGCGCTGTGACTTCTATTAGTTGGGATAACATCATTTACTAGCACGTACCCAAGCACTTCAATGGTCTATGTGGAGTTTCTTTCTTACTCACAACAAAAATTGACATCTATCCCGCGTGTCCTGCCTTGCATTATCACCATTCTCATCGCATGTACTTCGAGTTCACGAACAGCGTGCTACCATCATAGAGGTGAATAAAACTTTCTGTACATTCATATTCATATATTATTTGGTTTGCTGTCTGTACTATGCATTATGTTTGTGACTGGATGCATGGGTAAGGCCGCTTCTCGTGCTTTCGGTTAAGCGGTTCTCGCGCTGTGACTTCTATTAGTTGGGATAACATCATTTACTAGCACTTACCCAAGCACTTCAATGGTCTATGTGGAGTTTCTTTCTTACTGACAACAAAAATTGACATCTATCTCGCGTGTCCTGCCTTGCATTATCACCATTCTCATCTTGCGTACTTCGAGTTCACGAACAGCGTGCTACCATAATAGAGGTGATTAAAACTTTCTGTACACTCATATTCATATATTATTTGGTTTGCTGTCTGTACTATGCACTATGTTTGTAACTAGATGCATGAGTAAGGCCGCTTCTCGTGTTTTCGGTTAAGCTGTTCTTGTGCTGTGACTTCTATTAGTTGATATAACATTATTTACTAGCACTTACCCAAGAACTTCAATGGTGTATTTGGAGTTTCTTTCTTACTCACAACAAAAATTGACATCTATCTCGTGTGTCCTGCCTTGCGTTATCACCATTCTCATCGCGCGTACTTCGAGTTCACAAACAGCGTGCTACCAACATAGAGGTGAATAAAACTTCCTGTACATTCTTATTCTGATATTATTTGGTTTGCTGTCTGTACTATGCACTATGTTTGTAACTGGATGCATGGGTAAGGCCGCTTCTAGTGCTTTTGGTTAAGCGGTTCTTGCGCTGTGACTTCTATTAGTTGGGATAACATCATTTACTAGCACTTACCCAAGCACTTCAATGGTCTATGTGGAGTTTCTTTCTTACCGACAACAAAAATTGACATCTATCTCGCGTGTCCTGCCTCGCATTATCACCATTCTCTTCGCGCGTACTTCGAGTTCACGAACAGCGTGCTACCATAATAGAGGTGAATAAAACTTCCTGTACATTCTTATTCATATATTATTTTGTTTATTGTCTGTACTATGCACTATGTTTGTAACTGGATGCATGGGTAAGGCCGCTTCTCGTGCTTTCGGTTAAGCGGTTCTTGCGCTGTGACTTCTATTAGTTGAGATAACATCATTTACTAGCACGTACCCAAGCACTTCAATGGTCTATGTGGAGTTTCTTACTCACAACAAAAATTGACATCTATATCGCGTGTCCTGCCTTGCATTATCCCCATTATCATCGCGCGTACTTCGAGTTCACGAACAGCGTGCTACCATCATAGAGGTGAATAAAACATTCTGTACATTCATATTCATATATTATTTGGTTTGCTGTCTGTACTATGCACTATGTTTGTAATTGAAGGCATGGGTAAGGCCTCTTCGCGTGCTTCCGGTTAAGCGGTGCTTGCGCTGTGACTTCTATTAGTTGGGATAACATCATTTACTAGCACTTACTCAAGCACTTCAATTGTCTATGCGGAGTTTCTTACTGACAACAAAAATTGACATCTATCTCGCGTGTCCTGCCTTGCATTATCACCATTCTTATCGCGCGTACTTCGAGTTCACGAACAGCGTGCTACCATCATAGAGGTGAATAAAACTTCCTGAACATTCTTATTCTTATATTATTTGGTTTGCTGTCTGTACTATGCATTATGTTTGTAACTGGATGCATGGGTAAGGCCGCTTCTCGTGCTTTCGGTTAAGCGGTTCTTGCGCTGTGACTTCTATTAGTTGGGATAACATCATTTACTAGCACTTACCCAAGCACTTCAATGGTCTATGTGGAGTTTCTTTCTTACTGACAACAAAAATTGACATCTATCTCGCGTGTCCTGCCTTGCATTATCACCATTCTCATCGCGCGTACTTCGAGTTCACGAACAGCGTGCTACCATAATAGAGGTGAATAAAACTTTCTGTACACTCATATTCTTATATTATTTGGTTTGCTGTCTGTACTATGCACTATGTTTGTAACTGGATGCATGAGTAAGGCTGCTTCTCTTGCTTTCGGTTAAGCGGTTCTTGCGCTGTGACTTCTATTAGTTGGGATAACATTATTTACTAGCACTTACCCAAGCAATTCAATGGTCTATTTGGAGTTTCTTTCTTACTCACAACAAAAATTGACATCTATCTCGTGTGTCCTGCCTTGCGTTATCACCATTCTCATCGCGCGTACTTCGAGTTCACGAACAGCGTGCTACCAACATAGAGGTGAATAAAACTTCCTGTACATTCTTATTCCTATATTATTTGGTTTGCTGTCTGTACTATGCACTATGTTTGTAACTGGATGCATGGGTAAGGCCGCTTCTCGTGCTTTTGGTTAAGCGGTTCTTGCGCTCTGACTTCTATTAGTTGGGATAACATCATTTACTAGCACTTACCCAAGCACTTCAATGGTCTATGTGGAGTTTCTTTCTTACTGACAACAAAAAATTGACATCTATCTCGCGTGTCCTGCCTTGCATTATCACCATTCTCTTCGCGCGTACTTCGAGTTCACGAACAGCGTGCTACCGTAATAGAGGTGAATAAAACTTCCTGTACATTCTTATTCATATATTATTTTGTTTATTGTCTGTACTATGCACTATGTTTGTAACTGGATGCATGGGTAAGGCCGCTTCTCGTGCTTTCGGTTAAGCGGTTCTTGCGCTGTGACTTCTATTAGTTGGGATAACATCATTTACTAGCAAGTACCCAAGCACTTTAATGGTCTATGTGGAGATTCTTTCTTACAACAAAAATTGACATCTATCGCGCGTGTCCTCCCTTGCATTATCACCATTCTCATCGTGCATACTTCGAGTTCACGAACAGCGTGCTACCATCATAGAGGTAAATAAAACTTTCTGTACATTCATATTCATATATTATTTGGTTTGCTGTCTGTACTATGCACTATGTTTGTAACTGGATGCATGGGTAAGGCCGCTTCTCGTGCTTTCGGTGAGGCGGTTCTTGCGCTGTGACTTCTATTAGTTGGGATAACATCATTTACTAGCACGTACCCAAGCACTTCAATGGTCTATGTGGAGTTTCTTTCTTACTAACAACAAAAATTGACATCTATCTCGCGTGTCCTGCCTTGCATTATCACCATTCTTATCGCGCGTACTTCGAGTTCACGAACAGCGTGCTATCATCATAGAGGTGGATAAAACTTTCTGTACATTCATATTCATATACTTTATTTGGTTTGCTGTCTGTACTATGCACTAAGTTTGTAACTGGATGCACGGGTAAGGCCGCTTCTCGTGCTTTCGGTTAAGCGGTTCTTGCGCTGTGCCTTCTATTAGTTGGGATAACATCATTTACTAGCACTTACCCAAGCACTTCAATGGTCTTTGTGGAGTTTGTTTCTTACTGACAACAAAAATTGACATCTATCTCGCGTGCCCTGCCTTGCATTATCACCATTCTCATCGCGCGTACTTCGAGTTCACGAACAGCGTGCTACCATCACAGAGGTGAATAAAACTTCCTGTACATTCTTATTCATATAATATTTGGTTTGCTGTCTGTACTATGCACTATGTTTGTAACTGGATGCATGGGTAAGGCCGCTTCTCGTGCTTTCGGTTAAGCGGTTCTTGCGCTGTGACTTCTATTAGTTGAGATAACATCATTTACTAGCACGTACCCAAGCACTTCAATGGTCTATGTGGAGTTTCTTACTCACAACAAAAATTGACATCTATCTCGCGTGTCCTCCCTTGCATTATCACCATTCTCATCGCGCGTACTTCGAGTTCACGAACAGCGTGCTACCATCATAGAGGTGAATAAAACTTTCTGTACACTCATATTCATATATTATTTGATTTGCTGTGCGTACTATGCACTATGTTTGTAACTGGATGCATGGGTAAGGCCGCTTCTCGTGCTTTCAGTTAAGCGGTTCTTGCGCTGTGACTTCTATTAGTTGGGATAAACTAGCACGTACCCAAGCACTTCAATAGTCTATTTGGAGTTTCTTTCTTACTCACAACAAAAATTGACATCTATCTCGTGTGTCCTGCCTTGCGTTATGACCATTCTCATCGCGCGTACTTCGAGTTCACGAACAGCGTGCTACCATAATAGAGGTGAATAAAACTTTCTGTATATTCATATTCATATAATATTTGGTTTGCCGTCTGTACTATGCACTATGTTTGTAACTGGATGCATGGGTAAGGCCGCTTCTCGTGCTTTCGGTTAAGAGGTTCTTGCGCTGTGACTTCTATTAGTTGGGATAACAATTGACTAGCACTTACCCAAGCACTTCAATGGTCTATGTGGAGTTTCTTACTCACAACAAAAATTGACATCTATCTCGCGTGTCCTCCCTTGCATTATCACCATTCTCATCGCGCGTAATTCGAGTTCACGAACAGCGTGCTACCATCATAGAGGTGAATAAAACTTTCTGTACATTCATATTTATATATAATTTGGTTTGCTGTCTGTACTATGCACTACGTTTGTAACTGGATGCATGGGTAAGGCTGCTTCTCGTGCTTTCGGTTAAGCGGTTCTCGCGCTGTGACTTCTATTAGTTGGGATAACATCATTTACTAGCACTTACCCAAGCACTTCAATGGTCTATGTGGAGTTTCTTTCTTACTGACAACAAAAATTGTCATCTATCTCGCGTGTCCTGCCTTGCATTATCACCATTCTCATCGCGCGTACTTCGAGTTCACGAACAGCGTGCTACCATAATAGAGGTGAATAAAACTTTCTGTACACTCATATTCATATATTATTTGGTTTGCTGTCTGTACTATGCACTATGTTTGTAACTGGATGCATGGGTAAGGCCGCTTCTCGTGCTTTCGGTTAAGCGGTTCTTGCGCTGTGACTTCTATTAGTTGGGATAAACTAGCACGTACCCAAGCACTTCAATGGTCTATTTGGAGTTTCTTTCTTACTCACAACAAAAATTGACATCTATCTCGTGTGTCCTGCCTTGCGTTATGACCATTCTCATCGCGCGTACTTCGAGTTCACGAACAGCGTGCTACCATAATAGAGGTGAATAAAACTTTCTGTATAGTCATATTCATATAATATTTGGTTTCCCGTCTGTACTATGCACTATGTTTGTAACTGGATGCATGGGTAAGGCCGCTTCTCGTGCTTTCGGGTAAGCGGTTCTTGCGCTGTGACTTCTATTAGTTGGTATGCCATCATTTACTAGCACGTACCCAAGCACTTCAATGGTCTATGTGGAGTTTCTTTCTTACTGACAACAAAAATTGACATCTATCTCGCGTGTCCTGCCTTGCATTATCACCATTCTCATCGCGCGTACTTCGAGTTCACGAACAGCGTGCTACCATAATAGAGGAAAATAAAACTTTCTGTACACTCATATTCATATATTATTTGGTTTGCTGTCTGTACTATGCACTATGTTTGTAACTGGATGCATGAGTAAGGCCGCTTCTCGTGCTTTCGGTTAAGCTGTTCTTGTCCTGTGACTTCTATTAGTTGGGATAACATTATTTACTAGCACTTACCCAAGCACTTCAATGGTGTATTTGGAGTTTCTTTCTTACTCACAACAAAAATTGACATCTATCTCGTGTGTCCTGCCTTGCGTTATCACCATTCTCATCGCGCGTACTTCGAGTTCACGAACAGCGTGCTACCATAATAGAGGTGAATAAAACTTCCTGTACATTCTTATTCATGTATTATTTTGTTTATTGTCTGTACTATGCACTATGTTTGTAACTGGATGCATGGGTAAGGCCGCTTCTCGTGCTTTCGGTTAAGCGGTTCTTGCGCTGTGACTTCTATTAGTTGGGATAACATCATTTACTAGCACGTACCCAAGCATTTCAATGGTCTATGTGGAGTTTCTTTCTTACTCACAACAAAAATTGACATCTATCTCGCGTGTCCTGCCTTGCATTATCCCCATTATCATCGCGCGTACTTCGAGTTCACGAACAGCGTGCTACCATCATAGAGGTGAATAAAACTTTCTGTACATTCATATTCATATATTATTTGGTTTGCTGTCTGTACTATGCACTATGTTTGTAATTGAAGGCATGGGTAAGGCCTCTTCGCGTGCTTCCGGTTAAGCGGTGCTTGCGCTGTGACTTCTATTAGTTGAGATAACATCATTTACTAGCACTTACCCAAGCACTTCAATTGTCTATGCGGAGTTCTTACTGACAACAAAAATTGACATCTATCTCGCGTGTCCTGCCTTGCTTTATCACCATTCTTATCGCGCGTACTTCGAGTTCACGAACAGCGTGCTACCATCATAGAGGTGAATAAAACTTCCTGAACATTCTTATTCTTATATTATTTGGTTTGCTGTCTGTACTATGCATTATGTTTGTAACTGGATGCATGGGTAAGGCCGCTTCTCGTGCTTTCGGTTAAGCGGTTCTTGCGCTGTGACTTCTATTAGTTGGGATAACATCATTTACTAGCACTTACCCAAGCACTTCAATGGTCTATGTGGAGTTTCTTTCTTACTGACAACAAAAATTGACATCTATCTCGCGTGTCCTGCTTTGCATTATCACCATTCTCATCGCGCGTACTTCGACTTCACGAACAGCGTGCTACCATAATAGAGGTGAATAAAACTTTCTGTACACTCATATTCATATATTATTTGGTTTGCTGTCTGTACTATGCACTATGTTTGTAACTGGATGCATGAGTAAGGCTGCTTCTCTTGCTTTCGGTTAAGCGGTTCTTGCGCTGTGACTTCTATTAGTTGGGATAACATTATTTACTAGCACTTACCCAAGCAATTCAATGGTCTATTTGGAGTTTCTTTCTTACTCACAACAAAAATTGACATCTATCTCGTGTGTCCTGCCTTGCGTTATCACCATTCTCATCGCGCGTACTTCGAGTTCACGAACAGCGTGCTACCAACATAGAGGTGAATAAAACTTCCTGTACATTCTTATTCCTATATTATTTGGTTTGCTGTCTGTACTATGCACTATGTTTGTAACTGGATGCATGGGTAAGGCCGCTTCTCGTGCTTTTGGTTAAGCGGTTCTTGCGCTGTGACTTCTATTAGTTGGGATAACATCATTTACTAGCACTTACCCAAGCACTTCAATGGTCTATGTGGAGTTTCTTTCTTACTGACAACAAAAATTGACATCTATCTCGCGTGTCCTGCCTTGCATTATCACCATTCTCTTCACGCGTACTTCGAGTTCATGAACAGCGTGCTACCATAATAGAGGTGAATAAAACTTCCTGTACATTCTTATTCATATATTATTTTGTTTATTGTCTGTACTATGCACTATGTTTGTAACTGGATGCATGGGTAAGGCCGCTTCTCGTGCTTTCGGTTAAGCGGTTCTTGCGCTGTCACTTCTATTAGTTGGGGTAACATCATTTACTAGCAAGTACCCAAGCACTTTAATGGTCTATGTGGAGATTCTTTCTTACAACAAAAATTGACATCTATCGCGCGTGTCCTCCCTTGCATTATCACCATTCTCATCGTGCATACTTCGAGTTCACGAACAGCGTGCTACCATCATAGAGGTAAATAAAACTTTCTGTACATTCATATTCATATATTATTTGGTTTGCTGTCTGTACTATGCACTATGTTTGTAACTGGATGCATGGGTAAGGCCGCTTCTCGTGCTTTCGGTGAGGCGGTTCTTGCGCTGTGACTTCTATTAGTTGGGATAACATCATTTACTAGCACGTACCCAAGCACTTCAATGGTCTATGTGGAGTTTCTTTCTTACTAACAACAAAAATTGACATCTATCTCGCGTGCCCTGCCTTGCATTATCACCATTCTCATCGCGCGTACTTCGAGTTCACGAACAGCGTGCTACCATCACAGAGGTGAATAAAACTTCCTGTACATTCTTATTCATATATTATTTGGTTTGCTGTCTGTACTATGCACTATGTTTGTAACTGGATGCATGGGTAAGGCCGTTTCTCGTGCTTTCGGTTAAGCGGTTCTTGCGCTGTGACTTCTATTAGTTGAGATAACATCATTTACTAGCACGTACCCAAGCACTTCAATGGTCTATGTGGAGTTTCTTACTCACAACAAAAGTTGACATCTATCTCGCGTGTCCTCCCTTGCATTATCACCATTCTCATCGCGCGTACTTCGAGTTCACGAACAGCGTGCTACCATCATAGAGGTGAATAAAACTTTCTGTACACTCATATTCATATATTATTTTGTTTATTGTCTGTACTATGCACTATGTTTGTAACTGGATGCATGGGTAAGGCCGCTTCTCGTGCTTTCGGTTAAGCGGTTCTTGCGCTCTGACTTCTATTAGTTGGGATAACATCATTTACTAGCAAGTACCCAGGCACTTTAATGGTCTATGTGGAGATTCTTTCTTACAACAAAAATTGACATCTATCTCGCGTGTCCTCCCTTGCATTATCACCATTCTCATCGTGCGTACTTCGAGTTCACGAACAGCGTGCTACCATCATAGAGGTAAATAAAACTTTCTGTACATTCATATTCATATATTATTTGGTTTGCTGTCTGTACTATGCACTATGTTTGTAATTGAAGGCATGAGTAAGGCCTCTTCGCGTGCTTTCGGTTAAGCGGTGCTTGCGCTGTGACTTCTATTAGTTGGGATAACATCATTTACTAGCACTTACCCAAGCACTTCAATTGTCTATGTGGAGTTTCTTACTGACAACAAAAATTGACATCTATTTCGCGTGTCCTGCCTTGCATTATCACCATTCTTATCGCGCGTACTTCGAGTTCACGAACAGCGTGCTACCATCATAGAGGTGAATAAAACTTCCTTAACATTCTTATTCATATATAATTTGGTTTGCTGTCTGTACTATGCATTATGTTTGTAACTGGATGCATGGGTAAGGCCGCTTCTCGTGCTTTCGGTTAAGCGGTTCTTGCGCTGTGACTTCTATTAGTTGGGATAACATCATTTACTAGCACTTACCCAATCACTTCAATGGTCTATGTGGAGTTTCTTTCTTAGTGACAACAAAAATTGACATCTATCTCCCGTGTCCTGCCTTGCATTATCACCATTCTCATCGCGCGTTCTTCGAGTTCACGAACAGCGTGCTACCATAATAGAGGTGAATAAAACGTTCTGTACACTCATATTCATATATTATTTGGTTTGCTGTCTGTAGTATGCACTATGTTTGTAACTGGATGCATGAGTAAGGCCGCTTCTCGTGCTTTCGGTTAAGCGGTTCTTGCGCTGTGACTTCTATTAGTTGGGATAACATTATTTACTAGCACTTACCCAAGCACTTCAATGGTCTATTTGGAGTTTCGTTCTTACTCACAACAAAAATTGACATCTATCTCGTCTGTCCTGCCTTGCGTTATCACCATTCTCATCGCGCGTACTTCGAGTTCACGAACAGCGTGCTACCAACATAGAGGTGAATAAAACTTCCTGTACATTCTTATTCTTATATTATTTGGTTTGCTGTCTGTACTATGCACTATGTTTGTAACTGGATGCATGGGTAAGGCCGCTTCTCGTGCTTTTGGTTAAGCGGTTCTTGTGCTGTGACTTCTATTAGTTGGGATAACATCATTTACTAGCAAGTACCCAAGCACTTTAATGGTCCAT
Source organism: Rhipicephalus microplus (assembly GCF_043290135.1). Taxonomy (NCBI): domain Eukaryota; kingdom Metazoa; phylum Arthropoda; class Arachnida; order Ixodida; family Ixodidae; genus Rhipicephalus; species Rhipicephalus microplus. The sequence goes on from NW_027464586.1 coordinate 36,569,822, forward strand.
GTGGAGATTCTTTCTTACAACAAAAATTGACATCTATCTCGCGTGTCCTCCCTTGCATTATTACCATTCTCATCGTGCGTACTTCGAGTTCACGAACAGCGTGCTACCATCATAGAGGTAAATAAAACTTTCTGTACATTCATATTTATATATTATTTGGTTTGCTGTCTGTACTATGCACTATGTTTGTAACTGGATGTATGGGTAAGGCCGCTTCTCGTGCTTTCGGTGAGGCGGTTCTTGCGCTGTGACTTCTATTAGTTGGGATAACATCATTTACTAGCACGTACCCAAGCACTTCAATGGTCTATGTGGAGTTTCTTTCTTACAACAAAAATTGACATCTATCTCGCGTGTCCTGCCTTGGATTATCACCATTCTCATCGCGCGTACCTCGAGTTCACGAACAGCGTGCTTCCATCATAGAGGTGAATAAAACTTTCTGTACATTCATATTCATATACTTTATTTGGTTTGCTGTATGTACTATGCACTAAGTTTGTAACTGGATGCATGGGTAAGGCCGCTTCTCGTGCTTTCGGTTAAGCGGTTCTTGCGCTGTGCCTTCTATTAGTTGGGATAACATCATTTACTAGCACTTACCCAAGCACTTCAATGGTCTATGTGGAGTTTCTTACTGACAACAAAAATTGACATCTATCTCGCGTGCCCTGCCTTGCATTATCACCATTCTCATCGCGCGTACTTCGAGTTCACGAACGGCGTGCTACCATCACAGAGGTGAATAAAACTTCCTGTACATTTTTATTCATATATTATTTGGTTTGCTGTTTGTACTATGCACTATGTTTGTAAATGGATGCATGGGTAAGGCCGCTTCTCGTGCTTTCGGTTAAGCGGTTCTTGCGCTGTGACTTCTATTAGTTGGGATAACATCATTTACTAGCACTTACCCAAGCACTTCAATGGTCTATGTGGAGTTTCTTTCTTACTGACAACAAAAATTGACATCTATCTCGCGTGTCCTGCCTTGCATTATCACCATTCTCATCGCGCGTACTTCGAGTTCACGAACAGCGTGCTACCATAATAGAGGTGAATAAAACTTTCTGTACACTCATATTCATATATTATTTGGTTTGCTGTCTGTACTATGCACTATGTTTGTAACTGGATGCATGAGTAAGGCCGCTTCTCGTGCTTTCGGTTAAGCGGTTCTTGCGCTGTGACTTCTATTAGTTGGGATAACATTATTTACTAGCACTTACCCAAGCACTTCAATGGTCTATTTGGAGTTTCTTTCTTACAACAAAAATTGACATCTATCTCGTCTGTCCTGCCTTGCGTTATCACCATTCCCATCGCGCGTACTTCGAGTTCACGAACAGCGTGCTACCAACATAGAGGTGAATAAAACTTCCTGTACATTCTTATTCTTATATTATTTGGTTTGCTGTCTGTACTATGCACTATGTTTGTAACTGGATGCATGGGTAAGGCCGCTTCTCGTGCTTTTGGTTAAGCGGTTCTTGCGCTGTGACTTCTATTAGTTGGGATAACATCATTTACTAGCAAGTACCCAAGCACTTTAATGGTCTATGTGGAGATTATTTCTTACAACAAAAATAGACATCTATCTCGCGTGTCCTCCCTTGCATTATTACCATTCTCATCGTGCGTACTTCGAGTTCACGAACAGCGTGCTACCATCATAGAGGTAAATAAAACTTTCTGTACATTCATATTCATATATTATTTGGTTTGCTGTCTGTACTATGCACTATGTTTGTAACTGGATGTATGGGTAAGGCCGCTTCTCGTGCTTTCGGTGAGGCGGTTCTTGCGCTGTGACTTCTATTAGTTGGGATAACATCATTTACTAGCACGTACCCAAGCACTTCAATGGTCTATGTGGAGTTTCTTTCTTACAACAAAAATTGACATCTATCTCGCGTGTCCTGCCTTGCTTTATCACCATTCTCATCGCGCGTACCTCGAGTTCCCGAACAGCGTGCTACCATCATAGAGGTGAATAAAACTTTCTGTACATTCATATTCATATACTTTATTTGGTTTGCTGTCTGTACTATGCACTAAGTTTGTAACTGGATGCATGGGTAAGGCCGCTTCTCGTGCTTTCGGTTAAGCGGTTCTTGCGCTGTGCCTTCTATTAGTTGGGATAACATCATTTACTAGCACTTACCCAAGCACTTCAATGGTCTATGTGGAGTTTGTTTCTTACTGACAACAAAAATTGACATCTATCTCGCGTGCCCTGCCTTGCATTATCACCATTCTCATCGCGCGTACTTCGAGTTCACGAACAGCGTGCTACCATCACAGAGGTGAATAAAACTTCCTGTACATTCTTATTCATATATTATTTGGTTTGCTGTCTGTACTATGCACTATGTTTGTAAATGGATGCGTGGGTAAGGCCGCTTCTCGTGCTTTCGGTTAAGCGGTTCTTGCGCTGTGACTTCTATTAGTTGAGATAACATCATTTACTAGCACGTACCCAAGCACTTCAATGGTCTATGTGGAGTTTCTTACTCACAACAAAAATTGACATCTATCTCGCGTGTCCTCCCTTGCATTATCACCATTCTCATCGCGCGTACTTCGAGTTCACGAACAGCGTGCTACCATCATAGAGGTGAATAAAACTTTCTGTACACTCATATTCATATATTATTTGGTTTGCTGTGCGTACTATGCACTATGTTTGTAACTGGATGCATGGGTAAGGCCGCTTCTCGTGCTTTCGGTTAAGCGGTTCTTGCGCTGTGACTTCTATTAGTTGGGATAAACTAGCACGTACCTAAGCACTTCAATGGTCTATTTGGAGTTTCTTTCTCACTCACAACAAAAATTGACATCTATCTCGTGTGTCCTGCCTTGCGTTATGACCATTCTCATCGCGCGTACTTCGAGTTCACGAACAGCGTGCTACCATAATAGAGGTGAATAAAACTTTCTGTATATTCATATTCATATAATATTTGGTTTGCCATCTGTACTATGCACTATGTTTGTAACTGGATGCATGGGTAAGGCCGCTTCTCGTGCTTTCGGTTAAGAGGTTCTTACGCTGTGACTTCTATTAGTTGGGATAACAATTTACTAGCACTTACCCAAGCACTTCAATGGTCTATGTGGAGTTTCTTTCTTACTCACAACAAAGATTGACATCTATCTCGCGTGTCCTGCCTTGCATTATCACCATTCTCATCGCGCGTACTTCGAGTTCACGAACAGCGTGCTACCATCATAGCGGTGAACAAAACTTTCTGTACATTCATATTCATATATTGTTTGGTTTGCTGTCTGTACTATGCACTATGTTTGTAACTGGATGCATGGGTAAGGCCGCTTCTCGTGCTTTCGGTTAAGCGGTTCTTGCGCTCTGACTTCTATTAGTTGAGATAACATCATTTACTAGCACTTACCCAAGCACTTCAATGGTCTATGTGGAGTTTCTTTCTTACTGACAACAAAAATTGACATCTATCTCACGTGTCCTGCCTTGCATTATCACCATTCTCATCGCGCGTTCTTCGAGTTCACGAACAGCGTGCTACCATCATAGAGGTGAATAAAACTTCCTGTACATTCTTATTCACATATTATTTGGTTTTCTGTCTGTACTATGCACTATGTTTGTAACTGGATGCATGGGTAAGGCCGCTTCTCGTGCTTTCGGTTAAGCGGTTCTTGCGCTGTGACTTCTATTAGTTGAGATAACATCATTTACTAGCACTTACCCAAGCACTTCAATGGTCTATGTGGAATTTCTTTCTTACTGACAACAAAAATTGACATCAATCTCACGTGTTCTGCCTTGCATTACCACCATTCTCATCGCGCGTTCTTCGAGTTCACGAACAGCGTGCTACCATCATAGAGGTGAATAAAACTTCCTGTACATTCTTATTCACATATTATTTGGTTTTCTGTCTGTACTATGCACTATGTTTGTAACTGGATGCATGGGTAAGGCCGCTTCTCGTGCTTTGGGTTAAGCGGTTCTTGCGCTGTGACTTCTCTTAGTTGGGATAACATCATTTACTAGCACGTACCCAAGCACTTTAATGGTCTATGTGGAGTTTCTTACTCACAACAAAAATTGACATCTATCTCGCGTGTCCTCCCTTGCATTATCACCATTCTCATCGCGCGTACTTCGAGTTCACGAACAGCGTGCTACCATAATAGAGGTGAATAAAACTTTCTGTACACTCATATTCATATATTATTTGGTTTGCTGTCTGTACTATGCACTATGTTTGTAACTGGATGCATGAGTAAGGCCGCTTCTCGTGCTTTCGGTTAAGCGGTTCTTGCGCTGTGACTTCTATTAGTTGGGATAACATCATTTACTAGCACGTACCCAAGCACTTCAATGGTCTATGTGGAGTTTCTTTCTTACAACAAAAATTGACATCTATCTCGCGTGTCCTGCCTTGGATTATCACCATTCTCATCGCGCGTACCTCGAGTTCACGAACAGCGTGCTTCCATCATAGAGGTGAATAAAACTTTCTGTACATTCATATTCATATACTTTATTTGGTTTGCTGTATGTACTATGCACTAAGTTTGTAACTGGATGCATGGGTAAGGCCGCTTCTCGTGCTTTCGGTTAAGCGGTTCTTGCGCTGTGCCTTCTATTAGTTGGGATAACATCATTTACTAGCACTTACCCAAGCACTTCAATGGTCTATGTGGAGTTTCTTACTGACAACAAAAATTGACATCTATCTCGCGTGCCCTGCCTTGCATTATCACCATTCTCATCGCGCGTACTTCGAGTTCACGAACGGCGTGCTACCATCACAGAGGTGAATAAAACTTCCTGTACATTTTTATTCATATATTATTTGGTTTGCTGTTTGTACTATGCACTATGTTTGTAAATGGATGCATGGGTAAGGCCGCTTCTCGTGCTTTCGGTTAAGCGGTTCTTGCGCTGTGACTTCTATTAGTTGGGATAACATCATTTACTAGCACTTACCCAAGCACTTCAATGGTCTATGTGGAGTTTCTTTCTTACTGACAACAAAAATTGACATCTATCTCGCGTGTCCTGCCTTGCATTATCACCATTCTCATCGCGCGTACTTCGAGTTCACGAACAGCGTGCTACCATAATAGAGGTGAATAAAACTTTCTGTACACTCATATTCATATATTATTTGGTTTGCTGTCTGTACTATGCACTATGTTTGTAACTGGATGCATGAGTAAGGCCGCTTCTCGTGCTTTCGGTTAAGCGGTTCTTGCGCTGTGACTTCTATTAGTTGGGATAACATTATTTACTAGCACTTACCCAAGCACTTCAATGGTCTATTTGGAGTTTCTTTCTTACAACAAAAATTGACATCTATCTCGTCTGTCCTGCCTTGCGTTATCACCATTCCCATCGCGCGTACTTCGAGTTCACGAACAGCGTGCTACCAACATAGAGGTGAATAAAACTTCCTGTACATTCTTATTCTTATATTATTTGGTTTGCTGTCTGTACTATGCACTATGTTTGTAACTGGATGCATGGGTAAGGCCGCTTCTCGTGCTTTTGGTTAAGCGGTTCTTGCGCTGTGACTTCTATTAGTTGGGATAACATCATTTACTAGCAAGTACCCAAGCACTTTAATGGTCTATGTGGAGATTATTTCTTACAACAAAAATAGACATCTATCTCGCGTGTCCTCCCTTGCATTATTACCATTCTCATCGTGCGTACTTCGAGTTCACGAACAGCGTGCTACCATCATAGAGGTAAATAAAACTTTCTGTACATTCATATTCATATATTATTTGGTTTGCTGTCTGTACTATGCACTATGTTTGTAACTGGATGTATGGGTAAGGCCGCTTCTCGTGCTTTCGGTGAGGCGGTTCTTGCGCTGTGACTTCTATTAGTTGGGATAACATCATTTACTAGCACGTACCCAAGCACTTCAATGGTCTATGTGGAGTTTCTTTCTTACAACAAAAATTGACATCTATCTCGCGTGTCCTGCCTTGCTTTATCACCATTCTCATCGCGCGTACCTCGAGTTCCCGAACAGCGTGCTACCATCATAGAGGTGAATAAAACTTTCTGTACATTCATATTCATATACTTTATTTGGTTTGCTGTCTGTACTATGCACTAAGTTTGTAACTGGATGCATGGGTAAGGCCGCTTCTCGTGCTTTCGGTTAAGCGGTTCTTGCGCTGTGCCTTCTATTAGTTGGGATAACATCATTTACTAGCACTTACCCAAGCACTTCAATGGTCTATGTGGAGTTTGTTTCTTACTGACAACAAAAATTGACATCTATCTCGCGTGCCCTGCCTTGCATTATCACCATTCTCATCGCGCGTACTTCGAGTTCACGAACAGCGTGCTACCATCACAGAGGTGAATAAAACTTCCTGTACATTCTTATTCATATATTATTTGGTTTGCTGTCTGTACTATGCACTATGTTTGTAAATGGATGCGTGGGTAAGGCCGCTTCTCGTGCTTTCGGTTAAGCGGTTCTTGCGCTGTGACTTCTATTAGTTGAGATAACATCATTTACTAGCACGTACCCAAGCACTTCAATGGTCTATGTGGAGTTTCTTACTCACAACAAAAATTGACATCTATCTCGCGTGTCCTCCCTTGCATTATCACCATTCTCATCGCGCGTACTTCGAGTTCACGAACAGCGTGCTACCATCATAGAGGTGAATAAAACTTTCTGTACACTCATATTCATATATTATTTGGTTTGCTGTGCGTACTATGCACTATGTTTGTAACTGGATGCATGGGTAAGGCCGCTTCTCGTGCTTTCGGTTAAGCGGTTCTTGCGCTGTGACTTCTATTAGTTGGGATAAACTAGCACGTACCTAAGCACTTCAATGGTCTATTTGGAGTTTCTTTCTCACTCACAACAAAAATTGACATCTATCTCGTGTGTCCTGCCTTGCGTTATGACCATTCTCATCGCGCGTACTTCGAGTTCACGAACAGCGTGCTACCATAATAGAGGTGAATAAAACTTTCTGTATATTCATATTCATATAATATTTGGTTTGCCATCTGTACTATGCACTATGTTTGTAACTGGATGCATGGGTAAGGCCGCTTCTCGTGCTTTCGGTTAAGAGGTTCTTACGCTGTGACTTCTATTAGTTGGGATAACAATTTACTAGCACTTACCCAAGCACTTCAATGGTCTATGTGGAGTTTCTTTCTTACTCACAACAAAGATTGACATCTATCTCGCGTGTCCTGCCTTGCATTATCACCATTCTCATCGCGCGTACTTCGAGTTCACGAACAGCGTGCTACCATCATAGCGGTGAACAAAACTTTCTGTACATTCATATTCATATATTGTTTGGTTTGCTGTCTGTACTATGCACTATGTTTGTAACTGGATGCATGGGTAAGGCCGCTTCTCGTGCTTTCGGTTAAGCGGTTCTTGCGCTCTGACTTCTATTAGTTGAGATAACATCATTTACTAGCACTTACCCAAGCACTTCAATGGTCTATGTGGAGTTTCTTTCTTACTGACAACAAAAATTGACATCTATCTCACGTGTCCTGCCTTGCATTATCACCATTCTCATCGCGCGTTCTTCGAGTTCACGAACAGCGTGCTACCATCATAGAGGTGAATAAAACTTCCTGTACATTCTTATTCACATATTATTTGGTTTTCTGTCTGTACTATGCACTATGTTTGTAACTGGATGCATGGGTAAGGCCGCTTCTCGTGCTTTCGGTTAAGCGGTTCTTGCGCTGTGACTTCTATTAGTTGAGATAACATCATTTACTAGCACTTACCCAAGCACTTCAATGGTCTATGTGGAATTTCTTTCTTACTGACAACAAAAATTGACATCAATCTCACGTGTTCTGCCTTGCATTACCACCATTCTCATCGCGCGTTCTTCGAGTTCACGAACAGCGTGCTACCATCATAGAGGTGAATAAAACTTCCTGTACATTCTTATTCACATATTATTTGGTTTTCTGTCTGTACTATGCACTATGTTTGTAACTGGATGCATGGGTAAGGCCGCTTCTCGTGCTTTGGGTTAAGCGGTTCTTGCGCTGTGACTTCTCTTAGTTGGGATAACATCATTTACTAGCACGTACCCAAGCACTTTAATGGTCTATGTGGAGTTTCTTACTCACAACAAAAATTGACATCTATCTCGCGTGTCCTCCCTTGCATTATCACCATTCTCATCGCGCGTACTTCGAGTTCACGAACAGCGTGCTACCAGCATAGAGGTGAACAAAACTTTCTGTACATTCATAATTATCTATAATTTGGTTTGCTGTCTGTACTATGCACTATGTTTGTAACTGGATGCATGGGTAAGGCCGCTTCTCGTGCTTTCGGTTAAGCGGTTCTTGCGCTGTGACTTCTATTAGTTGGGATAACATCATTTACTAGCACGTACCCAAGCACTTCAATGGTCTATGTGGAGTTTCTTTCTTACTCGCAACAAAAATTGACATCTATCTCGCGTGTCCTGCCTTGCATTATCACCATTCTCATCGCGCGTACTTCGAGTTCACGAACAGCGTGCTACCATAATAGAGGTGAATAAAACTTTCTGTACACTCATATTCATATATTATTTGGTTTGCTGTCTGTACTATGCACTATGTTTGTAACTGGATGCATGAGTAAGGCCGCTTCTCGTGCTTTCGGTTAAGCGGTTCTTGTGCTGTGACTTCTATTAGTTGGGATAACATTATTTACTAGCACTTACCCAAGCACTTCAATGGTCTATTTGGAGTTTTTTTCTTACTCACAACAAAAATTGACATCTATCTCGTGTGTCCTGCCTTGCGTTATCACCATTCTCATCGCGCGTACTTCGAGTTCACGAACAGCGTGCTACCAACATAGAGGTGAATAAAACTTCCTGTACATTCTTATTCTTATAATATTTGGTTTGCTGTCTGTACTTTGCACTATGTTTGTAACTGGATGCATGGGTAAGGCCGCTTCTCGTGCTTTTGGTTAAGCGGTTCTTGCGCTGTTACTTCTATTAGTTGGGATAACATCATTTATTTGCACTTACCCAAGCACTTCAATGGTCTATGTGGAGTTTCTTACTGACAACAAAAATTGACATCTATCTCGCGTGTCCTGCCTTGCATTATAACCATTCTCTTCGCGCGTACTTCGAGTTCACGAACAGCGTGCTACCATAATAGAGGTGAATAAAACTTCCTGTACATTCTTATTCATATATTATTTTGTTTATTGTCTGTACTATGCACTATGTTTGTAACTGGATGCATGGGTAAGGCCGCTTCTCGTGCTTTCGGTTAAGCGGTTCTTGCGCTGTGACTTCTATTAGTTGGGATAACATCATTTACTAGCAAGTACCCAAGCACTTTAATGGTCTATGTGGAGATTCTTTCTTACAACAAAAATTGACATCTATCTCGTCTGTCCTGCCTTGCATTATCACCATTCTCATCGCGCGTACTTCGAGTTCACGAACAGCGTGCTACCATCATAGAGGTGAATAAAACTTTCTGTACACTCATATTCATATATTATTTGGTTTGCTGTGCGTACTATGCACTATGTTTGTAACTGGATGCATGGGTAAGGCCGCTTCTCGTGCTTTCGGTTAAGCGGTTCTTGCGCTGTGACTTCTATTAGTTGGGATAAACTAGCACGTACCTAAGCACTTCAATGGTCTATTTGGAGTTTCTTTCTCACTCACAACAAAAATTGACATCTATCTCGTGTGTCCTGCCTTGCGTTATGACCATTCTCATCGCGCGTACTTCGAGTTCACGAACAGCGTGCTACCATAATAGAGGTGAATAAAACTTTCTGTATATTCATATTCATATAATATTTGGTTTGCCATCTGTACTATGCACTATGTTTGTAACTGGATGCATGGGTAAGGCCGCTTCTCGTGCTTTCGGTTAAGAGGTTCTTACGCTGTGACTTCTATTAGTTGGGATAACAATTTACTAGCACTTACCCAAGCACTTCAATGGTCTATGTGGAGTTTCTTTCTTACTCACAACAAAGATTGACATCTATCTCGCGTGTCCTGCCTTGCATTATCACCATTCTCATCGCGCGTACTTCGAGTTCACGAACAGCGTGCTACCATCATAGCGGTGAACAAAACTTTCTGTACATTCATATTCATATATTGTTTGGTTTGCTGTCTGTACTATGCACTATGTTTGTAACTGGATGCATGGGTAAGGCCGCTTCTCGTGCTTTCGGTTAAGCGGTTCTTGCGCTCTGACTTCTATTAGTTGAGATAACATCATTTACTAGCACTTACCCAAGCACTTCAATGGTCTATGTGGAGTTTCTTTCTTACTGACAACAAAAATTGACATCTATCTCACGTGTCCTGCCTTGCATTATCACCATTCTCATCGCGCGTTCTTCGAGTTCACGAACAGCGTGCTACCATCATAGAGGTGAATAAAACTTCCTGTACATTCTTATTCACATATTATTTGGTTTTCTGTCTGTACTATGCACTATGTTTGTAACTGGATGCATGGGTAAGGCCGCTTCTCGTGCTTTCGGTTAAGCGGTTCTTGCGCTGTGACTTCTATTAGTTGAGATAACATCATTTACTAGCACTTACCCAAGCACTTCAATGGTCTATGTGGAATTTCTTTCTTACTGACAACAAAAATTGACATCAATCTCACGTGTTCTGCCTTGCATTACCACCATTCTCATCGCGCGTTCTTCGAGTTCACGAACAGCGTGCTACCATCATAGAGGTGAATAAAACTTCCTGTACATTCTTATTCACATATTATTTGGTTTTCTGTCTGTACTATGCACTATGTTTGTAACTGGATGCATGGGTAAGGCCGCTTCTCGTGCTTTGGGTTAAGCGGTTCTTGCGCTGTGACTTCTCTTAGTTGGGATAACATCATTTACTAGCACGTACCCAAGCACTTTAATGGTCTATGTGGAGTTTCTTACTCACAACAAAAATTGACATCTATCTCGCGTGTCCTCCCTTGCATTATCACCATTCTCATCGCGCGTACTTCGAGTTCACGAACAGCGTGCTACCAGCATAGAGGTGAACAAAACTTTCTGTACATTCATAATTATCTATAATTTGGTTTGCTGTCTGTACTATGCACTATGTTTGTAACTGGATGCATGGGTAAGGCCGCTTCTCGTGCTTTCGGTTAAGCGGTTCTTGCGCTGTGACTTCTATTAGTTGGGATAACATCATTTACTAGCACGTACCCAAGCACTTCAATGGTCTATGTGGAGTTTCTTTCTTACTCGCAACAAAAATTGACATCTATCTCGCGTGTCCTGCCTTGCATTATCACCATTCTCATCGCGCGTACTTCGAGTTCACGAACAGCGTGCTACCATAATAGAGGTGAATAAAACTTTCTGTACACTCATATTCATATATTATTTGGTTTGCTGTCTGTACTATGCACTATGTTTGTAACTGGATGCATGAGTAAGGCCGCTTCTCGTGCTTTCGGTTAAGCGGTTCTTGTGCTGTGACTTCTATTAGTTGGGATAACATTATTTACTAGCACTTACCCAAGCACTTCAATGGTCTATTTGGAGTTTTTTTCTTACTCACAACAAAAATTGACATCTATCTCGTGTGTCCTGCCTTGCGTTATCACCATTCTCATCGCGCGTACTTCGAGTTCACGAACAGCGTGCTACCAACATAGAGGTGAATAAAACTTCCTGTACATTCTTATTCTTATAATATTTGGTTTGCTGTCTGTACTTTGCACTATGTTTGTAACTGGATGCATGGGTAAGGCCGCTTCTCGTGCTTTTGGTTAAGCGGTTCTTGCGCTGTTACTTCTATTAGTTGGGATAACATCATTTATTTGCACTTACCCAAGCACTTCAATGGTCTATGTGGAGTTTCTTACTGACAACAAAAATTGACATCTATCTCGCGTGTCCTGCCTTGCATTATAACCATTCTCTTCGCGCGTACTTCGAGTTCACGAACAGCGTGCTACCATAATAGAGGTGAATAAAACTTCCTGTACATTCTTATTCATATATTATTTTGTTTATTGTCTGTACTATGCACTATGTTTGTAACTGGATGCATGGGTAAGGCCGCTTCTCGTGCTTTCGGTTAAGCGGTTCTTGCGCTGTGACTTCTATTAGTTGGGATAACATCATTTACTAGCAAGTACCCAAGCACTTTAATGGTCTATGTGGAGATTCTTTCTTACAACAAAAATTGACATCTATCTCGTCTGTCCTGCCTTGCATTATCACCATTCTCATCGCGCGTACTTCGAGTTCACGAACAGCGTGCTACCATCATAGAGGTGAATAAAACTTTCTGTACACTCATATTCATATATTATTTGGTTTGCTGTGCGTACTATGCACTATGTTTGTAACTGGATGCATGGGTAAGGCCGCTTCTCGTGCTTTCGGTTAAGCGGTTCTTGCGCTGTGACTTCTATTAGTTGGGATAAACTAGCACGTACCTAAGCACTTCAATGGTCTATTTGGAGTTTCTTTCTCACTCACAACAAAAATTGACATCTATCTCGTGTGTCCTGCCTTGCGTTATGACCATTCTCATCGCGCGTACTTCGAGTTCACGAACAGCGTGCTACCATAATAGAGGTGAATAAAACTTTCTGTATATTCATATTCATATAATATTTGGTTTGCCATCTGTACTATGCACTATGTTTGTAACTGGATGCATGGGTAAGGCCGCTTCTCGTGCTTTCGGTTAAGAGGTTCTTACGCTGTGACTTCTATTAGTTGGGATAACAATTTACTAGCACTTACCCAAGCACTTCAATGGTCTATGTGGAGTTTCTTTCTTACTCACAACAAAGATTGACATCTATCTCGCGTGTCCTGCCTTGCATTATCACCATTCTCATCGCGCGTACTTCGAGTTCACGAACAGCGTGCTACCATCATAGCGGTGAACAAAACTTTCTGTACATTCATATTCATATATTGTTTGGTTTGCTGTCTGTACTATGCACTATGTTTGTAACTGGATGCATGGGTAAGGCCGCTTCTCGTGCTTTCGGTTAAGCGGTTCTTGCGCTCTGACTTCTATTAGTTGAGATAACATCATTTACTAGCACTTACCCAAGCACTTCAATGGTCTATGTGGAGTTTCTTTCTTACTGACAACAAAAATTGACATCTATCTCACGTGTCCTGCCTTGCATTATCACCATTCTCATCGCGCGTTCTTCGAGTTCACGAACAGCGTGCTACCATCATAGAGGTGAATAAAACTTCCTGTACATTCTTATTCACATATTATTTGGTTTTCTGTCTGTACTATGCACTATGTTTGTAACTGGATGCATGGGTAAGGCCGCTTCTCGTGCTTTCGGTTAAGCGGTTCTTGCGCTGTGACTTCTATTAGTTGAGATAACATCATTTACTAGCACTTACCCAAGCACTTCAATGGTCTATGTGGAATTTCTTTCTTACTGACAACAAAAATTGACATCAATCTCACGTGTTCTGCCTTGCATTACCACCATTCTCATCGCGCGTTCTTCGAGTTCACGAACAGCGTGCTACCATCATAGAGGTGAATAAAACTTCCTGTACATTCTTATTCACATATTATTTGGTTTTCTGTCTGTACTATGCACTATGTTTGTAACTGGATGCATGGGTAAGGCCGCTTCTCGTGGTTTGGGTTAAGCGGTTCTTGCGCTGTGACTTCTCTTAGTTGGGATAACATCATTTACTAGCACGTACCCAAGCACTTTAATGGTCTATGTGGAGTTTCTTACTCACAACAAAAATTGACATCTATCTCGCGTGTCCTCCCTTGCATTATCACCATTCTCATCGCGCGTACTTCGAGTTCACGAACAGCGTGCTACCAGCATAGAGGTGAACAAAACTTTCTGTACATTCATAATTATCTATAATTTGGTTTGCTGTCTGTACTATGCACTATGTTTGTAACTGGATGCATGGGTAAGGCCGCTTCTCGTGCTTTCGGTTAAGCGGTTCTTGCGCTGTGACTTCTATTAGTTGGGATAACATCATTTACTAGCACGTACCCAAGCACTTCAATGGTCTATGTGGAGTTTCTTTCTTACTCGCAACAAAAATTGACATCTATCTCGCGTGTCCTGCCTTGCATTATCACCATTCTCATCGCGCGTACTTCGAGTTCACGAACAGCGTGCTACCATAATAGAGGTGAATAAAACTTTCTGTACACTCATATTCATATATTATTTGGTTTGCTGTCTGTACTATGCACTATGTTTGTAACTGGATGCATGAGTAAGGCCGCTTCTCGTGCTTTCGGTTAAGCGGTTCTTGTGCTGTGACTTCTATTAGTTGGGATAACATTATTTGCTAGCACTTACCCAAGCACTTCAATGGTCTATTTGGAGTTTTTTTCTTACTCACAACAAAAATTGACATCTATCTCGTGTGTCCTGCCTTGCGTTATCACCATTCTCATCGCGCGTACTTCGAGTTCACGAACAGCGTGCTACCAACATAGAGGTGAATAAAACTTCCTGTACATTCTTATTCTTATAATATTTGGTTTGCTGTCTGTACTTTGCACTATGTTTGTAACTGGATGCATGGGTAAGGCCGCTTCTCGTGCTTTTGGTTAAGCGGTTCTTGCGCTGTTACTTCTATTAGTTGGGATAACATCATTTACTTGCACTTACCCAAGCACTTCAATGGTCTATGTGGAGTTTCTTACTGACAACAAAAATTGACATCTATCTCGCGTGTCCTGCCTTGCATTATAACCATTCTCTTCGCGCGTACTTCGAGTTCACGAACAGCGTGCTACCATAATAGAGGTGAATAAAACTTCCTGTACATTCTTATTCATATATTATTTTGTTTATTGTCTGTACTATGCACTATGTTTGTAACTGGATGCATGGGTAAGGCCGCTTCTCGTGCTTTCGGTTAAGCGGTTCTTGCGCTGTGACTTCTATAAGTTGGGATAACATCATTTACTAGCAAGTACCCAAGCACTTTAATGGTCTATGTGGAGATTCTTTCTTACAACAAAAATTGACATCTATCTCGCGTGTCCTCCCTTGCATTATCACCATTCTCATCGTGCGTACTTCGAGTTCACGAACAGCGTGCTACCATCATAGAGGTAAATAAAACTTTCTGTACATTCATATTCATATATTATTTGGTTTGCTGTCTGTACTATGCACTATGTTTGTAACTGGATGCAAGGGTAAGGCCGCTTCTCGTGCTTTCGGTGAGGCGGTTCTTGCGCTGTGACTTCTATTAGTCGGGATAACATCATTTACTAGCACGTACCCAAGCACTTCAATGGTCCATGTGGAGTTTCTTTCTTACTCACAACAAAAAATTGACATCTATCTCGCGTGTCCTGCCTTGCATTATCCCCATTCTCATCGCGCGTACTTTGAGTTCACGAACAGCGTGCTACCACCATAGAGGTGAATAAAACTTTCTGTACATTCATATTCATATATTATTTGGTTTGCTGTCTGTACTATGCACTATGTTTGTAATTGAAGGCATGGGTAAGGCCTCTTCGCGTGCTTTCGGTTAAGCGGTGCTTGCGCTGTGACTTCTATTAGTTGGGATAACATCATTTACTAGCACTTAACCAAGCACTTCAATGGTCTATGTGGAGTTTCTTTCTTACTCACAACAAAAATTGACATCTATCTCGTGTGTCCTGCCTTGCGTTATCACCATTCTCATCGCGCGTACTTCGAGTTCACGAACAGCGTGCTACCAACATAGAGGTGAATAAAACT
This sequence comes from Rhipicephalus microplus, assembly GCF_043290135.1. Taxonomy (NCBI): domain Eukaryota; kingdom Metazoa; phylum Arthropoda; class Arachnida; order Ixodida; family Ixodidae; genus Rhipicephalus; species Rhipicephalus microplus. Next base: position 36,585,582 of record NW_027464586.1, read on the forward strand.
TCCTGTACATTCTTATTCTTATAATATTTGGTTTGCTGTCTGTACTTTGCACTATGTTTGTAACTGGATGCATGGGTAAGGCCGCTTCTCGTGCTTTTGGTTCAGCGGTTCTTGCGCTGTTACTTCTATTAGTTGGGATAACATCATTTACTTGCACTTACCCAAGCACTTCAATGGTCTATGTGGAGTTTCTTACTGACAACAAAAATTGACATCTATCTCGCGTGTCCTGCCTTGCATTATAACCATTCTCTTCGCGCGTACTTCGAGTTCACGAACAGCGTGCTACCATAATAGAGGTGAATAAAACTTCCTGTACATTCTTATTCATATATTATTTTGTTTATTGTCTGTACTATGCACTATGTTTGTAACTGGATGCATGGGTAAGGCCGCTTCTCGTGCTTTCGGTTAAGCGGTTCTTGCGCTGTGACTTCTATAGGTTGGGATAACATCATTTACTAGCAAGTACCCAAGCACTTTAATGGTCTATGTGGAGATTCTTTCTTACAACAAAAATTGACATCTATCTCGCGTGTCCTCCCTTGCATTATCACCATTCTCATCGTGCGTACTTCGAGTTCACGAACAGCGTGCTACCATCATAGAGGTAAATAAAACTTTCTGTACATTCATATTCATATATTATTTGGTTTGCTGTCTGTACTATGCACTATGTTTGTAACTGGATGCAAGGGTAAGGCCGCTTCTCGTGCTTTTGGTTAAGCGGTTCTTGCGCTGTGACTTCTATTAGTTGGGATAACATCATTTACTAGCAAGTACCCAAGCACTTTAATGGTCTATGTGGAGATTCTTTCTTACAACAAAAATTGACATCTATCTCGCGTGTCCTCCCTTGCATTATCACCATTCTCATCGTGCGTACTTCGAGTTCACGAACAGCGTGCTACCATCATAGAGGTAAATAAAACTTTCTGTACATTCATATTCATATATTATTTGGTTTGCTGTCTGTACTATGCACTATGTTTGTAACTGGGTGCATGGGTAAGGCCGCTTCTCGTGCTTTCGGTGAGGCGGTTCTTGCGCTGTGACTTCTATTAGTTGGGATAACATCATTTACTAGCACGTACCCAAGCACTTCAATGGTCTATGTGGAGTTTCTTTTTTACAACAAAAATTGACATCTATCTCGCGTGTCCTGCCTTGCATTATCACCATTCTCATCGCGCGTACCTCGAGTTCACGAACAGCGTGCTACCATCATAGAGGTGAATAAAACTTTCTGTACATTCATATTCATATACTTTATTTGGTTTGCTGTCTGTACTATGCACTAAGTTTGTAACTGGATGCATGGGTAAGGCCGCTTTTCGTGCTTTCGGTTAAGCGGTTCTTGCGCTGTGACTTCTATTAGTGGAGATAACATCATTTACTAGCACGTACCCAAGCACTTCAATGGTCTATGTGGAGTTTCTTACTCACAACAAAAATTGACATCTATCTCGCGTGTCCTCCCTTGCATTATCACCATTCTCATCGCGCGTACTTCGAGTTCACGAACAGCGTGCTACCATCATAGAGGTGAATAAAACTTTCTGTACACTCATATTCATATATTATTTGCTTTGCTGTGCGTACTATGCACTATGTTTGTAACTGGATGCATGGGTAAGGCCGCTTCTCGTGCTTTCGGTTAAGCGGTTCTTGCGCTGTGACTTCTATTAGTTGGGATAAACTAGCACGTACCCAAGCACTTCAATGGTCTATTTGGAGTTTCTTTCTTACTCACAAAAAAAATTGACATCTATCTCGTGTGTCCTGCCTTGCGTTATGACCATTCTCATCGCGCGTACTTCGAGTTCACGAACAGCGTGCTACCATAATAGAGGTGAATAAAACTTTCTGTATATTCATATTCATATAATATTTGGTTTGCCGTCTGTACTATGCACTATGTTTGTAACTGGATGCATGGGTAAGGCCGCTTCTCGTGCTTTCGGTTAAGAGGTTCTTGCGCTGTGACTTCTATTAGTTGGGATAACAATTTACTAGCACTTACCCAAGCACTTCAATGGTCTATGTGGAGTTTCTTTCTTACTCACAACAAAGATTGACATCTATCTCGCGTGTCCTGCCTTGCATTATCACCATTCTCATCGCGCGTACTTCGAGTTCACGAACAGCGTGCTACCATCACAGAGGTGAATAAAACTTCCTGTACATTCTTATTCATATATTATTTGGTTTGCTGTCTGTACTATGCACTATGTTTGTAAATGGATGCGTGGGTAAGGCCGCTTCTCGTGCTTTCGGTTAAGCGGTTCTTGCGCTGTGACTTCTATTAGTTGAGATAACATCATTTACTAGCACGTACCCAAGCACTTCAATGGTCTATGTGGAGTTTCTTACTCACAACAAAAATTGACATCTATCTCGCGTGTCCTCCCTTGCATTATCACCATTCTCATCGCGCGTACTTCGAGTTCACGAACAGCGTGCTACCATCATAGAGGTGAATAAAACTTTCTGTACACTCATATTCATATATTATTTGGTTTGCTGTGCGTACTATGCACTATGTTTGTAACTGGATGCATGGGTAAGGCCGCTTCTCGTGCTTTCGGTTAAGCGGTTCTTGCGCTGTGACTTCTATTAGTTGGGATAAACTAGCACGTACCTAAGCACTTCAATGGTCTATTTGGAGTTTCTTTCTCACTCACAACAAAAATTGACATCTATCTCGTGTGTCCTGCCTTGCGTTATGACCATTCTCATCGCGCGTACTTCGAGTTCACGAACAGCGTGCTACCATAATAGAGGTGAATAAAACTTTCTGTATATTCATATTCATATAATATTTGGTTTGCCATCTGTACTATGCACTATGTTTGTAACTGGATGCATGGGTAAGGCCGCTTCTCGTGCTTTCGGTTAAGAGGTTCTTACGCTGTGACTTCTATTAGTTGGGATAACAATTTACTAGCACTTACCCAAGCACTTCAATGGTCTATGTGGAGTTTCTTTCTTACTCACAACAAAGATTGACATCTATCTCGCGTGTCCTGCCTTGCATTATCACCATTCTCATCGCGCGTACTTCGAGTTCACGAACAGCGTGCTACCATCATAGCGGTGAACAAAACTTTCTGTACATTCATATTCATATATTGTTTGGTTTGCTGTCTGTACTATGCACTATGTTTGTAACTGGATGCATTGGTAAGGCCGCTTCTCGTGCTTTCGGTTAAGCGGTTCTTGCGCTCTGACTTCTATTAGTTGAGATAACATCATTTACTAGCACTTACCCAAGCACTTCAATGGTCTATGTGGAGTTTCTTTCTTACTGACAACAAAAATTGACATCTATCTCACGTGTCCTGCCTTGCATTATCACCATTCTCATCGCGCGTTCTTCGAGTTCACGAACAGCGTGCTACCATCATAGAGGTGAATAAAACTTCCTGTACATTCTTATTCACATATTATTTGGTTTTCTGTCTGTACTATGCACTATGTTTGTAACTGGATGCATGGGTAAGGCCGCTTCTCGTGCTTTCGGTTAAGCGGTTCTTGCGCTGTGACTTCTATTAGTTGAGATAACATCATTTACTAGCACTTACCCAAGCACTTCAATGGTCTATGTGGAATTTCTTTCTTACTGACAACAAAAATTGACATCAATCTCACGTGTTCTGCCTTGCATTACCACCATTCTCATCGCGCGTTCTTCGAGTTCACGAACAGCGTGCTACCATCATAGAGGTGAATAAAACTTCCTGTACATTCTTATTCACATATTATTTGGTTTTCTGTCTGTACTATGCACTATGTTTGTAACTGGATGCATGGGTAAGGCCGCTTCTCGTGCTTTGGGTTAAGCGGTTCTTGCGCTGTGACTTCTCTTAGTTGGGATAACATCATTTACTAGCACGTACCCAAGCACTTTAATGGTCTATGTGGAGTTTCTTACTCACAACAAAAATTGACATCTATCTCGCGTGTCCTCCCTTGCATTATCACCATTCTCATCGCGCGTACTTCGAGTTCACGAACAGCGTGCTACCAGCATAGAGGTGAACAAAACTTTCTGTACATTCATAATTATCTATAATTTGGTTTGCTGTCTGTACTATGCACTATGTTTGTAACTGGATGCATGGGTAAGGCCGCTTCTCGTGCTTTCGGTTAAGCGGTTCTTGCGCTGTGACTTCTATTAGTTGGGATAACATCATTTACTAGCACGTACCCAAGCACTTCAATGGTCTATGTGGAGTTTCTTTCTTACTCGCAACAAAAATTGACATCTATCTCGCGTGTCCTGCCTTGCATTATCACCATTCTCATCGCGCGTACTTCGAGTTCACGAACAGCGTGCTACCAACATAGAGGTGAATAAAACTTCCTGTACATTCTTATTCTTATAATATTTGGTTTGCTGTCTGTACTTTGCACTATGTTTGTAACTGGATGCATGGGTAAGGCCGCTTCTCGTGCTTTTGGTTAAGCGGTTCTTGCGCTGTTACTTCTATTAGTTGGGATAACATCATTTACTTGCACTTACCCAAGCACTTCAATGGTCTATGTGGAGTTTCTTACTGACAAAAAAATTGACATCTATCTCGCGTGTCCTGCCTTGCATTATAACCATTCTCTTCGCGCGTACTTCGAGTTCACGAACAGCGTGCTACCATAATAGAGGTGAATAAAACTTCCTGTACATTCTTATTCATATATTATTTTGTTTATTGTCTGTACTATGCACTATGTTTGTAACTGGATGCATGGGTAAGGCCGCTTCTCGTGCTTTCGGTTAAGCGGTTCTTGCGCTGTGACTTCTATAAGTTGGGATAACATCATTTACTAGCAAGTACCCAAGCACTTTAATGGTCTATGTGGAGATTCTTTCTTACAACAAAAATTGACATCTATCTCGCGTGTCCTCCCTTGCATTATCACCATTCTCATCGTGCGTACTTCGAGTTCACGAACAGCGTGCTACCATCATAGAGGTAAATAAAACTTTCTGTACATTCATATTCATATATTATTTGGTTTGCTGTCTGTACTATGCACTATGTTTGTAACTGGATGCAAGGGTAAGGCCGCTTCTCGTGCTTTCGGTGAGGCGGTTCTTGCGCTGTGACTTCTATTAGTTGGGATAACATCATTTACTAGCACGTACCCAAGCACTTCAATGGTCCATGTGGAGTTTCTTTCTTACTCACAACAAAAAATTGACATCTATCTCGCGTGTCCTGCCTTGCATTATCCCCATTCTCATCGCGCGTACTTCGAGTTCACGAACAGCGTGCTACCATCATAGAGGTGAATAAAACTTTCTGTACATTCATATTCATATATTATTTGGTTTGCTGTCTGTACTATGCACTATGTTTGTAATTGAAGGCATGGGTAAGGCCTCTTCGCGTGCTTTCGGTTAAGCGGTGCTTGCGCTGTGACTTCTATTAGTTGGGATAACATCATTTACTAGCACTTAACCAAGCACTTCAATGGTCTATGTGGAGTTTCTTTCTTACTGACAACAAAAATTGACATCTATCTCGCGTGTCCTGCCTTGCATTATCACCATTCTCATCGCGCGTACTTCGAGTTCACGAACAGCGTGCTACCATAATAGAGGTGAATAAAGCTTTCTGTACACTCATATTCATATATTATTTGGTTTGCTGTCTGTACTATGCACTATGTTTGTAACTGGATGCATGAGTAAGGCCGCTTCTGGTGCTTTCGGTTAAGCGGTTCTTGCGCTGTGACTTCTATTAGTTGGGATAACATTATTTACTAGCACTTACCCAAGCACTTCAATGGTCTATTTGGAGTTTCTTTCTTACTCACAACAAAAATTGACATCTATCTCGTGTGTCCTGCCTTGCGTTATCACCATTCTCATCGCGCGTACTTCGAGTTCACGAACAGCGTGCTACCAACATAGAGGTGAATAAAACTTCCTGTACATTCTTATTCTTATATTATTTGGTTTGCTGTCTGTACTATGCACTATGTTTGTAACTGGATGCATGGGTAAGGCCGCTTCTCGTGCTTTTGGTTAAGCGGTTCTTGCGCTGTGACTTCTATTAGTTGGGATAACATCATTTACTAGCAAGTACCCAAGCACTTTAATGGTCTATGTGGAGATTCTTTCTTACAACAAAAATTGACATCTATCTCGCGTGTCCTCCCTTGCATTATCACCATTCTCATCGTGCGTACTTCGAGTTCACGAACAGCGTGCTACCATCATAGAGGTAAATAAAACTTTCTGTACATTCATATTCATATATTATTTGGTTTGCTGTCTGTACTATGCACTATGTTTGTAACTGGGTGCATGGGTAAGGCCGCTTCTCGTGCTTTCGGTGAGGCGGTTCTTGCGCTGTGACTTCTATTAGTTGGGATAACATCATTTACTAGCACGTATCCAAGCACTTCAATGGTCTATGTGGAGTTTCTTTTTTACAACAAAAATTGACATCTATCTCGCGTGTCCTGCCTTGCATTATCACCATTCTCATCGCGCGTACCTCGAGTTCACGAACAGCGTGCTACCATCATAGAGGTGAATAAAACTTTCTGTACATTCATATTCATATACTTTATTTGGTTTGCTGTCTGTACTATGCACTAAGTTTGTAACTGGATGCATGGGTAAGGCCGCTTTTCGTGCTTTCGGTTAAGCGGTTCTTGCGCTGTGACTTCTATTAGTGGAGATAACATCATTTACTAGCACGTACCCAAGCACTTCAATGGTCTATGTGGAGTTTCTTACTCACAACAAAAATTGACATCTATCTCGCGTGTCCTCCCTTGCATTATCACCATTCTCATCGCGCGTACTTCGAGTTCACGAACAGCGTGCTACCATCATAGAGGTGAATAAAACTTTCTGTACACTCATATTCATATATTATTTGCTTTGCTGTGCGTACTATGCACTATGTTTGTAACTGGATGCATGGGTAAGGCCGCTTCTCGTGCTTTCGGTTAAGCGGTTCTTGCGCTGTGACTTCTATTAGTTGGGATAAACTAGCACGTACCCAAGCACTTCAATGGTCTATTTGGAGTTTCTTTCTTACTCACAAAAAAAATTGACATCTATCTCGTGTGTCCTGCCTTGCGTTATGACCATTCTCATCGCGCGTACTTCGAGTTCACGAACAGCGTGCTACCATAATAGAGCTGAATAAAACTTTCTGTATATTCATATTCATATAATATTTGGTTTGCCGTCTGTACTATGCACTATGTTTGTAACTGGATGCATGGGTAAGGCCGCTTCTCGTGCTTTCGGTTAAGAGGTTCTTGCGCTGTGACTTCTATTAGTTGGGATAACAATTTACTAGCACTTACCCAAGCACTTCAATGGTCTATGTGGAGTTTCTTTCTTACTCACAACAAAGATTGACATCTATCTCGCGTGTCCTGCCTTGCATTATCACCATTCTCATCGCGCGTACTTCGAGTTCACGAACAGCGTGCTACCATCACAGAGGTGAATAAAACTTCCTGTACATTCTTATTCATATATTATTTGGTTTGCTGTCTGTACTATGCACTATGTTTGTAAATGGATGCGTGGGTAAGGCCGCTTCTCGTGCTTTCGGTTAAGCGGTTCTTGCGCTGTGACTTCTATTAGTTGAGATAACATCATTTACTAGCACGTACCCAAGCACTTCAATGGTCTATGTGGAGTTTCTTACTCACAACAAAAATTGACATCTATCTCGCGTGTCCTCCCTTGCATTATCACCATTCTCATCGCGCGTACTTCGAGTTCACGAACAGCGTGCTACCATCATAGAGGTGAATAAAACTTTCTGTACACTCATATTCATATATTATTTGGTTTGCTGTGCGTACTATGCACTATGTTTGTAACTGGATGCATGGGTAAGGCCGCTTCTCGTGCTTTCGGTTAAGCGGTTCTTGCGCTGTGACTTCTATTAGTTGGGATAAACTAGCACGTACCTAAGCACTTCAATGGTCTATTTGGAGTTTCTTTCTCACTCACAACAAAAATTGACATCTATCTCGTGTGTCCTGCCTTGCGTTATGACCATTCTCATCGCGCGTACTTCGAGTTCACGAACAGCGTGCTACCATAATAGGGGTGAATAAAACTTTCTGTATATTCATATTCATATAATATTTGGTTTGCCATCTGTACTATGCACTATGTTTGTAACTGGATGCATGGGTAAGGCCGCTTCTCGTGCTTTCGGTTAAGAGGTTCTTACGCTATGACTTCTATTAGTTGGGATAACAATTTACTAGCACTTACCCAAGCACTTCAATGGTCTAGGTGGAGTTTCTTTCTTACTCACAACAAAGATTGACATCTATCTCGCGTGTCCTGCCTTGCATTATCACCATTCTCATCGCGCGTACTTCGAGTTCACGAACAGCGTGCTACCATCATAGCGGTGAACAAAACTTTCTGTACATTCATATTCATATATTGTTTGGTTTGCTGTCTGTACTATGCACTATGTTTGTAACTGGATGCATGGGTAAGGCCGCTTCTCGTGCTTTCGGTTAAGCGGTTCTTGCGCTCTGACTTCTATTAGTTGAGATAACATCATTTACTAGCACTTACCCAAGCACTTCAATGGTCTATGTGGAGTTTCTTTCTTACTGACAACAAAAATTGACATCTATCTCACGTGTCCTGCCTTGCATTATCACCATTCTCATCGCGCGTTCTTCGAGTTCACGAACAGCGTGCTACCATCATAGAGGTGAATAAAACTTCCTGTACATTCTTATTCACATATTATTTGGTTTTCTGTCTGTACTATGCACTATGTTTGTAACTGGATGCATGGGTAAGGCCGCTTCTCGTGCTTTCGGTTAAGCGGTTCTTGCGCTGTGACTTCTATTAGTTGAGATAACATCATTTACTAGCACTTACCCAAGCACTTCAATGGTCTATGTGGAATTTCTTTCTTACTGACAACAAAAATTGACATCAATCTCACGTGTTCTGCCTTGCATTACCACCATTCTCATCGCGCGTTCTTCGAGTTCACGAACAGCGTGCTACCATCATAGAGGTGAATAAAACTTCCTGTACATTCTTATTCACATATTATTTGGTTTTCTGTCTGTACTATGCACTATGTTTGTAACTGGATGCATGGGTAAGGCCGCTTCTCGTGCTTTGGGTTAAGCGGTTCTTGCGCTGTGACTTCTCTTAGTTGGGATAACATCATTTACTAGCACGTACCCAAGCACTTTAATGGTCTATGTGGAGTTTCTTACTCACAACAAAAATTGACATCTATCTCGCGTGTCCTCCCTTGCATTATCACCATTCTCATCGCGCGTACTTCGAGTTCACGAACAGCGTGCTACCAGCATAGAGGTGAACAAAACTTTCTGTACATTCATAATTATCTATAATTTGGTTTGCTGTCTGTACTATGCACTATGTTTGTAACTGGATGCATGGGTAAGGCCGCTTCTCGTGCTTTCGGTTAAGCGGTTCTTGCGCTGTGACTTCTATTAGTTGGGATAACATCATTTACTAGCACGTACCCAAGCACTTCAATGGTCTATGTGGAGTTTCTTTCTTACTCGCAACAAAAATTGACATCTATCTCGCGTGTCCTGCCTTGCATTATCACCATTCTCATCGCGGGTACTTCGAGTTCACGAACAGCGTGCTACCATAATAGAGGTGAATAAAACTTTCTGTACACTCATATTCATATATATGATTTGGTTTGCTGTCTGTACTATGCACTATGTTTGTAACTGGATGCATGAGTAAGGCCGCTTCTCGTGCTTTCGGTTAAGCGGTTCTTGTGCTGTGACTTCTATTAGTTGGGATAACATTATTTACTAGCACTTACCCAAGCACTTCAATGGTCTATTTGGAGTTTTTTTCTTACTCACAACAAAAATTGACATCTATCTCGTGTGTCCTGCCTTGCGTTATCACCATTCTCATCGCGCGTACTTCGAGTTCACGAACAGCGTGCTACCAACATAGAGGTGAATAAAACTTCCTGTACATTCTTATTCTTATAATATTTGGTTTGCTGTCTGTACTTTGCACTATGTTTGTAACTGGATGCATGGGTAAGGCCGCTTCTCGTGCTTTTGGTTAAGCGGTTCTTGCGCTGTTACTTCTATTAGTTGGGATAACATCATTTACTTGCACTTACCCAAGCACTTCAATGGTCTATGTGGAGTTTCTTACTGACAACAAAAATTGACATCTATCTCGCGTGTCCTGCCTTGCATTATAACCATTCTCTTCGCGCGTACTTCGAGTTCACGAACAGCGTGCTACCATAATAGAGGTGAATAAAACTTCCTGTACATTCTTATTCATATATTATTTTGTTTATTGTCTGTACTATGCACTATGTTTGTAACTGGATGCATGGGTAAGGCCGCTTCTCGTGCTTTCGGTTAAGCGGTTCTTGCGCTGTGACTTCTATTAGTTGGGATAACATCATTTACTAGCAAGTACCCAAGCACTTTAATGGTCTATGTGGAGATTCTTTCTTACAACAAAAATTGACATCTATCTCGCGTGTCCTCCCTTGCATTATCACCATTCTCATCGTGCGTACTTCGAGTTCACGAACAGCGTGCTACCATCATAGAGGTAAATAAAACTTTCTGTACATTCATATTCATATATTATTTGGTTTGCTGTCTGTACTATGCACTATGTTTGTAACTGGATGCATGGGTAAGGCCGCTTCTCGTGCTTTCGGTGAGGCGGTTCTTGCGCTGTGACTTCTATTAGTTGGGATAACATCATTTACTAGCACGTACCCAAGCACTTCAATGGTCCATGTGGAGTTTCTTTCTTACTCACAACAAAATATTGACATCTATCTCGCGTGTCCTGCCTTGCATTATCCCCATTCTCATCGCGCGTACTTCGAGTTCACGAACAGCGTGCTACCATCATAGAGGTGAATAAAACTTTCTGTACATTCATATTCATATATTATTTGGTTTGCTGTCTGTACTATGCACTATGTTTGTAATTGAAGGCATGGGTAAGGCCTCTTCGCGTGCTTTCGGTTAAGCGGTGCTTGCGCTGTGACTTCTATTAGTTGGGATAACATCATTTACTAGCACTTAACCAAGCACTTCAATGGTCTATGTGGAGTTTCTTTCTTACTGACAACAAAAATTGACATCTATCTCGCGTGTCCTGCCTTGCATTATCACCATTCTCATCGCGCGTACTTCGAGTTCACGAACAGCGTGCTACCATAATAGAGGTGAATAAAGCTTTCTGTACACTCATATTCATATATTATTTGGTTTGCTGTCTGTAGTATGCACTATGTTTGTAACTGGATGCATGAGTAAGGCCGCTTCTGGTGCTTTCGGTTAAGCGGTTCTTGCGCTGTGACTTCTATTAGTTGGGATAACATTATTTACTAGCACTTACCCAAGCACTTCAATGGTCTATTTGGAGTTTCTTTCTTACTCACAACAAAAATTGACATCTATCTCGTGTGTCCTGCCTTGCGTTATCACCATTCTCATCGCGCGTACTTCGAGTTCACGAACAGCGTGCTACCAACATAGAGGTGAATAAAACTTCCTGTACATTCTTATTCTTATATTATTTGGTTTGCTGTCTGTACTATGCACTATGTTTGTAACTGGATGCATGGGTAAGGCCGCTTCTCGTGCTTTTGGTTAAGCGGTTCTTGCGCTGTGACTTCTATTAGTTGGGATAACATCATTTACTAGCAAGTACCCAAGCACTTTAATGGTCTATGTGGAGATTCTTTCTTACAACAAAAATTGACATCTATCTCGCGTGTCCTCCCTTGCATTATCACCATTCTCATCGTGCGTACTTCGAGTTCACGAACAGCGTGCTACCATCATAGAGGTAAATAAAACTTTCTGTACATTCATATTCATATATTATTTGGTTTGCTGTCTGTACTATGCACTATGTTTGTAACTGGGTGCATGGGTAAGGCCGCTTCTCGTGCTTTCGGTGAGGCGGTTCTTGCGCTGTGACTTCTATTAGTTGGGATAACATCATTTACTAGCACGTACCCAAGCACTTCAATGATCTATGTGGAGTTTCTTTTTTACAACAAAAATTGACATCTATCTCGCGTGTCCTGCCTTGCATTATCACCATTCTCATCGCGCGTACCTCGAGTTCACGAACAGCGTGCTACCATCATAGAGGTGAATAAAACTTTCTGTACATTCATATTCATATACTTTATTTGGTTTGCTGTCTGTACTATGCACTAAGTTTGTAACTGGATGCATGGGTAAGGCCGCTTTTCGTGCTTTCGGTTAAGCGGTTCTTGCGCTGTGACTTCTATTAGTGGAGATAACATCATTTACTAGCACGTACCCAAGCACTTCAATGGTCTATGTGGAGTTTCTTACTCACAACAAAAATTGACATCTATCTCTCGTGTCCTCCCTTGCATTATCACCATTCTCATCGCGCGTACTTCGAGTTCACGAACAGCGTGCTACCATCATAGAGGTGAATAAAACTTTCTGTACACTCATATTCATATATTATTTGCTTTGCTGTGCGTACTATGCACTATGTTTGTAACTGGATGCATGGGTAAGGCCGCTTCTCGTGCTTTCGGTTAAGCGGTTCTTGCGCTGTGACTTCTATTAGTTGGGATAAACTAGCACGTACCCAAGCACTTCAATGGTCTATTTGGAGTTTCTTTCTTACTCACAAAAAAAATTGACATCTATCTCGTGTGTCCTGCCTTGCGTTATGACCATTCTCATCGCGCGTACTTCGAGTTCACGAACAGCGTGCTACCATAATAGAGGTGAATAAAACTTTCTGTATATTCATATTCATATAATATTTGGTTTGCCGTCTGTACTATGCACTATGTTTGTAACTGGATGCATGGGTAAGGCCGCTTCTCGTGCTTTCGGTTAAGAGGTTCTTGCGCTGTGACTTCTATTAGTTGGGATAACAATTTACTAGCACTTACCCAAGCACTTCAATGGTCTATGTGGAGTTTCTTTCTTACTCACAACAAAGATTGACATCTATCTCGCGTGTCCTGCCTTGCATTATCACCATTCTCATCGCGCGTACTTCGAGTTCACGAACAGCGTGCTACCATCATAGAGGTGAACAAAACTTTCTGTACATTAATATTCATATATTATTTGGTTTGCTGTCTGTACTATGCACTATGTTTGTAACTGGATGCATGGGTAAGGCCGCTTCTCGTGCTTTCGGTTAAGCGGTTCTTGCGCTCTGACTTCTATTAGTTGAGATAACATCATTTACTAGCACTTACCCAAGCACTTCAATGGTCTATGTGGAGTTTCTTTCTTACTGACAACAAAAATTGACATCTATCTCACGTGTCCTGCCTTGCATTATCACCATTCTCATCGCGCGTTCTTCGAGTTCACGAACAGCGTGCTACCATCATAGAGGTGAATGAAACTTCCTGTACATTCTTATTCACATATTATTTGGTTTTCTGTCTGTACTATGCACTATGTTTGTAACTGGATGCATGGGTAAGGCCGCTTCTCGTGCTTTCGGTTAAGCGGTTCTTGCGCTGTGACTTCTATTAGTTGAGATAACATCATTTACTAGCACTTACCCAAGCACTTCAATGGTCTATGTGGAGTTTCTTTCTTACTGACAACAAAAATTGACATCTATCTCACGTGTCCTGCCTTGCATTACCACCATTCTCATCGCGCGTTCTTCGAGTTCACGAACAGCGTGCTACCATCATAGAGGTGAATAAAACTTCCTGTACATTCTTATTCACATATTATTTGGTTTTCTGTCTGTACTATGCACTATGTTTGTAACTGGATGCATGGGTAAGGCCGCTTCTCGTGCTTTGGGTTAAGCGGTTCCTGCGCTGTGACTTCTCTTAGTTGGGATAACATCATTTACTAGCACGTACCCAAGCACTTTAATGGTCTATGTGGAGTTTCTTACTCACAACAAAAATTGACATCTATCTCGCGTGTCCTCCCTTGCATTATCACCATTCTCATCGCGCGTACTTCGAGTTCACGAACAGCGTGCTACCATCATAGAGGTGAACAAAACTTTCTGTACATTCATATTCATCTATAATTTGGTTTGCTGTCTGTACTATGCACTATGTTTGTAACTGGATGCATGGGTAAGGCCGCTTCTCGTGCTTTCGGTTAAGCGCTTCTTGCGCTGTGACTTCTATTAGTTGGGATAACATTATTTACTAGCACTTACCCAAGCACTTCAATGGTCTATTTGGAGTTTCTTTCTTACTCACAACAAAAATTGACATCTATCTCGCGTGTCCTGCCTTGCATTATCACCATTCTCTTCGCGCGTACTTCGAGTTCACGAACAGCGTGCTACCATATTAGAGGTGAATAAAACTTCCTTTACATTCTTATTCATATATTATTTTGTTTATTGTCTGTACTATGCACTATGTTTGTAACTGGATGCATGGGTAAGGCCGCTTCTCGTGCTTTCGGTTAAGCGGTTCTTGCGCTGTGACTTCTATTAGTTGGGATAACATCATTTACTAGCAAGTACCCAAGCACTTTAATGGTCTATGTGGAGATTCTTTCTTACAACAAAAATTGACATCTATCTCACGTGTCCTGCCTTGCATTACCACCATTCTCATCGCGCGTTCTTCGAGTTCACGAACAGCGTGCTACCATCATAGAGGTGAATAAAACTTCCTGTACATTCTTATTCACATATGATTTGGTTTTCTGTCTGTACTATGCACTATGTTTGTAACTGGATGCATGGGTAAGGCCGCTTCTCGTGCTTTAGGTTAAGCGGTTCCTGCGCTGTGACTTCTCTTAGTTGGGATAACATCATTTACTAGCACGTACCCAAGCACTTTAATGGTCTATGTGGAGTTTCTTACTCACAACAAAAATTGACATCTATCTCGCGTGTCCTCCCTTGCATTATCACCATTCTCATCGCGCGTACTTCGAGTTCACGAACAGCGTGCTACCATCATAGAGGTGAACAAAACTTTCTGTACATTCATATTCATCTATAATTTGGTTTGCTGTCTGTACTATGCACTATGTTTGTAACTGGATGCATGGGTAAGGCCGCTTCTCGTGCTTTCGGTTAAGCGGTTCTTGCGCTGTGACTTCTATTAGTTGGGATAACATCATTTACTAGCACGTAACCAAGCATTTCAATGGTCTATGTGGAGTTTCTTTCTTACTCGCAACAAAAATTGACATCTATCTCGCGTGTCCTGCCTTGCATTATCACCATTCTCATCGCACGTACTTCGAGTTCACGAACAGCGTGCTACCATATTAGAGGTGAATAAAACTTCCTGTACATTCTTATTCATATATTATTTTGTTTATTGTCTGTACTTAGCACTATGTTTGTAACTGGATGCATGGGTAAGGCCGCTTCTCGTGCTTTCGGTTAAGCGGTTCTTGCGCTGTGACTTCTATTAGTTGGGATAACATCATTTACTAGCAAGTACCCAAGCACTTTAATGGTCTATGTGGAGATTCTTTCTTACAACAAAAATTGACATCTATCTCGCGTGTCCTCCCTTGCATTATCACCATTCTCATCGTGCGTACTTCGAGTTCACGAACAGCGTGCTACCATCATAGAGGTAAATAAAACTTTCTGTACATTCATATTCATATATTATTTGGTTTGCTGTCTGTACTATGCACTATGTTTGTAACTGGATGCATGGGTAAGGCCGCTTCTCGTGCTTTCGGTGAGGCGGTTCTTGCGCTGTGACTTCTATTAGTTGGGATAACATCATTTACTAGCACGTACCCAAGCACTTCAATGGTCCATGTGGAGTTTCTTTCTTACTCACAACAAAAAATTGACATCTATCTCGCGTGTCCTGCCTTGCATTATCACCATTCTCATCGCGCGTACTTCGAGTTCACGAACAGCGTGCTACCATAATAGAGGTGAATAAAGCTTTCTGTACACTCATATTCATATATTATTTGGTTTGCTGTCTGTACTATGCACTATGTTTGTAACTGGATGCATGAGTAAGGCCGCTTCTGGTGCTTTCGGTTAAGCGGTTCTTGCGCTGTGACTTCTATTAGTTGGGATAACATTATTTACTAGCACTTACCCAAGCACTTCAATGGTCTATGTGGAGTTTCTTTCTTACTGACAACAAAAATTGACATCTATCTCGCGTGTCCTGCCTTGCATTATCACCATTCTCATCGCGCGTACTTCGAGTTCACGAACAGCGTGCTACCATAATAGAGGTGAATAAAGCTTTCTGTACACTCATATTCATATATTATTTGGTTTGCTGTCTGTACTATGCACTATGTTTGTAACTGGATGCATGGGTAAGGCCGCTTTTCGTGCTTTCGGTTAAGCGGTTCTTGCGCTGTGACTTCTATTAGTGGAGATAACATCATTTACTAGCACGTACCCAAGCACTTCAATGGTCTATGTGGAGTTTCTTACTCACAACAAAAATTGACATCTATCTCGCGTGTCCTCCCTTGCATTATCACCATTCTCATCGCGCGTACTTCGAGTTCACGAACAGCGTGCTACCATCATAGAGGTGAATAAAACTTTCTGTACACTCATATTCATATATTATTTGGTTTGCTGTGCGTACTATGCACTATGTTTGTAACTGGATGCATGGGTAAGGCCGCTTCTCGTGCTTTCGGTTAAGCGGTTCTTGCGCTGTGACTTCTATTAGTTGGGATAAACTAGCACGTACCCAAGCACTTTAATGGTCTATGTGGAGTTTCTTACTCACAACAAAAATTGACATCTATCTCGCGTGTCCTCCCTTGCATTATCACCATTCTCATCGCGCGTACTTCGAGTTCACGAACAGCGTGCTACCATCATAGAGGTGAACAAAACTTTCTGTACATTCATATTCATCTATAATTTGGTTTGCTGTCTGTACTATGCACTATGTTTGTAACTGGATGCATGGGTAAGGCCGCTTCTCGTGCTTTCGGTTAAGCGCTTCTTGCGCTGTGACTTCTATTAGTTGGGATAACATTATTTACTAGCACTTACCCAAGCACTTCAATGGTCTATTTGGAGTTTCTTTCTTACTCACAACAAAAATTGACATCTATCTCGCGTGTCCTGCCTTGCATTATCACCATTCTCTTCGCGCGTACTTCGAGTTCACGAACAGCGTGCTACCATATTAGAGGTGAATAAAACTTCCTTTACATTCTTATTCATATATTATTTTGTTTATTGTCTGTACTATGCACTATGTTTGTAACTGGATGCATGGGTAAGGCCGCTTCTCGTGCTTTCGGTTAAGCGGTTCTTGCGCTGTGACTTCTATTAGTTGGGATAACATCATTTACTAGCAAGTACCCAAGCACTTTAATGGTCTATGTGGAGATTCTTTCTTACAACAAAAATTGACATCTATCTCACGTGTCCTGCCTTGCATTACCACCATTCTCATCGCGCGTTCTTCGAGTTCACGAACAGCGTGCTACCATCATAGAGGTGAATAAAACTTCCTGTACATTCTTATTCACATATGATTTGGTTTTCTGTCTGTACTATGCACTATGTTTGTAACTGGATGCATGGGTAAGGCCGCTTCTCGTGCTTTAGGTTAAGCGGTTCCTGCGCTGTGACTTCTCTTAGTTGGGATAACATCATTTACTAGCACGTACCCAAGCACTTTAATGGTCTATGTGGAGTTTCTTACTCACAACAAAAATTGACATCTATCTCGCGTGTCCTCCCTTGCATTATCACCATTCTCATCGCGCGTACTTCGAGTTCACGAACAGCGTGCTACCATCATAGAGGTGAACAAAACTTTCTGTACATTCATATTCATCTATAATTTGGTTTGCTGTCTGTACTATGCACTATGTTTGTAACTGGATGCATGGGTAAGGCCGCTTCTCGTGCTTTCGGTTAAGCGGTTCTTGCGCTGTGACTTCTATTAGTTGGGATAACATCATTTACTAGCACGTAACCAAGCATTTCAATGGTCTATGTGGAGTTTCTTTCTTACTCGCAACAAAAATTGACATCTATCTCGCGTGTCCTGCCTTGCATTATCACCATTCTCATCGCACGTACTTCGAGTTCACGAACAGCGTGCTACCATATTAGAGGTGAATAAAACTTCCTGTACATTCTTATTCATATATTATTTTGTTTATTGTCTGTACTTAGCACTATGTTTGTAACTGGATGCATGGGTAAGGCCGCTTCTCGTGCTTTCGGTTAAGCGGTTCTTGCGCTGTGACTTCTATTAGTTGGGATAACATCATTTACTAGCAAGTACCCAAGCACTTTAATGGTCTATGTGGAGATTCTTTCTTACAACAAAAATTGACATCTATCTCGCGTGTCCTCCCTTGCATTATCACCATTCTCATCGTGCGTACTTCGAGTTCACGAACAGCGTGCTACCATCATAGAGGTAAATAAAACTTTCTGTACATTCATATTCATATATTATTTGGTTTGCTGTCTGTACTATGCACTATGTTTGTAACTGGATGCATGGGTAAGGCCGCTTCTCGTGCTTTCGGTGAGGCGGTTCTTGCGCTGTGACTTCTATTAGTTGGGATAACATCATTTACTAGCACGTACCCAAGCACTTCAATGGTCCATGTGGAGTTTCTTTCTTACTCACAACAAAAAATTGACATCTATCTCGCGTGTCCTGCCTTGCATTATCACCATTCTCATCGCGCGTACTTCGAGTTCACGAACAGCGTGCTACCATAATAGAGGTGAATAAAGCTTTCTGTACACTCATATTCATATATTATTTGGTTTGCTGTCTGTACTATGCACTATGTTTGTAACTGGATGCATGAGTAAGGCCGCTTCTGGTGCTTTCGGTTAAGCGGTTCTTGCGCTGTGACTTCTATTAGTTGGGATAACATTATTTACTAGCACTTACCCAAGCACTTCAATGGTCTATGTGGAGTTTCTTTCTTACTGACAACAAAAATTGACATCTATCTCGCGTGTCCTGCCTTGCATTATCACCATTCTCATCGCGCGTACTTCGAGTTCACGAACAGCGTGCTACCATAATAGAGGTGAATAAAGCTTTCTGTACACTCATATTCATATATTATTTGGTTTGCTGTCTGTACTATGCACTATGTTTGTAACTGGATGCATGGGTAAGGCCGCTTTTCGTGCTTTCGGTTAAGCGGTTCTTGCGCTGTGACTTCTATTAGTGGAGATAACATCATTTACTAGCACGTACCCAAGCACTTCAATGGTCTATGTGGAGTTTCTTACTCACAACAAAAATTGACATCTATCTCGCGTGTCCTCCCTTGCATTATCACCATTCTCATCGCGCGTACTTCGAGTTCACGAACAGCGTGCTACCATCATAGAGGTGAATAAAACTTTCTGTACACTCATATTCATATATTATTTGGTTTGCTGTGCGTACTATGCACTATGTTTGTAACTGGATGCATGGGTAAGGCCGCTTCTCGTGCTTTCGGTTAAGCGGTTCTTGCGCTGTGACTTCTATTAGTTGGGATAAACTAGCATGTACCCAAGCACTTCAATGGTCTATTTGGAGTTTCTTTCTTACTCACAACAAAAATTGACACCTATCTCGTGTGTCCTGCCTTGCGTTATGACCATTCTCATCGCGCGTACTTCGAGTTCACGAACAGCGTGCTACCATAATAGAGGTGAATAAAACTTTCTGTATATTCATATTCATATAATATTTGGTTTGCCGTCTGTACTATGCACTATGTTTGTAACTGGATGCATGGGTAAGGCCGCTTCTCGTGCTTTCGGTTAAGAGGTTCTTGCGCTGTGACTTCTATTAGTTGGGATATCAATTTACTAGCACTTACCCAAGCACTTCAATGGTCTATGTGGAGTTTCTTTCTTACTCACAACAAAGATTGACATCTATCTCGCGTGTCCTGCCTTGCATTATCACCATTCTCATCGCGCGTACTTCGAGTTCACGAACAGCGTGCTACCATCATAGAGGTGAACAAAACTTCCTTTACATTCTTATTCATATATTATTTTGTTTATTGTCTGTACTATGCACTATGTTTGTAACTGGATGCATGGGTAAGGCCGCTTCTCGTGCTTTCGGTTAAGCGGTTCTTGCGCTGTGACTTCTATTAGTTGGGATATCATCATTTACTAGCAAGTACCCAAGCACTTTAATGGTCTATGTGGAGATTCTTTCTTACAACAAAAATTGACATCTATCTCACGTATCCTGCCTTGCATTACCACCATTCTCATCGCGCGTTCTTCGAGTTCACGAACAGCGTGCTACCATCATAGAGGTGAATAAAACTTCCTGTACATTCTTATTCACATATTATTTGGTTTTCTGTCTGTACTATGCACTATGTTTGTAACTGGATGCATGGGTAAGGCCGCTTCTCGTGCTTTAGGTTAAGCGGTTCCTGCGCTGTGACTTCTCTTAGTTGGGATAACATCATTTACTAGCACGTACCCAAGCACTTTAATGGTCTATGTGGAGTTTCTTACTCACAACAAAAATTGACATCTATCTCGCGTGTCCTCCCTTGCATTATCACCATTCTCATCGCGCGTACTTCGAGTTCACGAACAGCGTGCTACCATCATAGAGGTGAACAAAACTTTCTGTACATTCATATTCATCTATAATTTGGTTTGCTGTCTGTACTATGCACTATGTTTGTAACTGGATGCATGGGTAAGGCCGCTTCTCGTGCTTTCGGTTAAGCGGTTCTTGCGCTGTGACTTCTATTAGTTGGGATAACATCATTTACTAGCACGTACCCAAGCACTTCAATGGTCTATGTGGAGTTTCTTTGTTACTCGCAACAAAAATTGACATCTATCTCGCGTGTCCTGCCTTGCATTATCACCATTCTCATCGCACGTACTTCGAGTTCACGAACAGCGTGCTACCATCATAGAGGTAAATAAAACTTTCTGTACATTCATATTCATATATTATTTGGTTTGCTGTCTGTACTATGCATTATGTTTGTAACTGGATGCATGGGTAAGGCCGCTTCTCGTGCTTTCGGTTAAGCGGTTCTCACGCTGTGAGTTCTATTAGTTGGGATAACATCATTTACTAGCACTTACCCAAGCACTTCAATGGTCTATGTGGAGTTTCTTTCTTACTGACAACAAAAATTGACATCTATCTCGCGTGTCCTGCCTTGCATTATCACCATTCTCATCGCGCGTACTTCGAGTTCACGAACAGCGTGCTACCATAATAGAGGTGAATAAAACTTTCCGTACACTCATATTCATATATTATTTGGTTTGCTGTCTGTACTATGCACTATGTTTGTAACTGGATGCATGAGTAAGGCCGCTTCTCGTGCTTTCGGTTAAGCGGTTCTTGCGCTGTGACTTCTATTAGTTGGGATAACATTATTTACTAGCACTTACCCAAGCACTTCAATGGTCTATTTGGAGTTTCTTTCTTACTCACAACAAAAATTGACATCTATCTCGCGTGTCCTGCCTTGCGTTATCACCAATCTCATCGCGCGTACTTCGAGTTCACGAACAGCGTGCTTACATAATAGAGGTGAATAAAACTTCCTTTACATTCTTATTCATATATTATTTTGTTTATTGACTGTACTATGCACTATGTTTGTAACTGGATGCATGGGTAAGGCCGCTTCTCGTGCTTTCGGTTAAGCGGTTCTTGCGCTGTGACTTCTATTAGTTGGGATAACATCATTTACTAGCAAGTACCCAAGCACTTTAATGGTCTATGTGGAGATTCTTTCTTACAACAAAAATTGACATCTATCTCGCGTGTCCTCCCTTGCATTATCACCATTCTCATCGTGCGTACTTCGAGTTCACGAACAGCGTGCTACCATCATAGAGGTAAATAAAACTTTCTGTACATTCATATTCATATATTATTTGGTTTGCTGTCTGTACTATGCACTATGTTTGTAACTGGATGCATGGGTAAGGCCGCTTCTCGTGCTTTCGGTGAGGCGGTTCTTGCGCTGTGACTTCTATTAGTTGTATTAACATCATTTACTAGCACGTACCCAAGCACTTCAATGGTCTATGTGAAGTTTCTTTCTTACTCACAACAAAAATTTGACATCTATCTCGCGTGTCCTGCCTTGCATTATCCCCATTCTCATCGCGCGTACTTCGAGTTCACGAACAGCGTGCTACCATCATAGAGGTGAATAAAACTTTCTGTACATTCATATTCATATATTATTTGGTTTGCTGCCTGTACTATGCACTATGTTTGTAACTGGATGCATGGGTAAGGCCGCTTCTCGTGCTTTGGGTTAATCGGTTCTTGCGCTGTGACTTCTCTTAGTTGGGATAACATCATTTACTAGCACGTACCCAAGCACTTTAATGGTCTATGTGGAGTTTCTTACTCACAACAAAAATTGACATCTATCTCCCGTGTCCTCCCTTGCATTATCACTATTCTCATCGCGCGTACTTCGAGTTCACGAACAGCGTGCTACCATCATAGAGGTGAATAAAACTTTCTGTACACTCATATTCATATATTATTTGGTTTGCTGTGCGTACTATGCACTATGTTTGTAACTGGATGCATGGGTAAGGCCGCTTCTCGTGCTTTCGGTTAAGCGGTTCTTGCGCTGTGACTTCTATTAGTTGGGATAAACTAGCATGTACCCAAGCACTTCAATGGTCTATTTGGAGTTTCTTTCTTACTCACAACAAAAATTGACACCTATCTCGTGTGTCCTGCCTTGCGTTATGACCATTCTCATCGCGCGTACTTCGAGTTCACGAACAGCGTGCTACCATAATAGAGGTGAATAAAACTTTCTGTATATTCATATTCATATAATATTTGGTTTGCCGTCTGTACTATGCACTATGTTTGTAACTGGATGCATGGGTAAGGCCGCTTCTCGTGCTTTCGGTTAAGAGGTTCTTGCGCTGTGACTTCTATTAGTTGGGATATCAATTTACTAGCACTTACCCAAGCACTTCAATGGTCTATGTGGAGTTTCTTTCTTACTCACAACAAAGATTGACATCTATCTCGCGTGTCCTGCCTTGCATTATCACCATTCTCATCGCGCGTACTTCGAGTTCACGAACAGCGTGCTACCATCATAGAGGTGAACAAAACTTCCTTTACATTCTTATTCATATATTATTTTGTTTATTGTCTGTACTATGCACTATGTTTGTAACTGGATGCATGGGTAAGGCCGCTTCTCGTGCTTTCGGTTAAGCGGTTCTTGCGCTGTGACTTCTATTAGTTGGGATATCATCATTTACTAGCAAGTACCCAAGCACTTTAATGGTCTATGTGGAGATTCTTTCTTACAACAAAAATTGACATCTATCTCACGTGTCCTGCCTTGCATTACCACCATTCTCATCGCGCGTTCTTCGAGTTCACGAACAGCGTGCTACCATCATAGAGGTGAATAAAACTTCCTGTACATTCTTATTCACATATTATTTGGTTTTCTGTCTGTACTATGCACTATGTTTGTAACTGGATGCATGGGTAAGGCCGCTTCTCGTGCTTTAGGTTAAGCGGTTCCTGCGCTGTGACTTCTCTTAGTTGGGATAACATCATTTACTAGCACGTACCCAAGCACTTTAATGGTCTATGTGGAGTTTCTTACTCACAACAAAAATTGACATCTATCTCGCGTGTCCTCCCTTGCATTATCACCATTCTCATCGCGCGTACTTCGAGTTCACGAACAGCGTGCTACCATCATAGAGGTGAACAAAACTTTCTGTACATTCATATTCATCTATAATTTGGTTTGCTGTCTGTACTATGCACTATGTTTGTAACTGGATGCATGGGTAAGGCCGCTTCTCGTGCTTTCGGTTAAGCGGTTCTTGCGCTGTGACTTCTATTAGTTGGGATAACATCATTTACTAGCACGTACCCAAGCACTTCAATGGTCTATGTGGAGTTTCTTTGTTACTCGCAACAAAAATTGACATCTATCTCGCGTGTCCTGCCTTGCATTATCACCATTCTCATCGCACGTACTTCGAGTTCACGAACAGCGTGCTACCATCATAGAGGTAAATAAAACTTTCTGTACATTCATATTCATATATTATTTGGTTTGCTGTCTGTACTATGCATTATGTTTGTAACTGGATGCATGGGTAAGGCCGCTTCTCGTGCTTTCGGTTAAGCGGTTCTCACGCTGTGAGTTCTATTAGTTGGGATAACATCATTTACTAGCACTTACCCAAGCACTTCAATGGTCTATGTGGAGTTTCTTTCTTACTGACAACAAAAATTGACATCTATCTCGCGTGTCCTGCCTTGCATTATCACCATTCTCATCGCGCGTACTTCGAGTTCACGAACAGCGTGCTACCATAATAGAGGTGAATAAAACTTTCCGTACACTCATATTCATATATTATTTGGTTTGCTGTCTGTACTATGCACTATGTTTGTAACTGGATGCATGAGTAAGGGCGCTTCTCGTGCTTTCGGTTAAGCGGTTCTTGCGCTGTGACTTCTATTAGTTGGGATAACATTATTTACTAGCACTTACCCAAGCACTTCAATGGTCTATTTGGAGTTTCTTTCTTACTCACAACAAAAATTGACATCTATCTCGCGTGTCCTGCCTTGCGTTATCACCAATCTCATCGCGCGTACTTCGAGTTCACGAACAGCGTGCTTACATAATAGAGGTGAATAAAACTTCCTTTACATTCTTATTCATATAATATTTTGTTTATTGACTGTACTATGCACTATGTTTGTAACTGGATGCATGGGTAAGGCCGCTTCTCGTGCTTTCGGTTAAGCGGTTCTTGCGCTGTGACTTCTATTAGTTGGGATAACATCATTTACTAGCAAGTACCCAAGCACTTTAATGGTCTATGTGGAGATTCTTTCTTACAACAAAAATTGACATCTATCTCGCGGGTCCTCCCTTGCATTATCACCATTCTCATCGTGCGTACTTCGAGTTCACGAACAGCGTGCTACCATCATAGAGGTAAATAAAACTTTCTGTACATTCATATTCATATATTATTTGGTTTGCTGTCTGTACTATGCACTATGTTTGTAACTGGATGCATGGGTAAGGCCGCTTCTCGTGCTTTCGGTGAGGCGGTTCTTGCGCTGTGACTTCTATTAGTTGTATTAACATCATTTACTAGCACGTACCCAAGCACTTCAATGGTCTATGTGAAGTTTCTTTCTTACTCACAACAAAAATTTGACATCTATCTCGCGTGTCCTGCCTTGCATTATCCCCATTCTCATCGCGCGTACTTCGAGTTCACGAACAGCGTGCTACCATCATAGAGGTGAATAAAACTTTCTGTACATTCATATTCATATATTATTTGGTTTGCTGTCTGTACTATGCACTATGTTTGTAACTGGATGCATGGGTAAGGCCGCTTCTCGTGCTTTGGGTTAATCGGTTCTTGCGCTGTGACTTCTCTTAGTTGGGATAACATCATTTACTAGCACGTACCCAAGCACTTTAATGGTCTATGTGGAGTTTCTTACTCACAACAAAAATTGACATCTATCTCCCGTGTCCTCCCTTGCATTATCACTATTCTCATCGCGCGTACTTCGAGTTCACGAACAGCGTGCTACCATCATAGAGGTGAACAAAACTTTCTGTACATTCATATTCATCTATAATTTGGTTTGCTGTCTGTACTATGCACTATGTTTGTAACTGGATGCATCGGTAAGGCCGCTTCTCGTGCTTTCGGTTAAGCGGTTCTTGCGCTGTGACTTCTATTAGTTGGGATAACATCATTTACCAGCACGTACCCAAGCACTTCAATGGTCTATGTGGAGTTTTTTTCTTACTCGCAACAAAAATTGACATCTATCTCGCGTGTCCTGCCTTGCATTATCACCATTCTCATCGCACGTACTTCGAGTTCACGAACAGCGTGCTACCATAATAGAGGTGAATAAAACTTTCTGTACATTCTTATTCTTATATTATTTGGTTTGCTGTCTGTACTTTGCACTATGTTTGTAACTGGATGCATGGGTAAGGCCGCTTCTCGTGCTTTTGGTTAAGCGGTTCTTGCGCTGTGACTTCTATTAGTTGGGATAACATCATTTACTTGCACTTACCAAAGCACTTCAATGGTCTATGTGGAGTTTCTTTCTTACTGACAACAAAAATTGACATCTATCTCGCGTGTCCTGCCTTGCATTATCACCATTCTCTTCGCGCGTACTTCGAGTTCACGAACAGCGTGCTACCATATTAGAGGTGAATAAAACTTCCTTTACATTCTTATTCATATATTATTTTGTTTATTGTCTGTACTATGCACTATGTTTGTAACTGGATGCATGGGTAAGGCCGCTTCTCGTGCTTTCGGTTAAGCGGTTCTTGCGCTGTGACTTCTATTAGTTGGGATAACATCATTTACTAGCAAGTACCCAAGCACTTTAATGGTCTATGTGGAGATTCTTTCTTACAACAAAAATTGACATCTATCTCGCGTGTCCTCCCTTGCATTATCACCATTCTCATCGTGCGTACTTCGAGTTCACGAACAGCGTGCTACCATCATAGAGGTAAATAAAACTTTCTGTACATTCATATTCATATATTATTTGGTTTGCTGTCTGTACTATGCACTATGTTTGTAACTGGATGCATGGGTAAGGCCGCTTCTCGTGCTTTCGGTGAGGCGGTTCTTGCGCTGTGACTTCTATTAGTTGGGATAACATCATTTACTAGCACGTACCCAAGCACTTCAATGGTCTATGTGGAGTTTCTTTCTTACTCACAACAAAAAATTGACATCTATCTCGCGTGTCCTGCCTTGCATTATCCCCATTCTCATCGCGCGTACTTCGAGTTCACGAACAGCGTGCTACCATCATAGAGGTGAATAAAACTTTCTGTACATTCATATTCATATATTATTTGGTTTGCTGTCTGTACTATGCACTATGTTTGTAATTGAAGGCATGGGTAAGGCCTCTTCGCGTGCTTTCGGTGAAGCGGTGCTTGCGCTGTGACTTCTATTAGTTGGGATAACATCATTCACTAGCACTTACCCAAGCACTTCAATTGTCTATGTGGAGTTTCTTACTGACAACAAAAATTGATATCTATCTCGCGTGTCCTGCCTTGCATTATCATCATTCTTATAGCGCGTACTTCGAGTTCACGAACAGCGTGCTACCATCATACAGGTGAATAAAACTTCCTGAACATTCTTATTCTTATATTATTTGGTTTGCTGTCTGTACTATGCATTATGTTTGTAACTGGATGCATGGGTAAGGCCGCTTCTCGTGGTTTCGGTTAAGCGGTTCTTGCGCTGTGACTTCTATTAGTTGGGATAACATCATTTACTAGCACTTACCCAAGCACTTCAATGGTCTATGTGGAGTTTCTTACTGACAACAAAAATTGACATCTATCTCGCGTGTCCTGCCTTGCATTATCACCATTCTCATCGCGCGTACTTCGAGTTCACGAACAGCGTGCTACCATAATAGAGGTGAATAAAACTTTCTGTACACTCATATTCATATATTATTTGGTTTGCTGTCTGTACTATGCACTATGTTTGTAACTGGATGCATGAGTAAGGCCGCTTCTCGTGCTTTCGGTTAAGCGGTTCTTGCGCTGTGACTTCTATTATTTGGGATAACATTATTTACTAGCACTTACCCAAGCACTTCAATGGTCTATTTGGAGTTTCTTTCTTACTCACAACAAAAATTGACATCTATCTCGTGTGTCCTGCCTTGCGTTATCACCATTCTCATCGCGCGTACTTCGAGTTCACGAACAGCGTGCTACCAACATAGAGGTGAATAAAACTTCCTGTACATTCTTATTCTTATATTATTTGGTTTGCTGTCTGTACTATGCACTATATTTGTAACTGGATGCATGGGTAAGGCCGCTTCTCGTGCTTTTGGTTAAGCGGTTCTTGCGCTGTGACTTCTATTAGTTGGGATAACATCATTTACTAGCACTTCCCCAAGCACTTCAATGGTCTATGTGGAGTTTCTTTCTTACTGACAACAAAAATTGACATCTATCTCGCGTGTCCTGCCTTGCATTATCACCATTCTCTTCGCGCGTACTTCGAGTTCACGAACAGCGTGCTACCATATTAGAGGTGAATAAAACTTCCTGTACATTCTTATTCATATATTATTTTGTTTATTGTCTGTACTATGCACTATGTTTGTAACTGGATGCATGGGTAAGGCCGCTTCTCCTGCTTTCGGTTAAGCGGTTCTTGCGCTGTGACTTCTATTAGTTGGGATAACATCATTTACTAGCAAGTACCCAAGCACTTTAATGGTCTATGTTGAGATTCTTTCTTGCAACAAAAATTGACATCTATCTCGCGTGTCCTCCCTTGCATTATCACCATTCTCATCGTGCGTACTTCGAGTTCACGAACAGCGTGCTACCATCATAGAGGTAAATAAAACTTTCTGTACATTCATATTCATATAATATTTGGTTTGCTGTCTGTACTATGCACTATGTTTGTAACTGGATGCATGGGTAAGGCCGCTTCTCGTGCTTTCGGTTAAGCGGTTCTTGCGCTGTGACTTCTATTAGTTGGAATAAACTAGCATGTACCCAAGCCCTTCAATGGTCTATTTGGAGTTTCTTTCTTACTCACAACAAAAATTGACATCTATCTCGTGTGTCCTGCCTTGCGTTATGACCATTCTCATCGCGCGTACTTCGAGTTCACGAACAGCGTGCTACCATAATAGAGGTGAATAAAACTTTCTGTATATTCATATTCATATATTATTTGGTTTGCTGTCTGTACTATGCACTATGTTTGTAACTGGATGCATGAGTAAGGCCGCTTCTCGTGCTTTCGGTTAAGCGGTTCTTGCGCTGTGACTTCTATTAGTTGGGATAACATTATTTACTAGCACTTACCCAAGCACTTCAATGGTCTATTTGGAGTTTCTTTCTTACTCACAACAAAGATTGACATCTATCTCGCGTGTCCTGCCTTGCATTATCACCATTCTCATCGCGCGTACTTCGAGTTCACGAACAGCGTGCTACCATCATAGAGGTGAACAAAACTTTCTGTACATTCATATTCATATATTATTTGGTTTGCTGTCTGTACTATGCACTATGTTTGTAACTGGATGCATGAGTAAGGCCGCTTCTCGTGCTTTCGGTTAAGCGGTTCTTGCGCTGTGACTTCTATTAGTTGGGATAACATTATTTACTAGCACTTACCCAAGCACTTCAATGGTCTATTTGGAGTTTCTTTCTTACTCACAACAAAAATTGACATCTATCTCGCGTGTCCTGCCTTGCATTATCACCATTCTCTTCGCGCGTACTTCGAGTTCACGAACAGCGTGCTACCATATTAGAGGTGAATAAAACTTCCTTTACATTCTTATTCATATATTATTTTGTTTATTGTCTGTACTATGCACTATGTTTGTAACTGGATGCATGGGTAAGGCCGCTTCTCGTGCTTTCGGTTAAGCGGTTCTTGCGCTGTGACTTCTATTAGTTGGGATAACATCATTTACTAGCAAGTACCCAAGCACTTTAATGGTCTATGTGGAGATTCTTTCTTACAACAAAAATTGACATCTATCTCACGTGTCCTGCCTTGCATTACCACCATTCTCATCGCGCGTTCTTCGAGTTCACGAACAGCGTGCTACCATCATAGAGGTGAATAAAACTTCCTGTACATTCTTATTCACATATTATTTGGTTTTCTGTCTGTACTATGCACTATGTTTGTAACTGGATGCATGGGTAAGGCCGCTTCTCGTGCTTTAGGTTAAGCGGTTCCTGCGCTGTGACTTCTCTTAGTTGGGATAACATCATTTACTAGCACGTACCCAAGCACTTTAATGGTCTATGTGGAGTTTCTTACTCACAACAAAAATTGACATCTATCTCGCGTGTCCTCCCTTGCATTATCACCATTCTCATCGCGCGTACTTCGAGTTCACGAACAGCGTGCTACCATCATAGAGGTGAACAAAACTTTCTGTACATTCATATTCATCTATAATTTGGTTTGCTGTCTGTACTATGCACTATGTTTGTAACTGGATGCATGGGTAAGGCCGCTTCTCGTGCTTTCGGTTAAGCGGTTCTTGCGCTGTGACTTCTATTAGTTGGGATAACATCATTTACTAGCACGTACCCAAGCACTTCAATGGTCTATGTGGAGTTTCTTTCTTACTCGCAACAAAAATTGACATCTATCTCGCGTGTCCTGCCTTGCATTATCACCATTCTCATCGCACGTACTTCGAGTTCACGAACAGCGTGCTACCATCATAGAGGTAAATAAAACTTTGTGTACATTCATATTCATATATTATTTGGTTTGCTGTCTGTACTATGCATTATGTTTGTAACTGGATGCATGGGTAAGGCCGCTTCTCGTGCTTTCGGTTAAGCTGTTCTCACGCTGTGAGTTCTATTAGTTGGGATAACATCATTTACTAGCACTTACCCAAGCACTTCAATGGTCTATGTGGAGTTTCTTTCTTACTGACAACAAAAATTGACATCTATCTCGCGTGTCCTGCCTTGCATTATCACCATTCTCATCGCGCGTACTTCGAGTTCACGAACAGCGTGCTACCATAATAGAGGTGAATAAAACTTTCCGTACACTCATATTCATATATTATTTGGTTTGCTGTCTGTACTATGCACTATGTTTGTAACTGGATGCATGAGTAAGGCCGCTTCTAGTGCTTTCGGTTAAGCGGTTCTTGTGCTGTGACTTCTATTAGTTGGGATAACATTATTTACTAGCACTTACCCAAGCACTTCAATGGTCTATTTGGAGTTTCTTTCTTACTCACAACAAAAATTGACATCTATCTCGTGTGTCCTGCCTTGCGTTATCACCAATCTCATCGCGCGTACTTCGAGTTCACGAACAGCGTGCTACCAACATAGAGGTGAATAAAACTTCCTGTACATTTTTATTCTTATATTATTTGGTTTGCTGTCTGTACTATGCACTATGTTTGTAACTGGATGCATGGGTAAGGCCGCTTCTCGTGCTTTCGGTGAGGCGGTTCTTGCGCTGTGACTTCTATTAGTTGTATTAACATCATTTACTAGCACGTACCCAAGCACTTCAATGGTCTATGTGAAGTTTCTTTCTTACTCACAACAAAAATTTGACATCTATCTCGCGTGTCCTGCCTTGCATTATCCCCATTCTCATCGCGCGTACTTCGAGTTCACGAACAGCGTGCTACCATCATAGAGGTGAATAAAACTTTCTGTACATTCATATTCATATATTATTTGGTTTGCTGTCTGTACTATGCACTATGTTTGTAACTGGATGCATGGGTAAGGCCGCTTCTCGTGCTTTGGGTTAATCGGTTCTTGCGCTGTGACTTCTCTTAGTTGGGATAACATCATTTACTAGCACGTACCCAAGCACTTTAATGGTCTATGTGGAGTTTCTTACTCACAACAAAAATTGACATCTATCTCCCGTGTCCTCCCTTGCATTATCACTATTCTCATCGCGCGTACTTCGAGTTCACGAACAGCGTGCTACCATCATAGAGGTGAACAAAACTTTCTGTACATTCATATTCATCTATAATTTGGTTTGCTGTCTGTACTATGCACTATGTTTGTAACTGGATGCATCGGTAAGGCCGCTTCTCGTGCTTTCGGTTAAGCGGTTCTTGCGCTGTGACTTCTATTAGTTGGGATAACATCATTTACTAGCACGTACCCAAGCACTTCAATGGTCTATGTGGAGTTTTTTTCTTACTCGCAACAAAAATTGACATCTATCTCGCGTGTCCTGCCTTGCATTATCACCATTCTCATCGCACGTACTTTGAGTTCACGAACAGCGTGCTACCATAATAGAGGTGAATAAAACTTTCTGTACACTCATATTCAAATAATATTTGGTTTGCTGTCTGTACTATGCACTATGTTTGTAACTGGATGCATGAGTAAGGCCGCTTCTCGTGCTTTCGGTTAAGCGGTTCTTGTGCTGTGACTTCTATTAGTTGGGATAACATTATTTACTAGCACTTACCCAAGCACTTCAATGGTCTATTTGGAGTTTCTTTCTTACTCACAACAAAAATTGACATCTATCTCGTGTGTCCTGCCTTGCGTTATCACCAATCTCATCGCGCGTACTTCGAGTTCACGAACAGCGTGCTACCAACATAGAGGTGAATAAAACTTCCTGTACATTCTTATTCTTATATTATTTGGTTTGCTGTCTGTACTTTGCACTATGTTTGTAACTGGATGCATGGGTAAGGCCGCTTCTCGTGCTTTTGGTTAAGCGGTTCTTGCGCTGTGACTTCTATTAGTTGGGATAACATCATTTACTTGCACTTACCAAAGCACTTCAATGGTCTATGTGGAGTTTCTTTCTTACTGACAACAAAAATTGACATCTATCTCGCGTGTCCTGCCTTGCATTATCACCATTCTCTTCGCGCGTACTTCGAGTTCACGAACAGCGTGCTACCATATTAGAGGTGAATAAAACTTCCTTTACATTCTTATTCATATATTATTTTGTTTATTGTCTCTACTATGCACTATGTTTGTAACTGGATGCATGGGTAAGGCCGCTTCTCGTGCTTTCGGTTAAGCGGTTCTTGCGGTGTGACTTCTATTAGTTGGGATAACATCATTTACTAGCAAGTACCCAAGCACTTTAATGGTCTATGTGGAGATTCTTTCTTACAACAAAAATTGACATCTATCTCGCGTGTCCTCCCTTGCATTATCACCATTCTCATCGTGCGTACTTCGAGTTCACGAACAGCGTGCTACCATCATAGAGGTAAATAAAACTTTCTGTACATTCATATTCATATATTATTTGGTTTGCTGTCTGTACTATGCACTATGTTTGTAACTGGATGCATGGGTAAGGCCGCTTCTCGTGCTTTCGGTGAGGCGGTTCTTGCCCTGTGACTTCTATTAGTTGGGATAACATCATTTACTAGCACGTACCCAAGCACTTCAATGGTCTATGTGGAGTTTCTTTCTTACTCACAACAAAAAATTGACATCTATCTCGCGTGTCCTGCCTTGCATTATCCCCATTCTCATCGCGCGTACTTCGAGTTCACGAACAGCGTGCTACCATCATAGAGGTGAATAAAACTTTCTGTACATTCATATTCATATATTATTTGGTTTGCTGTCTGTACTATGCACTATGTTTGTAATTGAAGGCATGGGTAAGGCCTCTTCGCGTGCTTTCGGTGAAGCGGTGCTTGCGCTGTGACTTCTATTAGTTGGGATAACATCATTCACTAGCACTTACCCAAGCACTTCAATTGTCTATGTGGAGTTTCTTACTGACAACAAAAATTGATATCTATCTCGCGTGTCCTGCCTTGCATTATCATCATTCTTATAGCGCGTACTTCGAGTTCACGAACAGCGTGCTACCATCATACAGGTGAATAAAACTTCCTGAACATTCTTATTCTTATATTATTTGGTTTGCTGTCTGTACTATGCATTATGTTTGTAACTGGATGCATGGGTAAGGCCGCTTCTCGTGGTTTCGGTTAAGCGGTTCTTGCGCTGTGACTTCTATTAGTTGGGATAACATCATTTACTAGCACTTACCCAAGCACTTCAATGGTCTATGTGGAGTTTCTTACTGACAACAAAAATTGACATCTATCTCGCGTGTCCTGCCTTGCATTATCACCATTCTCATCGCGCGTACTTCGAGTTCACGAACAGCGTGCTACCATAATAGAGGTGAATAAAACTTTCTGTACACTCATATTCATATATTATTTGGTTTGCTGTCTGTACTATGCACTATGTTTGTAACTGGATGCATGAGTAAGGCCGCTTCTCGTGCTTTCGGTTAAGCGGTTCTTGCGCTGTGACTTCTATTATTTGGGATAACAATATTTACTAGCACTTACCCAAGCACTTCAATGGTCTATTTGGAGTTTCTTTCTTACTCACCACAAAAATTGACATCTATCTCGTGTGTCCTGCCTTGCGTTATCACCATTCTCATCGCGCGTACTTCGAGTTCACGAACAGCGTGCTACCAACATAGAGGTGAATAAAACTTCCTGTACATTCTTATTCTTATATTATTTGGTTTGCTGTCTGTACTATGCACTATATTTGTAACTGGATGCAGGGTAAGGCCGCTTCTCGTGCTTTTGGTTAAGCGGTTCTTGCGCTGTGACTTCTATTTGTTGGGATAACATCATTTACTAGCACTTCCCCAAGCACTTCAATGGTCTATGTGGAGTTTCTTTCTTACTGACAACAAAAATTGACATCTATCTCGCGTGTCCTGCCTTGCATTATCACCATTCTCTTCGCGCGTACTTCGAGTTCACGAACAGCGTGCTACCATATTAGAGGTGAATAAAACTTCCTGTACATTCTTATTCATATATTATTTTGTTTATTGTCTGTACTATGCACTATGTTTGTAACTGGATGCATGGGTAAGGCCGCTTCTCCTGCTTTCGGTTAAGCGGTTCTTGCGCTGTGACTTCTATTAGTTGGGATAACATCATTTACTAGCAAGTACCCAAGCACTTTAATGGTCTATGTTGAGATTCTTTCTTACAACAAAAATTGACATCTATCTCGCGTGTCCTCCCTTGCATTATCACCATTCTCATCGTGCGTACTTCGAGTTCACGAACAGCGTGCTACCATCATAGAGGTAAATAAAACTTTCTGTACATTCATATTCATATAATATTTGGTTTGCTGTCTGTACTATGCACTATGTTTGTAACTGGATGCATGGGTAAGGCCGCTTCTCGTGCTTTCTGTGAGGCGGTTCTTGCGCTGTGACTTCTATTAGTTGGGATAACATCATTTACTAGCACGTACCAAAGCACTTCAATGGTCTATGTGGAGTTCCTTTCTTACTCACAACAAAAATTGACATCTATCTCGCGTGTCCTGCCTTGCATTATCACCATTCTCATCGCGCGTACTTCGAGTTCACGAACAGCGTGCTACCATCATAGAGGTGAATAAAACTTTCTGTACATTCATATTCATATATTATTTGGTTTGCTGTCTGTACTATGCACTATGTTTGTAATTGAAGGCATGGGTAAGGCCTCTTCGCGTGCTTTCGGTTAAGCGGTGCTTGCGCTGTGACTTCTATTAGTTGGGATAACATCATTTGCTAGCACTTACCCAAGCACTTCAATTGTCTATGTGGAGTTTTTTTCTTACTCGCAACAAAAATTGACATCTATCTCGCGTGTCCTGCCTTGCATTATCACCATTCTTATCGCGCGTACTTCGAGTTCACGAACAGCGTGCTACCATCATAGAGGTGAATAAAACTTCCTGAACATTCTTATTCTTATATTATTTGGTTTGCTGTCTGTACTATGCATTATGTTTGTAACTGGATGCATGGGTAAGGCCGCTTCTCGTGCTTTGGGTTAACCGGTTCTTGCGCTGTGACTTCTCTTAGTTGGGATAACATCATTTACTAACACGTACCCAAGCACTTTAATGGTCTATGTGGAGTTTCTTACTCACAACAAAAACTGACATCTATCTCCCGTGTCCTCCCTTGCATTATCACTATTCTCATCGCGCGTACTTCGAGTTCACGAACAGCGTGCTACCATCATAGAGGTGAACAAAAAATTCTGTACATTCATATTCATCTATAATTTGGTTTGCTGTCTATACAATGCACTATGTTTGTAACTGGATGCATCGGTAAGGCCGCTTCTCGTGCTTTCGGTTAAGCGGTTCTTGCGCTGCGACTACTATTAGTTGGGATAACATCATTTACTAGCACGTACCCAAGCACTTCAATGGTCTATGTGGAGTTTTTTTCTTACTCGCAACAAAAATTGACATCTATCTCGCGTGTCCTGCCTTGCATTATCACCATTCTCATCGCACGTACTTCGAGTTCACGAACAGCGTGCTACCATAATAGAGGTGAATAAAACTTTCTGTACACTCATATTCATATATTATTTGGTTTGCTGTCTGTACTATGCACTATGTTTGTAACTGGATGCATGAGTAAGGCCGCTTCTCGTGCTTTCGGTTAAACGGTTCTTGCGCTGTGACTTCTATTAGTTGGGATAACATTATTTACTAGCACTTACCCAAGCACTTCAATGGTCTATTTGGAGTTTCTTTCTTACTCACAACAAAAATTGACATCTATCTCGCGTGTCCTGCCTTGCATTATCACCATTCTCATCGTGCGTACTTCGAGTTCACGAACAGCGTGCTACCATCATAGAGGTAAATAAAACTTTCTGTACATTCATATTCATATATTATTTGGTTTGCTGTCTGTACTATGCACTATGTTTGTAACTGGATGCATGGGTAAGGCCGCTTCTCGTGCTTTCTGTGAGGCGGTTCTTGCGCTGTGACTTCTATTAGTTGGGATAACATCATTTACTAGCACGTACCCAAGCACTTCAATGGTCTATGTGGAGTTTCTTTCTTACTCACAACAAAAATTGACATCTATCTCGCGTGTCCTGCCTTGCATTATCACCATTCTCATCGCGCGTACTTCGAGTTCACGAACAGCGTGCTACCATCATAGAGGTGAATAAAACTTTCTGTACATTCATATTCATATACTTTATTTGGTTTGCTGTCTGTACTATGCACTAAGTTTGTAACTGGATGCATAAGTAAGGCCGCTTCTCGTGCTTTCGGTTAAGCGGTTCTTGCGCTGTGCCTTCTATTAGTTGGGATAAAATCATTTACTAGCACTTACCCAAGCACTTCAATGGTCTATGTGGAGTTTGTTTCTTACTGACAACAAAAATTGACATCTATCTCGCGTGTCCTGCCTTGCATTATCACCATTCTTATCGCGCGTACTTCGAGTTCACGAACAGCGTGCTACCATCATAGAGGTGAATAAAACTTCCTGAACATTCTTATTCCTATATTATTTGGTTTGCTGTCTGTACTATGCATTATGTTTGTAACTGGATGCATGGGTAAGGCTGCTTCTCGTGCTTTCGGTTAAGCGGTTCTTGCGCTGTGACTTCTATTAGTTGGGATAACATCATTTACTAGCACTTACCCAAGCACTTCAATGCTCTATGTGGAGTTTCTTTCTTACTGACAACAAAAATTGACATCTATCTCGTGTGTCCTGCCTTGCGTTATCACCATTCTCATCGCGCGTACTTCGAGTTCACGAACAGCGTGCTACAAACATAGAGGTGAATAAAACTTCCTGTACATTCTTATTCTTATATTATTTGGTTGGCTGTCTGTACTATGCACTATGTTTGTAACTGAATGAATGGGTAAGGCCGCTTCTCGTGCTTTTGGTTAAGCGGTTCTTGCGCTGTGACTTCTATTAGTTAGGATAACATCATTTACCAGCACTTCCCCAAGCACTTCAATGGTCTATGTGGAGTTTCTTTCTTACTGACAACAAAAATTGACATCTATCTCGCGTGTCCTGCCTTGCATTATCACCATTCTCTTCGCGCGTACTTCGAGTTCACGAACAGCGTGCTACCATATTAGAGGTGAGTAAAACTTCCTGTACATTCTTATTCATATATTATTTTGTTTATTGTCTGTACTATGCACTATGTTTGTAACTGGATGCATGTGTAAGGCCGCTTCTCCTGCTTTCGGTTAAGCGGTTCTTGCGCTGTGACTTCTATTAGTTGGGATAACATCATTTACTAGCAAGTACCCAAGCACTTTAATGGTCTATGTGGAGATTCTTTCTTACAACAAAAATTGACATCTATCTCGCGTGTCCTCCCTTGCATTATCACCATTCTCATCGTGCGTACTTCGAGTTCACGAACAGCGTGCTACCATCATAGAGGTAAATAAAACTTTCTGTACATTCATATTCATATATATTTGGTTTGCTGTCTGTACTATGCACTATGTTTGTAACTGGATGCATGGGTAAGGCCGCTTCTCGTGCTTTCTGTGAGGCGGTTCTTGCGCTGTGACTTCTATTAGTTGGGATAACATCATTTACTAGCACGTACCCAAGCACTTCAATGGTCTATGTGGAGTTTCTTTCTTACTCACAACAAAAATTGACATCTATCTCGCGTGTCCTGCCTTGCATTATCAGCATTCTCATCGCGCGTACTTCGAGTTCACGAACAGCGTGCTACCATCATAGAGGTGAATAAAACTTTCTGTACATTCATATTCATATACTTTATTCGGTTTGCTGTCTGTACTATGCACTAAGTTTGTAACTGGATGCATAAGTAAGGCCGCTTCTCGTGCTTTCGGTTAAGCGGTTCTTGCGCTGTGCCTTCTATTAGTTGGGATAAAATCATTTACTAGCACTTACCCAAGCACTTCAGTGGTCTATGTGGAGTTTCTTTCTTACTGACAACAAAAATTGACATCTATCTCGCGTGTCCTGCCTTGCATTATCACCATTCTCATCGCGCGTACTTCGAGTTCATGAACAGCGTGCTACCATAATAGAGGTGAATAAAACTTTCTGTACACTCATATTCATATATTATTTGGTTTGCTGTCTGTACTATGCACTACGTTTGTAACTGGATGCATGAGTAAGGCCGCTTCTCGTGCTTTCGGTTAAGCGGTTCTTGTGCTGTGACTTCTATTAGTTGGGATAACATTATTTACTAGCACTTACCCAAGCACTTCAATGGTCTATTTGGAGTTTCTTTCTTACTCACAACAAAAATTGACATCTATCTCGTGTGTCCTGCCTTGTGTTATCACCAATCTCATCGCGCGTACTTCGAGTTCACGAACAGCGTGCTACCAACATAGAGGTGAATAAAACGTCCTGTACATTCTTATTCTTATATTATTTGGTTTGCTGTCTGTACTTTGCACTATGTTTGTAACTGGATGCATGGGTAAGGCCGCTTCTCGTGCTTTTGGTTAAGCGGTTCTTGCGCTGTGACTTCTATTAGTTGGGATAACATCATTTACTTGCACTTACCCAAGCACTTCAATGGTCTATGTGGAGTTTCTTTCTTACTGACAACAAAAATTGACATCTATCTCGCGTGTCCTGCCTTGCATTATCACCATTCTCTTCGCGCGTACTTCGAGTTCACGAACAGCGTGCTACCATAATAGAGGTGAATAAACTTCCTTTACATTCTTATTCATATATTATTTTGTTTATTGTCTGTACTATGCACTATGTTTGTAACTGGATGCATGGGTAAGGCTGCTTCTCGTGC
Organism: Rhipicephalus microplus; assembly: GCF_043290135.1. NCBI lineage: Eukaryota > Metazoa > Arthropoda > Arachnida > Ixodida > Ixodidae > Rhipicephalus > Rhipicephalus microplus. The sequence continues at coordinate 36,624,782 of NW_027464586.1, forward strand.
TTTCGGTTAAGCGGTTCTTGCGCTGTGACTTCTATTAGTTGGGATAACATCATTTACTAGCAAGTACCCAAGCACTTTAATGGTCTATGTGGAGATTCTTTCTTACAACAAAAATTGACATCTATCTCGCGTGTCCTCCCTTGCATTATCACCATTCTCATCGTGCGTACTTCGAGTTCACGAACAGCGTGCTACCATCATAGAGGTAAATAAAACTTTCTGTACATTGATATTCATATATTATTTGGTTTGCTGTCTGTACTATGCACTATGTTTGTAACTGGATGCATGGGTAAGGCCGCTTCTCGTGCTTTCGGTGAGGCGGTTCTTGCGCTGTGACTTCTATTAGTTGGGATAACATCATTTACTAGCACGTACCCAAGCACTTCAATGGTCTATGTGGAGTTTCTTTCTTACTCACAACAAAAAATTGACATCTATCTCGCGTGTCCTGCCTTGCATTATCCCCATTCTCATCGCGCGTACTTCGAGTTCACGAACAGCGTGCTACCATCATAGAGGTGAATAAATCTTTCTGTACATTCATATTCATATATTATTTGGTTTCTGTCTGTACTATGCACTATGTTTGTAATTGAAGGCATGGGTAAGGCCTCTTCGCGTGCTTTCGGTTAAGCGGTGCTTGCGCTGTGACTTCTAATAGTTGGGATAACATCATTTACTAGCACTTACCCAAGCACTTCAATTGTCTATGTGGAGTTTCTTACTGACAACAAAAATTGATATCTATCTCGCGCGTCCGGCCTTGCATTATCACCATTCTTATCGCGCGTACTTCGAGTTCACGAACAGCGTGCTACCATCATAGAGGTGAATAAAACTTCCTGAACATTCTTATTCTTATATTATTTGGTTTTGGTGTCTGTACTATGCATTATGTTTGTAACTGGATGCATCGGTAAGGCCGCTTCTCGTGCTTTCGGTTAAGCGGTTCTTGCGCTGTGACTTCTATTAGTTGGGATAACATCATTTACTAGCACGTACCCAAGCACTTCAATGGTCTATGTGGAGTTTCTTTCTTACTCGCAACAAAAATTGACATCTATCTCGCGTGTCCTGCCTTGCATTATCACCATTCTCATCGCACGTACTTCGAGTTCACGAACAGCGTGCTACCATAATAGAGGTGAATAAAACTTTCTGTACACTCATATTCATATATTATTTGGTTTGCTGTCTGTACTATGCACTATGTTTGTAACTGGATGCATGAGTATGGCCGCTTCTCGTGCTTTCGGTTAAGCGGTTCTTGTGCTGTGACTTCTATTAGTTGGGATAACATTATTTACTAGCACTTACCCAAGCACTTCAATGGTCTATTTGGAGTTTCTTTCTTACTCACAACAAAAATTGACATCTATCTCGTGTGTCCTGCCTTGCGTTATCACCAATCTCATCGCGCGTACTTCGAGTTCACGAACAGCGTGCTACCAACATAGAGGTGAATAAAACTTCCTGTACATTCTTATTGTTATATGTTTTGGTTTGCTGTCTGTACTTTGCACTATGTTTGTAACTGGATGCATGGGTAAGGCCGCTTCTCGTGCTTTTGGTTAAGCGGTTCTTGCCCTGTGACTTCTATTAGTTGGGATAACATCATTTACTTGCACTTACCCAAGCACTTCAATGGTCTATGTGGAGTTTCTTTCTTACTGACAACAAAAATTGACATCTATCTCGCGTGTCCTGCCTTGCATTATCACCATTCTCTTCGCGCGTACTTCGAGTTCACGAACAGCGTGCTACCATATTAGAGGTGAATAAAACTTCCTGAACATTCTTATTCTTATATTATTTGGTTTGCTGTCTGTACTATGCATTATGTTTGTAACTGGATGCATGGGTAAGGCCGCTTCTCGTGCTTTCGGTTAAGCGGTTCTTGCGCTGTGACTTCTATTAGTTGGGATAACATCATTTACTAGCAAGTACCCAAGCACTTTAATGGTCTATGTGGAGATTCTTTCTTACAACAAAAATTGACATCTATCTCGCGTGTCCTCCCTTGCATTATCACCATTCTCATCGTGCGTACTTCGAGTTCACGAACAGCGTGCTACCAACATAGAGGTGAATAAAACTTCCTGTACATTCTTATTCTTATATTATTTGGTTTGCTGTCTGTACTTTGCACTATGTTTGTAACTGGATGCATGGGTATGGCCGCTTCTCGTGCTTTTGGTTAAGCGGTTCTTGCGCTGTGACTTCTATTAGTTGGGATAACATCATTTACTTGCACTTACCCAAGCACTTCAATGGTCTATGTGGAGTTTCTTTCTTACTGACAACAAAAATTGACATCTATCTCGCGTGTCCTGCCTTGCATTATCACCATTCTCTTCGCGCGTACTTCGAGTTCACGAACAGCGTGCTACCATAATAGAGGTGAATAAACTTCCTTTACATTCTTATTCATATATTATTTTGTTTATTGTCTGTACTATGCACTATGTTTGTAACTGGATGCATGGGTAAGGCTGCTTCTCGTGCTTTCGGTTAAGCGGTTCTTGCGCTGTGACTTCTATTAGTTGGGATAACATCATTTACTAGCAAGTACCCAAGCACTTTAATGGTCTATGTGGAGATTCTTTCTTACAACAAAAATTGACATCTATCTCGCGTGTCCTCCCTTGCATTATCACCATTCTCATCGTGCGTACTTCGAGTTCACGAACAGCGTGCTACCATCATAGAGGTAAATAAAACTTTCTGTACATTGATATTCATATATTATTTGGTTTGCTGTCTGTACTATGCACTATGTTTGTAACTGGATGCATGGGTAAGGCCGCTTCTCGTGCTTTCGGTGAGGCGGTTCTTGCGCTGTGACTTCTATTAGTTGGGATAACATCATTTACTAGCACGTACCCAAGCACTTCAATGGTCTATGTGGAGTTTCTTTCTTACTCACAACAAAAAATTGACATCTATCTCGCGTGTCCTGCCTTGCATTATCCCCATTCTCATCGCGCGTACTTCGAGTTCACGAACAGCGTGCTACCATCATAGAGGTGAATAAATCTTTCTGTACATTCATATTCATATATTATTTGGTTTCTGTCTGTACTATGCACTATGTTTGTAATTGAAGGCATGGGTAAGGCCTCTTCGCGTGCTTTCGGTTAAGCGGTGCTTGCGCTGTGACTTCTAATAGTTGGGATAACATCATTTACTAGCACTTACCCAAGCACTTCAATTGTCTATGTGGAGTTTCTTACTGACAACAAAAATTGATATCTATCTCGCGTGTCCGGCCTTGCATTATCACCATTCTTATCGCGCGTACTTCGAGTTCACGAACAGCGTGCTACCATCATAGAGGTGAATAAAACTTCCTGAACATTCTTATTCTTATATTATTTGGTTTGCTGTCTGTACTATGCATTATGTTTGTAACTGGATGCATGGGTAAGGCCGCTTCTCGTGCTTTGGGTTAATCGGTTCTTGCGCTGTGACTTCTCTTAGTTGGGATAACATCATTTACTAGCACGTACCCAAGCACTTTAATGGTCTATGTGGAGTTTCTTACTCACAACAAAAATTGACATCTATCTCGCGTGTCCTCCCTTGCATTATCACTATTCTCATCGCGCGTACTTCGAGTTCACGAACAGCGTGCTACCATCATAGAGGTGAACAAAACTTTCTGTACATTCATATTCATCTATAATTTGGTTTGCTGTCTGTACTATGCACTATGTTTGTAACTTGATGCATCGGTAAGGCCGCTTCTCGTGCTTTCGGTTAAGCGGTTCTTGCGCTGTGACTTCTATTAGTTGGGATAACATCATTTACTAGCACGTACCCAAGCAATTCAATGGTCTATGTGGAGTTTCTTTCTTACTCGCAACAAAAATTGACATCTATCTCGCGTGTCCTGCCTTGCATTATCACCATTCTCATCGCACGTACTTCGAGTTCACGAACAGCGTGCTACCATAATAGAGGTGAATAAAACTTTCTGTACACTCATATTCATATATTATTTGGTTTGCTGTCTGTACTATGCACTATGTTTGTAACTGGATGCATGAGTATGGCCGCTTCTCGTGCTTTCGGTTAAGCGGTTCTTGTGCTGTGACTTCTATTAGTTGGGATAACATTATTTACTAGCACTTACCCAAGCACTTCAATGGTCTATTTGGAGTTTCTTTCTTACTCACAACAAAAATTGACACCTATCTCGTGTGTCCTGCCTTGCGTCATCACCATTCTCATCGCGCGTACTTCGAGTTCACGAACAGCGTGCTACCATAATAGAGGTGAATAAAACTTTCTGTACATTCATATTCATATAATATTTGGTTTGCTGTCTGTACTATGCACAAATTTGTAACTGGATGCATGGGTAAGGCCGCTTCTCGTGCTTTCGGTTAAGCGGTTCTTGCGCTGTGACTTCTATTAGTTGGGATAACATCATTTACTAGCACGTACCCAAGCACTTCAATGGTCTATGTGGAGTTTCTTTCTTACTCACAACAAAAATTGACATCTATCTCGCGTGTCCTGCCTTGCATTATCACCATTCTCATCGCGCGTACTTCGAGTTCACGAACAGCGTGCTACCATCATAGAGGTGAATAAAACTTTCTGTACACTCATATTCATATATTATTTGGTTTGCTGTGCGTACTATGCACTATGTTTGTAACTGGATGCATCGGTAAGGCCGCTTCTCGTGCTTTCGGTTAAGCGGTTCTTGCGCTGTGACTTCTATTAGTTGGGATAAACTAGCACGTACCCAAGCACTTTAATGGTCTATGTGGAGTTTCTTACTCACAACAAAAACTGACATCTATCTCCCGTGTCCTCCCTTGCATTATCACTATTCTCATCGCGCGTACTTCGAGTTCACGAACAGCGTGCTACCACCATAGAGGTGAAACAAAAATTCTGTACATTCATATTCATCTATAATTTGGTTTGCTGTCTATACTATGCACTATGTTTGTAACTGGATGCATCGGTAAGGCCGCTTCTCGTGCTTTCGGTTAAGCGGTTCTTGCGCTGCGACTACTATTAGTTGGGATAACATCATTTACTAGCACGTACCCAAGCACTTCAATGGTCTATGTGGAGTTTTTTTCTTACTCGCAACAAAAATTGACATCTATCTCGCGTGTCCTGCCTTGCATTATCACCATTCTCATCGCACGTACTTCGAGTTCACGAACAGCGTGCTACCATAATAGAGGTGAATAAAACTTTCTGTACACTCATATTCATATATTATTTGGTTTGCTGTCTGTACTATGCACTATGTTTGTAACTGGATGCATGAGTAAGGCCGCTTCTCGTGCTTTCGGTTAAACGGTTCTTGCGCTGTGACTTCTATTAGTTGGGATAACATTATTTACTAGCACTTACCCAAGCACTTCAATGGTCTATTTGGAGTTTCTTTCTTACTCACAACAAAAATTGACATCTATCTCGCGTGTCCTGCCTTGCATTATCACCATTCTCTTCGCGCGTACTTCGAGTTCACGAACAGCGTGCTACCATATTAGAGGTGAATAAAACTTCCTTTACATTCTTATTCATATATTATTTTGTTTATTGTCTGTACTATGCACTATGTTTGTAACTGGATGCATGAGTAAGGCCGCTTCTCGTGCTTTCGGTTAAGCGGTTCTTGCGCTGTGACTTCTATTAGTTGGGATAACATTATTTACTAGCACTTACCCAAGCACTTCAATGGTCTATTTGGAGTTTCTTTCTTACTCACAACAAAAATTGACATCTATCTCGTGTGTCCTGCCTTGCGTTATCACCATTCTCATCGTGCGTACTTCGAGTTCACGAACAGCGTGCTACCATCATAGAGGTAAACAAAACTTTCTGTACATTCATATTCATATATTATTTGGTTTGCTGTCTGTACTATGCACTATGTTTGTAACTGGATGCATGGGTAAGGCCGCTTCTCGTGCTTTCTGTGAGGCGGTTCTTGCGCTGTGACTTATATTAGTTGGGATAACATCATTTACTAGCACGTACCCAAGCACTTCAATGGTCTATGTGGAGTTTCTTTCTTACTCACAACAAAAATTGACATCTATCTCGCGTGTCCTGCCTTGCATTATCACCATTCTCATCGCGCGTACTTCGAGTTCACGAACAGCGTGCTACCATCATAGAGGTGAATAAAACTTTCTGTACATTCATATTCATATACTTTATTTGGTTTGCTGTCTGTACTATGCACTAAGTTTGTAACTGGATGCATAAGTAAGGCCGCTTCTCGTGCTTTCGGTTAAGCGGTTCTTGCGCTGTGCCTTCTATTAGTTGGGATAAAATCATTTACTAGCACTTACCCAAGCACTTCAATGGTCTATGTGGAGTTTGTTTCTTACTGACAACAAAAATTGACATCTATCTCGCGTGTCCTGCCTTGCATTATCACCATTCTTATCGCGCGTACTTCGAGTTCACGAACAGCGTGCTACCATCATAGAGGTGAATAAAACTTCCTGAACATTCTTATTCCTATATTATTTGGTTTGCTGTCTGTACTATGCATTATGTTTGTAACTGGATGCATGAGTAAGGCCGCTTCTCGTGCTTTCGGTTAAGCGGTTCTTGCGCTGTGACTTCTATTAGTTGGGATAACATCATTTACTAGCACTTACCCAAGCACTTCAATGCTCTATGTGGAGTTTCTTTCTTACTGACAACAAAAATTGACATCTATCTCGTGTGTCCTGCCTTGCGTTATCACCATTCTCATCGCGCGTACTTCGAGTTCACGAACAGCGTGCTACCAACATAGAGGTGAATAAAACTTCCTGTACATTCTTATTCTTATATTATTTGGTTGGCTGTCTGTACTATGCACTATGTTTGTAACTGAATGAATGGGTAAGGCCGCTTCTCGTGCTTTTGGTTAAGCGGTTCTTGCGCTGTGACTTCTATTAGTTAGGATAACATCATTTACCAGCACTTCCCCAAGCACTTCAATGGTCTATGTGGAGTTTCTTTCTTACTGACAACAAAAATCGACATCTATCTCGCGTGTCCTGCCTTGCATTATCACCATTCTCTTCGCGCGTACTTCGAGTTCACGAACAGCGTGCTACCATATTAGAGGTGAATAAAACTTCCTGTACATTCTTATTCATATATTATTTTGTTTATTGTCTGTACTATGCACTATGTTTGTAACTGGATGCATGGGTAAGGCCGCTTCTCCTGCTTTCGGTTAAGCGGTTCTTGCGCTGTGACTTCTATTAGTTGGGATAACATCATTTACTAGCAAGTACCCAAGCACTTTAATGGTCTATGTGGAGATTCTTTCTTACAACAAAAATTGACATCTATCTCGCGTGTCCTCCCTTGCATTATCACCATTCTCATCGTGCGTACTTCGAGTTCACGAACAGCGTGCTACCATCATAGAGGTAAATAAAACTTTCTGTACATTCATATTCATATATATTTGGTTTGCTGTCTGTACTATGCACTATGTTTGTAACTGGATGCATGGGTAAGGCCGCTTCTCGTGCTTTCTGTGAGGCGGTTCTTGCGCTGTGACTTCTATTAGTTGGGATAACATCATTTACTAGCACGTACCCAAGCACTTCAATGGTCTATGTGGAGTTTCTTTCTTACTCACAACAAAAATTGACATCTATCTCGCGTGTCCTGCCTTGCATTATCAGCATTCTCATCGCGCGTACTTCGAGTTCACGAACAGCGTGCTACCATCATAGAGGTGAATAAAACTTTCTGTACATTCATATTCATATACTTTATTCGGTTTGCTGTCTGTACTATGCACTAAGTTTATAACTGGATGCATAAGTAAGGCCGCTTCTCGTGCTTTCGGTTAAGCGGTTCTTGCGCTGTGCCTTCTATTAGTTGGGATAAAATCATTTACTAGCACTTACCCAAGCACTTCAGTGGTCTATGTGGAGTTTCTTTCTTACTGACAACAAAAATTGACATCTATCTCGCGTGTCCTGCCTTGCATTATCACCATTCTCATCGCGCGTACTTCGAGTTCACGAATAGCGTGCTACCATAATAGAGGTGAATAAAACTTTCTGTACACTCATATTCATATATTATTTGGTTTGCTGTCTGTACTATGCACTACGTTTGTAACTGGATGCATGAGTAAGGCCGCTTCTCGTGCTTTCGGTTAAGCGGTTCTTGTGCTGTGACTTCTATTAGTTGGGATAACATTATTTACTAGCACTTACCCAAGCACTTCAATGGTCTATTTGGAGTTTCTTTCTTACTCACAACAAAAATTGACATCTATCTCGTGTGTCCTGCCTTGTGTTATCACCAATCTCATCGCGCGTACTTCGAGTTCACGAACAGCGTGCTACCAACATAGAGGTGAATAAAACTTTCTGTACATTCTTATTCTTATATTATTTGGTTTGCTGTCTGTACTTTGCACTATGTTTGTAACTGGATGCATGGGTAAGGCCGCTTCTCGTGCTTTTGGTTAAGCGGTTCTTGCGCTGTGACTTCTATTAGTTGGGATAACATCATTTACTTGCACTTACCCAAGCACTTCAATGGTCTATGTGGAGTTTCTTTCTTACTGACAACAAAAATTGACATCTATCTCGCGTGTCCTGCCTTGCATTATCACCATTCTCTTCGCGCGTACTTCGAGTTCACGAACAGCGTGCTACCATAATAGAGGTGAATAAACTTCCTTTACATTCTTATTCATATATTATTTTGTTTATTGTCTGTACTATGCACTATGTTTGTAACTGGATGCATGGGTAAGGCTGCTTCTCGTGCTTTCGGTTAAGCGGTTCTTGCGCTGTGACTTCTATTAGTTGGGATAACATCATTTACTAGCAAGTACCCAAGCACTTTAATGGTCTATGTGGAGATTCTTTCTTACAACAAAAATTGACATCTATCTCGCGTGTCCTCCCTTGCATTATCACCATTCTCATCGTGCGTACTTCGAGTTCACGAACAGCGTGCTACCATCATAGAGGTAAATAAAACTTTCTGTACATTGATATTCATATATTATTTGGTTTGCTGTCTGTACTATGCACTATGTTTGTAACTGGATGCATGGGTAAGGCCGCTTCTCGTGCTTTCGGTGAGGCGGTTCTTGCGCTGTGACTTCTATTAGTTGGGATAACATCATTTACTAGCACGTACCCAAGCACTTCAATGGTCTATGTGGAGTTTCTTTCTTACTCACAACAAAAAATTGACATCTATCTCGCGTGTCCTGCCTTGCATTATCCCCATTCTCATCGCGCGTACTTCGAGTTCACGAACAGCGTGCTACCATCATAGAGGTGAATAAAACTTCCTTTACATTCTTATTCATATATTATTTTGTTTATTGTCTGTACTATGCACTATGTTTGTAACTGGATGCATGAGTAAGGCCGCTTCTCGTGCTTTCGGTTAAGCGGTTCTTGCGCTGTGACTTCTATTAGTTGGGATAACATTATTTACTAGCACTTACCCAAGCACTTCAATGGTCTATTTGGAGTTTCTTTCTTACTCACAACAAAAATTGACATCTATCTCGTGTGTCCTGCCTTGCGTTATCACCATTCTCATCGTGCGTACTTCGAGTTCACGAACAGCGTGCTACCATCATAGAGGTAAATAAAACTTTCTGTACATTCATATTCATATATTATTTGGTTTGCTGTCTGTACTATGCACTATGTTTGTAACTGGATGCATGGGTAAGGCCGCTTCTCGTGCTTTCTGTGAGGCGGTTCTTGCGCTGTGACTTATATTAGTTGGGATAACATCATTTACTAGCACGTACCCAAGCACTTCAATGGTCTATGTGGAGTTTCTTTCTTACTCACAACAAAAATTGACATCTATCTCGCGTGTCCTGCCTTGCATTATCACCATTCTCATCGCGCGTACTTCGAGTTCACGAACAGCGTGCTACCATCATAGAGGTGAATAAAACTTTCTGTACATTCATATTCATATACTTTATTTGGTTTGCTGTCTGTACTATGCACTAAGTTTGTAACTGGATGCATAAGTAAGGCCGCTTCTCGTGCTTTCGGTTAAGCGGTTCTTGCGCTGTGCCTTCTATTAGTTGGGATAAAATCATTTACTAGCACTTACCCAAGCACTTCAATGGTCTATGTGGAGTTTGTTTCTTACTGACAACAAAAATTGACATCTATCTCGCGTGTCCTGCCTTGCATTATCACCATTCTTATCGCGCGTACTTCGAGTTCACGAACAGCGTGCTACCATCATAGAGGTGAATAAAACTTCCTGTACATTCTTATTCTTATATTATTTGGTTTGCTGTCTGTACTTTGCACTATGTTTGTAACTGGATGCATGGGTAAGGCCGCTTCTCGTGCTTTTGGTTAAGCGGTTCTTGCGCTGTGACTTCTATTAGTTGGGATAACATCATTTACTTGCACTTACCCAAGCACTTCAATGGTCTATGTGGAGTTTCTTTCTTACTGACAACAAAAATTGACATCTATCTCGCGTGTCCTGCCTTGCATTATCACCATTCTCTTCGCGCGTACTTCGAGTTCACGAACAGCGTGCTACCATAATAGAGGTGAATAAACTTCCTTTACATTCTTATTCATATATTATTTTGTTTATTGTCTGTACTATGCACTATGTTTGTAACTGGATGCATGGGTAAGGCTGCTTCTCGTGCTTTCGGTTAAGCGGTTCTTGCGCTGTGACTTCTATTAGTTGGGATAACATCATTTACTAGCAAGTACCCAAGCACTTTAATGGTCTATGTGGAGATTCTTTCTTACAACAAAAATTGACATCTATCTCGCGTGTCCTCCCTTGCATTATCACCATTCTCATCGTGCGTACTTCGAGTTCACGAACAGCGTGCTACCATCATAGAGGTAAATAAAACTTTCTGTACATTGATATTCATATATTATTTGGTTTGCTGTCTGTACTATGCACTATGTTTGTAACTGGATGCATGGGTAAGGCCGCTTCTCGTGCTTTCGGTGAGGCGGTTCTTGCGCTGTGACTTCTATTAGTTGGGATAACATCATTTACTAGCACGTACCCAAGCACTTCAATGGTCTATGTGGAGTTTCTTTCTTACTCACAACAAAAAATTGACATCTATCTCGCGTGTCCTGCCTTGCATTATCCCCATTCTCATCGCGCGTACTTCGAGTTCACGAACAGCGTGCTACCATCATAGAGGTGAATAAAACTTCCTTTACATTCTTATTCATATATTATTTTGTTTATTGTCTGTACTATGCACTATGTTTGTAACTGGATGCATGAGTAAGGCCGCTTCTCGTGCTTTCGGTTAAGCGGTTCTTGCGCTGTGACTTCTATTAGTTGGGATAACATTATTTACTAGCACTTACCCAAGCACTTCAATGGTCTATTTGGAGTTTCTTTCTTACTCACAACAAAAATTGACATCTATCTCGTGTGTCCTGCCTTGCGTTATCACCATTCTCATCGTGCGTACTTCGAGTTCACGAACAGCGTGCTACCATCATAGAGGTAAATAAAACTTTCTGTACATTCATATTCATATATTATTTGGTTTGCTGTCTGTACTATGCACTATGTTTGTAACTGGATGCATGGGTAAGGCCGCTTCTCGTGCTTTCTGTGAGGCGGTTCTTGCGCTGTGACTTATATTAGTTGGGATAACATCATTTACTAGCACGTACCCAAGCACTTCAATGGTCTATGTGGAGTTTCTTTCTTACTCACAACAAAAATTGACATCTATCTCGCGTGTCCTGCCTTGCATTATCACCATTCTCATCGCGCGTACTTCGAGTTCACGAACAGCGTGCTACCATCATAGAGGTGAATAAAACTTTCTGTACATTCATATTCATATACTTTATTTGGTTTGCTGTCTGTACTATGCACTAAGTTTGTAACTGGATGCATAAGTAAGGCCGCTTCTCGTGCTTTCGGTTAAGCGGTTCTTGCGCTGTGCCTTCTATTAGTTGGGATAAAATCATTTACTAGCACTTACCCAAGCACTTCAATGGTCTATGTGGAGTTTGTTTCTTACTGACAACAAAAATTGACATCTATCTCGCGTGTCCTGCCTTGCATTATCACCATTCTTATCGCGCGTACTTCGAGTTCACGAACAGCGTGCTACCATCATAGAGGTGAATAAAACTTCCTGAACATTCTTATTCCTATATTATTTGGTTTGCTGTCTGTACTATGCATTATGTTTGTAACTGGATGCATGGGTAAGGCCGCTTCTCGTGCTTTCGGTTAAGCGGTTCTTGCGCTGTGACTTCTATTAGTTGGGATAACATCATTTACTAGCACTTACCCAAGCACTTCAATGCTCTATGTGGAGTTTCTTTCTTACTGACAACAAAAATTGACATCTATCTCGTGTGTCCTGCCTTGCGTTATCACCATTCTCATCGCGCGTACTTCGAGTTCACGAACAGCGTGCTACCAACATAGAGGTGAATAAAACTTCCTGTACATTCTTATTCTTATATTATTTGGTTGGCTGTCTGTACTATGCACTATGTTTGTAACTGAATGAATGGGTAAGGCCGCTTCTCGTGCTTTTGGTTAAGCGGTTCTTGCGCTGTGACTTCTATTAGTTAGGATAACATCATTTACCAGCACTTCCCCAAGCACTTCAATGGTCTATGTGGAGTTTCTTTCTTACTGACAACAAAAATTGACATCTATCTCGCGTGTCCTGCCTTGCATTATCACCATTCTCTTCGCGCGTACTTCGAGTTCACGAACAGCGTGCTACCATATTAGAGGTGAATAAAACTTCCTGTACATTCTTATTCATATATTATTTTGTTTATTGTCTGTACTATGCACTATGTTTGTAACTGGATGCATGGGTAAGGCCGCTTCTCCTGCTTTCGGTTAAGCGGTTCTTGCGCTGTGACTTCTATTAGTTGGGATAACATCATTTACTAGCAAGTACCCAAGCACTTTAATGGTCTATGTGGAGATTCTTTCTTACAACAAAAATTGACATCTATCTCGCGTGTCCTCCCTTGCATTATCACCATTCTCATCGTGCGTACTTCGAGTTCACGAACAGCGTGCTACCATCATAGAGGTAAATAAAACTTTCTGTACATTCATATTCATATATATTTGGTTTGCTGTCTGTACTATGCACTATGTTTGTAACTGGATGCATGGGTAAGGCCGCTTCTCGTGCTTTCTGTGAGGCGGTTCTTGCGCTGTGACTTCTATTAGTTGGGATAACATCATTTACTAGCACGTACCCAAGCACTTCAATGGTCTATGTGGAGTTTCTTTCTTACTCACAACAAAAATTGACATCTATCTCGCGTGTCCTGCCTTGCATTATCAGCATTCTCATCGCGCGTACTTCGAGTTCACGAACAGCGTGCTACCATCATAGAGGTGAATAAAACTTTCTGTACATTCATATTCATATACTTTATTCGGTTTGCTGTCTGTACTATGCACTAAGTTTGTAACTGGATGCATAAGTAAGGCCGCTTCTCGTGCTTTCGGTTAAGCGGTTCTTGCGCTGTGCCTTCTATTAGTTGGGATAAAATCATTTACTAGCACTTACCCAAGCACTTCAGTGGTCTATGTGGAGTTTCTTTCTTACTGACAACAAAAATTGACATCTATCTCGCGTGTCCTGCCTTGCATTATCACCATTCTCATCGCGCGTACTTCGAGTTCACGAACAGCGTGCTACCATAATAGAGGTGAATAAAACTTTCTGTACACTCATATTCATATATTATTTGGTTTGCTGTCTGTACTATGCACTACGTTTGTAACTGGATGCATGAGTAAGGCCGCTTCTCGTGCTTTCGGTTAAGCGGTTCTTGTGCTGTGACTTCTATTAGTTGGGATAACATTATTTACTAGCACTTACCCAAGCACTTCAATGGTCTATTTGGAGTTTCTTTCTTACTCACAACAAAAATTGACATCTATCTCGTGTGTCCTGCCTTGTGTTATCACCAATCTCATCGCGCGTACTTCGAGTTCACGAACAGCGTGCTACCAACATAGAGGTGAATAAAACTTTCTGTACATTCTTATTCTTATATTATTTGGTTTGCTGTCTGTACTTTGCACTATGTTTGTAACTGGATGCATGGGTAAGGCCGCTTCTCGTGCTTTTGGTTAAGCGGTTCTTGCGCTGTGACTTCTATTAGTTGGGATAACATCATTTACTTGCACTTACCCAAGCACTTCAATGGTCTATGTGGAGTTTCTTTCTTACTGACAACAAAAATTGACATCTATCTCGCGTGTCCTGCCTTGCATCATCACCATTCTCTTCGCGCGTACTTCGAGTTCACGAACAGCGTGCTACCATAATAGAGGTGAATAAACTTCCTTTACATTCTTATTCATATATTATTTTGTTTATTGTCTGTACTATGCACTATGTTTGTAACTGGATGCATGGGTAAGGCTGCTTCTCGTGCTTTCGGTTAAGCGGTTCTTGCGCTGTGACTTCTATTAGTTGGGATAACATCATTTACTAGCAAGTACCCAAGCACTTTAATGGTCTATGTGGAGATTCTTTCTTACAACAAAAATTGACATCTATCTCGCGTGTCCTCCCTTGCATTATCACCATTCTCATCGTGCGTACTTCGAGTTCACGAACAGCGTGCTACCATCATAGAGGTAAATAAAACTTTCTGTACATTGATATTCATATATTATTTGGTTTGCTGTCTGTACTATGCACTATGTTTGTAACTGGATGCATGGGTAAGGCCGCTTCTCGTGCTTTCGGTGAGGCGGTTCTTGCGCTGTGACTTCTATTAGTTGGGATAACATCATTTACTAGCACGTACCCAAGCACTTCAATGGTCTATGTGGAGTTTCTTTCTTACTCACAACAAAAAATTGACATCTATCTCGCGTGTCCTGCCTTGCATTATCCCCATTCTCATCGCGCGTACTTCGAGTTCACGAACAGCGTGCTACCATCATAGAGGTGAATAAATCTTTCTGTACATTCATATTCATATATTATTTGGTTTCTGTCTGTACTATGCACTATGTTTGTAATTGAAGGCATGGGTAAGGCCTCTTCGCGTGCTTTCGGTTAAGCGGTGCTTGCGCTGTGACTTCTAATAGTTGGGATAACATCATTTACTAGCACTTACCCAAGCACTTCAATTGTCTATGTGGAGTTTCTTACTGACAACAAAAATTGATATCTATCTCGCGCGTCCGGCCTTGCATTATCACCATTCTTATCGCGCGTACTTCGAGTTCACGAACAGCGTGCTACCATCATAGAGGTGAATAAAACTTCCTGAACATTCTTATTCTTATATTATTTGGTTTGCTGTCTGTACTATGCATTATGTTTGTAACTGGATGCATGGGTAAGGCCGCTTCTCGTGCTTTGGGTTAATCGGTTCTTGCGCTGTGACTTCTCTTAGTTGGGATAACATCATTTACTAGCACGTACCCAAGCACTTTAATGGTCTATGTGGAGTTTCTTACTCACAACAAAAATTGACATCTATCTCGCGTGTCCTCCCTTGCATTATCACTATTCTCATCGCGCGTACTTCGAGTTCACGAACAGCGTGCTACCATCATAGAGGTGAACAAAACTTTCTGTACATTCATATTCATCTATAATTTGGTTTGCTGTCTGTACTATGCACTATGTTTGTAACTGGATGCATCGGTAAGGCCGCTTCTCGTGCTTTCGGTTAAGCGGTTCTTGCGCTGTGACTTCTATTAGTTGGGATAACATCATTTACTAGCACGTACCCAAGCACTTCAATGGTCTATGTGGAGTTTCTTTCTTACTCGCAACAAAAATTGACATCTATCTCGCGTGTCCTGCCTTGCATTATCACCATTCTCATCGCACGTACTTCGAGTTCACGAACAGCGTGCTACCATAATAGAGGTGAATAAAACTTTCTGTACACTCATATTCATATATTATTTGGTTTGCTGTCTGTACTATGCACTATGTTTGTAACTGGATGCATGAGTATGGCCGCTTCTCGTGCTTTCGGTTAAGCGGTTCTTGTGCTGTGACTTCTATTAGTTGGGATAACATTATTTACTAGCACTTACCCAAGCACTTCAATGGTCTATTTGGAGTTTCTTTCTTACTCACAACAAAAATTGACATCTATCTCGTGTGTCCTGCCTTGCGTTATCACCAATCTCATCGCGCGTACTCCGAGTTCACGAACAGCGTGCTACCAACATAGAGGTGAATAAAACTTCCTGTACATTCTTATTGTTATATGTTTTGGTTTGCTGTCTGTACTTTGCACTATGTTTGTAACTGGATGCATGGGTAAGGCCGCTTCTCGTGCTTTTGGTTAAGCGGTTCTTGCGCTGTGACTTCTATTAGTTGGGATAACATCATTTACTTGCACTTACCCAAGCACTTCAATGGTCTATGTGGAGTTTCTTTCTTACTGACAACAAAAATTGACATCTATCTCGCGTGTCCTGCCTTGCATTATCACCATTCTCTTCGCGCGTACTTCGAGTTCACGAACAGCGTGCTACCATATTAGAGGTGAATAAAACTTCCTGAACATTCTTATTCTTATATTATTTGGTTTGCTGTCTGTACTATGCATTATGTTTGTAACTGGATGCATGGGTAAGGCCGCTTCTCGTGCTTTCGGTTAAGCGGTTCTTGCGCTGTGACTTCTATTAGTTGGGATAACATCATTTACTAGCAAGTACCCAAGCACTTTAATGGTCTATGTGGAGATTCTTTCTTACAACAAAAATTGACATCTATCTCGCGTGTCCTCCCTTGCATTATCACCATTCTCATCGTGCGTACTTCGAGTTCACGAACAGCGTGCTACCAACATAGAGGTGAATAAAACTTCCTGTACATTCTTATTCTTATATTATTTGGTTTGCTGTCTGTACTTTGCACTATGTTTGTAACTGGATGCATGGGTAAGGCCGCTTCTCGTGCTTTTGGTTAAGCGGTTCTTGCGCTGTGACTTCTATTAGTTGGGATAACATCATTTACTTGCACTTACCCAAGCACTTCAATGGTCTATGTGGAGTTTCTTTCTTACTGACAACAAAAATTGACATCTATCTCGCGTGTCCTGCCTTGCATTATCACCATTCTCTTCGCGCGTACTTCGAGTTCACGAACAGCGTGCTACCATAATAGAGGTGAATAAACTTCCTTTACATTCTTATTCATATATTATTTTGTTTATTGTCTGTACTATGCACTATGTTTGTAACTGGATGCATGGGTAAGGCTGCTTCTCGTGCTTTCGGTTAAGCGGTTCTTGCGCTGTGACTTCTATTAGTTGGGATAACATCATTTACTAGCAAGTACCCAAGCACTTTAATGGTCTATGTGGAGATTCTTTCTTACAACAAAAATTGACATCTATCTCGCGTGTCCTCCCTTGCATTATCACCATTCTCATCGTGCGTACTTCGAGTTCACGAACAGCGTGCTACCATCATAGAGGTAAATAAAACTTTCTGTACATTGATATTCATATATTATTTGGTTTGCTGTCTGTACTATGCACTATGTTTGTAACTGGATGCATGGAAGAATAGCAGACTGGGCTTGTTGGTTTAACATATTTGCAGCTTAAGGCGCGAAAACGACACGGACGAAGAGAGACAGTACACTCCGTGTGTGTGTACTGTCTCTCTTCGTCCGTGTCGTTTTCGCGCCTTAAGCTGCAAATATGGATGCATGGGTAAGGCCGCTTCTCGTGCTTTCGGTGAGGCGGTTCTTGCGCTGTGACTTCTATTAGTTGGGATAACATCATTTACTAGCACGTACCCAAGCACTTCAATGGTCTATGTGGAGTTTCTTTCTTACTCACAACAAAAAATTGACATCTATCTCGCGTGTCCTGCCTTGCATTATCCCCATTCTCATCGCGCGTACTTCGAGTTCACGAACAGCGTGCTACCATCATAGAGGTGAATAAATCTTTCTGTACATTCATATTCATATATTATTTGGTTTCTGTCTGTACTATGCACTATGTTTGTAATTGAAGGCATGGGTAAGGCCTCTTCGCGTGCTTTCGGTTAAGCGGTGCTTGCGCTGTGACTTCTAATAGTTGGGATAACATCATTTACTAGCACTTACCCAAGCACTTCAATTGTCTATGTGGAGTTTCTTACTGACAACAAAAATTGATATCTATCTCGCGTGTCCGGCCTTGCATTATCACCATTCTTATCGCGCGTACTTCGAGTTCACGAACAGCGTGCTACCATCATAGAGGTGAATAAAACTTCCTGAACATTCTTATTCTTATATTATTTGGTTTGCTGTCTGTACTATGCATTATGTTTGTAACTGGATGCATGGGTAAGGCCGCTTCTCGTGCTTTGGGTTAATCGGTTCTTGCGCTGTGACTTCTCTTAGTTGGGATAACATCATTTACTAGCACGTACCCAAGCACTTTAATGGTCTATGTGGAGTTTCTTACTCACAACAAAAATTGACATCTATCTCGCGTGTCCTCCCTTGCATTATCACTATTCTCATCGCGCGTACTTCGAGTTCACGAACAGCGTGCTACCATCATAGAGGTGAACAAAACTTTCTGTACATTCATATTCATCTATAATTTGGTTTGCTGTCTGTACTATGCACTATGTTTGTAACTGGATGCATCGGTAAGGCCGCTTCTCGTGCTTTCGGTTAAGCGGTTCTTGCGCTGTGACTTCTATTAGTTGGGATAACATCATTTACTAGCACGTACCCAAGCACTTCAATGGTCTATGTGGAGTTTCTTTCTTACTCGCAACAAAAATTGACATCTATCTCGCGTGTCCTGCCTTGCATTATCACCGTTCTCATCGCACGTACTTCGAGTTCACGAACAGCGTGCTACCATAATAGAGGTGAATAAAACTTTCTGTACACTCATATTCATATATTATTTGGTTTGCTGTCTGTACTATGCACTATGTTTGTAACTGGATGCATGAGTATGGCCGCTTCTCGTGCTTTCGGTTAAGCGGTTCTTGTGCTGTGACTTCTATTAGTTGGGATAACATTATTTACTAGCACTTACCCAAGCACTTCAATGGTCTATTTGGAGTTTCTTTCTTACTCACAACAAAAATTGACATCTATCTCGTGTGTCCTGCCTTGCGTTATCACCAATCTCATCGCGCGTACTTCGAGTTCACGAACAGCGTGCTACCAACATAGAGGTGAATAAAACTTCCTGTACATTCTTATTGTTATATGTTTTGGTTTGCTGTCTGTACTTTGCACTATGTTTGTAACTGGATGCATGGGTAAGGCCGCTTCTCGTGCTTTTGGTTAAGCGGTTCTTGCGCTGTGACTTCTATTAGTTGGGATAACATCATTTACTTGCACTTACCCAAGCACTTCAATGGTCTATGTGGAGTTTCTTTCTTACTGACAACAAAAATTGACATCTATCTCGCGTGTCCTGCCTTGCATTATCACCATTCTCTTCGCGCGTACTTCGAGTTCACGAACAGCGTGCTACCATATTAGAGGTGAATAAAACTTCCTGAACATTCTTATTCTTATATTATTTGGTTTGCTGTCTGTACTATGCATTATGTTTGTAACTGGATGCATGGGTAAGGCCGCTTCTCGTGCTTTCGGTTAAGCGGTTCTTGCGCTGTGACTTCTATTAGTTGGGATAACATCATTTACTAGCAAGTACCCAAGCACTTTAATGGTCTATGTGGAGATTCTTTCTTACAACAAAAATTGACATCTATCTCGCGTGTCCTCCCTTGCATTATCACCATTCTCATCGTGCGTACTTCGAGTTCACGAACAGCGTGCTACCATCATAGAGGTAAATAAAACTTTCTGTACATTCATATTCATATATTATTTGGTTTGCTGTCTGTACTATGCACTATGTTTGTAACTGGATGCATGGGTAAGGCCGCTTCTCGTGCTTTCGGTGAGGCGGTTCTTGCGCTGTGACTTCTATTAGTTGGGATAACATCATTTACTAGCACGTACCCAAGCACTTCAATGGTCTATGTGGAGTTTCTTTCTTACTCACAACAAAAAATTGACATCTATCTCGCGTGTCCTGCCTTGCATTATCCCCATTCTCATCGCGCGTACTTCGAGTTCACGAACAGCGTGCTACCTTAATAGAGGTGAATAAAACTTTCTGTACACTCATATTCATATATTATTTGGTTTGCTGTCTGTACTATGCACTATGTTTGTAACTGGATGCATGAGTAAGGCCGCTTCTCGTGCTTTCGGTTAAGCGGTTCTTGCGCTGTGACTTCTAGTAGTTGGGATAACATTATTTACTAGCACTTACCCAAGCACTTCAATGGTCTATTTGGAGTTTCTTTCTTACTCTCAACAAAAATTGACATCTATCTCGTGTGTCCTGCCTTGCGTTATCACCATTCTCATCGCGCGTACTTCGAGTTCACGAACAGCGTGCTACCATCATAGAGGTAAATAAAACTTTCTGTACATTCATATTCATATATTATTTGGTTTGCTGTCTGTACTATGCACTATGTTTGTAACTGGATGCACGGGTAAGGCCGCTTCTCGTGCTTTCGGTGAGGCGGTTCTTGCGCTGTGACTTCTATTAGTTGGGATAACATCATTTACTAGCACGTACCCAAGCACTTCAATGGTCTATGTGGAGTTTCTTTCTTACTCACAACAAAAAATTGACATCTATCTCGCGTGTCCTGCCTTGCATTA
This sequence comes from Rhipicephalus microplus, assembly GCF_043290135.1. NCBI lineage: Eukaryota > Metazoa > Arthropoda > Arachnida > Ixodida > Ixodidae > Rhipicephalus > Rhipicephalus microplus. The sequence goes on from NW_027464586.1 coordinate 36,645,486, forward strand.
TCCCCATTCTCATCGCGCGTACTTCGAGTTCACGAACAGCGTGCTACCACCATAGAGGTGAATAAAACTTTCTGTACATTCATATTCATATATTATTTGGTTTGCTGTCTGTACTATGCACTATGTTTGTAATTGAAGGCATGGGTAAGGCCTCTTCGCGTGCTTTCGGTGAAGCGGTGCTTGCGCTGTGACTTCTATTAGTTGGGATAACATCATTCACTAGCACTTACCCAAGCACTTCAATTGTCTATGTGGAGTTTCTTACTGACAACAAAAATTGATATCTATCTCGCGTGTCCTGCCTTGCATTATCATCATTCTTATAGCGCGTACTTCGAGTTCACGAACAGCGTGCTACCATCATACAGGTGAATAAAACTTCCTGAACATTCTTATTCTTATATTATTTGGTTTGCTGTCTGTACTATGCATTATGTTTGTAACTGGATGCATGGGTAAGGCCGCTTCTCGTGGTTTCGGTTAAGCGGTTCTTGCGCTGTGACTTCTATTAGTTGGGATAACATCATTTACTAGCACTTACCCAAGCACTTCAATGGTCTATGTGGAGTTGCTTACTGACAACAAAAATTGACATCTATCTCGCGTGTCCTGCCTTGCATTATCACCATTCTCATCGCGCGTACTTCGAGTTCACGAACAGCGTGCTACCATAATAGAGGTGAATAAAACTTTCTGTACACTCATATTCATATATTATTTGGTTTGCTGTCTGTACTATGCACTATGTTTGTAACTGGATGCATGAGTAAGGCCGCTTCTTGTGCTTTCGGTTAAGCGGTTCTTGCGCTGTGACTTCTATTATTTGGGATAACATTATTTACTAGCACTTACCCAAGCACTTCAATGGTCTATTTGGAGTTTCTTTCTTACTCACCACAAAAATTGACATCTATCTCGTGTGTCCTGCCTTGCGTTATCACCATTCTCATCGCGCGTACTTCGAGTTCACGAACAGCGTGCTACCAACATAGAGGTGAATAAAACTTCCTGTACATTCTTATTCTTATATTATTTGGTTTGCTGTCTGTACTATGCACTATATTTGTAACTGGATGCATGGGTAAGGCCGCTTCTCGTGCTTTTGGTTAAGCGGTTCTTGCGCTGTGACTTCTATTAGTTGGGATAACATCATTTACTAGCACTTCCCCAAGCACTTCAACGGTCTATGTGGAGTTTCTTTCTTACTGACAACAAAAATTGACATCTATCTCGCGTGTCCTGCCTTGCATTATCACCATTCTCTTCGCGCGTACTTCGAGTTCACGAACAGCGTGCTACCATATTAGAGGTGAATAAAACTTCCTGTACATTCTTATTCATATATTATTTTGTTTATTGTCTGTACTATGCACTATGTTTGTAACTGGATGCATGGGTAAGGCCGCTTCTCCTGCTTTCGGTTAAGCGGTTCTTGCGCTGTGACTTCTATTAGTTGGGATAACATCATTTACTAGCAAGTACCCAAGCACTTTAATGGTCTATGTTGAGATTCTTTCTTACAACAAAAATTGACATCTATCTCGCGTGTCCTCCCTTGCATTATCACCATTCTCATCGTGCGTACTTCGAGTTCACGAACAGCGTGCTACCATCATAGAGGTGAACAAAAAATTCTGTACATTCATATTCATCTATAATTTGGTTTGCTGTCTATACTATGCACTATGTTTGTAACTGGATGCATCGGTAAGGCCGCTTCTCGTGCTTTCGGTTAAGCGGTTCTTGCGCTGCGACTTCTATTAGTTGGGATAACATCATTTACTAGCACGTACCCAAGCACTTCAATGGTCTATGTGGAGTTTTTTTCTTACTCGCAACAAAAATTGACATCTATCTCGCGTGTCCTGCCTTGCATTATCACCATTCTCATCGCACGTACTTCGAGTTCACGAACAGCGTGCTACCATAATAGAGGTGAATAAAACTTTCTGTACACTCATATTCATATATTATTTGGTTTGCTGTCTGTACTATGCACTATGTTTGTAACTGGATGCATGAGTAAGGCCGCTTCTCGTGCTTTCGGTTAAACGGTTCTTGCGCTGTGACTTCTATTAGTTGGGATAACATTATTTACTAGCACTTACCCAAGCACTTCAATGGTCTATTTGGAGTTTCTTTCTTACTCACAACAAAAATTGACATCTATCTCGCGTGTCCTGCCTTGCATTATCACCATTCTCTTCGCGCGTACTTCGAGTTCACGAACAGCGTGCTACCATATTAGAGGTGAATAAAACTTCCTTTACATTCTTATTCATATAATATTTTGTTTATTGTCTGTACTATGCACTATGTTTGTAACTGGATGCATGAGTAAGGCCACTTCTCGTGCTTTCGGTTAAGCGGTTCTTGCGCTGTGACTTCTATTAGTTGGGATAACATTATTTACTAGCACTTACCCAAGCACTTCAATGGTCTATTTGGAGTTTCTTTCTTACTCACAACAAAAATTGACATCTATCTCGTGTGTCCTGCCTTGCGTTATCACCATTCTCATCGTGCGTACTTCGAGTTCACGAACAGCGTGCTACCATCATAGAGGTAAATAAAACTTTCTGTACATTCATATTCATATATTATTTGGTTTGCTGTCTGTACTATGCACTATGTTTGTAACTGGATGCATGGGTAAGGCCGCTTCTCGTGCTTTCGGTTAAGCGGTTCTTGCGCTGTGACTTCTATTAGTTGGGATAACATCATTTACTAGCACTTACCCAAGCACTTCAATGGTCTATGTGGAGTTTCTTTCTTACTAACAACAAAAATTGACATCTATCTTGTGTGTCCTGCCTTGCGTTATCACCATTCTCATCGCGCGTACTTCGAGTTCACGAACAGCGTGCTACCAACATAGAGGTGAATAAAACTTCCTGTACATTCTTATTCTTATATTATTTGGTTGGCTGTCTGTACTATGCACTATGTTTGTAACTGAATGAATGGGTAAGGCCGCTTCTCGTGCTTTTGGTTAAGCGGTTCTTGCGCTGTGACTTCTATTAGTTAGGATAACATCATTTACCAGCACTTCCCCAAGCACTTCAATGGTCTATGTGGAGTTTCTTTCTTACTGACAACAAAAATTGACATCTATCTCGCGTGTCCTGCCTTGCATTATCACCATTCTCTTCGCGCGTACTTCGAGTTCACGAACAGCGTGCTACCATATTAGAGGTGAATAAAACTTCCTGTACATTCTTATTCATATATTATTTTGTTTATTGTCTGTACTATGCACTATGTTTGTAACTGGATGCATGGGTAAGGCCGCTTCTCCTGCTTTCGGTTAAGCGGTTCTTGCGCTGTGACTTCTATTAGTTGGGATAACATCATTTACTAGCAAGTACCCAAGCACTTTAATGGTCTATGTGGAGATTCTTTCTTACAACAAAAATTGACATCTATCTCGCGTGTCCTCCCTTGCATTATCACCATTCTCATCGTGCGTACTTCGAGTTCACGAACAGCGTGCTACCATCATAGAGGTAAATAAAACTTTCTGTACATTCATATTCATATATATTTGGTTTGCTGTCTGTACTATGCACTATGTTTGTAACTGGATGCATGGGTAAGGCCGCTTCTCGTGCTTTCTGTGAGGCGGTTCTTGCGCTGTGACTTCTATTAGTTGGGATAACATCATTTACTAGCACGTACCCAAGCACTTCAATGGTCTATGTGGAGTTTCTTTCAGAAATCAGAATCAGAAAATTTTTTTATTAATAAAATTCGGTACAAGTGACAGGAATTTAGTATACAGAAGGAGGTCCCATAGTCAAGTGACTGTATCGGGACCTCCTGTACAAATGCAATGAGTTATTAAACACATTTAAGCAACAGGAGCGTAAGTATAAATCAAAGCGTACAACTGAACGCATAAAAAATAGAGAAAAAAAAAAAAGCGATAGAACAGTTTAACAATCAATATACAAAACTAAATAATAAAACGAAATAAAAAAAACAAATAAAAAGAAATACAAAAAACAGACCAAACAAAAGCATACGTCAAATAAAACAAGCAGTAAGTCTTATGGTTAGTCCGCATGAAGCAAATACAATTTATACTGTTTCTTAAATTGATGAAATGAACTGATAGATTTTATGTTAAGTGGAAGAGTATTCCACAATGAGATAGAAGTGAATTTAACAGTTTGTTTGCCATAATTAGTACGTATACTGGGTAGAAGGAAGTTGTTGTTTAGTGCAAATCGGGTATTACTATAAATAACAAGATCAGAAGACGGGAAAATGGTAGGGGGAAGTTGATTATTAAGAAGTCTGTAGAAAAAAGTGCCAAGGTTGAATTTAGTAAGTTCAGTGAGAGTAAGGATGTTATTTTCATGTAGTAAAGATTTAGCATTAGAAAAACGTGGGCTGGATGTAATTAGTCGAATAGCATGATTTTGGACGATTTGAAGAGACGAAATGTGAGTATTGTAAGTATTGCCCCAACATGTTATACCGTAGGTAAAATGAGAATGTACGAAAGAGTGATAGAGGGATAGTAATGTGCTGCGTGAGAAGTACGGGCGCGTTTTGACCAAGACTCTTATACCATATGCTAATTTTTTTTTTATGTGAGCAATATGTCTCTGATATTTTAAATTGCAATCTAGAAGGATGCCAAGGAAGGAAGAAAATGAGCAAGGAGAGATAGAGTGGGGGCCAAAAGTAATATTAGGTGCTGATGTTACATTCCGCTGGTGTGAGGTGAAAACAACAAACTTGGTTTTAGAAGCATTAATAGACAACATATTAGTATTACACCATTTGAAAATACTTTCTAAGTCAGCATTCAAAATGGTTACAAGAGATGAGATGTCTTTATGAGAGGTGAATATGGTGGTATCGTCGGCGTACAAAATGCATTGTGATGAAGACAGACACTTGGGCAAATCATTAATATAAATCAAAAACAGAAGTGGCCCCAAAATGGAGCCTTGGGGCACACCAATGTTAGTGGTTCGCTGTCGGGAATAGACGTTGGAAATAGAAACAACTTGAACTCTGTTGTGTAAGTAGCTTTTTAGTAATGAAAGAGCAGGGCCGCAAATGCCAATGGACTCCAGTTTAGTGAACAGAATATTATGATTTATGCTGTCAAATGCTTTTGTTAGATCGATGAATATTGAGGCAACTAGGCATCCTTCGTCTATTAATTTTTTTATCTGATCAGTAAGATGGATAAGCGCCATCTCTGTTGAGTAGCCATGGCGAAAACCAAACTGAGAGGAAGAGATAATGTTAAACTTGGAAAGATATTTAGTTAGTCGTGTCTCAATGAGTTTCTCAACCACTTTTCCAAGGAATGGTAAAATACAAATAGGACGGTAGTTGTTTAGTAATGATTTATCCCCCTTTTTAAAAACAGGGATAACTTTGCCACGCTTCAATTCATAAGGGAATACACCATTCTTGAACATCAAATTAACAATAAATGAAAGAATGTCTGATATTATATGCACAATAGATTTTATGTTAGCAGGATGGATCTCATCTATGCCAGCACTAGTCATTTTTAAATTACGAATAACATCAGTTATTTCATCCGGTATTGTAGGAAATAAAAAGAATGAGTGGGGTAAGCGAGAAGTATTAATGCTTTCTGTAGGAGAATTGGTATTATCAGGGAAGAAGAAGTTGCTAAAAGCCTCAGCTACTTCTGAAGGGGAATCATATTCTACTCCATCAATTATAATTCGACGTACCTCGTCTTGTCTCGAGTTCCTGTTTAAAAAAGAGTTCACAATCTCCCATTTCTTTTTAGTGCTAGAAGCATGTTGGATTCTTTCTTCAAAATAAAGTCTTTTGGCAGTTTTAAGTTTGTAGTTAAGAGCATTGCAGAAGATTTTATATCGGGCACTTAAGTTCTTATTAAAAGGTTGTTTTTTAGTTTTTCTATACAAGTTATCTCGTTTGCGCATTTCTGTTAATAGCTGTTGCGAAAGCCATGGATTATGAGAGAAAGCGATGATTTTTTTACATTTTGTTTTGAAAGTGAATTTCATTAAATGCGTTGAAATCAGTGAAAGAAATTTAGAAAAAGCTTTCTGTGGGTTGATTATTGACTTAATTTCAGTCCAGTTAGTGTTAGCAACAGCCGTTTTAAAACTTTCTTTGTCCAGCACATATCTTGTGTGAGAAAAGGAATGCGGTCGAGCATTAGTATTGAAGCGTAGGATGATGGGGTAATGATCACTGATGTCAATGTGTAAAACTTTTGCCTCTGGTGGGTCTAGTAAATTAGAGAGAGCATGATCGATGAGTGTACATGAGCCTGAAAAATCTTCACGCGTGGGAGCGTCAATCAGGCAATCATATCCGTAACCATGAAGCAGACTAGTATAGTTGATACAGATGGGTGATCCTTCATCTAGTAAGTTAATGTTGAAATCACCCATTATGACAACATTTTTATTTTCTATTGAAATTTTATGCAAAATATGGTCGAGATTAGTACAGAAATCACTAATTGGTGATGAAGGAGAACGGTAAACACAACCAAATATGAGGTTCTTATTGTCACCAGTCAAAAAGCAGTTATCTATTTCAACCCAAACAGACTCACAGTTATCAACGGTTAAGAATAGGTCATGTCTTCTTCGATAAGCTATTCCAGAAGAAACAAATATGGCAGCACCACCGTAATTACTGGTTATTCTGTTGCAGTATTCAGAATTAAAGTTATGAAAGCAATATAGATTTTTGTCATCGTCAGACAACCAAGTTTCAGTGATGGCAATCATTGAAAATGAACAAGAAAGTGAAGTGAGGAAACCGTCAATGATGTCAAACCGTTTATGAAGACTTCTTGCATTAAAGTGAATAATGGAATGAAATCCATTCAGAAAAGAGTGCAATTGATCTGGTTTTAGTACGGAAGCCATGATTGTACTATCCAAAGTATGAACAAACAGCTTTATACTATTTTGTTTAGGTCAGATTCGTCCCGAATGCGTAGAACTTTACTCACAACAAAAATTGACATCTATCTCGCGTGTCCTGCCTTGCATTATCAGCATTCTCATCGCGCGTACTTCGAGTTCACGACCAGCGTGCTACCATCATAGAGGTGAATAAAACTTTCTGTACATTCATATTCATATACTTTATTCGGTTTGCTGTCTGTACTATGCACTAAGTTTGTAACTGGATGCATAAGTAAGGCCGCTTCTCGTGCTTTCGGTTAAGCGGTTCTTGCGCTGTGCCTTCTATTAGTTGGGATAAAATCATTTACTAGCACTTACCCAAGCAATTCAGTGGTCTATGTGGAGTTTCTTTCTTACTGACAACAAAAATTGACATCTATCTCGCGTGTCCTGCTTTGCATTATCACCATTCTCATCGCGCGTACTTCGAGTTCACGAACAGCGTGCTACCATAATAGAGGTGAATAAAACTTTCTGTACACTCATATTCATATAATATTTGGTTTGCTGTCTGTACTATGCACTACGTTTGTAACTGGATGCATGAGTAAGGCCGCTTCTCGTGCTTTCGGTTAAGCGGTTCTTGTGCTGTGACTTCTATTAGTTGGGATAACATTGTTTACTAGCACTTACCCAAGCACTTCAATGGTCTATTTGGAGTTTCTTTCTTACTCACAACAAAAATTGACATCTATCTCGTGTGTCCTGCCTTGTGTTATCACCAATCTCATCGCGCGTACATCGAGTTCACGAACAGCGTGCTACCAACATAGAGGTGAATAAAACTTCCTGTACATTCTTATTCTTATATTATTTGGTTTGCTGTCTGTACTTTGCACTATGTTTGTAACTGGATGCATGGGTAAGGCCGCTTCTCGTGCTTTTGGTTAAGCGGTTCTTGCGCTGTGACTTCTATTAGTTGGGATAACATCATTTACTTGCACTTACCCAAGCACTTCAATGGTCTATGTGGAGTTTCTTTCTTACTGACAACAAAAATTGACATCTATCTCGCGTGTCCTGCCTTGCATTATCACCATTCTCTTCGCGCGTACTTCGAGTTCACGAACAGCGTGCTACCATAATAGAGGTGAATAAAACTTCCTTTACATTCTTATTCATATATTATTTTGTTTATTGTCTGTACTATGCACTATGTTTGTAACTGGATGCATGGGTAAGGTCGCTTCTCGTGCTTTCGGTGAGGCGGTTCTTGCGCTGTGACTTCTATTAGTTGGGATAACATCATTTACTAGCACGTACCCAAGCACTTCAATGGTCTATGTGGAGTTTCTTTCTTACTCACAACAAAAAATTGACATCTATCTCGCGTGTCCTGCCTTGCATTATCCCCATTCTCATCGCGCGTACTTCGAGTTCACGAACAGCGTGCTACCATCATAGAGGTGAATAAATCTTTCTGTACATTCATATTCATATACTATTTGGTTTCTGTCTGTACTATGCACTATGTTTGTAATTGAAGGCATGGGTAAGGCCTCTTCGCGTGCTTTCGGTTAAGCGGTGCTTGCGCTGTGACTTCTAATAGTTGGGATAACATCATTTACTAGCACTTACCCAAGCACTTCAATTGTCTATGTGGAGTTTCTTACTGACAACAAAAATTGATATCTATCTCGCGTGTCCGGCCTTGCATTATCACCATTCTTATCGCGCGTACTTCGAGTTCACGAACAGCGTGCTACCATCATAGAGGTGAATAAAACTTCCTGAACATTCTTATTCTTATATTATTTGGTTTGCTGTCTGTACTATGCATTATGTTTGTAACTGGATGCATGGGTAAGGCCGCTTCTCGTGCTTTGGGTTAATCGGTTCTTGCGCTGTGACTTCTCTTAGTTGGGATAACATCATTTACTAGCACGTACCCAAGCACTTTAATGGTCTATGTGGAGTTTCTTACTCACAACAAAAATTGACATCTATCTCGCGTGTCCTCCCTTGCATTATCACTATTCTCATCGCGCGTACTTCGAGTTCACGAACAGCGTGCTACCATCATAGAGGTGAACAAAACTTTCTGTACATTCATATTCATCTATAATTTGGTTTGCTGTCTGTACTATGCACTATGTTTGTAACTGGATGCATCGGTAAGGCCGCTTCTCGTGCTTTCGGTTAAGCAGTTCTTGCGCTGTGACTTCTATTAGTTGGGATAACATCATTTACTAGCACGTACCCAAGCACTTCAATGGTCTATGTGGAGTTTCTTTCTTACTCGCAACAAAAATTGACATCTATCTCGCGTGTCCTGCCTTGCATTATCACCATTCTCATCGCACGTACTTCGAGTTCACGAACAGCGTGCTACCATAATAGAGGTGAATAAAACTTTCTGTACACTCATATTCATATATTATTTGGTTTGCTGTCTGTACTATGCACTATGTTTGTAACTGGATGCATGAGTATGGCCGCTTCTCGTGCTTTCGGTTAAGCGGTTCTTGTGCTGTGACTTCTATTAGTTGGGATAACATTATTTACTAGCACTTACCCAAGCACTTCAATGGTCTATTTGGAGTTTCTTTCTTACTCACAACAAAAATTGACATCTATCTCGTGTGTCCTGCCTTGCGTTATCACCAATCTCATCGCGCGTACTTCGAGTTCACGAACAGCGTGCTACCAACATAGAGGTGAATAAAACTTCCTGTACATTCTTATTGTTATATGTTTTGGTTTGCTGTCTTTACTTTGCACTATGTTTGTAACTGGATGCATGGGTAAGGCCGCTTCTCGTGCTTTTGGTTAAGCGGTTCTTGCGCTGTGACTTCTATTAGTTGGGATAACATCATTTACTTGCACTTACCCAAGCACTTCAATGGTCTATGTGGAGTTTCTTTCTTACTGACAACAAAAATTGGCATCTATCTCGCGTGTCCTGCCTTGCATTATCACCATTCTCTTCGCGCGTACTTCGAGTTCACGAACAGCGTGCTACCATATTAGAGGTGAATAAAACTTCCTGAACATTCTTATTCTTATATTATTTGGTTTGCTGTCTGTACTATGCATTATGTTTGTAACTGGATGCATGGGTAAGGCCGCTTCTTGTGCTTTCGGTTAAGCGGTTCTTGCGCTGTGACTTCTATTAGTTGGGATAACATCATTTACTAGCAAGTACCCAAGCACTTTAATGGTCTATGTGGAGATTCTTTCTTACAACAAAATTGACATCTATCTCGCGTGTCCTCCCTTGCATTATCACCATTCTCATCGTGCGTACTTCGAGTTCACGAACAGCGTGCTACCATCATAGAGGTAAATAAAACTTTCTGTACATTCATATTCATATATTATTTGGTTTGCTGCCTGTACGATGCACTATGTTTGTAACTGGATGCATGGGTAAGGCTGCTTCTCGTGCTTTCGGTTAAGCGATTCTTGTGCTGTGACTTCTATTAGTTGAGATAACATCATTTACTAGCACGTACCCAAGCACTTCAATGGTCTATGTGGAGTTTCTTTCTTACTCACAACAAAAAATTGACATCTATCTCGCGTGTCCTGCCTTGCATTATCCCCATTCTCATCGCGCGTACTTCGAGTTCACGAACAGCGTGCTACCATAATAGAGGTGAATAAAACTTTCTGTACACTCATATTCATATATTATTTGGTTTGCTGTCTGTACTATGCACTATGTTTGTAACTGGATGCATGAGTAAGGCCGCTTCTCGTGCTTTCAGTTAAGCGGTTCTTGCGCTGTGACTTCTAGTAGTTGGGATAACATTATTTACTAGCACTTACCCAAGCACTTCAATGGTCTATTTGGAGTTTCTTTCTTACTCACAACAAAAATTGACATCTATCTCGTGTGTCCTGCCTTGCGTTATCACCATTCTCATCGCGCGTACTTCGAGTTCACGAACAGCGTGCTACCAACATAGAGGTGAATAAAACTTCCTGTACATTCTTATTCTTATATTATTTGGTTTGCTGTCTGTACTATGCACTATGTTTGTAACTGGATGCATGGGTAAGGCCGCTTGTCGTGCTTTCGGTTAAGCGGTTCTTGCGCTGTGACTTCTATTAGTTGGGATAAACTAGCACGTACCCAAGCACTTCAATGGTCTATTTGGAGTTTCTTTCTTACTCACAACAAAAATTGACATCTATCTCGTGTGTCCTGCCTTGCGTTATGACCATTCTCATCGCGCGTACTTCGAGTTCACGAACAGCGTGCTACCATAATAGAGATGAATAAAACTTTCTGCATATTCATATTCATATAATATTTGGTTTGCCGTCTGTACTATGCACTATGTTTGTAACTGGATGCATGGGTAAGGCCGCTTCTCGTGCTTTCAGTTAAGAGGTTTTTGCGCTGTGACTTCTATTAGTTGGGATAACAATTTACTAGCACTTACCCAAGCACTTCAATGGTCTATGTGGAATTTCTTTCTTACTCACAACAAAGATTGACATCTATCTCGCGTGTCCTGCCTTGCATTATCACCATTCTCATCGCGCGTACTTCGAGTTCACGAACAGCGTGCTACCATCATAGAGGTGAACAAAACTTTCTGTACATTCATATTCATATATTATTTGGTTTGCTGCCTGTACGATGCACTATGTTTGTAACTGGATGCATGGGTAAGGCTGCTTCTCGTGCTTTCGGTTAAGCGATTCTTGTGCTGTGACTTCTATTAGTTGAGATAACATCATTTACTAGCACTTACCCAAGCACTTCAATGGTCTATGTGGAGTTTCTTTCTTACTGACAACAAAAATTGACATCTATCTCACGTGTCCTGCCTTGCATTATCACCATTCTCATCGCGCGTTCTTCGAGTTCACGAACAGCGTGCTACCATCATAGAGGTGAATAAAACTTCCTGTACATTCTTATTCACATATTATTTGGTTTTCTGTCTGTACTATGCACTATGTTTGTAACTGGATGCATGGGTAAGGCCGCTTCTCGTGCTTTCGGTTAAGCGGTTCTTGCGCTGTGACTTCTATTAGTTGAGATAACATCATTTACTAGCACTTACCCAAGCACTTCAATGGTCTATTTGGAGTTTCTTTCTTACTCACAACAAAAATTGACATCTATCTCGTGTGTCCTGCCTTGCGTTATCACCATTCTCATCGCGCGTACTTCGAGTTCACGAACAGCGTGCTACCAACATAGAGGTGAATAAAACTTCCTGTACATTCTTATTCTTATATTATTTGGTTTGCTGTCTGTACTATGCACTATGTTTGTAACTGGATGCATGGGTAAGGCCGCTTCTCGTGCTTTTGGTTAAGCGGTTCTTGCGCTGTGACTTCTATTAGTTGGGATAAACTAGCACGTACCCAAGCACTTCAATGGTCTATTTAGAGTTTCTTTCTTACTCACAACAAAAATTGACATCTATCTCGTGTGTCCTGCCTTGCGTTATGACCATTCTCATCGCGCGTACTTCGAGTTCACGAACAGCGTGCTACCATAATAGAGGTGAATAAAACTTTCTGCATATTCATATTCATATAATATTTGGTTTGCCGTCTGTACTATGCACTATGTTTGTAACTGGATGCATGGGTAAGGCCGCTTCTCGTGCTTTCAGTTAAGAGGTTTTTGCGCTGTGACTTCTATTAGTTGGGATAACAATTTACTAGCACTTACCCAAGCACTTCAATGGTCTATGTGGAGTTTCTTTCTTACTCACAACAAAGATTGACATCTATCTCGCGTGTCCTGCCTTGCATTATCACCATTCTCATCGCGCGTACTTCGAGTTCACGAACAGCGTGCTACCATCATAGAGGTGAACAAAACTTTCTGTACATTCATATTCATATATTATTTGGTTTGCTGCCTGTACGATGCACTATGTTTGTAACTGGGTGCATGGGTAAGGCTGCTTCTCGTGCTTTCGGTTAAGCGATTCTTGTGCTGTGACTTCTATTAGTTGAGATAACATCATTTATTAGCACTTACCCAAGCACTTCAATGGTCTATGTAAAGTTTCTTTCTTACTGACAACAAAAATTGACATCTATCTCACGTGTCCTGCCTTGCATTATCACCATTCTCATCGCGCGTTCTTCGAGTTCACGAACAGCGTGCTACCATCATAGAGGTGAATAAAACTTCCTGTACATTCTTATTCACATATTATTTGGTTTTCTGTCTGTACTATGCACTATGTTTGTAACTGGATGCATGGGTAAGGCCGCTTCTCGTGCTTTCGGTTAAGCGGTTCTTGCGCTGTGACTTCTATTAGTTGAGATAACATCATTTACTAGCACTTACCCAAGCACTTCAATGGTCTATGTGGAGTTTCTTTCTTACTGACAACAAAAATTGACATCTATCTCACGTGTCCTGCCTTGCATTATCACCATTCTCATCGCGCGTTCTTCGAGTTTACGAACAGCGTGCTACCATCATAGAGGTGAATAAAACTTCCTGTACATTCTTATTCACATATTTTTTGGTTTTCTGTCTGTACTATGCACTATGTTTGTAACTGGATGCATGGGTAAGGCCGCTTCTCGTGCTTTCGGTTAAGCGGTTCTCTCGCTGTCACTTCTATTAGTTGGGATAACATCATTTACTAGCACGTACAAAAGCATTTCAATGGTCTATGTGGAGTTTCTTTCTTACTCACAACGAAAATGGACATCTATCTCGCGTGTCCTGCCATGCATTATCACCATTCTCATCGCGCGTACTTCGAGTTCACAAACAGCGTGCTACCATCATAGAGGTGAATAAAACTTTCTGTACATTCGTATTCATATATTTTATTTGGTTTGCTGTCTGTTCTGTGCAGTTTGTTTGTAACTGGATGCATGGGTAAGGCCGCTTCTCGTGCTTTCGGTTAAGCAGTTCTTGCGCTGTGACTTCTATTAGTTGGGATAACATCATTTACTAGCACTTACCCAAAACTTCAATGGTCTATTTGGAGTTTCTTTCTTACTCACAACAAAAATTGACACCTATCTCGTGTGTCCTGCCTGGCGTTATCACCATTCTCATCGCGCGTACTTCGAGTTCAGGAACAGCGTGCTACCATAATAGAGGTGAATAAAACTTTCTGTACATTCATATTCATATATTATTTGGTTTGCTGTCTGTACTATGCACAAATTTGTAACTGGATGCATGGGTAAGGCCGCTTTCGTGCTTTCGGTTAAGCGGTTCTTGCGCTGTGACTTCTATTAGTTGGGATAACATCATTTACTAGCACGTACCCAAGCACTTTGATGGTCTATGTGGAGTTTCTTTGTTACTCACAACAAAAATTGACATCTATCTCGCGTGTCCTCTCTTGCATTATCACCCTTATCATCGCGCGTACTTCGAGTTCACGAACATCGTGCACCCATCATAGAGGTGAATAAAACTTTCTGTACATTCATATTCATATATTATTTGGTTTGCTGTGTGTAACATGCACTATGTTTTTAACTGGATGCATGGGTAAGGCCGCTTCTCGTGCTTTCGGTTAAGCGGTTCTTGCACTGTGACTTCTATTAGTTCGGATAACATCATTTACTAGCACTTACCCAAGCACTTCAATGGTTTTTTTGGAGTTTCTTTCTTACTCACAACAAAAATTGACATCTATCTTGTGTGTCCTGCCTTGCGTTATGACCATTCTCATCGCGCGTACTTCGAGTTCACGAACAGCGTGCTACCATAATAGAGGTGAATAAAACTTTCTGTATAATCATATTCATATAATATTTGGTTTGCCGTCTGTACTATGCACTATGTTTGTAACTGGATGCATGGGTAAGGCCGCTTCTCGTGCTTTCGGTTAAGCGGTTCTTGCGCTGTGACTTCTATTAGTTGGCATAACATCATTTACTAGCACGTACCCAAGCACTTCAATGGTCTATGTGGAGTTTATTTCTTATTCACAACAAAAAATGACATCTGTCTCGCGTGTCCTGCCTTGCATTATCACCATTCTCATCGCGCGTACTTCGAGTTCACGAACAGCGTGCTACCATAATAGAGGAGAATTAAACTTTCTGTACATTCATATTCATATATTATTTGGTTTGCTGTCTGTACTATGCACTATGTTTGTAACTGGATGCATGGGTAAGGCCGCTTCTCGTGCTTTCGGGGTAGCGGTTCTTGCGCTGTGACTTCTATTAGTTGGGATAACATCACTTACTAGCACGTACCCAAGCACTTCAATGGTCTATGTGGAGTTTCTTTCTTACTCACAACAAAAATTGACATCTATCTCGCGTGTCCTGCCTAGCATTATCACCATTCTCATCGCACGTACTTCGAGTTCACGAACAGCGTGCTACCATCATAGAGGTGAATAAAACTTTCTGTACATTCATATTCATATAATATTTGGTTTGCTGTCTGTACTATGCACTATGTTTGTAACTGGATGCATGGGTAAGGCCGCTTCTCGTGCTTTCGGTTAAGCGGTTCTTGCGCTGTGACTTCTATTAGTTGGGATAACATCATTTACTAGCACTTACCCAAGCACTTCAATGGTCTATGTGGACTTTCTTTCTTACTGACAACAAAAATTGACATCTATCTCGCGTGTCCTGCCTTGCATCATCACCATTCTCATCGCGCGTACTTCGAGTTCACGAACAGCGTGCTTCCATCATAGAGGTAAATAAAACTTTCTGTACATTCATATTCATATATTATTTGGTTTGCTGTCTGTACTATGCACTATGTTTGTAATTGAAGGCATGGGTAAGGCCGCTTCGCGTGCTTTCGGTTAAGCGATTCTTGCGCTGTGACTTCTATTAGTTGGGATAACATCATTTACTAGCACTTACCCAAGCACTTCAATGGTCTATTTGGAGTTTCTTTCTTACACACAACAAAAATTGACACCTATCTCGTGTGTCCTGCCTTGCGTTATCACCATTCTCATCGCGCGTACTTCGAGTTCACGAACAGCGTGCTACCATAATAGAGGTGAATAAAACTTTGTGTACATTCATATTCATATAATATTTGGTTTGCTGTCTGTAATATGCACAAATTTGTAACTGGATGCATGGGTAAGGCCGCTTCTCGTGCTTTCGGTTAAGCGGTTCTTGCGCTGTGACTTCTATTAGTTGAGATAACATCATTTACTAGCACTTACCCAAGCACTTCAATGGTCTATTTGGAGTTTCTTTCTTACTCACAACAAAAATTGACATCTATCTCGTGTGTCCTGCCTTGCGTTATCACCATTCTTATCGCGCGTACTTCGAGTTCACGAACAGCGTGCTACCAACATAGAGGTGAATAAAACTTCCTGTACATTCTTATTCTTGTATTATTTGGTTTGCTGTCTGTACTATGCACTATGTTTGTAACTGGATGCATGGGTAAGGCCGCTTCTCGTGCTTTCGGTTAAGCGGTTCTTGCGCTGTGACTTCTATTAGTTGGGATAAACTAGCACGTACCCAAGCACTTCAATGGTCTATTTAGAGTTTCTTTCTTACTCACAACAAAAATTGACATCTATCTCGTGTGTCCTGCCTTGCGTTATGACCATTCTCATCGCGCGTACTTCGAGTTCACGAACAGCGTGCTACCATAATAGAGGTGAATAAAACTTTCTGCATATTCATATTCATATAATATTTGGTTTGCCGTCTGTACTATGCACTATGTTTGTAACTGGATGCATGGGTAAGGCCGCTTCTCGTGCTTTCAGTTAAGAGGTTTTTGCGCTGTGACTTCTATTAGTTGGGATAACAATTTACTAGCACTTACCCAAGCACTTCAATGGTCTATGTGGAGTTTCTTTCTTACTCACAACAAAGATTGACATCTATCTCGCGTGTCCTGCCTTGCATTATCACCATTCTCATCGCGCGTACTTCGAGTTCACGAACAGCGTGCTGCCATCATAGAGGTGAACAAAACTTTCTGTACATTCATATTCATATATTATTTGGTTTGCTGCCTGTACGATGCACTATGTTTGTAACTGGATGCATGGGTAAGGCTGCTTCTCGTGCTTTCGGTTAAGCGATTCTTGTGCTGTGACTTCTATTAGTTGAGATAACATCATTTATTAGCACTTACCCAAGCACTTCAATGGTCTATGTGGAGTTTCTTTCTTACTGACAACAAAAATTGACATCTATCTCACGTGTCCTGCCTTGCATTATCACCATTCTCATCGCGCGTTCTTCGAGTTCACGAACAGCGTGCTACCATCATAGAGGTGACTAAAACTTCCTGTACATTCTTATTCACATATTATTTGGTTTTCTGTCTGTACTATGCACTATGTTTGTAACTGGATGCATGGGTAAGGCCGCTTCTCGTGCTTTCGGTTAAGCGGTTCTTGCGCTGTGACTTCTATTAGTTGAGATAACATCATTTACTAG
This sequence comes from Rhipicephalus microplus, assembly GCF_043290135.1. Classification (NCBI taxonomy): domain Eukaryota; kingdom Metazoa; phylum Arthropoda; class Arachnida; order Ixodida; family Ixodidae; genus Rhipicephalus; species Rhipicephalus microplus. The sequence goes on from NW_027464586.1 coordinate 36,662,783, forward strand.
CACTTACCCAAGCACTTCAATGGTCTATGTGGAGTTTCTTTCTTACTGACAACAAAAATTGACATCTATCTCACGTGTCCTGCCTTGCATTATCACCATTCTCATCGCGCGTTCTTCGAGTTTACGAACAGCGTGCTACCATCATAGAGGTGAATAAAACTTCCTGTACATTCTTATTCACATATTTTTTGGTTTTCTGTCTGTACTATGCACTATGTTTGTAACTGGATGCATGGGTAAGGCCGCTTCTCGTGCTTTCGGTTAAGCGGTTCTCTCGCTGTCACTTCTATTAGTTGGGATAACATCATTTACTAGCACGTACCCAAGCATTTCAATGGTCTATGTGGAGTTTCTTTCTTACTCACAACGAAAATGGACATCTATCTCGCGTGTCCTGCCATGCATTATCACCATTCTCATCGCGCGTACTTCGAGTTCACGAACAGCGTGCTACCATCATAGAGGTGAATAAAACTTTCTGTACATTCGTATTCATATATTTTATTTGGTTTGCTGTCTGTTCTGTGCAGTTTGTTTGTAACTGGATGCATGGGTAAGGCCGCTTCTCGTGCTTTCGGTTAAGCAGTTCTTGCGCTGTGACTTCTATTAGTTGGGATAACATCATTTACTAGCACTTACCCAAAACTTCAATGGTCTATTTGGAGTTTCTTTCTTACTCACAACAAAAAGTGACACCTATCTCGTGTGTCCTGCCTGGCGTTATCACCATTCTCATCGCGCGTACTTCGAGTTCAGGAACAGCGTGCTACCATAATAGAGGTGAATAAAACTTTCTGTACATTCATATTCATATAATATTTGGTTTGCTGTCTGTACTATGCACAAATTTGTAACTGGATGCATGGGTAAGGCCGCTTTCGTGCTTTCGGTTAAGCGGTTCTTGCGCTGTGACTTCTATTAGTTGGGATAACATCATTTACTAGCACGTACCCAAGCACTTTGATGGTCTATGTGGAGTTTCTTTGTTACTCACAACAAAAATTGACATCTATCTCGCGTGTCCTCTCTTGCATTATCACCCTTATCATCGCGCGTACTTCGAGTTCACGAACATCGTGCACCCATCATAGAGGTGAATAAAACTTTCTGTACATTCATATTCATATATTATTTGGTTTGCTGTGTGTAACATGCACTATGTTTTTAACTGGATGCATGGGTAAGGCCGCTTCTCGTGCTTTCGGTTAAGCGGTTCTTGCACTGTGACTTCTATTAGTTGGGATAACATCATTTACTAGCACTTACCCAAGCACTTCAATGGTTTTTTTTGGAGTTTCTTTCTTACTCACAACAAAAATTGACATCTATCTTGTGTGTCCTGCCTTGCGTTATGACCATTCTCATCGCGCGTACTTCGAGTTCACGAACAGCGTGCTACCATAATAGAGGTGAATAAAACTTTCTGTATAATCATATTCATATAATATTTGGTTTGCCGTCTGTACTATGCACTATGTTTGTAACTGGATGCATGGGTAAGGCCGCTTCTCGTGCTTTCGGTTAAGCGGTTCTTGCGCTGTGACTTCTATTAGTTGGCATAACATCATTTACTAGCACGTACCCAAGCACTTCAATGGTCTATGTGGAGTTTATTTCTTATTCACAACAAAAAATGACATCTGTCTCGCGTGTCCTGCCTTGCATTATCACCATTCTCATCGCGCGTACTTCGAGTTCACGAACAGCGTGCTACCATAATAGAGGAGAATTAAACTTTCTGTACATTCATATTCATATATTATTTGGTTTGCTGTCTGTACTATGCACTATGTTTGTAACTGGATGCATGGGTAAGGCCGCTTCTCGTGCTTTCGGGGTAGCGGTTCTTGCGCTGTGACTTCTATTAGTTGGGATAACATCACTTACTAGCACGTACCCAAGCACTTCAATGGTCTATGTGGAGTTTCTTTCTTACTCACAACAAAAATTGACATCTATCTCGCGTGTCCTGCCTAGCATTATCACCATTCTCATCGCACGTACTTCGAGTTCACGAACAGCGTGCTACCATCATAGAGGTGAATAAAACTTTCTGTACATTCATATTCATATAATATTTGGTTTGCTGTCTGTACTATGCACTATGTTTGTAACTGGATGCATGGGTAAGGCCGCTTCTCGTGCTTTCGGTTAAGCGGTTCTTGCGCTGTGACTTCTATTAGTTGGGATAACATCATTTACTAGCACTTACCCAAGCACTTCAATGGTCTATGTGGACTTTCTTTCTTACTGACAACAAAAATTGACATCTATCTCGCCTGTCCTGCCTTGCATCATCACCATTCTCATCGCGCGTACTTCGAGTTCACGAACAGCGTGCTTCCATCATAGAGGTAAATAAAACTTTCTGTACATTCATATTCATATATTATTTGGTTTGCTGTCTGTACTATGCACTATGTTTGTAATTGAAGGCATGGGTAAGGCCGCTTCGCGTGCTTTCGGTTAAGCGATTCTTGCGCTGTGACTTCTATTAGTTGGGATAACATCATTTACTAGCACTTACCCAAGCACTTCAATGGTCTATTTGGAGTTTCTTTCTTACACACAACAAAAATTGACACCTATCTCGTGTGTCCTGCCTTGCGTTATCACCATTCTCATCGCGCGTACTTCGAGTTCACGAACAGCGTGCTACCATAATAGAGGTGAATAAAACTTTGTGTACATTCATATTCATTAAATATTTGGTTTGCTGTCTGTACTATGCACAAATTTGTAACTGGATGCATGGGTAAGGCCGCTTCTTGTGCTTTCGGTTAAGCGGTTCTTGCGCTGTGACTTCTGTTAGTTGGGATAACATCATTTACTAGCACGTACCCAAGCACTTTAATGGTCTATGTGGAGTTTCTTTGTTACTCACAACAAAAATTGACATCTATCTCGCGTGTCCTGCCTTGCATTATCACCATTCTCATCGCGCGTACTTCGAGTTCACGAACAGCGTGCTACCATAATAGAGGTGAATAAAACTTTCTGTACACTCATATTCATATATTATTTGGTTTGCTGTCTGTACTATGCACTATGTTTGTAACTGGATGCATGAGTAAGGCCGCTTCTCGTGCTTTCGGTTAAGCGGTTCTTGCGCTGTGACTTCTATTAGTTGGGATAACATTATTTACTAGCACTTACCCAAGCACTTCAATGGTCTATTTGGACTTTCTTTCTTACTCACAACAAAAATTGACATCTATCTCGTGTGTCCTGCCTTGCGTTATCACCATTCTCATCGCGCGTACTTCGAGTTCACGAACAGCGTGCTACCAACATAGAGGTGAATAAAACTTCCTGTACATTCCTATTCTTATATTATTTGGTTTGCTGTCTGTACTATGCACTATGTTTGTAACTGGATGCATGGGTAAGGCCGCTTCTCGTGCTTTTGGTTAAGCGGTTCTTGCGCTGTGACTTCTATTAGTTGGGATAACATCATTTACTAGCACTTACCCAAGCACTTCAATGGTCTATGTGGAGTTTCTTTCTTACTGACAACAAAAATTGACATCTATCTCGCGTGTCCTGCCTTGCATTATCACCATTCTCTTCGCGCGTACTTCGAGTTCACGAACAGCGTGCTACCATAATAGAGGTGAATAAAACTTCCTGTACATTCTTATTCATATATTATTTTGTTTATTGTCTGTACTATGCACTATGTTTGTAACTGGATGCATGGGTAAGGCCGCTTCTCGTGCTTTCTGTTAAGCGGTTCTTGCGCTGTGACTTCTATTAATTGGGATAACATCATTTACTAGCAAGTACCCAAGCACTTTAATGGTCTATGTGGAGATTCTTTCTTACAACAAAAATTGACATCTATCTCGCGTGTCCTCCCTTGCATTATCACCATTCTCATCGTGCGTACTTCGAGTTCACGAACAGCGTGCTACCATCATAGAGGTAAATAAAACTTTCTGTACATTCATATTCATATATTATTTGGTTTGCTGTCTGTACTATGCACTATGTTTGTAACTGGATGCATGGCTAAGGCCGCTTCTCGTGCTTTCGGTGAGGCGGTTCTTGCGCTGTGACTTCTATTAGTTGGGATAACATCATTTACTAGCACGTACCCAAGCACTTCAATGGTCTATGTGGAGTTTCTTTCTTACTCACAACAAAAATTGACATCTATCTCGCGTGTCCTGCCTTGCATCATCACCATTCTCATCGCGCGTACTTCGAGTTCACGAACAGCGTGCTTCCATCATAGAGGTAAATAAAACTTTCTGTACATTCATATTCATATATTATTTGGTTTGCTGTCTGTACTATGCACTATGTTTGTAACTGGATGCATGGGTAAGGCCGCTTCTCGTGCTTTCGGTTAAGCGGTTCTTGCGCTGTGACTTCTATTAGTTGGGATAACATCATTTACTAGCACTTACCCAAGCACTTCAATGGTCTATGTGGACTTTCTTTCTTACTGACAACAAAAATTGACATCTATCTCGCGTGTCCTGCCTTGCATCATCACCATTCTCATCGCGCGTACTTCGAGTTCACGAACAGCGTGCTTCCATCATAGAGGTAAATAAAACTTTCTGTACATTCATATTCATATATTATTTGGTTTGCTGTCTGTACTATGCACTATGTTTGTAATTGAAGGCATGGGTAAGGCCGCTTCGCGTGCTTTCGGTTAAGCGATTCTTGCGCTGTGACTTCTATTAGTTGGGATAACATCATTTACTAGCACTTACCCAAGCACTTCAATGGTCTATTTGGAGTTTCTTTCTTACACACAACAAAAATTGACACCTATCTCGTGTGTCCTGCCTTGCGTTATCACCATTCTCATCGCGCGTACTTCGAGTTCACGAACAGCGTGCTACCATAATAGAGGTGAATAAAACTTTGTGTACATTCATATTCATATAATATTTGGTTTGCTGTCTGTACTATGCACAAATTTGTAACTGGATGCATGGGTAAGGCCGCTTCTCGTGCTTTCGGTTAAGCGGTTCTTGCGCTGTGACTTCTATTAGTTGGGATAACATCATTTACTAGCACGTACCCAAGCACTTTAATGGTCTATGTGGAGTTTCTTTGTTACTCACAACAAAAATTGACATCTATCTCGCGTGTCCTGCCTTGCATTATCACCATTCTCATCGCGCGTACTTCGAGTTCACGAACAGCGTGCTACCATAATAGAGGTGAATAAAACTTTCTGTACACTCATATTCATATATTATTTGGTTTGCTGTCTGTACTATGCACTATGTTTGTAACTGGATGCATGAGTAAGGCCGCTTCTCGTGCTTTCGGTTAAGCGGTTCTTGCGCTGTGACTTCTATTAGTTGGGATAACATTATTTACTAGCACTTACCCAAGCACTTCAATGGTCTATTTGGAGTTTCTTTCTTACTCACAACAAAAATTGACATCTATCTCGTGTGTCCTGCCTTGCGTTATCACCATTCTCATCGCGCGTACTTCGAGTTCACGAACAGCGTGCTACCAACATAGAGGTGAATAAAACTTCCTGTACATTCCTATTCTTATATTATTTGGTTTGCTGTCTGTACTATGCACTATGTTTGTAACTGGATGCATTTGTAAGGCCGCTTCTCGTGCTTTTGGTTAAGCGGTTCTTGCGCTGTGACTTCTATTAGTTGGGATAACATCATTTACTAGCACTTACCCAAGCACTTCAATGGTCTATGTGGAGTTTCTTTCTTACTGACAACAAAAATTGACATCTATCTCGCGTGTCCTGCCTTGCATTATCACCATTCTCTTCGCGCGTACTTCGAGTTCACGAACAGCGTGCAACCATAATAGAGGTGAATAAAACTTCCTGTACATTCTTATTCATATATTATTTTGTTTATTGTCTGTACTATGCACTATGTTTGTAACTGGATGCATGGGTAAGGCCGCTTCTCGTGCTTTCTGTTAAGCGGTTCTTGCGCTGTGACTTCTATTAATTGGGATAACATCATTTACTAGCAAGTACCCAAGCACTTTAATGGTCTATGTGGAGATTCTTTCTTACAACAAAAATTGACATCTATCTCGCGTGTCCTCCCTTGCATTATCACCATTCTCATCGTGCGTACTTCGAGTTCACGAACAGCGTGCTACCATCATAGAGGTAAATAAAACTTTCTGTACATTCATATTCATATATTATTTGGTTTGCTGTCTGTACTATGCACTATGTTTGTAACTGGATGCATGGCTAAGGCCGCTTCTCGTGCTTTCGGTGAGGCGGTTCTTGCGCTGTGACTTCTATTAGTTGGGATAACATCATTTACTAGCACGTACCCAAGCACTTCAATGGTCTATGTGGAGTTTCTTTCTTACTCACAACAAAAATTGACATCTATCTCGCGTGTCCTGCCTTGCATTATCACCATTCTCATCGCGCGTACTTCGAGTTCACGAACAGCGTGCTACCATCATAGAGGTGAATAAAACTTTCTGTACATTCATATTCATATACTTTATTTGGTTTGCTGTCTGTACTATGCACTAAGTTTGTAACTGGATGCATGGGTAAGGCCGCTTCTCGTGCTTTTGGTTAAGCGGTTCTTGCGCTGTGCCTTCTATTAGTTGGGATAAAATCATTTACTAGCACTTACCCAAGCACATCAATGGTCTATGTGGAGTTTGTTTCTTACTGACAACAAAAATTGACATCTATCTCGCGTGCCCTGCCTTGCATTATCACCATTCTCATCGCGCGTACTTCGAGTTCACGAACAGCGTGCTACCATCACAGAGGTGAATAAAACTTCCTGTACTTTCTTATTCATATATTATTTGGTTTGATGTGCGTACTATGCACTATGTTTGTAACTGGATGCATGGGTAAGGCCGCTTCTCGTGCTTTCGGTTAAGTGGTTCTTGCGCTGTGACTTCTATTAGTTGGGATAAACTAGCACGTACCCAAGCCCTTCAATGGTCTATTTGGAGTTTCTTTCTTACTCACAACAAAAATTGACATCTATCTCGTGTGTCCTGCCTTGCGTTATGACCATTCTCATCGCGCGTACTTCGAGTTCACGAACAGCGTGCTACCATAATAAAGGTGAATAAAACTTTCTGCATATTCATATTCATATAATATTTGGTTTGCCGTCTGTACTATGCACTATGTTTGTAACTGGATGCATGGGTGAGGCCGCTTCTCGTGCTTTCAGTTAAGAGGTTCTTGCGCTGTGACTTCTATTAGTTGGGATAACAATTTTTTAGCACTTACCCAAGCACTTCAATGGTCTATGTGGAGTTTCTTTCTTACTCACAACAAAGATTGACATCTATCTCGCGTGTCCTGCCTTGCATTATCACCATTCTCATCGCGCGTACTTCGAGTTCACGAACAGCGTGCTACCATCATAGAGGTGAACAAAACTTTCTGTACATTCATATTCATATATTATTTGGTTTGCTGCCTGTACGATGCACTATGTAACTGGATGCATGGGTAAGGCCGCTTCTCGTGCTTTCGGTTAAGCGATTCTTGTGCTGTGACTTCTATTAGTTGAGATAACATCATTTACTAGCACTTACCCAAGCACTTCAATGGTCTATGTGGAGTTTCTTTCTTACTGACAACAAAAATTGACATCTATATCACGTGTCCTGCCTTGCATTATCACCATTCTCATCGCGCGTTCTTCGAGTTCACGAACAGCGTGCTACCATCATAGAGGTGAATAGACTTCCTGTACATTCTTATTCACATATTATTTGGTTTTCTGTCTGTACTATGCAGTATGTTTGTAACTGGATGCATGGGTAAGGCCGCTTCTCGTGCTTTCGGTTAAGCGGTTCTTGCGCTGTCACTTCTATTAGTTGAGATAACATCATTTACTAGCACTTACCCAAGCACTTCAATGGTCTATGTGGAGTTTCTTTCTTACTGACAACAAAAATTGACATCTATCTCACGTGTCCTGCCTTGCATTATCACCATTCTCATCGCGCGTTCTTCGAGTTTACGAACAGCGTGCTACCATCATAGAGGTGAATAAAACTTCCTGTACATTCTTATTCACATATTATTTGGTTTTCTGTCTGTACTATGCACTATGTTTGTAACTGGATGCATGGGTAAGGCCGCTTCTCGTGCTTTCGGTTAAGCGGTTCTCTCGCTGTCACTTCTATTAGTTGGGATAACATCATTTACTAGCACGTACCCAAGCATTTCAATGGTCTATGTGGAGTTTCTTTCTTACTCACAACGAAAATTGACATCTATCTCGCGTGTCCTGCCATGCATTATCACCATTCTCATCGCGCGTACTTCGAGTTCACGAACAGCGTGCTACCATCATAGAGGTGAATAAAACTTTCTGTACATTCGTATTCATATATTTTATTTGGTTTGCTGTCTGTACTGTGCAGTTTGTTTGTAACTGGATGCATGGGTAAGGCCGCTTCTCGTGCTTTCGGTTAAGCAGTTCTTGCGCTGTGACTTCTATTAGTTGGGATAACATCATTTACTAGCACTTACCCAACACTTCAATGGTCTATTTGGAGTTTCTTTCTTACTCACAACAAAAATTGACACCTATCTCGTGTGTCCTGCCTGGCGTTATCACCATTCTCATCGCGCGTACTTCGAGTTCAGGAACAGCGTGCTACCATAAGAGGTGAATAAAACTTTCTGTACATTCATATTCATATAATATTTGGTTTGCTGTCTGTACTATGCACAAATTTGTAACTGGATGCATGGGTAAGGCCGCTTTCGTGCTTTCGGTTAAGCGGTTCTTGCGCTGTGACTTCTATTAGTTGGGATAACATCATTTACTAGCACGTACCCAAGCACTTTGATGGTCTATGTGGAGTTTCTTTGTTACTCACAACAAAAATTGACATCTATCTCGCGTGTCCTCTCTTGCATTATCACCATTATCATCGCGCGTACTTCGAGTTCACGAACATCGTGCTACCATCATAGAGGTGAATAAAACTTTCTGTACATTCATATTCATATATTATTTGGTTTGCTGTGTGTAACATGCACTATGTTTTTAACTGGATGCATGGGTAAGGCCGCTTCTCGTGCTTTCGGTTAAGCGGTTCTTGCGCTGTGACTTCTATTAGTTGGGATAACATCATTTACTAGCACTTACCCAAGCACTTCAATGGTTTTTTTGGAGTTTTTTCTTACTCGCAACAAAAATTGACATCTATCTTGTGTGTCCTGCCTTGCGTTATGACCATTCTCATCGCGCGTACTTCGAGTTCACGAACAGCGTGCTATTATAATAGAGGTGAATAAAACTTTCTGTATAATCATATTCATATAATATTTGGTTTGCCGTCTGTACTATGCACTATGTTTGTAACTGGATGCATGGGTAAGGCCGCTTCTCGTGCTTTCGGTTAAGCGGTTCTTGCGCTGTGACTTCTATTAGTTGGCATAACATCATTTACTAGCACGTACCCAAGCACTTCAATGGTCTATGTGGAGTTTATTTCTTATTCACACTAAAAAATGACATCTGTCTCGCGTGTCCTGCCTTGCATTATCACCATTCTCATCGCGCGTACTTCGAGTTCACGAACAGCGTGCTACCATAATAGAGGAAAATTAAACTTTCTGTACATTCATATTCATATATTATTTGGTTTGCTGTCTGTACTATGCACTATGTTTGTAACTGGATGCATGGGTAAGGCCGCTTCTCGTGCTTTCGGTTAAGCGGTTCTTGCGCTGTGACTTCTATTAGTTGGGATAACATCATTTACTAGCACGTACCCAAGCACTTTAAAGGTCTATGTGGAGTTTCTTTCTTACTCACAACAAAAATTGACATCTATCTCGCGTGTCCTGCCTAGCATTATCACCATTGTCATCGCACGTACTTCGAGTTCACGAACAGCGTGCTACCATCATAGAGGTGAATAAAACTTTCTGTACATTCATATTCATATATTATTTGGTTTGCTGTCTGTACTATGCACTATGTTTGTAACTGGATGCATGGGTAAGGCCGCTTCTCGTGCTTTCGGTTAAGCGGTTCTTGCGCTGTGACTTCTATTAGTTGGGATAACATCATTTACTAGCACTTACCCAAGCACTTCAATGGTCTATGTGGACTTTCTTTCTTACTGACAACAAAAATTGACATCTATCTCGCGTGTCCTGCCTTGCATCATCACCATTCTCATCGCGCGTACTTCGAGTTCACGAACAGCGTGCTTCCATCATAGAGGTAAATAAAACTTTCTGTACATTCATATTCATATATTATTTGGTTTGCTGTCTGTACTATGCACTATGTTTGTAATTGAAGGCATGGGTAAGGCCGCTTCGCGTGCTTTCGGTTAAGCGATTCTTGCGCTGTGACTTCTATTAGTTGGGATAACATCATTTACTAGCACTTACCCAAGCACTTCAATGGTCTATTTGGAGTTTCTTTCTTACACACAACAAAAATTGACACCTATCTCGTGTGTCCTGCCTTGCGTTATCACCATTCTAATCGCGCGTACTTCGAGTTCACGAACAGCGTGCTACCATATTAGAGGTGAATAAAACTTTGTGTACATTCATATTCATATAATATTTGGTTTGCTGTCTGTACTATGCACAAATTTGTAACTGGATGCATGGGTAAGGCCGCTTCTCGTGCTTTCGGTTAAGCGGTTCTTGCGCTGTGACTTCTATTAGTTGGGATAACATCATTTACTAGCACGTACCCAAGCACTTTAATGGTCTATGTGGAGTTTCTTTGTTACTCGCAACAAAAATTGACATCTATCTCGCGTGTCCTGCCTTGCATAATCACCATTCTCATCGCGCGTACTTCGAGTTCACGAACATCGTGCTACCATCATAGAGGTGAATAAAACTTTCTGTACATTCATATTCATATATTATTTGGTTTGCTGTGTGTAACATGCACTATGTTTGTAACTGGATGCATGGGTAAGGCCGCTTCTCGTGCTTTCGGTTAAGCGGTTCTCGCGCTGTGGCTTCTATTAGTTGGGATAACATCATTTACTAGCACTTACCCAAGCACTTTAATGGTCTATGTGGACTTTCTTTCTTACTGACAACAAAAATTGACATCTCGCGTGTCCTGCCTTGCATCATCACCATTCTCATCGCGCGTACTTTGAGTTCACGAACAGCGTGCTTCCATCATAGAGGTAAATAAAACTTTCTGTACATTCATATTCATATATTATTTGGTTTGCTGTCTGTACTATGCACTATGTTTGTAATTGAAGGCATGGGTAAGGCCGCTTCGCGTGCTTCCGGTTAAGCGGTTCTTGCGCTGTGACTTCTATTAGTTGGGATAACATCATTTAGTAGCACTTACCCAAGCACTTCAATTGTCTATGTGGAGTTTCTTTCTTACTGACAACAAAAATTGACATCTATCTCGCGTGTCCTGCCTTGCAATATCACCATTCTTATCGCGCGTACTTCGAGTTCACGAACAGCGTGCTACCATCATAGAGGTGAATAAAACTTCCTGAACATTCTTATTCTTATATTATTTGGTTTGCTGTCTGTACTATGCATTATGTTTGTAACTGGATGCATGGGTAAGGCCGCTTCTCGTGCTTTCGGTTAAGCGGTTCTTGCGCTGTGACTTCTATTAGTTGGGATAACATCATTTACTAGCACTTACCCAAGCACTTCAATGGTCTATGTGGAGTTTCTTTCTTACTGACAACAAAAATTGACATCTATCTCGCGTGTCCTGCCTTGCATTATCACCATTCTCATCGCGCCTACTTCGAGTTCACGAACAGCGTGCTACCATAATAGAGGGGAATAAAACTTTCTGTACACTCATATCCATATATCATTTGGTTTGCTGTCTGTACTATGCACTATGTTTGTAACTGGATGCGTGAGTAAGGCCGCTTCTCGTGCTTTCGGTTAAGCGGTTCTTGCGCTGTGACTTCTATTAGTTGGGATAACATTATTTACTAGCACTTACCCAAGCACTTCAATGGTCTATTTGGAGTTTCTTTCTTACTCACAACAAAAATTGACATCTATCTCGTGTGTCCTGCCTTGCGTTATCACCATTCTCATCGCGCGTACTTCGAGTTCACGAACAGCGTGCTACCAACATAGAGGTAAATAAAACTTTCTGTACATTCATATTCATATATTATTTGGTTTGCTGTCTGTACTATGCACTATTTTTGTAACTGGATGCATGGGTAAGGCCGCTTCTCGTGCTTTCGGTGAGGCGGTTCTTGCACTGTGACCTCAATTAGTTGGGATAACATCATTTACTAGCACGTACCCAAGCACTTCAATGTTCTATGTGGAGTTTCTTTCTGACTCACAACAAAAATTGACATCTATCTCGCGTGTCCTGCCTTGCATTATCACCATTCTCATCGCGCGTACTTCGAGTTCACGAACAGCGTGCTACCATAATAGAGGAGAATTAAACTTTCTGTACATTCATATTCATATATTATTTGGTTTGCTGTCTGTACTATGCACTATGTTTGTAACTGGATGCATGGGTAAGGCCGCTTCTCGTGCTTTCGGTTAAGCGGTTCTTGCGCTGTGACTTCTATTAGTTGGGATAACATCATTTACTAGCACGTACCCAAGCACTTCAATGGTCTATGTGGAGTTTCTTTCTTACTCACAACAAAAATTGACATCTATCTCGCGTGTCCTGTCTAGCATTATCACCATTCTCATCGCACGTACTTCGAGTTCACGAACAGCGTGCTACCATCATAGAGGTGAATAAAACTTTCTGTACATTCATATTCGTATATTATTTGGTTTGCTGTCTGTACTATGCACTATGTTTGTAACTGGATGCATGGGTAAGGCCGCTTCTCGTGCTTTCGGTTAAGCGGTTCTTGCGCTGTGACTTCTATTAGTTGGGATAACATCATTTACTAGCACGTACCCAAGCACTTCAATGGTCTATGTGGACTTTCTTTCTTACTAACGACAAAAATTGACATCTATCTCGCGTGTCGTGCCTTGCATCATCACCATTCTCATCGCGCGTACTTCGAGTTCACGAACAGCGTGCTTCCATCATAGAGGTAAATAAAACTTTCTGTACATTCATATTCATATATTATTTGGTTTGCTGTCTGTACTATGCACTATGTTTGTAATTGAAGGCATGCGTAAGGCCGCTTCGCGTGCTTTCGGTTAAGCGATTCTTGCGCTGTGACTTCTATTAGTTGGGATAACATCATTTACTAGCACTTACCCAAGCCCTTCAATGGTCTATTTGAAGTTTCTTTCTTACTCACAACAAAAATTGACACCTATCTCGTGTGTCCTGCATTGCGTTATCACCATTCTCATCGCGCGTACTTCGAGTTCACGAACAGCGTGCTACCATAATAAAGGTGAATAAAACTTTCTGTACATTCATATTCATATAATATTTGGTTTGCTGTCTGTACTATCCACAAATTTGTAACTGGATGCATGGGTAAGGCCGCTTCTCGTGCTTTCGGTTAAGCGGTTCTTGCGCTGTGACTTCTATTAGTTGGGATAACATCATTTACTAGCACGTACCCAAGCACTTTAATGGTCTATGTGGAGTTTCTTTGTTACTCACAACAAAAATTGACATCTATCTCGCGTGTCCTCTCTTGCATTATCACCATTCTCATCGCGCGTACTTCGAGTTCACGAACATCGTGCTACCATCATAGAGGTGAATAAAACTTTCTGTACATTCATATTCATATATTATTTGGTTTGCTGTGTGTAACATGCACTATGTTTGTAACTGGATGCATGGGTAAGGGCGCTTCTCGTGCTTTCGGTTAAGCGGTTCTCACGCTGTGACTTCTATTAGTTGGGATAACATCATTTACTAGCACGTACCCAAGCACTTAATGGTCTGTGTGGAGTTTCTTTCTTACTCACAACAAAAATTGACATCTATTTCGCGTGTTCTGCCTTGCATCACCACCATTCTCATCGCGCGTACTTCGAGTTCACGAACAGCATGCTACCATCATAGAGGTCAATAAAACTTTCTGTATATTCATATTCATATAATATTTGGTTTGCTGTCTGTACTATGCACTATGTTTGTAATTGAAGGCATGGGTAAGGCCGCTTCTTGTGCTTTCGGTTAAGCGGTTCTTGCGCTGTGACTTCTATTAGTTGGGATAACATCATTTACTAGCACTTACCCAAGGACTTCAATGGTCTATGTGGAGTTTCTTTCTTACTGCCAACAAAAATTGACATCTATCTCGCGTGTCCTGCCTTGCATTATTACCATTCTCATGGCGCGTACTTCGAGTTCACGAACAGCGTGCTACCATCATAGAGGTGAATAAAACTTTCTGTACATTCATATTCATATACTTTATTTGGTTTGCTGTCTGTACTATGCACTAAGTTTGTAACTGGATGCATGGGTAAGGCCGCTTCTCGTGCTTTTGGTTAAGCGGTTCTTGCGCTGTGCCTTCTATTAGTTGGGATAAAATCATTTACTAGCACTTACCCAAGCACATCAATGGTCTATGTGGAGTTTGTTTCTTACTGACAACAAAAATTGACATCTATCTCGCGTGCCCTGCCTTGCATTATCACCATTCTCATCGCGCGTACTTCGAGTTCACGAACAGCGTGCTACCATCACAGAGGTGAATAAAACTTCCTGTACTTTCTTATTCATATATTATTTGGTTTGATGTGCGTACTATGCACTATGTTTGTAACTGGATGCATGGGTAAGGCCGCTTCTCGTGCTTTCGGTTAAGTGGTTCTTGCGCTGTGACTTCTATTAGTTGGGATAAACTAGCACGTACCCAAGCCCTTCAATGGTCTATTTGGAGTTTCTTTCTTACTCACAACAAAAATTGACATCTATCTCGTGTGTCCTGCCTTGCGTTATGACCATTCTCATCGCGCGTACTTCGAGTTCACGAACAGCGTGCTACCATAATAAAGGTGAATAAAACTTTCTGCATATTCATATTCATATAATATTTGGTTTGCCGTCTGTACTATGCACTATGTTTGTAACTGGATGCATGGGTGAGGCCGCTTCTCGTGCTTTCAGTTAAGAGGTTCTTGCGCTGTGACTTCTATTAGTTGGGATAACAATTTTTTAGCACTTACCCAAGCACTTCAATGGTCTATGTGGAGTTTCTTTCTTACTCACAACAAAGATTGACATCTATCTCGCGTGTCCTGCCTTGCATTATCACCATTCTCATCGCGCGTACTTCGAGTTCACGAACAGCGTGCTACCATCATAGAGGTGAACAAAACTTTCTGTACATTCATATTCATATATTATTTGGTTTGCTGCCTGTACGATGCACTATGTAACTGGATGCATGGGTAAGGCCGCTTCTCGTGCTTTCGGTTAAGCGATTCTTGTGCTGTGACTTCTATTAGTTGAGATAACATCATTTACTAGCACTTACCCAAGCACTTCAATGGTCTATGTGGAGTTTCTTTCTTACTGACAACAAAAATTGACATCTATATCACGTGTCCTGCCTTGCATTATCACCATTCTCATCGCGCGTTCTTCGAGTTCACGAACAGCGTGCTACCATCATAGAGGTGAATAGACTTCCTGTACATTCTTATTCACATATTATTTGGTTTTCTGTCTGTACTATGCAGTATGTTTGTAACTGGATGCATGGGTAAGGCCGCTTCTCGTGCTTTCGGTTAAGCGGTTCTTGCGCTGTCACTTCTATTAGTTGAGATAACATCATTTACTAGCACTTACCCAAGCACTTCAATGGTCTATGTGGAGTTTCTTTCTTACTGACAACAAAAATTGACATCTATCTCACGTGTCCTGCCTTGCATTATCACCATTCTCATCGCGCGTTCTTCGAGTTTACGAACAGCGTGCTACCATCATAGAGGTGAATAAAACTTCCTGTACATTCTTATTCACATATTATTTGGTTTTCTGTCTGTACTATGCACTATGTTTGTAACTGGATGCATGGGTAAGGCCGCTTCTCGTGCTTTCGGTTAAGCGGTTCTCTCGCTGTCACTTCTATTAGTTGGGATAACATCATTTACTAGCACGTACCCAAGCATTTCAATGGTCTATGTGGAGTTTCTTTCTTACTCACAACGAAAATTGACATCTATCTCGCGTGTCCTGCCATGCATTATCACCATTCTCATCGCGCGTACTTCGAGTTCACGAACAGCGTGCTACCATCATAGAGGTGAATAAAACTTTCTGTACATTCGTATTCATATATTTTATTTGGTTTGCTGTCTGTACTGTGCAGTTTGTTTGTAACTGGATGCATGGGTAAGGCCGCTTCTCGTGCTTTCGGTTAAGCAGTTCTTGCGCTGTGACTTCTATTAGTTGGGATAACATCATTTACTAGCACTTACCCAACACTTCAATGGTCTATTTGGAGTTTCTTTCTTACTCACAACAAAAATTGACACCTATCTCGTGTGTCCTGCCTGGCGTTATCACCATTCTCATCGCGCGTACTTCGAGTTCAGGAACAGCGTGCTACCATAAGAGGTGAATAAAACTTTCTGTACATTCATATTCATATAATATTTGGTTTGCTGTCTGTACTATGCACAAATTTGTAACTGGATGCATGGGTAAGGCCGCTTTCGTGCTTTCGGTTAAGCGGTTCTTGCGCTGTGACTTCTATTAGTTGGGATAACATCATTTACTAGCACGTACCCAAGCACTTTGATGGTCTATGTGGAGTTTCTTTGTTACTCACAACAAAAATTGACATCTATCTCGCGTGTCCTCTCTTGCATTATCACCATTATCATCGCGCGTACTTCGAGTTC
The DNA here is from genome assembly GCF_043290135.1 of Rhipicephalus microplus. Lineage (NCBI taxonomy): Eukaryota > Metazoa > Arthropoda > Arachnida > Ixodida > Ixodidae > Rhipicephalus > Rhipicephalus microplus. The sequence continues at coordinate 36,679,551 of NW_027464586.1, forward strand.
ACGAACATCGTGCTACCATCATAGAGGTGAATAAAACTTTCTGTACATTCATATTCATATATTATTTGGTTTGCTGTGTGTAACATGCACTATGTTTTTAACTGGATGCATGGGTAAGGCCGCTTCTCGTGCTTTCGGTTAAGCGGTTCTTGCGCTGTGACTTCTATTAGTTGGGATAACATCATTTACTAGCACTTACCCAAGCACTTCAATGGTTTTTTTGGAGTTTTTTCTTACTCGCAACAAAAATTGACATCTATCTTGTGTGTCCTGCCTTGCGTTATGACCATTCTCATCGCGCGTACTTCGAGTTCACGAACAGCGTGCTATTATAATAGAGGTGAATAAAACTTTCTGTATAATCATATTCATATAATATTTGGTTTGCCGTCTGTACTATGCACTATGTTTGTAACTGGATGCATGGGTAAGGCCGCTTCTCGTGCTTTCGGTTAAGCGGTTCTTGCGCTGTGACTTCTATTAGTTGGCATAACATCATTTACTAGCACGTACCCAAGCACTTCAATGGTCTATGTGGAGTTTATTTCTTATTCACACTAAAAAATGACATCTGTCTCGCGTGTCCTGCCTTGCATTATCACCATTCTCATCGCGCGTACTTCGAGTTCACGAACAGCGTGCTACCATAATAGAGGAAAATTAAACTTTCTGTACATTCATATTCATATATTATTTGGTTTGCTGTCTGTACTATGCACTATGTTTGTAACTGGATGCATGGGTAAGGCCGCTTCTCGTGCTTTCGGTTAAGCGGTTCTTGCGCTGTGACTTCTATTAGTTGGGATAACATCATTTACTAGCACGTACCCAAGCACTTTAAAGGTCTATGTGGAGTTTCTTTCTTACTCACAACAAAAATTGACATCTATCTCGCGTGTCCTGCCTAGCATTATCACCATTGTCATCGCACGTACTTCGAGTTCACGAACAGCGTGCTACCATCATAGAGGTGAATAAAACTTTCTGTACATTCATATTCATATATTATTTGGTTTGCTGTCTGTACTATGCACTATGTTTGTAACTGGATGCATGGGTAAGGCCGCTTCTCGTGCTTTCGGTTAAGCGGTTCTTGCGCTGTGACTTCTATTAGTTGGGATAACATCATTTACTAGCACTTACCCAAGCACTTCAATGGTCTATGTGGACTTTCTTTCTTACTGACAACAAAAATTGACATCTATCTCGCGTGTCCTGCCTTGCATCATCACCATTCTCATCGCGCGTACTTCGAGTTCACGAACAGCGTGCTTCCATCATAGAGGTAAATAAAACTTTCTGTACATTCATATTCATATATTATTTGGTTTGCTGTCTGTACTATGCACTATGTTTGTAATTGAAGGCATGGGTAAGGCCGCTTCGCGTGCTTTCGGTTAAGCGATTCTTGCGCTGTGACTTCTATTAGTTGGGATAACATCATTTACTAGCACTTACCCAAGCACTTCAATGGTCTATTTGGAGTTTCTTTCTTACACACAACAAAAATTGACACCTATCTCGTGTGTCCTGCCTTGCGTTATCACCATTCTAATCGCGCGTACTTCGAGTTCACGAACAGCGTGCTACCATATTAGAGGTGAATAAAACTTTGTGTACATTCATATTCATATAATATTTGGTTTGCTGTCTGTACTATGCACAAATTTGTAACTGGATGCATGGGTAAGGCCGCTTCTCGTGCTTTCGGTTAAGCGGTTCTTGCGCTGTGACTTCTATTAGTTGGGATAACATCATTTACTAGCACGTACCCAAGCACTTTAATGGTCTATGTGGAGTTTCTTTGTTACTCGCAACAAAAATTGACATCTATCTCGCGTGTCCTGCCTTGCATAATCACCATTCTCATCGCGCGTACTTCGAGTTCACGAACATCGTGCTACCATCATAGAGGTGAATAAAACTTTCTGTACATTCATATTCATATATTATTTGGTTTGCTGTGTGTAACATGCACTATGTTTGTAACTGGATGCATGGGTAAGGCCGCTTCTCGTGCTTTCGGTTAAGCGGTTCTCGCGCTGTGGCTTCTATTAGTTGGGATAACATCATTTACTAGCACTTACCCAAGCACTTTAATGGTCTATGTGGACTTTCTTTCTTACTGACAACAAAAATTGACATCTCGCGTGTCCTGCCTTGCATCATCACCATTCTCATCGCGCGTACTTTGAGTTCACGAACAGCGTGCTTCCATCATAGAGGTAAATAAAACTTTCTGTACATTCATATTCATATATTATTTGGTTTGCTGTCTGTACTATGCACTATGTTTGTAATTGAAGGCATGGGTAAGGCCGCTTCGCGTGCTTCCGGTTAAGCGGTTCTTGCGCTGTGACTTCTATTAGTTGGGATAACATCATTTAGTAGCACTTACCCAAGCACTTCAATTGTCTATGTGGAGTTTCTTTCTTACTGACAACAAAAATTGACATCTATCTCGCGTGTCCTGCCTTGCAATATCACCATTCTTATCGCGCGTACTTCGAGTTCACGAACAGCGTGCTACCATCATAGAGGTGAATAAAACTTCCTGAACATTCTTATTCTTATATTATTTGGTTTGCTGTCTGTACTATGCATTATGTTTGTAACTGGATGCATGGGTAAGGCCGCTTCTCGTGCTTTCGGTTAAGCGGTTCTTGCGCTGTGACTTCTATTAGTTGGGATAACATCATTTACTAGCACTTACCCAAGCACTTCAATGGTCTATGTGGAGTTTCTTTCTTACTGACAACAAAAATTGACATCTATCTCGCGTGTCCTGCCTTGCATTATCACCATTCTCATCGCGCCTACTTCGAGTTCACGAACAGCGTGCTACCATAATAGAGGGGAATAAAACTTTCTGTACACTCATATCCATATATCATTTGGTTTGCTGTCTGTACTATGCACTATGTTTGTAACTGGATGCGTGAGTAAGGCCGCTTCTCGTGCTTTCGGTTAAGCGGTTCTTGCGCTGTGACTTCTATTAGTTGGGATAACATTATTTACTAGCACTTACCCAAGCACTTCAATGGTCTATTTGGAGTTTCTTTCTTACTCACAACAAAAATTGACATCTATCTCGTGTGTCCTGCCTTGCGTTATCACCATTCTCATCGCGCGTACTTCGAGTTCACGAACAGCGTGCTACCAACATAGAGGTAAATAAAACTTTCTGTACATTCATATTCATATATTATTTGGTTTGCTGTCTGTACTATGCACTATTTTTGTAACTGGATGCATGGGTAAGGCCGCTTCTCGTGCTTTCGGTGAGGCGGTTCTTGCACTGTGACCTCAATTAGTTGGGATAACATCATTTACTAGCACGTACCCAAGCACTTCAATGTTCTATGTGGAGTTTCTTTCTGACTCACAACAAAAATTGACATCTATCTCGCGTGTCCTGCCTTGCATTATCACCATTCTCATCGCGCGTACTTCGAGTTCACGAACAGCGTGCTACCATAATAGAGGAGAATTAAACTTTCTGTACATTCATATTCATATATTATTTGGTTTGCTGTCTGTACTATGCACTATGTTTGTAACTGGATGCATGGGTAAGGCCGCTTCTCGTGCTTTCGGTTAAGCGGTTCTTGCGCTGTGACTTCTATTAGTTGGGATAACATCATTTACTAGCACGTACCCAAGCACTTCAATGGTCTATGTGGAGTTTCTTTCTTACTCACAACAAAAATTGACATCTATCTCGCGTGTCCTGTCTAGCATTATCACCATTCTCATCGCACGTACTTCGAGTTCACGAACAGCGTGCTACCATCATAGAGGTGAATAAAACTTTCTGTACATTCATATTCGTATATTATTTGGTTTGCTGTCTGTACTATGCACTATGTTTGTAACTGGATGCATGGGTAAGGCCGCTTCTCGTGCTTTCGGTTAAGCGGTTCTTGCGCTGTGACTTCTATTAGTTGGGATAACATCATTTACTAGCACGTACCCAAGCACTTCAATGGTCTATGTGGACTTTCTTTCTTACTAACGACAAAAATTGACATCTATCTCGCGTGTCGTGCCTTGCATCATCACCATTCTCATCGCGCGTACTTCGAGTTCACGAACAGCGTGCTTCCATCATAGAGGTAAATAAAACTTTCTGTACATTCATATTCATATATTATTTGGTTTGCTGTCTGTACTATGCACTATGTTTGTAATTGAAGGCATGCGTAAGGCCGCTTCGCGTGCTTTCGGTTAAGCGATTCTTGCGCTGTGACTTCTATTAGTTGGGATAACATCATTTACTAGCACTTACCCAAGCCCTTCAATGGTCTATTTGAAGTTTCTTTCTTACTCACAACAAAAATTGACACCTATCTCGTGTGTCCTGCATTGCGTTATCACCATTCTCATCGCGCGTACTTCGAGTTCACGAACAGCGTGCTACCATAATAAAGGTGAATAAAACTTTCTGTACATTCATATTCATATAATATTTGGTTTGCTGTCTGTACTATCCACAAATTTGTAACTGGATGCATGGGTAAGGCCGCTTCTCGTGCTTTCGGTTAAGCGGTTCTTGCGCTGTGACTTCTATTAGTTGGGATAACATCATTTACTAGCACGTACCCAAGCACTTTAATGGTCTATGTGGAGTTTCTTTGTTACTCACAACAAAAATTGACATCTATCTCGCGTGTCCTCTCTTGCATTATCACCATTCTCATCGCGCGTACTTCGAGTTCACGAACATCGTGCTACCATCATAGAGGTGAATAAAACTTTCTGTACATTCATATTCATATATTATTTGGTTTGCTGTGTGTAACATGCACTATGTTTGTAACTGGATGCATGGGTAAGGGCGCTTCTCGTGCTTTCGGTTAAGCGGTTCTCACGCTGTGACTTCTATTAGTTGGGATAACATCATTTACTAGCACGTACCCAAGCACTTAATGGTCTGTGTGGAGTTTCTTTCTTACTCACAACAAAAATTGACATCTATTTCGCGTGTTCTGCCTTGCATCATCACCATTCTCATCGCGCGTACTTCGAGTTCACGAACAGCATGCTACCATCATAGAGGTCAATAAAACTTTCTGTATATTCATATTCATATAATATTTGGTTTGCTGTCTGTACTATGCACTATGTTTGTAATTGAAGGCATGGGTAAGGCCGCTTCTTGTGCTTTCGGTTAAGCGGTTCTTGCGCTGTGACTTCTATTAGTTGGGATAACATCATTTACTAGCACTTACCCAAGGACTTCAATGGTCTATGTGGAGTTTCTTTCTTACTGCCAACAAAAATTGACATCTATCTCGCGTGTCCTGCCTTGCATTATTACCATTCTCATGGCGCGTACTTCGAGTTCACGAACAGCGTGCTACCATAATAGAGGAGAATTAAACTTTCTGTACATTCATAGTCATATATTATTTGGTTTGCTGTCTGTACTATGCACTATGTTTGTAACTGGATGCATGAATAAGGTCGCTTCTCGTGCTTTCGGTTAAGCGGTTCTTGCGCTGTGACTTCTATTAGTTGGGATAACATCATTTACTAGCACGTACCCAAGCACTTCAATGGTCTATGTGGAAATTCTTTCTTACTCACAACAAAAATTGACATCTATCTCGCGTGTCCTGCCTTGCATTATCACCATTCTCATCGCACGTACTTCGAGTTCACGAACAGCGTGCTACCATCATAGAGGTGAATAAAACTTTCTGTACATTCATATTCATATATTATTTGGTTTGCTGTCTGTACTATGCACTATGTTTGTAACTGGATGCATGGGTAAGGCCGCTTCTCGTGCTTTCGGTTAAGCGGTTCTTGCGCTGTGACTTCTATTAGTTGGGATAACATCATTTACTAGCACTTACCCAAGCACTTCAATGGTCTATGTGGACTTTCTTTCTTACTGACAACAAAAATTGACATCTATCTCGCGTGTCCTGCCTTGCATCATCACCATTCTCATCGCGCGTACTTCGAGTTCACGAACAGCGTGCTTCCATCATAGAGGTAAATAAAACTTTCTGTACATTCATATTCATATATTATTTGGTTTGCTGTCTGTACTATGCACTACGTTTGTAATTGAAGGCATGGGTAAGGCCGCTTCGCGTGCTTCCGGTTAAGCGGTTCTTGCGCTGTGACTTCTATTAGTTGGGATAACATCATTTAGTAGCACTTACCCAAGCACTTCAATTGTCTATGTGGAGTTTCTTTCTTACTCACAACAAAAATTGGCATCTATCTCGTGTGTCCTGCCTTGCGTTATCACCATTCTCATCGCGCGAACATCGAGTTCACGAACAGCGTGCTACCAACATAGAGGTAAATAAAACTTTCTGTACATTCATATTCATATATTATTTGGTTTGCTGTCTGTACTAAGCACTATGTTTGTAACTGGATGCATGGGTAAGGCCGCTTCTCGTGCTTTCGGTGAGGCGGTTCTTGCGCTGTGACTTCTATTAGTTGGGATAACATCATTTACTAGCACGTACCCAAGCACTTCAATGATCTATGTGGAGTTTCTTTCTTACTCACAACAAAAATTGACATCTATCTCGCGTGTCCTGTCTTGCATTATCACCATTCTCATCGCGCGTACTTCGAGTTCACGAACAGCGTGCTACCATCAAAGAGGTGAATAAAACTTTCTGTACATTCATATTCATATACTTTATTTGGTTTGCTGTCTGTACTATGCACTAAGTTTGTAACTGGATGCATGGGTAAGGCCGCTTCTCGTGCTTTCGGTTAAGCGGTTCTTGCGCTGTGCCTTCTATTAGTTGGGATAAGATCATTTACTAGCACTTACCCAAGCACTTCAATGGTCTATGTGGAGTTTGTTTCTTACTGACAACAAAAATTGACATCTAACTCGCGTGCCCTGCCTTGCATTATCCCCATTCTCATCGCGCGTACTTCGAGTTCACGAACAGCGTGCTACCATCACAGAGGTGAATAAAACTTCCTGTACATTCTTTTATATATATATTTTGGTTTGCTGTCTGTACTATGCACTATGTTTGTAACTGGATGCATGGGTAAGGCCGCTTCTCGTGCTTTCGGTTAAGCGGTTCTTGCGCTGTGACTTCTATTAGTTGAGATAACATCATTTACTAGCACGTACCCAAGCACTTCAATGGTCTATGTGGAGTTTCTTACTCACAACAAAAATTGACATCTATCTCGCGTGTCCTCCCTTGCATTATCACCATTCTCATCGCGCGTACTTCGATTTCACGAACAGCGTGCTACCATCATAGAGGTGAATAAAACTTTCTGTACACTCATATTCATATATTATTTGGTTTGCTGTGCGTACTATGCACTATGTTTGTAACTGGGTGCATGGGTAAGGCCGCTTCTCGTGCTTTCGGTTAAGCGGTTCTTGCGCTGTGACTTCTATTAGTTGGGATAAACTAGCACGTACCCAAGCACTTCAATGGTCTATTTGGAGTTTCTTTCTTACTCACAACAAAAATTGACATCTATCTCTCGTGTCCTGCCTTGCAATATCACCATTCTTATCGCGCGTACTTCGAGTTCACGAACAGCGTGCTACCATCATAGAGGTGAATAAAACTTCCTGAACATTCTTATTCTTATATTATTTGGTTTGCTGTCTGTACTATGCATTATGTTTGTAAGTGGATGCATGGGTAAGGCCGCTTCTCGTGCTTTCGGTTAAGCGGTTCTTGCGCTGTGACTTCTATTAGTTGGGATAACATCATTTACTAGCACTTACCCAAGCACTTCAATGGTCTATGTGGAGTTTCTTTCTTACTGACAACAAAAATTGACATCTATCTCGCGTGTCCTGCCTTGCATTATCACCATTCTCATCGCGCGTACTTCGAGTTCACGAACAGCGTGCTACCATAATAGAGGTGAATAAAACTTTCTGTACACTCATATTCATATATTATTTGGTTTGCTGTCTGTACTATGCACTATGTTTGTAACTGGATGCGTGAGTAAGGCCGCTTCTCGTGCTTTCGGTTAAGCGGTTCTTGCGCTGTGACTTCTATTAGTAGGGATAACATTATTTACTAGCACTTACCCAAGCACTTCAATGGTCTATTTGGAGTTTCTTTCTTACTCACAACAAAAATTGACATCTATCTCGCGTGTCCTGCCTTGCATTATCACCATTCTCATCGCGCGTACTTCGAGTTCACGAACAGCGTGCTACCATCATAGAGGTGAATAAAACTTCCTGTACATTCCTATTCATATAATATTTTGTTTGCTGTCTGTACAATGCACTATGTTTGTAACTGGCTATTCATATAATATTTGGTTTGCCGTCTGTACTATGAACTATGTTTGTAACTGGATGCATGGGTAAGGCCGCTTTTCGTGCTTCGGTTAAGCGGTTCTTGCGCGGTGACTTCTATTAGTTGGGATAACATCATTTACTAGCACGTACCCAATCACTTCAATGGTCTATGTGGAAATTCTTTCTTACTCACAACAAAAATTGACATCTATCTCGCGTGTCCTGCCTTGCATTATCACCATTCTCATCGCACGTACTTCGAGTTCACGAACAGCGTGCTACCATCATAGAGGTGAATAAAACTTTCTGTACATTCATATTCATATATTATTTGGTTTGCTGTCTGTACTATGCACTATGTTTGTAACTGGATGCATGGGTAAGGCCGCTTCTCGTGCTTTCGGTTAAGCGGTTCTTGCGCTGTGACTTCTATTAGTTGGGATAACATCATTTACTAGCACTTACCCAAGCACTTCAATGGTCTATGTGGACTTTCTTTCTTACTGACAACAAAAATTGACATCTATCTCGCGTGTCCTGCCTTGCATCATCACCATTCTCATCGCGCGTACTTCGAGTTCACGAACAGCGTGCTTCCATCATAGAGGTAAATAAAACTTTCTGTACATTCATATTCATATATTATTTGGTTTGCTGTCTGTACTATGCACTACGTTTGTAATTGAAGGCATGGGTAAGGCCGCTTCGCGTGCTTCCGGTTAAGCGGTTCTTGCGCTGTGACTTCTATTAGTTGGGATAACATCATTTAGTAGCACTTACCCAAGCACTTCAATTGTCTATGTGGAGTTTCTTTCTTACTCACAACAAAAATTGGCATCTATCTCGTGTGTCCTGCCTTGCGTTATCACCATTCTCATCGCGCGAACATCGAGTTCACGAACAGCGTGCTACCAACATAGAGGTAAATAAAACTTTCTGTACATTCATATTCATATATTATTTGGTTTGCTGTCTGTACTAAGCACTATGTTTGTAACTGGATGCATGGGTAAGGCCGCTTCTCGTGCTTTCGGTGAGGCGGTTCTTGCGCTGTGACTTCTATTAGTTGGGATAACATCATTTACTAGCACGTACCCAAGCACTTCAATGGTCTATGTGGAGTTTCTTTCTTACTCACAACAAAAATTGACATCTATCTCGCGTGTCCTGTCTTGCATTATCACCATTCTCATCGCGCGTACTTCGAGTTCACGAACAGCGTGCTACCATCAAAGAGGTGAATAAAACTTTCTGTACATTCATATTCATATACTTTATTTGGTTTGCTGTCTGTACTATGCACTAAGTTTGTAACTGGATGCATGGGTAAGGCCGCTTCTCGTGCTTTCGGTTAAGCGGTTCTTGCGCTGTGCCTTCTATTAGTTGGGATAAGATCATTTACTAGCACTTACCCAAGCACTTCAATGGTCTATGTGGAGTTTGTTTCTTACTGACAACAAAAATTGACATCTAACTCGCGTGCCCTGCCTTGCATTATCCCCATTCTCATCGCGCGTACTTCGAGTTCACGAACAGCGTGCTACCATCACAGAGGTGAATAAAACTTCCTGTACATTCTTATTCATATATTATTTGGTTTGCTGTCTGTACTATGCACTATGTTTGTAACTGGATGCATGGGTAAGGCCGCTTCTCGTGCTTTCGGTTAAGCGGTTCTTGCGCTGTGACTTCTATTAGTTGAGATAACATCATTTACTAGCACGTACCCAAGCACTTCAATGGTCTATGTGGAGTTTCTTACTCACAACAAAAATTGACATCTATCTCGCGTGTCCTCCCTTGCATTATCACCATTCTCATCGCGCGTACTTCGATTTCACGAACAGCGTGCTACCATCATAGAGGTGAATAAAACTTTCTGTACACTCATATTCATATATTATTTGGTTTGCTGTGCGTACTATGCACTATGTTTGTAACTGGGTGCATGGGTAAGGCCGCTTCTCGTGCTTTCGGTTAAGCGGTTCTTGCGCTGTGACTTCTATTAGTTGGGATAAACTAGCACGTACCCAAGCACTTCAATGGTCTATTTGGAGTTTCTTTCTTACTCACAACAAAAATTGACATCTATCTCTCGTGTCCTGCCTTGCAATATCACCATTCTTATCGCGCGTACTTCGAGTTCACGAACAGCGTGCTACCATCATAGAGGTGAATAAAACTTCCTGAACATTCTTATTCTTATATTATTTGGTTTGCTGTCTGTACTATGCATTATGTTTGTAAGTGGATGCATGGGTAAGGCCGCTTCTCGTGCTTTCGGTTAAGCGGTTCTTGCGCTGTGACTTCTATTAGTTGGGATAACATCATTTACTAGCACTTACCCAAGCACTTCAATGGTCTATGTGGAGTTTCTTTCTTACTGACAACAAAAATTGACATCTATCTCGCGTGTCCTGCCTTGCATTATCACCATTCTCATCGCGCGTACTTCGAGTTCACGAACAGCGTGCTACCATAATAGAGGTGAATAAAACTTTCTGTACACTCATATTCATATATTATTTGGTTTGCTGTCTGTACTATGCACTATGTTTGTAACTGGATGCGTGAGTAAGGCCGCTTCTCGTGCTTTCGGTTAAGCGGTTCTTGCGCTGTGACTTCTATTAGTAGGGATAACATTATTTACTAGCACTTACCCAAGCACTTCAATGGTCTATTTGGAGTTTCTTTCTTACTCACAACAAAAATTGACATCTATCTCGCGTGTCCTGCCTTGCATTATCACCATTCTCATCGCGCGTACTTCGAGTTCAGGAACAGCGTGCTACCATCATAGAGGTGAATAAAACTTCCTGTACATTCCTATTCATATAATATTTTGTTTGCTGTCTGTACAATGCACTATGTTTGTAACTGGCTATTCATATAATATTTGGTTTGCCGTCTGTACTATGAACTATGTTTGTAACTGGATGCATGGGTAAGGCCGCTTTTCGTGCTTCGGTTAAGCGGTTCTTGCGCGGTGACTTCTATTAGTTGGGATAACATCATTTACTAGCACGTACCCAAGCACTTTAATGGTCTGTGTGGAGTTTCTATCTTACTCACAAAAAAAATTGACATCTATCTCGCGTGTCCTCCCTTGCATTATCACCATTCTCATCGCGCGTACTTCGAGTTCACGAACAGCATGCTACCATCATAGAGGTGAATAAAACTTTCTGTACATTCATATTCACATATTTTACTTGGTTTGCTGTCTGTACTATGAACTATGTTTGTAACTGGATGCATGGGTAAGGCCGCTTCTCGTGCTTTCGGTTAAGTGGTTCTTGCGCTGTGACTTCTATTAGTTGGGATAACATCTTTTACTAGCACGTACCCAAGCACTTCAATGGTATATTTGGAGTTTCTTTCTTACTCACAACAAAATATGACATCTATCTCGCGTGTCCTGCCATGCATTAACACCATTCTCATCACGCGTACTTCGAATTCACGAACAGCGTGCTACCATCATAGAGGTGAATAAAACTTTCTGTACATTCATATTCATATACTTTATTTGGTTTGCTGCCTGTACTATGCACTAAGTTTGTAACTGGATGCATGGGTAAGGCCGCTTCTCGTGCTTTCGGTTAAGCGGTTCTTGCGCTGTGCCTTCTATTAGTTGGGATAACCTCATTTACTAGCACTTACCCAAGCACTTCAATGGTCTATGTGGAGTTTGTTTCTTACTGACAACAAAAATTGACACCTATCTCGCGTGCCCTGCCTTGCATTATCCCCATTCTCATCGCGCGTACTTCGAGTTCACGAACAGCGTGCTACCATCACAGAGGTGAATAAAACTTCCTGTACATTCTTATTCATATATTATTTGGTTTGCTGTCTGTACTATGCGCTATGTTTGTAACTGGATGCATGGGTAAGGCCGCTTCTCGTGCTTTCGGTTAAGCGGTTCTTGCGCTGTGACTTCTATTAGTCGAGATAACATCATTTACTAGCACGTACCCAAGCACTTCAATGGTCTATGTGGAGTTTCTTACTCACAACAAAAATTGACATCTATCTCGCGTGTCCTCCTTTGCATTATCACCATTCTCATCGCGCGTACTTCGATTTCACGAACAGCGTGCTACCATCATAGAGGTGAATAAAACTTTCTGTACACTCATATTCATATATTATTTGGTTTGCTGTGCGTACTATGCACTATGTTTGTAACTGGGTGCATGGGTAAGGCCGCTTCTCGTGCTTTCGGTTAAGCGGTTCTTGCGCTGTGACTTCTATTAGTTGGGATAAACTAGCACGTACCCAAGCACTTCAATGGTCTATTTGGAGTTTCTTTCTTACTCACAACAAAAATTGACATCTATCTCGTGTGTCCTGCCTTGCGTTATGACCATTCTCATCGCGCGTACTTCGAGTTCACGAACAGCGTGCTACCATAATAGAGGTGAATAAAACTTTCTGTATATTCATATTCATATATTATTTGGTTTGCCGTCTGTACTATGCACTATGTTTGTAACTGGATGCATGGGTAAGGCCGCTTCTCGTGCTTTCCGTTAAGCGGTTCTTGCGCTGTGACTTCTATTAGTTGGGATAACAATTTACTAACACGTACCCAAGCACTTCAATGGTCTATGTGGAGTTTCTTTCTTACTCACAACAAAAATTGACATCTATCTCGCGTGTCCTGCCTTGCATTATCACCATTCTCATCGCGCGTACTTCGAGTTCACGAACAGCGTGCTACCATCATAGAGGTGAATAAAACTTCCTGTACATTCCTATTCATATAATATTTTGTTTGCTGTCTGTACAATGCACTATGTTTGTAACTGGCTATTCATATAATATTTGGTTTGCCGTCTGTACTATGAACTATGTTTGTAACTGGATGCATGGGTAAGGCCGCTTTTCGTGCTTCGGTTAAGCGGTTCTTGCGCGGTGACTTCTATTAGTTGGGATAACATCATTTACTAGCACGTACCCAAGCACTTTAATGGTCTGTGTGGAGTTTCTTTCTTACTCACAAAAAAATTGATATCTATCTCGCGTGTCCTCCCTTGCATTATCACCATTCTCATCGCGCGTACTTCGAGTTCACGAACAGCGTGCTACCATCATAGAGGTGAATAAAACTTTCTGTACATTCATATTCACATATTTTCTTTGGTTTGCTGTCTGTACTATGAACTATGTTTGTAACTGGATGCATGGGTAAGGCCGCTTCTCGTGCTTTCGGTTAAGTGGTTCTTGCGCTGTGACTTCTATTAGTTGGGATAACATCTTTTACTAGCACGTACCCAAGCACTTCAATGGTATATTTGGAGTTTCTTTCTTACTCACAACAAAAAATGACATCTATCTCGCGTGTCCTGCCATGCATTAACACCATTCTCATCACGCGTACTTCGAATTTACGAACAGCGTGCTACCATCATAGAGGTGAATAAAACTTTCTGTACATTCATATTCATATACTTTATTTGGTTTGCTGCCTGTACTATGCACTAAGTTTGTAACTGGATGCATGGGTAAGGCCGCTTCTCGTGCTTTCGGTTAAGCGGTTCTTGCGCTGTGCCTTCTATTAGTTGGGATAACATCATTTACTAGCACTTACCCAAGCACTTCAATGGTCTATGTGGAGTTTGTTTCTTACTGACAACAAAAATTGACACCTATCTCGCGTGCCCTGCCTTGCATTATCCCCATTCTCATCGCGCGTACTTCGAGTTCACGAACAGCGTGCTACCATCACAGAGGTGAATAAAACTTCCTGTACATTCCTATTCATATAATATTTTGTTTGCTGTCTGTACAATGCACTATGTTTGTAACTGGCTATTCATATAATATTTGGTTTGCCGTCTGTACTATGAACTATGTTTGTAACTGGATGCATGGGTAAGGCCGCTTTTCGTGCTTCGGTTAAGCGGTTCTTGCGCGGTGACTTCTATTAGTTGGGATAACATCATTTACTAGCACGTACCCAAGCACTTTAATGGTCTGTGTGGAGTTTCTTTCTTACTCACAAAAAAAATTGACATCTATCTCGCGTGTCCTCCCTTGCATTATCACCATTCTCATCGCGCGTACTTCGAGTTCACGAACAGCATGCTACCATCATAGAGGTGACTAAACTTTCTGTACATTCATATTCACATATTTTACTTGGTTTGCTGTCTGTACTATGAACTATGTTTGTAACTGGATGCATGGGTAAGGCCGCTTCTCGTGCTTTCGGTTAAGTGGTTCTTGCGCTGTGACTTCTATTAGTTGGGATAACATCTTTTACTAGCACGTACCCAAGCACTTCAATGGTATATTTGGAGTTTCTTTCTTACTCACAACAAAAAATGACATCTATCTCGCGTGTCCTGCCATGCATTAACACCATTCTCATCACGCCTACTTCGAATTCACGAACAGCGTGCTACCATCATAGAGGTGAATAAAACTTTCTGTACATTCATATTCATATACTTTATTTGGTTTGCTGCCTGTACTATGCACTAAGTTTGTAACTGGATGCATGGGTAAGGCCGCTTCTCGTGCTTTCGGTTAAGCGGTTCTTGCGCTGTGCCTTCTATTAGTTGGGATAACATCATTTACTAGCACTTACCCAAGCACTTCAATGGTCTATGTGGAGTTTGTTTCTTACTGACAACAAAAATTGACACCTATCTCGCGTGCCCTGCCTTGCATTATCCCCATTCTCATCGCGCGTACTTCGAGTTCACGAACAGCGTGCTACCATCACAGAGGTGAATAAAACTTCCTGTACATTCTTATTCATATATTATTTGGTTTGCTGTCTGTACTATGCGCTATGTTTGTAACTGGATGCATGGGTAAGGCCGCTTCTCGTGCTTTCGGTTAAGCGGTTCTTGCGCTGTGACTTCTATTAGTCGAGATAACATCATTTACTAGCACGTACCCAAGCACTTCAATGGTCTATGTGGAGTTTCTTACTCACAACAAAAATTGACATCTATCTCGCGTGTCCTCCCTTGCATTATCACCATTCTCATCGCGCGTACTTCGATTTCACGAACAGCGTGCTACCATCATAGAGGTGAATAAAACTTTCTGTACACTCATATTCATATATTATTTGGTTTGCTGTGCGTACTATGCACTATGTTTGTAACTGGGTGCATGGGTAAGGCCGCTTCTCGTGCTTTCGGTTAAGCGGTTCTTGCGCTGTGACTTCTATTAGTTGGGATAAACTAGCACGTACCCAAGCACTTCAATGGTCTATTTGGAGTTTCTTTCTTACTCACAACAAAAATTGACATCTATCTCGTGTGTCCTGCCTTGCGTTATGACCATTCTCATCGCGCGTACTTCGAGTTCACGAACAGCGTGCTACCATAATAGAGGTGAATAAAACTTTCTGTATATTCATATTCATATATTATTTGGTTTGCCGTCTGTACTATGCACTATGTTTGTAACTGGATGCATGGGTAAGGCCGCTTCTCGTGCTTTCCGTTAAGCGGTTCTTGCGCTGTGACTTCTATTAGTTGGGATAACAATTTACTAACACGTACCCAAGCACTTCAATGGTCTATGTGGAGTTTCTTTCTTACTCACAACAAAAATTGACATCTATCTCGCGTGTCCTGCCTTGCATTATCACCATTCTCATCGCGCGTACTTCGAGTTCACGAACAGCGTGCTACCATCATAGAGGTGAATAAAACTTCCTGTACATTCCTATTCATATAATATTTTGTTTGCTGTCTGTACAATGCACTATGTTTGTAACTGGCTATTCATATAATATTTGGTTTGCCGTCTGTACTATGAACTATGTTTGTAACTGGATGCATGGGTAAGGCCGCTTTTCGTGCTTCGGTTAAGCGGTTCTTGCGCGGTGACTTCTATTAGTTGGGATAACATCATTTACTAGCACGTACCCAAGCACTTTAATGGTCTGTGTGGAGTTTCTTTCTTACTCACAAAAAAATTGATATCTATCTCGCGTGTCCTCCCTTGCATTATCACCATTCTCATCGCGCGTACTTCGAGTTCACGAACAGCGTGCTACCATCATAGAGGTGAATAAAACTTTCTGTACATTCATATTCACATATTTTACTTGGTTTGCTGTCTGTACTATGAACTATGTTTGTAACTGGATGCATGGGTAAGGCCGCTTCTCGTGCTTTCGGTTAAGTGGTTCTTGCGCTGTGACTTCTATTAGTTGGGATATCATCTTTTACTAGCACGTACCCAAGCACTTCAATGGTATATTTGGAGTTTCTTTCTTACTCACAACAAAAAAATGACATCTATCTCGCGTGTCCTGCCATGCATTAACACCATTCTAATCACGCGTACTTCGAATTTACGAACAGCGTGCTACCATCATAGAGGTGAATAAAACTTTCTGTACATTCATATTCATATACTTTATTTGGTTTGCTGCCTGTACTATGCACTAAGTTTGTAACTGGATGCATGGGTAAGGCCGCTTCTCGTGCTTTCGGTTAAGCGGTTCTTGCGCTGTGCCTTCTATTAGTTGGGATAACATCATTTACTAGCACTTAACCAAGCACTTCAATGGTCTATGTGGAGTTTGTTTCTTACTGACAACAAAAATTGACACCTATCTCGCGTGCCCTGCCTTGCATTATCCCCATTCTCATCGCGCGTACTTCGAGTTCACGAACAGCGTGCTACCATCACAGAGGTGAATAAAACTTCCTGTACATTCTTATTCATATATTATTTGGTTTGCTGTCTGTACTATGCGCTATGTTTGTAACTGGATGCATGGGTAAGGCCGCTTCTCGTGCTTTCGGTTAAGCGGTTCTTGCGCTGTGACTTCTATTAGTTGAGATAACATCATTTACTAGCACGTACCCAAGCACTTCAATGGTCTATGTGGAGTTTCTTACTCACAACAAAAATTGACATCTATCTCGCGTGTCCTCCCTTGCATTATCACCATTCTCATCGCGCGTACTTCGATTTCACGAACAGCGTGCTACCATCATAGAGGTGAATAAAACTTTCTGTACCCTCATATTAAAATATTATTTGGTTTGCTGTGCGTACTATGCACTATGTTTGTAACTGGGTGCATGGGTAAGGCCGCTTCTCGTGCTTTCGGTTAAGCGGTTCTTGCGCTGTGACTTCTATTAGTTGGGATAAACTAGCATGTACCCAAGCACTTCAATGGTCTATTTGGAGTTTCTTTCTTACTCACAACAAAAATTGACATCTATCTCGCGTGTCCTGCCTTGCATTATCACCATTCTCATCCGTCGTACTTCGAGTTCACGAACAGCGTGCTACCATCATAGAGGTGAATAAAACTTCCTGTACATTCTTATTCATATAATATTTTGTTTGCTGTCTGTACAATGCACTATGTTTGAAACTGGCTATTCATATAATATTTGGTTTGCCGTCTGTACTATGAACTATGTTTGTAACTGGATGCATGGGTAAGGCCGCTTTTCGTGCTTTCGGTTAAGCGGTTCTTGCGCGGTGACTTCTATTAGTTGGGATAACATCATTTACTAGCACGTACCCAAGCACTTTAATGGTCTGTGTGGAGTTTCTTTCTTACTCACAAAAAAAATTGACATCTATCTCGCGTGTCCTCCCTTGCATTATCACCATTCTCATCGCGCGTACTTCGAGTTCACGAACAGCGTGCTACCATCATAGAGGTGAATAAAACTTTCTGTACATTCATATTCACATATTTTACTTGGTTTGGTGTCTGTACTATGAACTATGTTTGTAACTGGATGCATGGGTAAGGCCGCTTCTCGTGCTTTCGGTTAAGTGGTTCTTGCGCTGTGACTTCTATTAGTTGGGATAACATCTTTTACTAGCACGTACCCAAGCACTTCAATGGTATATTTGGAGTTTCTTTCTTACTCACAACAAAAAATGACATCTATCTCGCGTGTCCTGCCATGCATTAACACCATTCTCATCACGCGTACTTCGAATTCACGAACAGCGTGCTACCATCATAGAAGTGAATAAAACTTTCTGTACACTCATATTCATATATTATTTGGTTTGCTGTCTGTACTATGCTCTATGTTTGTAACTGGATGCATGGTAAAGGCCGCTTCTCGTGCTTTCGGTTAAGCGGTTCTTGCGCTGTGACTTTATTTAGTTGGGATAACACCATTTACTAGCACGTACCCAAGCACTTCAATGGTCTATGTGGAGTTTCTTTCTTACTCACAACAAAAATTGACATCTATCTCGCGTGTCCTGCCATGCATTAACACCATTCTCATCGCGCGTACTTCGAGTTCACGAACAGCGTGCTACCATTATAGAGGTGAATAAAACTTTCTGTACACTCATATTCATATAATATTTGGTTTGCTGTCTGTACTATGCACTATGTTTGTAACTGGATGCATGAGTAAGGCCGCTTCTCGTGCTTTCGGTTAAGCGGTTCTTGCGCTGTGACTTCTATTAGTTGGGGTAACACCATTTACTAGCACTTACCAAAGCACTTCAATGGTCTATGTGGACTTTCTTTCTTACTCACAACAAAGATTGACATCTATCTCGCGTGTCCTGCCTTGCATTATCACCATTCTCATCGCGGGTACTTCAAGTTCACGAACAGCGTGCTACCATCACAGAGGTGAATAAAACTTTCTGTACATTCATATTCATACATTATTTGTTTTGCTGTCTGTACTATGCACTATGTTTGTAACTGGATGCATGGGTAAGGCCGCGTCTCGTGCTTTCGGTTAAGCGGTTCTTGCGCTGTGACTTCTAATATTTGGGATAACATCATTTACTAGCACTTACCCAAGCACTTCAATGGTCTATTTGGAGTTTCTTTCTTACTCACAACAAAAATTGACATCTATCTCGCGTGTCCTGCCTTGCATTATCACCAATCTCATCGCGCGTACTTCGAGTCACGAACAGCCTGCTACCATAATAGAGGTGAATAAAACTTTCTGTGCATTCATATTCATATATTATTTGGTTTGCTGTTTGTACTATGCACTATGTAACTGGATGCATGGGTAAGGCCGCTTCTCGTGCTTTGGGTTAAGCGGTTCTTGCGCTGTGACTTCTATTAGCTGGGATAACATCATTTACTAGCACTTACCCAAGCACTTCAATGGTCTACTTGGAGTTTCTTTCTTACTCACAACAAAAATTGACATCTATCTCGTGTGTCCTGTCTTGCGTTATGACCATTCTCATCGCGCGTACTTCGATTTCACGAACAGCGTGCTACCATAATAAAGGTGAATAAAACTTTCTGTATATTCATATTCATATAATATTTGGTTTGCCGTCTGTGCTATGCACTATGTTTGTAACTGGATGCATGGGTAAGGCCGCTTCTCGTGCTTTCGGTTAAGCGGTTCTTGCGCTGTGACTTCTATTAGTTGGGATAACATCATTTACTAGCACGTACCCAAGCACTTCAATGGTCTATGTGGAGTTTCTTTCTTACTCACAACAAAAATTGACATCTATCTCGTGTGTCCTGCCTTGCGTTATGACCATTCTCATCGCGCGTACTTCGAGTTCACGAACAGCATGCTACCATAATAGAGGTGAATAAAAGTTTCTGTATTTTTATATTCATATAATATTTGGTTTGCCGTCTGTACTATGCACTATGTAACTGGATGCATGGGTAAGGCCGCTTCTCATGCTTTCGGTTAAGCGGTTCTTGCGCTGTGACTTCTATTAGTTGGGATAACATCATTTACTAGCACGTACCCAAGCACTTCAATGGTCTATGTGGAGTTTCTTTCTTACTCACAACAAAAATTGACATCTATCTCGCGTGTCCTGCCTTGCATTATCACCATTCTCATCGCGCGTACTTCGAGTTCACGAACAGCGTGCTACCATCATAGAGGTGAATAAAACTTTCTGTACATTCATATTCTGTAGCGAAGCCTCTGAACTATGAAATGGGTCGAACTCTTGAGCACCTTTTAGTGGGGCTACCCAACAAGGACGCCGCTCGCGCTGAGAGCCCGTGCTTGGCCGTTATTGTCGCCATTGTGCTTGCTCGCTGTGAGCCGGCTAATAAACGCCTTAACATTTTGGTGGAGAGTGCTGTGCCCTTCAAACATCTTCGGTTCACATTTGATGCCCTTGGAGCTTAGATCCCGTACCGTGCCTTCAACCATGCTACAAGACGCCGCTCAGCAAACGCTTGCTCCTGCGCCGACGCCATGTTCCGGTGTCTCCCGCATCCGCGACCCACCTGTCTTCACCGGCGCGGATGGCACCGACGTCGAGGACTGGCTCGCCATGTACGAACGCGTCAGCGTCCCCAATCATTGGGACGAGGCAGGTAAACTCGGCAACCTGGTTTTCTACCTCGCGGGTGTGGCCGGCATGTGGTATAACAACCACGCGTCTGATTTCGCAATCTGGTCCGACTTAAGACCGCTATCACCAACGTTTTTGCCGCCCTGCCGTTCGTAAGCTGCAAGCCGAGCAGCGCTTACGCGAACGCGCTCAGCAGGCCGGTGAATCATTCACCAGTTACTTTGAAGACGTCCTGGACCTATGCAAGAAATCCAACGACAGCATGTCCGAATCAGACAAGATCCGGAACGTCATGAAGGGCATTGCCGATGATGCCTTCACGATGCTGCTTGCCAAAAACCCAGTCACAGTAGCTTAGGTCATCACGCTGTGCCAGAGCTACGAGGAGCTCCGCCGGCAGCGTTCGATGACCCGTCGCTCCACACCACGAGATGCAGGGCTTGCAGGCTTGGAGGCGAGCTGTGACCAGGTGGCACTGCTGGCAGACTTCAAGTCCTTCATACGTGAGGAAATCGCACGGCAGTTCTCTCTCCTGCCCTTTGCCCACCCACCGGCTGCTCAACAATCGGCCACTACCATTTTCCCCCCCATCCGCCGAGCGATAGAGCAGGAAATAGCGGAGGTCATGTCTGCGTACCACCCACAACAGCTTCCGGCTCCTGTACCCCCAAGTTTCGCCCAAGTGGTCGCGAGGCCGCCTCCAGTCGTTCAAGCGCCCGCCCCACTGACTTACGCCGAAACTGCCGCACGACCTCCATCCTTTGCAGCGGGTATGCCGGCTATGTATGTTGACGTGACCTCTCACACTCAGCTCCAGCACCCTCTGCAGCCTTTCCAGCCACCGTTCCGTCCATCGGCTCTTGCTTCATAGACAAGACCTACCCGGCGAACCGATGGCGCACATCCGACAACCGGCCCATTTGCTTTGCCTGCGGTTACGCCGGCCACGTAGCACGTTATTGCACTCGCGTACAGACGCCCCATATCTCGTCGCGTGTTGCTGGCCAGATCAGGCGTACCTATCACGAGGAAACGCCGTCTATGCCACCGTCAACTCACCTAGCTTCATCTTCTCGTAGGCCACCGTCTCCACGACGTCGTTCCCCGTCCCCCATGCGGCCAAGTTCAGCTGGTCACGAGCGGGAAAACTAGGCGTCGCAGTCCCCGAGGCAGGGACTGCGATGCTATCGCATTGTGAAAGCCCTCAGAGCCGCCTATCTAATGTCATTGACGTGCTTGTGGACGGTGTTCACGCATCTGCTCTCATTCACACAGGAGCTGCAGTATCCGTTATGGACGAAAAATTTTGCCGCTTGCTTCGTAAAGTGACGACGCCAATTTCTGGATTGTCCCTTCGTACCGCCGGTTTGCATTGTATCCATCCTACAGCAGGGTGCACAGCTCGCGTTGTCGTTCAGGACGTTCTGTATGTCGCCCAATTCATCATCATTCCCGCATGCTCTCATGACGTCATCCTGGGGTGGGACTTTCTCTCCCGCAACGACGCCGTCATTCATTGTGCCGCCGCCGAAATTGAACTCTCCCCCTTCTCGCATTTGACGGTGGAAGACAGTTCTTCAAAAGTGAGCAAGATTCTCGTGAAAGACGATACCATAGTGCCTCCAAGCTCCACGATGGGTGTATCTGTCTACTGCGCTGGACTCTCCGACACAATTGCACTCGTTTCGCCATCCGACCGTGCTTGCCGAAGGAAAGGGTTGCTAGTACCTTTCGCGACCGTGCAAATCACCCAGGGCAACGCCTCTATTTTCGTGACCAACCCATCCCCGCACACTGTTACCTTGGTTCGAGGGGAATGTCTCGGCACAGTGGAACCAGTGGATAACGCACAAGTCCTGGACGTACCTGATGACTCGCGTTGTCCCAATTTGCGTACCATCAGTGCTGTTTCCACTTCTGATTCATCATCTCCTGATGTAGTTGGCCCTTACATTGATGACAACCTCACGTCGGTACAGCGTTCCCAGCTTCTGGACCTGTTGCGAGATTATCGTTCTTCTTTCGATGTCGGGCGAAGTTCTCTCGGTCGTGCGTCCGCTGTTACGCATCGTATCGACACTGGTGCCCATCCACTATTACGGCAACGTCCCTACCGCGTGTCGCCTGCTGAACGTCGGGAAATTAACGAACAGGTTGATGATATGCTCAGACGTGACGCTATTCGGCCCTCGGACAGTCCATGGGCGTCTCCTGTTGTTCTTGTTGCGAAGAAAGATGGTTCTGCGCGGTTCTGTGTGGACTACAGACGGCTCAATAAGATCACTCGCAAGGATGTTTACCCACTGCCGCGCATCGATGACGCAATTGACAGCCTTCACGGAGCCGAATTTTTTTCTTCTCTCGATCTGCGCTCGGGGTACTGGCAAGTACCCATGGCTGATGACGCTCGACCGAAGACTGAGTTCATCACACCCGACGGCTTGTACGAATTCAACGTCATGCCGTTTGGTCTATGTAATGCACCTGCGACCTTTGAGCGCATGATGGACACCGTTCTGCGCAACTTGAAATGGCACACGTGCTTGTGTTACCTTGATGACGTTGTTGTGTTCGCTCCAGATTTCTCTACGCACCTCAAACGTCTGAAAGAAGTTTTTGCACGTGTCAGCAATGCCGGCTTGCAACTAAATCTGAAGAAGTGCCGCTTCGCAGCACGGCAACTCACCATCCTTGGGTACGTCGTGTCCAAGGATGGCATTCTTCCTGACCCAGCCAAGCTTCGGGCCGTGGCCGAATTCTCCAAACCTGCGTCCGTCAAAGAACTGCGTAGTTTCGTGGGCCTGACCTCATACTTCCGACGCTTCATATGAAACTTTGCCACGATCATATCACCGCTGACGAAGCTCCTTGGAAGTAATGGGTCCCTCAACTCGTGGTCGTCTGAGTGCGACGACGCGTTCGCGAAGCTCCGCCATGTGTTGACGTCTCCTCCCATTCTACGCCACTACGACCCTACGGCCCCAACGGAGGTGCACACAGACGCCAGCGGCGAAGGCCTCGGCGTTGTCCTGGCGCATCACAAACCTGGATTTCCAGAATATGTCTTAGCATATGCAAGCCGTACGCTCACGAGAGCCGAGACAAAACTGCACCGTCACGGAGAAAGAGTGCTTGGCGATCGTCTGGGCTCTTACAAAGTTTCGACCGTATTTATATGGTCGCCCATTCGATGTCGTCACCGACCATCATGCACTATGCTGGCTTTCATCATTGAAGGATTCCTCAGGCCGTCTCGCCCGTTGGGCTCTTCGTTTACAAGACTACGACATCCGCGTGCTGTACCGCAACGGACGCCAGCATGCTGACGCCGACGCCCTCTCGCGCTCCCCTCTGCCTGAAGGTGATGTGCTCTGCTCAGTATCCTCGGCTGCCGTTTCTGCCATTGACGTTGACATAATCGCTACCGAACAGTGAAAGGATAATTGGATCGGCCCGCTGATCGACTTGCTCTCTGATCCATCCGCAACGCCATCCACGCGTGCATTGCGTCGTCAAGCTCGCCATTTCGCCATTCGTGACGGCCTCCTACACCGACGCAATTACGACGCCGACGGCCGGCAGTGGTTACTCGTGATACCCCGCAGTCTGCGGTCAGATATATGTGAATCCTTCCATTCTGATCCGCAATGCGCGCACTCTGGGGTATTCAAAACCTACCATCGCATTCGACAACGCTACTTCTGGCGCAGGATGTACCGCTATGTGCAGCAGTTTGTTCGCTCTTGCCTCACTTGCCAACGCCGTAAACCGTCAGCTCACATGTCGCACGCCAGTCTACAACCGTTACCTTGCCCTGACCGTCCCTTTGGGCGCGTAGGTATCGATTTGTATGGACCACTTCCTCTGACGTCGGCTGGTAACCGCTGGGCCATCGTTGCCGTTGACCATTTAACGCGATACGCCGAAACCGCCGCTTTCCCTGCGGCTGCTGCGCGCGATGTTGCGTCCTTCCTGCTGCATCGATTTATATAGCGCCACTGACCACCCCAAGAGCTTCTCAGCGATCGAGGCCGTGTCTTCTTGTCGGAAGTCGTCGAAGCCATTCTGAAGGAGTGCCATTCTGTCCACCGCAAAACTACTGCTTACCACCCACAGACGAATGGCCTCACCGAACGCTTTAACCGCACCCTCGGCGACATGCTTTCTATGTACGTCGCTGCCAACCACAATAATTGGGATAATATAGTGCCCTTCGTCACCTACGCCTACAGCACCGCCCCTCTGAGCACGACTGGTTTTTCACCTTTCTACTTGCTGTACGGAAGGCACCCGTCGCACACCATGCACACGATACTCCCGTACACGCCGAATCCATCTGAGTGTACACCTATTTACGAGACAGCCAGGCTTGCTGAAGAGTGTCGCGAGCTTGCCAAGACTTTTACGACGCAAGAGCAAGAGCGGCAGAAGAGTATCCGTGATGGCTCCACCACTTCTGAGCCCACGTTCCTTCCTGGTGCGCTTGTATGGCTCTCGATCCCGACCTCTGCCGCAAGCCTCTCTTCCAAACTACGTCCCAAATACGAAGGCCCCTACCGTGTCATCGAGCGCACCTCACCCGTCAACTATCTGATCGAACCCGTTGAACAATCTTCGGACATGCGCCGACGTGGGCGAGACATCGTCAACGTGGAGCGCCTGAAGGCTTATTATGACGCGCTCATAATAACAAGCTGTTAGGTCGCCAGGCGGCTCCCTCTTCGACCCCGGGGTAATTGTAGCGAAGCCTCCGAACTATGAAATGGGTCGAACTCTTGAGTACCTTCTAGTGGGGCTACCCAACAAGGACGCCGCTCGCGCTGAGAGCCCGTGCTTGGCCGTTACTGTCGCCATTGTGCTTGCTCGCTGTGGGCCGGCTAATAAACGCCTTAACAATGCATATATTTTATTTGGTTTGCTGTCTGTACTATGCACAATGTTTGTAACTGGATGCATGGGTAAGGCCGCTTCTCGTGCTTTCGGTTAAGCGGTTCTTGCGCTGTGACTTCTATTAGTTGGGATAACATCATTTACTAGCACGTACCCAAGCACTTCAATGGTCTATGTGGAGTTTCTTTCTTATTCACAACAACAATTGACATCTATCTCGCGTGTCCTGCCTTGCATTATCACCATTCTCATCGCGCGTACTTCGAGTTCACGAACAGCGTGCAACCATCATAGAGGTGAATAAAACTTTCTGTACATTCAATTTCATATAATATTTGGTTTGCTGTCTGTGCTATGCACTATGTAACTGGATGCATGGGTAAGGCCGCTTCTCGTGCTTTCGGTTAAGCGGTTCTTGCGCTGTGACTTCTATTAGTTGGGGTAACACCATTTACTAGCACTTACCAAAGCACTTCAATGGTCTATGTGGACTTTCTTTCTTACTCACAACAAAGATTGACATCTATCTCGCGTGTCCTGCCTTGCATTATCACCATTCTCATCGCGGGTACTTCGAGTTCACGAACAGCGTGCTACCATCACAGAGGTGAATAAAACTTTCTGTACATTCATATTCATATATTATTTGTTTTGCTGTCTGTACTATGCACTATGTTTGTAACTGGATGCATGGTTAGGGCCGCTTCTCGTGCTTTCGGTTAAGCGGTTCTTGCACTGTGACTTCTAATATTTGGGATAACATCATTTACTAGCACTTACCCAAGCACTTCAATGGTCTATTTGGAGTTTCTTTCTTACTCACAACAAAAATTGACATCTATCTCGCGTGTCCTGCCTTGCATTATCACAAATCTCATCGCGCGTACTTCGAGTCACGAACAGCCTGCTACCATAATAGAGGTGAATAAAACTTTCTGTGCATTCATAATCATATATTATTTGGTTTGCTGTCTGTACTATGCACTATGTAACTGGATGCATGGGTAAGGCCGCTTCTAGTGCTTTGGGGTAAGCGGTTCTTGCGCTGTGACTTCTATTAGCTGGGATAACATCATTTACTAGCACTTACCCAAGCACTTCAATGGTCTACTTGGAGTTTCTTTCTTACTCACAACAAAAATTGACATCTATCTCGTGTGTCCTGTCTTGCGTTATGACCATTCTCATCGCGCGTACTTCGATTTCACGAACAGCGTGCTACCATAATAGAGGTGAATAAAACTTTCTGTATATTCATATTCATATATTATTTGGTTTGCCGTCTGTACTATGCACTATGTAACTGGATGCATGGGTAAGGCCGCTTCTCATGCTTTCGGTTAAGCGGTTCTTGCGCTGTGACTTCTATTAGTTGGGATAACATCATTTACTAGCACGTACCCAAGCACTTCAATGGTCTATGTGGAGTTTCTTTCTTACTCACAACAAAAATTGACATCTATCTCGCGTGTCCTGCCTTGCATTATCACCATTCTCATCGCGCGTACTTCGAGTTCACGAACAGCGTGCTACCATCATAGAGGTGAATAAAACTTTCTGTACATTCATATTCTGTAGCGAAGCCTCTGAACTATGAAATGGGTCGAACTCTTGAGCACCTTTTAGTGGGGCTACCCAACAAGGACGCCGCTCGCGCTGAGAGCCCGTGCTTGGCCGTTATTGTCGCCATTGTGCTTGCTCGCTGTGAGCCGGCTAATAAACGCCTTAACATTTTGGTGGAGAGTGCTGTGCCCTTCAAACATCTTCGGTTCACATTTGATGCCCTTGGAGCTTAGATCCCGTACCGTGCCTTCAACCATGCTACAAGACGCCGCTCAGCAAACGCTTGCTCCTGCGCCGACGCCATGTTCCGGTGTCTCCCGCATCCGCGACCCACCTGTCTTCACCGGTGCGGATGGCACCGACGTCGAGGACTGGCTCGCCATGTACGAACGCGTCAGCGTCCCCAATCATTTGGACGAGGCAGGTAAACTCGGCAACCTGGTTTTCTACCTCGCGGGTGTGGCCGGCATGTGGTATAACAACCACGCGTCTGATTTCGCAATCTGGTCCGATTTTAAGACCGCTATCACCAACGTTTTTGCCGCCCTGCCGTTCGTAAGCTGCAAGCCGAGCAGCGCTTACGCGAACGCGCTCAGCAGGCCGGTGAATCATTCACCAGTTACTTTGAAGACGTCCTGGACCTATGCAAGAAATCCAACGACAGCATGTCCGAATCAGACAAGATCCGGAACGTCATGAAGGGCATTGCCGATGATGCCTTCACGATGCTGCTTGCCAAAAACCCAGTCACAGTAGCTTAGGTCATCACGCTGTGCCAGAGCTACGAGGAGCTCCGCCGGCAGCGTTCGATGACCCGTCGCTCCACACCACGAGATGCAGGGCTTGCAGGCTTGGAGGCGAGCTGTGACCAGGTGGCACTGCTGGCAGACTTCAAGTCCTTCATACGTGAGGAAATCGCACGGCAGTTCTCTCTCCTGCCCTTTGCCCACCCACCGGCTGCTCAACAATCGGCCACTACCATTTTCCCCCCCATCCGCCGAGCGATAGAGCAGGAAATAGCGGAGGTCATGCCTGCGTACCACCCACAACAGCTTCCGGCTCCTGTACCCCCAAGTTTCGCCCAAGTGGTCGCGAGGCCGCCTCCAGTCGTTCAAGCGCCCGCCCACTGACTTACGCCGAAACTGCCGCACGACCTCCATCCTTTGCAGCGGGTATGCCGGCTATGTATGTTGACGTGACCTCTCACACTCAGCTCCAGCACCCCCTGCAGCCTTTCCAGCCACCGTTCCGTCCATCGGCTCTTGCGTCATAGACAAGACCTACCCCGGCGAACCGATGGCGCACATCCGACAACCGGCCCATTTGCTTTGCCTGCGGTTACGCCGGCCACGTAGCACGTTATTGCACTCGCGTACAGACGCCCCATATCTCGTCGCGTGTTGCTGGCCAGATCAGGCGTACCTATCACGAGGAAACGCCGTCTATGCCACCGTCAACTCACCTAGCTTCATCTTCTCGTAGGCCACCGTCTCCACGACGTCGTTCCCCGTCCCCCATGCGGCCAAGTTCAGCTGGTCACGAGCGGGAAAACTAAGCGTCGCAGTCCCCGAGGCAGGGACTGCGATGCTATCGCATTGTGAAAGCCCTCAGAGCCGCCTATCTAATGTCATTGACGTGCTTGTGGACGGTGTTCACGCATCTGCTCTCATTGACACAGGAGCTGCAGTATCCGTTATGGACGAAAAATTTTGCTGCTTGCTTCGTAAAGTGACGACGCCAATTTCTGGATTGTCCCTTCGTACCGCCGGTTTGCATCGTATCCATCCTACAGCAGGGTGCACAGCTCGCGTTGTCGTTCAGGACGTTCTGTATGTCGCCCAATTCATCATCATTCCCGCATGCTCTCATGACGTCATCCAGGGGTGGGACTTTCTCTCCCGCAACGACGCCGTCATCCATTGTGCCGCCGCCGAAATTGAACTCTCCCCCTTCTCGCATTTGACGGTGGAAGACAGTTCTTCAAAAGTGAGCAAGATTCTCGTGAAAGACGATACCATAGTGCCTCCAAGCTCCACGATGGGTGTATCTGTCTACTGCGCTGGACTCTCCGACACAATTGCACTCGTTTCGCCATCCGACCGTGCTTGCCGAAGGAAAGGGTTGCTAGTACCTTTCGCGACCGTGCAAATCACCCAGGGCAACGCCTCTATTTTCGTGACCAACCCATCCCCGCACACTGTTACCTTGGTTCGAGGGGAATGTCTCGGCACAGTGGAACCAGTGGATAATGCACAAGTCCTGGACGTACCTGATGACTCGCGTTGTCCCAATTTGCGTACCATCAGTGCTGTTTCCACTTCTGATTCATCATCTCCTGATGTAGTTGGCCCTTACATTAATGACAACCTCACGTCGGTACAGCGTTCCCAGCTTCTGGACCTGTTGCGAGATTATCGTTCTTCTTTCGATGTCGGGCGAAGTTCTCTAAGTCGTGCGTCCGCTGTTACGCATCGTATCGACACTGGTGCCCATCCACTATTACGGCAACGTCCCTACCGCGTGTCGCCTGCTGAACGTCGGGAAATTAACGAACAGGTTGATGATATGCTCAGACGTGACGCTATTCGGCCCTCGGACAGTCCATGGGCGTCTCCTGTTGTTCTTGTTGCGAAGAAACATGGTTCTGCGCGGTTCTGTGTGGACTACAGACGGCTCAATAAGATCACTCGCAAGGATGTTTACCCACTGCCGCGCATCGATGACGCAATTGACAGCCTTCACGGAGCCGAATTTTTTTCTTCTCTCGATCTGCGCTCGGGGTACTGGCAAGTACCCATGGCTGATGACGCTCGACCGAAGACTGAGTTCATCACACCCGACGGCTTGTACGAATTCAACGTCATGCCGTTTGGTCTATGTAATGCACCTGCGACCTTTGAGCGCATGATGGACACCGTTCTGCGCAACTTGAAATGGCACACGTGCTTGTGTTACCTCGATGACGTTGTTGTGTTCGCTCCAGATTTCTCTACGCACCTCAAACGTCTGAAAGAAGTTTTTGCACGTGTCAGCAATGCCGGCTTGCAACTAAATCTGAAGAAGTGCCGCTTTGCAGCACGGCAACTCACCATCCTTGGTACGTCGTGTCCAAGGATGGCATTCTTCCTGACCCAGCCAAGCTTCGGGCCGTGGCCGAATTCTCCAAACCTGCGTCCGTCAAAGAACTGCGTAGTTTCGTGGGCCTGTGCTCATACTTCCGACGCTTCATACGAAACTTTGCCACGATCATATCACCGCTGACGAAGCTCCTTGAAAGTAATGGGTCCCTCAATTCGTGGTCGTCTGAGTGCGACGACGCGTTCGCGAAGCTCCGCCATGTGTTGACGTCTCCTCCTATTCTACGCCACTACGACCCTACGGCCCCAACGGAGGTGCACACAGACGCCAGCGGCGAAGGCCTCGGCGCTGTCCTGGCGCATCACAAACCTGGATTTCCAGAATATGTCTTAGCATATGCAAGCCGTACGCTCACGAGAGCCGAGACAAAACTGCACCGTCACGGAGAAAGAGTGCTTGGCGATCGTCTGGGCTCTTACAAAGTTTCGACCGTATTTGTATGGTCGCCCATTCGATGTCGTCACCGACCATCATGCACTATGCTGGCTTTCATCATTGAAGGATTCCTCAGGCCGTCTCGCCCGTTGGGCTCTTCGTTTACAAGACTACGACATCCGCGTGCTGTACCGCAACGGACGCCAGCATGCTGACGCCGACGCCCTCTCGCGCTCCCCTCTGCCTGAAGGTGATGTGCTCTGCTCAGTATCCTCGGCTGCCGTTTCTGCCATTGACGTTGACATAATCGCTACCGAACAGTGAAAGGATAATTGGATCGGCCCGCTGATCGACTTGCTCTCTGATCCATCCGCAACGCCATCCACGCGTGCATTGCGTCGTCAAGCTCGCCATTTCGCCATTCGTGACGGCCTCCTACACCGACGCAATTACGACGCCGACGGCCGGCAGTGGTTACTCATGATACCCCGCAGTCTGCGGTCAGATATATGTGAATCCTTCCATTCTGATCCGCAATGCGCGCACTCTGGGGTATTCAAAACCTACCATCGCATTCGACAACGCTACTTCTGGCGCAGGATGTACCGCTATGTGCAGCAGTTTGTTCGCTCTTGCCTCACTTGCCAACGCCGTAAACCGTCAGCTCACATGTCGCACGCCAGTCTACAACCGTTACCTTGCCCTGACCGTCCCTTTGGGCGCGTAGGTATCGATTTGTATGGACCACTTCCTCTGACGTCGGCTGGTAACCGCTGGGCCATCGTTGCCGTTGACCATTTAACGCGATACGCCGAAACCGCCGCTTTCCCTGCGGCTGCTGCGCGCGATGTTGCGTCCTTCCTGCTGCATCGATTTATATAGCGCCACTGACCACCCCAAGAGCTTCTCAGCGATCGAGGCCGTGTCTTCTTGTCGGAAGTCGTCGAAGCCATTCTGAAGGAGTGCCATTCTGTCCACCGCAAAACTACTGCTTACCACCCACAGACGAATGGCCTCACCGAACGCTTTAACCGCACCCTCGGCGACATGCTTTCTATGTACGTCGCTGCCAACCACAATAATTGGGATAATATACTGCCCTTCGTCACCTACGCCTACAACACCGCCCCTCAGAGCACGACTGGTTTTTCACCTTTCTACTTGCTGTACGGAAGGCACCCGTCGCACACCATGCACACGATACTCCCGTACACGCCGAATCCATCTGAGTGTACACCTATTTACGAGACAGCCAGGCTTGCTGAAGAGTGTCGCGAGCTTGCCAAGACTTTTACGACGCAAGAGCAAGAGCGGCAGAAGAGTATCCGTGATGGCTCCACCACTTCTGAGCCCACGTTCCTTCCTGGTGCGCTTGTATGGCTCTCGATCCCGACCTCTGCCGCAAGCCTCTCTTCCAAACTACGTCCCAAATACGAAGGCCCCTACCGTGTCATCGAGCGCACCTCACCCGTCAACTATCTGATCGAACCCGTTGAACAATCTTCGGACATGCGCCGACGTGGGCGAGACATCGTCAACGTGGAGCGCCTGAAGGCTTATTATGACGCGCTCATAATAACAAGCTGTTAGGTCGCCAGGCGGCTCCCTCTTCGACCCCGGGGTAATTGTAGCGAAGCCTCCGAACTATGAAATGGGTCGAACTCTTGAGTAGCTTATAGTGGGGCTACCCAACAAGGACGCCGCTCGCGCTGAGAGCCCGTGCTTGGCCGCTACTGTCGCCATTGTGCTTGCTCGCTGTGGGCCGGCTAATAAACGCCTTAACAATGCATATATTTTATTTGGTTTGCTGTCTGTACTATGCACAATGTTTGTAACTGGATGCATGGGTAAGGCCGCTTCTCGTGCTTTCGGTTAAGCGGTTCTTGCGCTGTGACTTCTATTAGTTGGGATAACATCATTTACTAGCACGTACCCAAGCACTTCAATGGTCTATGTGGAGTTTCTTTCTTATTCACAACAACAATTGACATCTATCTCGCGTGTCCTGCCTTGCATTATCACCATTCTCATCGCGCGTACTTCGAGTTCACGAACAGCGTGCAACCATCATAGAGGTGAATAAAACTTTCTGTACATTCAATTTCATATAATATTTGGTTTGCTGTCTGTGCTATGCACTATGTAACTGGATGCATGGGTAAGGCCGCTTCTCGTGCTTTCGGTTAAGCGGTTCTTGCGCTGTGACTTCTATTAGTTGGGGTAACACCATTTACTAGCACTTACCAAAGCACTTCAATGGTCTATGTGGACTTTCTTTCTTACTCACAACAAAGATTGACATCTATCTCGCGTGTCCTGCCTTGCATTATCACCATTCTCATCGCGGGTACTTCGAGTTCACGAACAGCGTGCTACCATCACAGAGGTGAATAAAACTTTCTGTACATTCATATTCATATATTATTTGTTTTGCTGTCTGTACTATGCACTATGTTTGTAACTGGATGCATGGTTAGGGCCGCTTCTCGTGCTTTCGGTTAAGCGGTTCTTGCACTGTGACTTCTAATATTTGGGATAACATCATTTACTAGCACTTACCCAAGCACTTCAATGGTCTATTTGGAGTTTCATTCTTACTCACAACAAAAATTGACATCTATCTCGCGTGTCCTGCCATGCATTACCACAATTCTCATCGCGCGTACTTCGAGTTCACGAACAGCGTGCTACCATGATAGAGGTGAATAAAACTTTCTGTACACTCATATTCATATATTTTATTTGGTTTGCTGTCTGTACTATGCACTATGTTTGTAACTGGATGCATGGGTAAGGCCGCTTCTCGTGCTTTCGGTTAAGCGGTTCTTGCGCTGTGACTTCTATTAGTTGGGATAACATCATTTACTAGCACGTACCCAAGCACTTCAATGGTCTATTTGGAGTTTCTTTCTTACTCACAACAAAAATTGACATCTATCTCGCGTGTCCTGCCTTGCATTATCACCAATCTCATCGCGCGTACTTCGAGTTCACGAAGAGCCTGCTACCATAATAGAGGTGAATAAAACTTTCTGTACATCCATATTCATATATTATTTGGTTTGCTGTCTGTACGATGCACTATGTAACTGGATGCATGGGTAAGGCTGCTTCTCGTGCTTTCGGTTAAGCGGTTCTTGCGCTGTGACTTCTATTAGTTGGGATAACATCATTTACTAGCACTTACCCAAGTACTTCAATGGTCTATTTGGAGTTTCTTTCTTACTCACAACAAAAATTGACATCTATCTCGTGTGTCCTGCCTTGCGTTATGACCATTCTCATCGCGCGTACTTTGAGTACACGAACAGCGTGCTACCAACATAGAGGTGAATAAAACTTTCTGTATATTCATATTCATTTAAAATTTGGTTTGCCGTCTGTACTATGCACTATGTTTGTAACTGGATGCATGGGTAAGGCCGCTTCTCGTGCTTTCGGTTAAGTGGTTCTTGCGCTGTGACTTCTATTGGTTGGGATAACATCATTTACTAGCACTTACCCAAGCACTTCAATGGTCTATTTGGAGTTTCTTTCTTACTCACAATAAAAAGTGACATCTATCTCGCGTGTTCTGCCATGCATTAACACCATCCTTATCGCGCGTACTTCGAGTTCACGAACAGCGTGCTACCATCATAGAGGTGAATAAAACTTTCTGTACAATCATATTCATAAAATATTTGGTTTGCTGTCTGTACTATGCACTATATTTGTAACTGGATGAATGAGTAAGGCCGCTTCTCGTGCTTTCGGTTAAGCGGTTCTTGCGCTGTGACCTCTATTAGTTGGGATAACACCATTTACTAGCACTTACCCAAGCACTTTAATGGTCTATGTGGACTTTCTTTCTTACTCACAACAAAGATTGACATCTATCTCGCGTGTCCTGCCATGCATTAACACCATTCTCATCGCGCGTACTTCGAGTTCACGAACAGCGTGCTACCATAATAGAGGTGAATAAAACTTTCTGTACATTCATATTCATATATTATTTGGTTTGCTGTCTGTACTATGCACTATGTTTGTAACTGGATGTATTAGTAAGGCCGCTTCTCGTGCTTTCGGTTAAGTGGTTCTTCCGCTGTGACATCTATTAGTTGGGATAACATCATTTACTAGCACTTACCCAAGCACTTCAATGGTCTATTTGGAGTTTCTTTCTTACTCACAATAAAAAATGACATCTATCTCGCGTGTTCTGCCATGCATTAACACTATCCTTATCGCGTGTACTTCGAGTTCACGAACAGCGTGCTACCATCATAGAGGTGAATAAAACTTTCTGTACAATCATATTCATAAAATATTTGGTTTGCTGTCTGTACTATGCACTATATTTGTAACTGGATGAATGAGTAAGGCCGCTTCTCGTGCTTTCGGTTAAGCGGTTCTTGCGCTGTGACCTCTATTAGTTGGGATAACACCATTTACTAGCACTTACCCAAGCACTTTAATGGTCTATGTGGACTTTCTTTCTTACTCACAACAAAGATTGACATCTATATCGCGTGTCCTGCCTTGCATTATCACCAATCTCATCGCGCGTACTTTGAGTTCACGAACAGCCTGCTACCATAATAGAGGTGAATAAAACTTTCTGTACATCCATTTTCATATATTATTTGGTTTGCTGTCTGTACGATGCACTATGTAACTGGATGCATGGGTAAGGCCGCTTCTCGTGCTTTCGGTTAAGCGGTTCTTGCGCTGTGACTGCAATTAGTTGGGATAACATCATTTACTAGCACTTACCCAAGCACTTCAATGGTCTATTTCGAGTTTCTTTCTTACTCACAACAAAAACTGACATCTATCTCGTGTGTCCTGCCTTGCATTATGACAATTCTCATCGCGCGTACTTCGACTTCACGAACAGCGTGCTATCATAATAGAGGTGAATAAAACTTTCTGTATATTCATAATCAGATAATATTTGGTTTGTCGTCTGTACTATGCACTATGTTTGTAACTGGATGCATGGGTAAGACCGCTTCTCGTGCTTTCGGTTAAGCGGTTATTGCGCTGTGACTTCTATTAGTTGGGATAACATCATTTACTAGCACTTACCCAAGCACTTCAATGGTCTATGTGGACTTTCTTTCTTACTCACAACAAAGATTGACATCTATATCGCGTGTCCTGCCATGCATTAACACCATTCTCATCGCGCGTACTTCGAGTTCACGAACAGCGTGCTACCATAATAGAGGTGAACAAAACTTTCTGTACATTCATATTCATATATTATTTGGTTTGCTGTCTGTACTATGCACTATGTTTGTAACTGGATGTATTGGTAAGGCCGCTTCTCGTGCTTTCGGTTAAGCGGTTCTTCCGCTGTGACTTCTATTAGTTGGGATAACATCATTTACTAGCACTTACCCAAGCACTTCAATGGTCTATTTGGAGTTTCTTTCTTACTCACGATAAAAAATGACATCTATCTCGCGTGTTCTGCCATGCATTAACACCATCCTTATCGCGCGTACTTCGAGTTCACGAACAGCCTGCTACCATAATAGAGGTGAATAAAACTTTCTGTACATCCATATTCATATATTATTTGGTTTGCTGTCTGTACTATGTACTATGTAACTGGATTCATGGGTAAGGCCACTTCTCGTGCTTTCGGTTAAGCGGTTCTTGCGCTGTGACTTCTATTAGTTGGGATAACATCATTTACTAGCACTTACCCAAGCACTTCAATGGTATATTTGGAGTTTCTTTCTTACTCACAACAAAAATTGACATCTATCTTGTGTGTCCTGCCTTGCGTTATGACCATTCTCATCGCGCGTACTTCGAGTTCACGAACAGCGTGCTACCATAATAGAGGTGAATAAAACTTTCTGTACATTCATATTCATATAATATTTGGTTTGCCGTCTGTACTATGCACTATGTTTTTAACTGGATGCATGGGTAAGGCCGCTTCTCGTGCTTTCGGTTAAGCGGTTCTTGCGCTGTGACTTCTATTAGTTGGGATAACATCATTTACTAGCACTTACCCAAGCACTTCAATGGTCTATTTGGAGTTTCTTTCTTACTCACAACAAAAATTGACATCTATCTTGTGTGTCCTGCCTTGCGTTATGACCATTCTCATCGCACGTACTTCGAGTTCACCAACAGCGTGCTACCATAATAGAGGTGAATAAAACTTTCTGTATATTCACATTCATATAATATTTCGTTTGCCGTCTGTACTATGCACTATGTTTGTAACTGGATGCATGGGTAAGGCCGCTTCTCGTGCTTTCGGTTAAGCGGTTCTTGCGCTGTGACTTCTATTAGTTGGCATAACATCATTTACTAGCACTTACCCAAGCACTTCAATGGTCTATTTGGAGTTTCTTTCTTACTCACAACAAAAATTGACATCTATCTCGCGTGTCCTCCCTTGCATTATCACCAATCTCATCGCGCGTACTTCGAGTTCACGAACAGCCTGCTACCATAATTGAGGTGAATAAAACTTTCTGTATATTCATATTCATATATTATTTGGTTTGCTGTCTGTACTATGCACTATGTAACTGGATGCATGGGTAAGGCCGCTTCTCGTGCTTTCGGTTAAGCGGTTCTTGCGCTGTGACTGCAATTAGTTGGGATAACATCATTTACTAGCACTTACCCAAGCACTTCAATGGTCTATTTCGAGTTTCTTTCTTACTCACAACAAAAACTGACATCTATCTCGTGTGTCCTGCCTTGCGTTATGACAATTCTCATCGCGCGTACTTCGACTTCACGAACAGCGTGCTATCATAATAGAGGTGAATAAAACTTTCTGTATATTCATAATCAGATAATATTTGGTTTGTCGTCTGTACTATGCACTATGTTTGTAACTGGATGCATGGGTAAGACCGCTTCTCGTGCTTTCGGTTAAGCGGTTATTGCGCTGTGACTTCTATTAGTTGGGATAACATCATTTACTAGCACTTACCCAAGCACTTCAATGGTCTATGTGGACTTTCTTTCTTACTCACAACAAAGATTGACATCTATATCGCGTGTCCTGCCATGCATTAACACCATTCTCATCGCGCGTACTTCGAGTTCACGAACAGCGTGCTACCATAATAGAGGTGAATAAAACTTTCTGTACATTCATATTCATATATTATTTGGTTTGCTGTCTGTACTATGCACTATGTTTGTAACTGGATGTATTGGTAAGGCCGCTTCTCGTGCTTTCGGTTAAGCGGTTCTTCCGCTGTGACTTCTATTAGTTGGGATAACATCATTTACTAGCACTTACCCAAGCACTTCAATGGTCTATTTGGAGTTTCTTTCTTACTCACAATAAAAAATGACATCTATCTCGCGTGTTCTGCCATGCATTAACACCATCCTTATCGCGCGTACTTCGAGTTCACGAACAGCGTGCTACCATCATAGAGGTGAATAAAACTTTCTGTACATTCATATTCATAAAATATTTGGTTTGCTGTCTGTACTATGCACTATATTTGTAACTGGATGAATGAGTAAGGCCGCTTCTCGTGCTTTCGGTTAAGCGGTTCTTGCGCTGTGACCTCTATTAGTTGGGATAACACCATTTACTAGCACTTACCCAAGCACTTTAATGGTCTATGTGGACTTTCTTTCTTACTCACAACAAAGATTGGCATCTATATCGCGTGTCCTGCCATGCATTAACACCATTCTCATCGCGCGTACTTCGAGTTTACGAACAGCGTGCTACCAACATAGAGGTGAATAAAACTTTCTGTACACTCATATTCATATATTTTATTTGGTTTGCTGTCTGTACTATGCACTATGTTTGTAACTGGATGCATGGGTAAGGCCGCTTCTCGTGCTTTCGGTTAAGCGGTTCTTGCGCTGTGACTTCTATTAGGTGGGATAACATCATTTACTAGCACGTATCCAAGCACTTCAATGGTCTATTTGGAGTTTCTTTCTTACTCACAACAAAAATTGACATCTATCTCGCGTGTCCTGCCTTGCATTATCACCAATCTCATCGCGCGTACTTTGAGTTCACGAACAGCCTGCTACCATAATAGAGGTGAATAAAACTTTCTGTACATCCATATTCATATATTATTTGGTTTGCTGTCTGTACTATGTACTATGTAACTGGATTCATGGGTAAGGCCACTTCTCGTGCTTTCGGTTAAGCGGTTCTTGCGCTGTGACTTCTATTAGTTGGGATAACATCATTTACTAGCACTTACCCAAGCACTTCAATGGTCTATTTGGAGTTTCTTTCTTACTCACAACAAAAATTGACATCTATCTTGTGTGTCCTGCCTTGCGTTATGACCATTCTCATCGCGCGTACTTCGAGTTCACGAACAGCGTGCTACCAAAATAGAGGTGAATAAAACTTTCTGTACATTCATATTCATATAATATTTGGTTTGCCGTCTGTACTATGCACTATGTTTTTAACTGGATGCATGGGTAAGGCCGCTTCTCGTGCTTTCGGTTAAGCGGTTCTTGCGCTGTGACTTCTATTAGTTGGGATAACATCATTTACTAGCACTTACCCAAGCACTTCACTGGTCTATTTGGAGTTTCTTTCTTACTCACAACAAAAATTGACATCTATCTTGTGTGTCCTGCCTTGCGTTATGACCATTCTCATCGCGCGTACTTCGAGTTCACGAACAGCGTGCTACCATAATAGAGGTGAATAAAACTTTCTGTATATTCACATTCATATAATATTTCGTTTGCCGTCTGTACTATGTACTATGTTTGTAACTGGATGCATGGGTAAGGCCGCTTCTCGTGCTTTCGGTTAAGCGGTTCTTGCGCTGTGACTTCTATTAGTTGGCATGACATCATTTACTAGCACTTACCCAAGCACTTCAATGGTCTATTTGGAGTTTCTTTCTTACTCACAACAAAAATTGACATCTATCTCGCGTGTCCTCCCTTGCATTATCACCAATCTCATCGCGCGTACTTCGAGTTCACGAACAGCCTGCTACCATAATTGAGGTGAATAAAACTTTCTGTACATTCATATTCATATATTATTTGGTTTGCTGTCTGTACTATGCACTATGTAACTCGATGCATGGGTAAGGCCGCTTCTCGTGCTTTCGGTAAAGCGGTTCTTGCGCTGTGACTGCTATTAGTTGGGATAACATCATTTACTAGCACTTACCCAAGCACATCAATGGTCTATTTGGAGTTTCTTTTTTACTCACAACAAAAACTGACATCTATCTCGTGTGTCCTGCCTTGCGTTATGACAATTCTCATCGCGCGTACTTCGAGTTCACGAACAGCGTGCTATCATAATAGAGGTGAATAAAACTTTCTGTATATTCATATTCAGATAATATTTGGTTTGCCGTCTGTACTATGCACTATGTTTGTAACTGGATGCATGGGTAAGGCCGCTTCTCGTGCTTTCGGTTAAGCGGTTATTGCGCTGTGACTTCTATTAGTTGGGATAACATCATTTACTAGCACGTACCCAAGCACTTCAATGGTCTATGTGGAGTTTCTTTCTTATTCACAACAAAAAATGACATTTGTCTCGCGTGTCCTGCCATGCATTATCACCATTCTCATCGCGCGTACTTCGAGTTCACGAACAACGTGCTACCATAATAAAGGTGAATAAAACTTTCTGTACATTCATATTCATATATTATTTGATTTGCTGTCTGTACTATGCACTATGTTTGTAACTGGATGCATTGGTAAGGCCGCTTCTCGTGCTTTCGGTTAAGCGGTTCTTCCGCTGTGACTTCTATTAGTTGGGATAACATCATTTACTAGCACTTACCCAAGCACTTCAATGGTCTATTTGGAGTTTCTTTCTTACTCACAATAAAAAATGACATCTATCTCGCGTGTTCTGCCATGCATTAACACCATCCTTATCGCGCGTACTTCGAGTTCACGAACAGCGTGCTACCATCATGGAGGTGAATAAAACTTTCTGTACAATCATATTCATAAAATATTTGGTTTGCTAGCTGTACTATGCACTATATTTGTAACTGGATGCATGAGTAAGGCCGCTTCTCGTGCTTTCGGTTAAGCGGTTCTTGCGCTGTGACCTCTATTAGTTGGGATAACACCATTTACTAGCACTTACCCAAGCACTTTAATGGTCTATGTGGACTTTCTTTCTTACTCACAACAAAGATTCACATCTATCTCGCGTGTCCTGCCATGCATTAACACCATTCTCATCGCGCGTACTTCGAGCTTACGAACAGCGTGCTGCCAACATAGAGGTGAATAAAACTTTCTGTACACTCATATTCATATATTTTATTTGGTTTGCTGTCTGTACTATGCACTATGTTTTTAACTGGATGCATGGGTAAGGCCGCTTCTCGTGCTTTCGGTTAAGCGGTTCTTGCGCTGTGACTTCTATTAGGTGGGATAACATCATTTACTAGCACGTACCCAAGCACTTCAATGGTCTATTTGGAGTTTCTTTCTTACTCACAACAAAAATGGACATCTATCTCGCGTGTCCTGCCTTGCATTATCACCAATCTCATCGCGCGTACTTTGAGTTCACGAACAGCCTGCTACCATAATAGAGGTGAATAAAACATTTTGTACATCCATATTCATATATTATTTGGTTTGCTGTCTGTACTATGTACTATGTAACTGGATGCATGGGTAAGGCCACTTCTCGTGCTTTCGGTTAAGCGGTTCTTGCGCTGTGACTTCTATTAGTTGGGATAACATCATTTACTAGCACTTACCCAAGCACTTCAATAGTCTATTTGGAGTTTCTTTCTTACTCACAACAAAAATTGACATCTATATCGTGTGTCCTGCCTTGCGTTATGACCATTCTCATCGCGCGTACTTCGAGTTCACGAACAGCGTGCTATCATAATAGAGGTGAATAAAACTTTCTGTATATTCATATTCATATATTATTTGGTTTGCTGTCTGTACTATGCACTATGTAACTGGATGCATGGGTAAGGCCGCTTCTCGTGCTTTCGGTTAAGCGGTTCTTGCGCTGTGACTGCAATTAGTTGGGATAACATCATTTACTAGCACTTACCCAAGCACTTCAATGGTCTATTTCGAGTTTCTTTCTTACTCACAACAAAAACTGACATCTATCTCGTGTGTCCTGCCTTGCGTTATGACAATTCTCATCGCGCGTACTTCGACTTCACGAACAGCGTGCTATCATAATAGAGGTGAATAAAACTTTCTGTATATTCATAATCAGATAATATTTGGTTTGTCGTCTGTACTATGCACTATGTTTGTAACTGGATGCATGGGTAAGACCGCTTCTCGTGCTTTCGGTTAAGCGGTTATTGCGCTGTGACTTCTATTAGTTGGGATAACATCATTTACTAGCACTTACCCAAGCACTTCAATGGTCTATGTGGACTTTCTTTCTTACTCACAACAAAGATTGACATCTATATCGCGTGTCCTGCCATGCATTAACACCATTCTCATCGCGCGTACTTCGAGTTCACGAACAGCGTGCTACCATAATAGAGGTGAATAAAACTTTCTGTACATTCATATTCATATATTATTTGGTTTGCTGTCTGTACTATGCACTATGTTTGTAACTGGATGTATTGGTAAGGCCGCTTCTCGTGCTTTCGGTTAAGCGGTTCTTCCGCTGTGACTTCTATTAGTTGGGATAACATCATTTACTAGCACTTACCCAAGCACTTCAATGGTCTATTTGGAGTTTCTTTCTTACTCACAATAAAAAATGACATCTATCTCGCGTGTTCTGCCATGCATTAACACCATCCTTATCGCGCGTACTTCGAGTTCACGAACAGCGTGCTACCATCATAGAGGTGAATAAAACTTTCTGTACATTCATATTCATAAAATATTTGGTTTGCTGTCTGTACTATGCACTATATTTGTAACTGGATGAATGAGTAAGGCCGCTTCTCGTGCTTTCGGTTAAGCGGTTCTTGCGCTGTGACCTCTATTAGTTGGGATAACACCATTTACTAGCACTTACCCAAGCACTTTAATGGTCTATGTGGACTTTCTTTCTTACTCACAACAAAGATTGGCATCTATATCGCGTGTCCTGCCATGCATTAACACCATTCTCATCGCGCGTACTTCGAGTTTACGAACAGCGTGCTACCAACATAGAGGTGAATAAAACTTTCTGTACACTCATATTCATATATTTTATTTGGTTTGCTGTCTGTACTATGCACTATGTTTGTAACTGGATGCATGGGTAAGGCCGCTTCTCGTGCTTTCGGTTAAGCGGTTCTTGCGCTGTGACTTCTATTAGGTGGGATAACATCATTTACTAGCACGTATCCAAGCACTTCAATGGTCTATTTGGAGTTTCTTTCTTACTCACAACAAAAATTGACATCTATCTCGCGTGTCCTGCCTTGCATTATCACCAATCTCATCGCGCGTACTTTGAGTTCACGAACAGCCTGCTACCATAATAGAGGTGAATAAAACTTTCTGTACATCCATATTCATATATTATTTGGTTTGCTGTCTGTACTATGTACTATGTAACTGGATTCATGGGTAAGGCCACTTCTCGTGCTTTCGGTTAAGCGGTTCTTGCGCTGTGACTTCTATTAGTTGGGATAACATCATTTACTAGCACTTACCCAAGCACTTCAATGGTCTATTTGGAGTTTCTTTCTTACTCACAACAAAAATTGACATCTATCTTGTGTGTCCTGCCTTGCGTTATGACCATTCTCATCGCGCGTACTTCGAGTTCACGAACAGCGTGCTACCAAAATAGAGGTGAATAAAACTTTCTGTACATTCATATTCATATAATATTTGGTTTGCCGTCTGTACTATGCACTATGTTTTTAACTGGATGCATGGGTAAGGCCGCTTCTCGTGCTTTCGGTTAAGCGGTTCTTGCGCTGTGACTTCTATTAGTTGGGATAACATCATTTACTAGCACTTACCCAAGCACTTCACTGGTCTATTTGGAGTTTCTTTCTTACTCACAACAAAAATTGACATCTATCTTGTGTGTCCTGCCTTGCGTTATGACCATTCTCATCGCGCGTACTTCGAGTTCACGAACAGCGTGCTACCATAATAGAGGTGAATAAAACTTTCTGTATATTCACATTCATATAATATTTCGTTTGCCGTCTGTACTATGTACTATGTTTGTAACTGGATGCATGGGTAAGGCCGCTTCTCGTGCTTTCGGTTAAGCGGTTCTTGCGCTGTGACTTCTATTAGTTGGCATGACATCATTTACTAGCACTTACCCAAGCACTTCAATGGTCTATTTGGAGTTTCTTTCTTACTCACAACAAAAATTGACATCTATCTCGCGTGTCCTCCCTTGCATTATCACCAATCTCATCGCGCGTACTTCGAGTTCACGAACAGCCTGCTACCATAATTGAGGTGAATAAAACTTTCTGTACATTCATATTCATATATTATTTGGTTTGCTGTCTGTACTATGCACTATGTAACTCGATGCATGGGTAAGGCCGCTTCTCGTGCTTTCGGTAAAGCGGTTCTTGCGCTGTGACTGCTATTAGTTGGGATAACATCATTTACTAGCACTTACCCAAGCACATCAATGGTCTATTTGGAGTTTCTTTTTTACTCACAACAAAAACTGAC
Source organism: Rhipicephalus microplus (assembly GCF_043290135.1). NCBI lineage: Eukaryota > Metazoa > Arthropoda > Arachnida > Ixodida > Ixodidae > Rhipicephalus > Rhipicephalus microplus. Next base: position 36,723,682 of record NW_027464586.1, read on the forward strand.
ATCTATCTCGTGTGTCCTGCCTTGCGTTATGACAATTCTCATCGCGCGTACTTCGAGTTCACGAACAGCGTGCTATCATAATAGAGGTGAATAAAACTTTCTGTATATTCATATTCAGATAATATTTGGTTTGCCGTCTGTACTATGCACTATGTTTGTAACTGGATGCATGGGTAAGGCCGCTTCTCGTGCTTTCGGTTAAGCGGTTATTGCGCTGTGACTTCTATTAGTTGGGATAACATCATTTACTAGCACGTACCCAAGCACTTCAATGGTCTATGTGGAGTTTCTTTCTTATTCACAACAAAAAATGACATTTGTCTCGCGTGTCCTGCCATGCATTATCACCATTCTCATCGCGCGTACTTCGAGTTCACGAACAACGTGCTACCATAATAAAGGTGAATAAAACTTTCTGTACATTCATATTCATATATTATTTGATTTGCTGTCTGTACTATGCACTATGTTTGTAACTGGATGCATTGGTAAGGCCGCTTCTCGTGCTTTCGGTTAAGCGGTTCTTCCGCTGTGACTTCTATTAGTTGGGATAACATCATTTACTAGCACTTACCCAAGCACTTCAATGGTCTATTTGGAGTTTCTTTCTTACTCACAATAAAAAATGACATCTATCTCGCGTGTTCTGCCATGCATTAACACCATCCTTATCGCGCGTACTTCGAGTTCACGAACAGCGTGCTACCATCATGGAGGTGAATAAAACTTTCTGTACAATCATATTCATAAAATATTTGGTTTGCTAGCTGTACTATGCACTATATTTGTAACTGGATGCATGAGTAAGGCCGCTTCTCGTGCTTTCGGTTAAGCGGTTCTTGCGCTGTGACCTCTATTAGTTGGGATAACACCATTTACTAGCACTTACCCAAGCACTTTAATGGTCTATGTGGACTTTCTTTCTTACTCACAACAAAGATTCACATCTATCTCGCGTGTCCTGCCATGCATTAACACCATTCTCATCGCGCGTACTTCGAGCTTACGAACAGCGTGCTGCCAACATAGAGGTGAATAAAACTTTCTGTACACTCATATTCATATATTTTATTTGGTTTGCTGTCTGTACTATGCACTATGTTTTTAACTGGATGCATGGGTAAGGCCGCTTCTCGTGCTTTCGGTTAAGCGGTTCTTGCGCTGTGACTTCTATTAGGTGGGATAACATCATTTACTAGCACGTACCCAAGCACTTCAATGGTCTATTTGGAGTTTCTTTCTTACTCACAACAAAAATGGACATCTATCTCGCGTGTCCTGCCTTGCATTATCACCAATCTCATCGCGCGTACTTTGAGTTCACGAACAGCCTGCTACCATAATAGAGGTGAATAAAACATTTTGTACATCCATATTCATATATTATTTGGTTTGCTGTCTGTACTATGTACTATGTAACTGGATGCATGGGTAAGGCCACTTCTCGTGCTTTCGGTTAAGCGGTTCTTGCGCTGTGACTTCTATTAGTTGGGATAACATCATTTACTAGCACTTACCCAAGCACTTCAATAGTCTATTTGGAGTTTCTTTCTTACTCACAACAAAAATTGACATCTATATCGTGTGTCCTGCCTTGCGTTATGACCATTCTCATCGCGCGTACTTCGAGTTCACGAACAGCGTGCTATCATAATAGAGGTGAATAAAACTTTCTGTATATTCATATTCAGATAATATTTGGTTTGCCGTCTGTACTATGCACTGTGTTTTTAACTGGATGCATGGGTAAGGCCGCTTCTCGTGCTTTCGGTTAAGCGGTTCTTGCGCTGTGACTGCAATTAGTTGGGATAACATCATTTACTAGCACTTACCCAAGCACTTCAATGGTCTATTTGGAGTTTCTTTCTTACTCACAACAAAAACTGACATCTATCTCGTGTGTCCTGCCTTGCGTTATGACAATTCTCATCGCGCGTACTTCGAGTTCACGAACAGCGTGCTATCATAATAGAGGTGAATAAAACTTTCTGTATATTCATATTCAGAAAAATTTTGGTTTGCCGTCTGTACTATGCACTATGTTTGTAACAGGATGCATGGGTAAGGCCGCTTCTCGTGCTTTCGGTTCAGCGGTTATTGCGCTGTGACTTCTATTAGTTGGGATAACATCATTTACTAGCACGTACCCAAGCACTTCAATGGTCTATTTGGAGTTTCTTTCTTACTCACAATAAAAAATGACATCTATCTCGCGTGTTCTGCCATGCATTAACACCATCCTTATCGCGCGTACTTCGAGTTCACGAACAGCGTGCTACCATCATAGAGGTGAATAAAACTTTCTGTACAATCATATTCATAAAATATTTGGTTTGCTGTCTGTACTATGCACTATATTTGTAACTGGATGCATGGGTAAGGCCGCTTCTCGTGCTTTCGGTTAAGCGGTTCTTGCGCTGTGACCTCTATTAGTTGGGATAACACCATTTACTAGCACTTACCCAAGCACTTTAATGGTCTATGTGGACTTTCTTTCTTACTCACAACAAAGATTGACATCTATCTCGCGTGTCCTGCCATGCATTAACACCATTCTCATCGCGCGTACTTCGAGTTTACGAACAGCGTGCTACCAACATAGAGGTGAATAAAACTTTCTGTACACTCATATTCATATATTTTATTTGGTTTGCTGTCTGTACTATGCACTATGTTTGGAACTGGATGCATGGGTAAGGCCGCTTCTCGTGCTTTCGGTTAAGCGGTTCTTGCGCTGTGACTTCTATTAGGTGGGATAACATCATTTACTAGCACGTACCCAAGCACTTCAATGGTCTATTTGGAGTTTCTTTCTTACTCACAACAAAAATTGACATCTATCTCGCGTGTCCAGCCTTGCATTATCACCAATCTCATCGCGCGTACTTTGAGTTCACGAACAGCCTGCTACCATAATAGAGGTGAATAAAACTTTCTGTACATCCATATTCATATATTATTTGGTTTGCTGTCTGTACTATGTTCTATGTAACTGGATGCATGGGTAAGGCCACTTCTCGTGCTTTCGGTTAAGCGGTTTTTGCGCTGTGACTTCTATTAGTTGGGATAACATCATTTACTAGCACTTACCCAAGCACTTCAATGGTCTATTTGGAGTTTCTTTCTTACTCACAACAAAAATTGACATCTATCTCGTGTGTCCTGCCTTGCGGTATGACCATTCTCATCGCGCGTACTTCGAGTTCACGAACAGCGTGCTATCATATTAGAGGTGAATAAAACTTTCTGTATATTCTTATTCAGATAATATTTGGTTTGCCGTCTGTACTATGCACTATGTTTTTAACTGGATGCATGGGTAAGGCCGCTTCTCGTGCTTTCGGTTAAGTGGTTCTTGCGCTGCGACTTCTATTAGTTGGGATAACATCATTTACTAGCACTTACCCAAGCACTTCAATGGTCTATTTGGAGTTTCTTTCTTACTCACAACAAAAATTGACATCTATCTTGTGTGTCCTGCCTTGCGTTATGACCATTCTCATCGCGCGTACTTCGAGTTCACGAACAGCGTGCTACCATAATAGAGGTGAATAAAACTTTCTGTATATTCATATTCATATAATATTTCGTTTGCCGTCTGTACTATGCACTATGTTTGTAACTGGATGCATGGGTAAGGCCGCTTCTCGTGCTTTCGGTTAAGCGGTTCTTGCGCTGTGACTTCTATTAGTTGGCATAACATCATTTACTAGCACGTACCCAAGCACTTCAATGGTCTATGTGGAGTTTCTTTCTTATTCACAACAAAAAATGACATCTGTCTCGCGTGTCCTGCCTTGCATTATCACCATTCTCATCGCGCGTACTTCGAGTTCACGAACAGCGTGCTACCATAATAGAGGTGAATAAAACTTTCTGTACATTCATATTCATATATTATTTGGTTTGCTGTCTGTACTATGCACTATGTTTGTAACTGGATGCATGGGTAAGGCCACTTCTGGTGCTTTCGGTTAAGCGGTTCTTGCGCTGTTACTTCTATTAGTTGGGATAACATCATTTACTAGCACTTACCCAAGCACTTCAATGGTCAATTTGGAAATTTTTTCTTACTCACAACTAAAAATGACATCTATCTCGCGTGTCCTGCCATGCATTAACACCATTCTTATCGCGCGTACTTCGAGTTCACGAACAGCGTGCTACCATCATAGAGGTGAATAAAACTTTCTGTACACTCATATTCATATATTATTTGGTTTGCTGTCTGTACTATGCACTATGTTAGTAACTGGATGCATGAGTAAGGCCGCTTCTCGTGCTTTCGGTTAAGCGGTTCTTGCGCTGTGACTTCTATTAGTTGGGATAACACCATTTACTAGCACTTACCCAAGCACTTTAATGGTCTATGCTGACTTTCTTTCTTACTCACAACAAAGATTGACATCTATCTCGCGTGTCCTGCCATGCATTAACACCATTCTCATCGCGCGTACTTCGAGTTCACGAACAGCGTGCTACCATCATAGAGGTGAATAAAGCTTTCTGTACACTCATATTCATATATTTTATTTGGTTTGCTGTCTGTACTATGCACTATGTTTGTAACTGGATGCATGGGTAAGGCCGCTTTTCGTGCTTTCGGTTAAGCTGTTCTTGCGCTGTGACTTCTATTAGTTGGGATAACATCATTTACTAGCACTTACCCAAGAACTTCAATGGTCTATTTGGAGTTTCTTTCTTACTCACAACAAAATTTGACATCTATCTCGCGTGTCCTGCCTTGCATTATCACCAATCTCATCGCGCGTACTTCGAGTTCACGAACAGCCTGCTACCATAATAGAGGTGAATAAAACTTTCTGTACATCCATATTCATATAATATTTGGTTTGCTGTCTGTACTATGCACTATGTAACTGGATGAATGGGTAAGGCCGCTTCTCGTGCTTTCGGTTAAGCGGTTCTTGCGCTGTGACTTCTATTAGTTGGGATAACATCATTTACTAGCACTTACCCAAGCACTTCAATGGTCTATTTGGAGTTTTTTTCTTACTCACAACAAAAATGGACATCTATCTCGTGTGTCCTGCCTTGCGTTATGACCATTCTCATCGCGCGTACTTCGAGTTCACGAACAGCGTGCTATCATAATAGAGGTGAATAAAACTTTCTGTATATTCATATTCAGATAATATTTGGTTTGCCGTCTGTACTATGCACTATGTTTGTAACTGGATGCATGGGTAAGGCCGCTTCTCGTGCTTTCGGTTAAGCGGTTTTTGCGCTGTGACTTCTATTAGTTGGGATAACATCATTTACTAGCACTTACCCAAGCACTTCAATGGTCTATTTGGAGTTTATTTCTTACTCACAGCAAAAATTGACATCTATCTCGTGTGTCCTGCCTTGCGGTATGACCATTCTCATCGCGCGTACTTCGAGTTCACGAACAGCGTGCTATCATAATAGAGGTGAATAAAACTTTCTGTACATCCATATTCATATATTATTTGGTTTGCTGTCTGTACTATGTACTATGTAAATAGATGCATGGGTAAGGCCACTTCTCGTGCTTTCGGTTAAGCGGTTTTTGCGCTGTGACTTCTATTAGTTGGGATAACATCATTTACTAGCACTTACCCAAGCACTTCAATGGTCTATTTGGAGTTTCTTTCTTACTCACAACAAAAATTGACATCTATCTCGTGTGTCCTGCCTTGCGGTATGACCATTCTCATCGCGCGTACTTCGAGTTCACGAACAGCGTGCTATCATAATAGAGGTGAATAAAACTTTCTGTATATTCTTATTCAGATAATATTTGGTTTGCCGTCTGTACTATGCACTGTGTTTTTAACTGGATGCATGGGTAAGGCCGCTTCTCGTGCTTTCGGTTAAGCGGTTCTTGCGCTGTGACTGCAATTAGTTGGGATAACATCATTTACTAGCACTTACCCAAGCACTTCAATGGTCTATTTGGAGTTTTTTTCTTACTCACAACAAAAACTGACATCTATCTCGTGTGTCTTGCCTTGCGTTATGACAATTCTCATCGCGCGTACTTCGAGTTCACGAACAGCGTGCTATCATAATAGAGGTGAATAAAACTTTCTGTATATTCATATTCAGATAATATTTGGTTTGCCGTCTGTACTATGCACTATGTTTGTAACTGGATGCATGGGTAAGGCCGCTTCTCGTGCTTTCGATTAAGCGGTTATTGCGCTGTGACTCCTATTAGTTGGGATAACATCATTTACTAGCACGTACCCAAGCACTTCAATGGTCTATTTGGAGTTTCTTTCTTACTCACAATAAAAAATGACATCTATCTCGCGTGTTCTGCCATGCATTAACACCATCCTTATCGCGCGTACTTCGAGTTCACGAACAGCGTGCTACCATCATAGAGGTGAATAAAACTTTCTGTACAATCATATTCATAAAATATTTGGTTTGCTGTCTGTACTATGCACTATATTTGTAACTGGATGCATGGGTAAGGCCGCTTCTCGTGCTTTCGGTTAAGCGGTTCTTGCGCTGTGACCTCTATTAGTTGGGATAACACCATTTACTAGCACTTAACCAAGCACTTAAATGGTCTATGTGGACTTTCTTTCTTACTCACAACAAAGATTGACATCTATCTCGCGTGTCCTGCCATGCATTAACACCATTCTCATCGCGCGTACTTCGAGTTTACGAACAGCGTGCTACCAACATAGAGGTGAATAAAACTTTCTGTACACTCATATTCATATATTTTATTTGGTTTGCTGTCTGTACTATGCACTATGTTTGGAACTGGATGCATGGGTAAGGCCGCTTCTCGTGCTTTCGGTTAAGCGGTTCTTGCGCTGTGACTTCTATTAGGTGGGATAACATCATTTACTAGCACGTACCCAAGCACTTCAATGGTCTATTTGGAGTTTCTTTCTTACTCACAACAAAAATTGACATCTATCTCGCGTGTCCTGCCTTGCATTATCACCAATCTCATCGCGCGTACTTTGAGTTCACGAACAGCCTGCTACCATAATTGAGGTGAATAAAACTTTCTGTACATCCATATTCATATATTATTTGGTTTGCTGTCTGTACTATGTACTATGTAACTGGATGCATGGGTAAGGCCACTTCTCGTGCTTTTGGTTAAGCGGTTTTTGCGCTGTGACTTCTATTAGTTGGGATAAGATCATTTACTAGCACTTACCCAAGCACTTCAATGGTCTATTTGGAGTTTCTTTCTTACTCACAACAAAAATTGACATCTATCTCGTGTGTCCTGCCTTGCGGTATGACCATTCTCATCGCGCGTACTTCGAGTTCACGAACAGCGTGCTATCATATTAGAGGTGAATAAAACTTTCTGTATATTCTTATTCAGATAATATTTGGTTTGCCGTCTGTACTATGCACTATGTTTTTAACTGGATGCATGGGTAAGGCCGCTTCTCGTGCTTTCGGTTAAGCGGTTCTTGCGCTGCGACTTCTATTAGTTGGGATAACATCATTTACTAGCACTTACCCAAGCACTTCAATGGTCTATTTGGAGTTTCTTTCTTACTCACAACAAAAATTGACATCTATCTTGTGTGTCCTGCCTTGCGTTATGACCATTCTCATCGCGCGTACTTCGAGTTCACGAACAGCGTGCTATCATAATAGAGGTGAATAAAACTTTCTGTATATTCATATTCAGATAATATTTGGTTTGCCGTCTGTACTATGCACTGTGTTTTTAACTGGATGCATGGGTAAGGCCGCTTCTCGTGCTTTCGGTTAAGCGGTTCTTGCGCTGTGACTTCGATTAGTTGGGATAACATCAATTACTAGCACTTACCCAAGCACTTCAATGGTATATTTGCAGTTTCTTTTTTACTCACAACAAAAATTGACATCTATCTTGTGTGTCCTGCCTTGCGTTATGACCATTCTCATCGCGCGTACTTCGAGTTCACGAACAGCGTGCTACCATAATAGAGGTGAATAAAACTTTCTGTATATTCATATTCATATAATATTTCGTTTGCCGTCTGTACTATGCACTATGTTTGTAACTGGATGCATGGGTAAGGCCGCTTCTCGTGCTTTCGGTTAAGCGGTTCTTGCGCTGTGACTTCTATTAGTTGGCATAACATCATTTACTAGCACGTACCCAAGCACTTCAATGGTCTATGTGGAGTTTCTTTCTTATTCACAACAAAAAATGACATCTGTCTCGCGTGTCCTGCCTTGCATTATCACAGTTCTCATCGGGCGTACTTCGAGTTCACGAACAGCGTGCTACCATAATAGAGGTGAATAAAACTTTCTGTACATTCATATTCATATATTATTTGGTTTGCTGTCTGTACTATGCACTATGTTTGTAACTGGATGCATGGGTAAGGCCACTTCTGGTGCTTTCGGTTAAGCCGTTCTTGCGCTGTTACTTCTATTAGTTGGGATAACATCATTTACTAGCACTTACCCAAGCACTTCAATAGTCAATTTGGAAATTTTTTCTTACTCACAACTAAAAATGACATCTATCTCGCGTGTCCTGCCATGCATTAACACCATTCTTATCGCGCGTACTTCGAGTTCACGAACAGCGTGCTACCATCATAGAGGTGAATAAAACTTTCTGTACACTCATATTCATATATTATTTGGTTTGCTGTCTGTACTATGCACTATGTTAGTAACTGGATGCATGAGTAAGGCCGCTTCTCGTGCTTTCGGTTAAGCGGTTCTTGCGCTGTGACTTCTATTAGTTGGGATAACACCATTTACTAGCACTTACCCAAGCACTTTAATGGTCTATGCTGACTTTCTTTCTTACTCACAACAAAGATTGACATCTATCTCGCGTGTCCTGCCATGCATTAACACCATTCTCATCGCGCGTACTTCGAGTTCACGAACAGCGTGCTACCATCATAGAGGTGAATAAAGCTTTCTGTACACTCATATTCATATATTTTATTTGGTTTGCTGTCTGTACTATGCACTATGTTTGTAACTGGATGCATGGGTAAGGCCGCTTTTCGTGCTTTCGGTTAAGCTGTTCTTGCGCTGTGACTTCTATTAGTTGGGATAACATCATTTACTAGCACTTACCCAAGAACTTCAATGGTCTATTTGGAGTTTCTTTCTTACTCACAACAAAATTTGACATCTATCTCGCGTGTCCTGCCTTGCATTATCACCAATCTCATCGCGCGTACTTCGAGTTCACGAACAGCCTGCTACCATAATAGAGGTGAATAAAACTTTCTGTACATCCATATTCATATAATATTTGGTTTGCTGTCTGTACTATGCACTATGTAACTGGATGAATGGGTAAGGCCGCTTCTCGTGCTTTCGGTTAAGCGGTTCTTGCGCTGTGACTTCTATTAGTTGGGATAACATCATTTACTAGCACTTACCCAAGCACTTCAATGGTCTATTTGGAGTTTCTTTCTTACTCACAACAAAAATGGACATCTATCTCGTGTGTCCTGCCTTGCGTTATGACCATTCTCATCGCGCGTACTTCGAGTTCACGAACAGCGTGCTATCATAATAGAGGTGAATAAAACTTTCTGTATATTCATATTCAGATAATATTTGGTTTGCCGTCTGTACTATGCACTATGTTTGTAACTGGATGCATGGGTAAGGCCGCTTCTCGTGCTTTCGGTTAAGCGGTTTTTGCGCTGTGACTTCTATTAGTTGGGATAACATCATTTACTAGCACTTACCCAAGCACTTCAATGGTCTATTTGGAGTTTATTTCTTACTCACAACAAAAATTGACATCTATCTCGTGTGTCCTGCCTTGCGGTATGACCATTCTCATCGCGCGTACTTCGAGTTCACGAACAGCGTGCTATCATAATAGAGGTGAATAAAACTTTCTGTACATCCATATTCATATATTATTTGGTTTGCTGTCTGTACTATGTACTATGTAAATGGATGCATGGGTAAGGCCACTTCTCGTGCTTTCGGTTAAGCGGTTTTTGCGCTGTGACTTCAATTAGTTGGGATAACATCATTTACTAGCACTTACCCAAGCACTTCAATGGTCTATTTGGAGTTTCTTTCTTACTCACAACAAAAATTGACATCTATCTCGTGTGTCCTGCCTTGCGGTATGACCATTCTCATCGCGCGTACTTCGAGTTCACGAACAGCGTGCTATCATAATAGAGGTGAATAAAACTTTCTGTATATTCTTATTCAGATAATATTTGGTTTGTCGTCTGTACTATGCACTATGTTTTTAACTGGATGCATGGGTAAGGCCGCTTCTCGTGCTTTCGGTTAAGCGGTTCTTGCGCTGTGACTTCTATTAGTTGGGATAACATCATTTACTAGCACTTACCCAAGCACTTCAATGGTCTATTTGGAGTTTCTTTCTTACTCACAACAAAAATTGACATCTATCTTGTGTGTCCTGCCTTGCGTTATGACCATTCTCATCGCGCGTACTTCGAGTTCACGAACAGCGTGCTATCATAATAGAGGTGAATAAAACTTTCTGTATATTCATATTCAGATAATATTTGGTTTGCCGTCTGTACTATGCACTGTGTTTTTAACTGGATGCATGGGTAAGGCCGCTTCTCGTGCTTTCGGTTAAGCGGTTCTTGCGCTGTGACTTCGATTAGTTGGGATAACATCATTTACTAGCACTTACCCAAGCACTTCAATGGTATATTTGCAGTTTCTTTCTTACTCACAACAAAAATTGACATCTATCTTGTGTGTCCTGCCTTGCGTTATGACCATTCTCATCGCGCGTACTTCGAGTTCACGAACAGCGTGCTACCATAATAGAGGTGAATAAAACTTTCTGTACATTCATATTCATATATTATTTGGTTTGCTGTCTGTACTATGCACTATGTTTGTAACTGGATGCATGGGTAAGGCCACTTCTGGTGCTTTCGGTTAAGCGGTTCTTGCGCTGTTACTTCTATTAGTTGGGATAACATCATTTACTAGCACTTACCCAAGCACTTCAATGGTCAATTTGGAAATTTTTTCTTACTCACAACTAAAAATGACATCTATCTCGCGTGTCCTGCTATGCATTAACACCATTATTATCGCGCGTACTTCGAGTTCACGAACAGCGTGCTACCATCATAGAGGTGAATAAAACTTTCTGTACACTCATATTCATATATTATTTGGTTTGCTGTCTGTACTATGCACTATGTTAGTAACTGGATGCATGAGTAAGGCCGCTTCTCGTGCTTTCGGTTAAGCGGTTCTTGCGCTGTGACTTCTATTAGTTGGGATAACACCATTTACTAGCACTTACCCAAGCACTTTAATGGTCTATGCTGACTTTCTTTCTTACTCACAACAAAGATTGACATCTATCTCGCGTGTCCTGCCTTGCATTATCACCAATCTCATCGCGCGTACTTCGAGTTCACGAACAGCCTGCTACCATAATAGAGGTGAATAAAACTTTCTGTACATCCATATTCATATAATATTTGGTTTGCTGTCTGTACTATGCACTATGTAACTGGATGAATGGGTAAGGCCGCTTCTCGTGCTTTCGGTTAAGCGGTTCTTGCGCTGTGACTTCTATTAGTTGGGATAACATCATTTACTAGCACTTACCCAAGCACTTCAATGGTCTATTTGGAGTTTCTTTCTTACTCACAACAAAAATGGACATCTATCTCGTGTGTCCTGCCTTGCGTTATGACCATTCTCATCGCGCGTACTTCGAGTTCACGAACAGCGTGCTATCATAATAGAGGTGAATAAAACTTTCTGTATATTCATATTCAGATAATATTTGGTTTGCCGTCTGTACTATGCACTCTGTTTGTAACTGGATGCATGGGTAAGGCCGCTTCTCGTGCTTTCGGTTAAGCGGTTCTTGCGCTGTGACTTCTATTGGTTGGGATAACATCATTTACTAGCACTTACACAAGTACTTTAATGGTCTATTTGGAGTTTCTTTCTTACTCACAACAAAAATTGACATCTATCTCGCGTGTCCTGCCTTGCATTATCACCATTCTCATCGCGCGTACTTCGAGTTCACGAACAGCGTGCTACCATCATAGAGGTGAATAGCACTTTCTGTACATTCATATTCATATATTTTATTTGGTTTGCTGTCTGTACTATGCACTCTGTTTGTAACTAGATGCATGGGTAAGGCCGCTTCTCGTGCTTTCGGTTAAGCGGTTCTTGCGCTGTGACTTCTATTAGTTGGGATAACCGGATGCATGGGTAAGGCACTTCTCGTGCTTTCGGTTAAGCGGTTCTTGCGCTGTGACTTCAATTAGTTGGGATAACATCATTTACTAGCACGTACCCAAGCACTTTAATGGTCTATGTGGAGTTTCTTTCTTACTCACAACAAAAATTGACATCTATCTCGCGTGTCCTCCCTTGCATTATCACTATTCTCATCGCGCGTACTTCGAGTTCACGAACAGCGTGCTACCATCATAGAGGTGAATAAAACTTTCTGTACATTCATATTCATATATTATTTGGTTTGCTGTCTGTACTATGCACTCTGTTTGTAACTAGATGCATGGGTAAGGCCGCTTCTCGTGCTTTCGGTTAAGCGGTTCTTGCGCTGTGACTTGTATTAGTTGGGATAACATCATTTACTAGCACGTACCCAAGCACTTCAATGGTCTATGTGGAGTTTCTTTCTTACTCACAACAAAAATTGACATCTATCTCGCGTGTCCTGCCTTGCATTATAACCATTCTCATCGCGCGTACTTCGAGTTCACGAATAGCGTGCTAACATCATAGAGGTGAATAAAACTTTCTGTACATTCATATTCGTATATTTTATTTGGTTGCTGTCTGTACTATGCACTATTTTTGTAACTGGATGCATGGGTAAGGCCGCTTCTCGTGCTTTCGGTTAAGCGGTTCTTGCGCTGTGACTTCTATTAGTTGGGATAACATCATTTACTAGCATTTACCCAAGCACTTCAATGGTCTATTTGGAGTTTTTTTCTTACTCACAACAAAAATGGACATCTATCTCGTGTGTCCTGCCTTGCGTTATGACCATTCTCATCGCGCGTACTTCGAGTTCACGAACAGCGTGCTATCATAATAGAGGTGAATAAAACTTTCTGTATATTCATATTCAGATAATATTTGGTTTGCCGTCTGTACTATGCACTATGTTTGTAACTGGATGCATGGGTAAGGCCGCTTCGCGTGCTTTCGGTTAAGCGGTTCTTGCGCTGTGACTTCTATTGGTTGGGATAACATCATTTACTAGCACTTACACAAGTACTTCAATGGTCTATTTGGAGTTTCTTACTTACTCACAACAAAAATTGACATCTATCTCGCGTGTCCTGCCTTGCATCATCACCATTCTCATCGCGCGTACTTCGAGTTAGCGAACAGTGTGCTACCATCATAGAGGTAAATAAAACTTTCTGTACATTCCTATTCATATATTATTTGGTTTGCTGTCTGTACTATGTACTATGTAAATGGATGCATGGGTAAGGCCACTTCTCGTGCTTTCGGTTAAGCGGTTTTTGCGCTGTGACTTCAATTAGTTGGGATAACATCATTTACTAGCACTTACCCAAGCACTTCAATGGTCTATTTGGAGTTTCTTTCTTACTCACAACAAAAATTGACATCTATCTCGTGTGTCCTGCCTTGCGGTATGACCATTCTCATCGCGCGTACTTCGAGTTCACGAACAGCGTGCTATCATAATAGAGGTGAATAAAACTTTCTGTATATTCTTATTCAGATAATATTTGGTTTGTCGTCTGTACTATGCACTATGTTTTTAACTGGATGCATGGGTAAGGCCGCTTCTCGTGCTTTCGGTTAAGCGGTTCTTGCGCTGTGACTTCTATTAGTTGGGATAACATCATTTACTAGCACTTACCCAAGCACTTCAATGGTCTATTTGGAGTTTCTTTCTTACTCACAACAAAGATTGACATCTATCTCGCGTGTCCTGCCATGCATTAACACCATTCTCATCGGGCGTACTTCGAGTTCACAAACAGCGTGCTACCATCATAGAGATGAATAAAACTTTCTGTACACTCATATTCATATATTTTATTTGGTTTGCTGTCTGTACTATGCACTATGTTTGTAACTGGATGCATGGGTAAGGCCGCTTTTCGTGCTTTTGGTTAAGCTGTTCTTGCGCTGTGACTTCTATTAGTTGGGATAACATCATTTACTAGCACGTACCCAAGAACTTCAATGGTCTATGTGGAGTTTCTTTCTTACTCACAACAAAAATTGACATCTATCTCGCGTGTCCTGCCTTGCATTATCACCATTCTCATCGCGCGTACTTCAAGTTCACGAACAGCGTGCTACCATCATAGAGGTGAATGAAACTTTCTGTACATTCATATTCATATATTTTATTTGGTTTGCTGTCTGTACTATGCACTATGTTTGTAACTGGATGCATGGGTAAGGACGCTTCTCGTGCTTTCGGTTAAGCGGTTCTTGCGCTGTGACTTCTATTAGTTGGGATAACATCATTTACTAGCACGTACCCAAGCATTTCAATGGTCTATGTGGAGTTTCTTATTCACAACAAAAATTGGCATCTATCTCGCGTGTCCTGCCTTGCATTATCACCATTCTCATCGCGCGTACTTCGAGTTCACGAACAGCGTGCTACCATCATAGAGGTGAATAAAACTTTCTGTACATTCATATTCATATATTTTATTTGGTTTGCTGTCTGTACTATGCACTATGTTTGTAACTGGATGCATGGGTAAGGCCGCTTCTCGTGCTTTCGGTTAAGCGGTTCTTGCGCTGTGACTTCTATTAGTTGGGATAACGTCATTTACTAGCACTTACCCAAGCACTTCAATGGTCTATGTGGAGTTTATTTCTTACTGACAACAAAAATTGACATCTATCTCGCGTGTCCTGCCTTGCATCATCACCATTCTCATCGCGCGTACTTCGAGTTAGCGAACAGCGTGCTACCATCATAGAGGTAAATAAAACTTTCTGTACATTCCTATTCATATATTATTTGGTTTGCTGTCTGTACTATGCACTATGTTTGTAATTGAAGGCATGGGTAAGGCCGCTTCTCGTGCTTTCGGTTAAGCGGTTCTTGCGCTGTGACTTCTATTAGTTGGGATAACACCATTTACTAGCACTTACCCAAGCACTTCAATGGTCTATGTGGACTTTCTTTCTTACTCACAACAAAGATTGACATCTATCTCGCGTGTCCTGCCATGCATTAACACCATTCTCATCGGGCGTACTTCGAGTTCACAAACAGCGTGCTACCATCATAGAGGTGAATAAAACTTTCTGTACACTCATTATCTTATATTTTATTTGGTTTGCTGTCTGTACTATGCACTATGTTTGTAACTGGATGCATAGGTAAGGCCGCTTCTCGTGCTTTCGGTTAAGCGGTTCTTGCGCTGTGACTTCTATTAGTTGAGATAACATCATTTACTAGCACTTACCCAAGCACTTCAATGGCCTATTTGGAGTTTCTTTCTTACTCACAACAAAAATTGACATCTATCTCGTGTGTCCTGCCTTGCATTATCACCATTCTCATCGCACGCACTTCGAGTTCACGAACAGCGTGCTACCATCATAGAGGTGAATAAAACTTCCTGTACATTTTTATTCATATAATATTTTGTTTGCTGTCTGTACTATGCACTATGTTTGTAACTGGATGCATGGGTAAGGCCGCTTCTCGTGCTTTCGGTTAAGCGGTTCTTGCGCTGTGACTTCAATTAGTTGGGATAACATCATTTACTAGCACGTACCCAAGCACTTTAATGGTCTATGTGGAGTTTCTTTCTTACTCACAAGAAAAATTGACATCTATCTCGCGTGTCCTCCCTTGCATTATCACTATTCTCATCGCGCGTACTTCGAGTTCACGAACAGCGTGCTACCATCATAGAGGTGAATAAAACTTTCTGTACATTCATATTCATATATTATTTGGTTTGCTGTCTGTACTATGCACTCTGTTTGTAACTAGATGCATGGGTAAGGCCGCTTCTCGTGCTTTCGGTTAAGCGGTTCTTGCGCTGTGACTTCTATTAGTTGGGATAACATCATTTACTAGCACGTACCCAAGCACTTCAATGGTCTATGTGGAGTTTCTTTCTTACTCACAACAAAAATTGACATTATCTCGCGTGTCCTGCCTTGCATTATAACCATTCTCATCGCGCGTACTTCGAGTTCACGAACAGCGTGCTAACATCATAGAGGTGAATAAAACTTTCTGTACATTCATATTCATATATTTTATTTGGTTGCTGTCTGTACTATGCACTATTTTTGTAACTGGATGCATGGGTAAGGCCGCTTCTCGTGCTTTCGGTTAAGCGGTTCTTGCGTGTGACTTCTATTAGTTGGGATAACACCATTTACTAGCACGTACCCAAGCCCTTCAATGGTCTATGTGGAGTTTCTTTCTTACTCACAACGAAAATTGACATCTATCTCGCGTGTGCTGCCTTGCATTATCACCATTCTCATCGCACGTACTTCGAGTTCACGAACAGCGTGCTACCATCATAGAGGTGAATGAAACTTTCTGTACATTCATATTCATATATTATTTGGTTTGCTGTCTGTACTATGCACTATGTTTGTAACTGGATGCATGGGTAAGGCCGCTTCTCGTGCTTTCGGTTAAGCGGTTCTTGTGCTGTGACTTCTATTGGTTGGGATAACTTCATTTACTAGCACTTACCCAAGCACTTCAATGGTCTATGTGGAGTTACTTTCTTACTGACAACAAAAATTGACATCTATCTCGCGTGTCCTGCCTTGCATCATCACCATTCTCATCGCGCGTACTTCGAGTTAGCGAACAGCGTGCTACCATCATAGAGGTAAATAAAACTTTCTGTACATTCCTATTCATATAATATTTGGTTTGCTGTCTGTACTATGCACTATGTTTGTAATTGAAGGCATGGGTAAGGCCGCTTCTCGTGCTTTCGGTTAAGCGGTTCTTGCGCTGTGACTTCTATTAGTTGGGATAACACCATTTACTAGCACTTACCCAAACACTTCAATGGTCTATGTGGACTTTCTTTCTTACTCACAACAAAGATTGACATCTATCTCGCGTGTCCTGCCATGCATTAACACCATTCTCATCGGGCGTACTTCGAGTTCACAAACAGCGTGCTACCATCATGGAGGTGAATAAAACTTTCTGTACACTCATATTCTTATATTTTATTTGGTTTGCTGTCTGTACTATGCACTATGTTTGTAACTGGATGCATAGGTAAGGCCGCTTCTCGTGCTTTCGGTTAAGCGGTTTTTGCGCTGTGACTTCTATTAGTTGGGATAACATCATTTACTAGCACGTACCCAAACACTTTAATGGTCTATGTGGAGTTTCTTTCTTACTCACAACAAAAATTGACATCTATCTCGCGTGTCCTGCCTTGCATTATCACCATTCTCATCGCACGTACTTCGAGTTCACGAACAGCGTGCTACCATCATAGAGGTGAATAAAACTTTCTGTACATTCATATTCATATATTATTTGGTTTGCTGCCGGTACTATGCACTATGTTTGTAACTGGATGCATGGGTAAGGCCGCTTCTCGTGCTTTCGGTTAAGCGGTTCTTGCGCTGTGACTTCTATTAGTTGGGATAACATCATTTACTAGCACTTACCCAAGCACTTCAATGGTCTATGTGGAGTTTCTTTCTTACTGACAACAAAAATTGACATCTATCTCGCGTGTCCTGCCTTGCATCATCACCATTCTCATCGCGCGTACTTCGAGTTAGCGAACAGCGTGCTACCATCATAGAGGTAAATAAAACTTTCTGTACATTCCTATTCATATATTATTTGGTTTGCTGTCTGTACTATGCACTATGTTTGTAATTGAAGGCATGGGTAAAGCCGCTTTTCGTGCTTTCGGTTAAGCGGTTCTTGCGCTGTGACTTCTATTAGTTGGGATAACACCATTTAGTAGCACTTACCCAAGCACTTCAATGGTCTATGTGGACTTTCTTTCTTACTCACAACAAAGATGGACATCTATCTCGCGTGTCCTGCCATGTATTAACACCATTCTCATCGGGCGTACTTCGAGTTCACAAACAGCGTGCTACCATCATAGAGGTGAATAAAACTTTCTGTACATTCATATTCATATATTATTTGGTTTGCTGTCTGTACTATGCACTATGTAACTGGATGCATGGGTAAGGCCGCTTCTCGTGCTTTCGGTTAAGCGGTTCTTGCGCTGTGACTTGTATTAGTTGGGATAACATCATTTACTAGCACTTACCCAAGCACTTCAATGGTCTATTTGGAGTTTCTTTCTTACTCACAACAAAAATTGACATCTATCTCGTGTGTCCTGCCTTGCGTTATGACCATTCTCATCGCGCGTATTTCGAGTTCACGAACAGCGTGCTACCATAATAGAGGTGAATAAAACTTTGTGTATATTCATAATCATATAATATTTGGTTAGCCGTCTGTACTATGCACTATGTTTGTAACTGGATGCATGGGTAAGGCCGCTTCTCGTGCTTTCGGTTAAGCGGTTCTTGCGCTGTGACTTCTATTAGTTGGGATAACATCATTTACTAGCACTTACCCAAGCACTTCAATGGTCTATTTGGAGTTTCTTTCTTACTCACAACAAAAAATGACATCTATCTCGCGTGTCCTGCCATGCATTAACACCATTCTTATCGCGCGTACTTCGAGTTCACGAACAGCGTGCTACTATCATAGAGGTGAATAAAACTTTCTGTACACTCATATTCATATATTATTTGGTTTGCTGTCTGTACTATGCACTATGTTTGTAACTGGATGCATGAGTAAGGCCGCTTCTCGTGCTTTCGGTTAAGCGGTTCTTGCGCTGTGACTTCTATTAATTGGGATAACATCATTTACTAGCACGTACCCAAGCACTTCAATGGTCTATGTGGAATTTCTTTCTTATTCACAACAAAAATTGGCATCTATCTTGCGTGTCCTGCCTTGCATTATCGCCATTCTCATCGCGCGTACTTCGAGTTCACGAACAGCGTGCTACCATCATAGAGGTGAATAAAACTCTCTGTACATTCATATTCATATATTTTATTTGGTTGCTGTCTGTACTATGCACTATGTTTGTAACTGGATGCATGGGTAAGGCTGCTTCTCGTGCTTTCGGTTAAGCGGTTCTTGCGCTGTGACTTCTATTAGTTGGGATAACATCATTTACTAGCACGTACCCAAGCCCTTCAATGGTCTATGTGGAGTTTCTTTCTTACTCACAACGAAAATTGACATCTATCTCGCGTGTCCTGCCTTGCATTATCACCATTCTCATCGCACGTACTTCGAGTTCACGAACAGCGTGCTACCATCATAGAGGTGAATAAAACTTTCTGTACATCCATATTCATATATTATTTGGTTTGCTGTCTGTACTATGCACTATGTTTGTAACTGGATGCATGGGTAAGGCCGCTTCTCGTGCTTTCGGTTAAGCGGTTCTTGCGCTGTGACTTCTATTAGTTGGGATAACATCATTTACTAGCACGTACCCAAGCACTTGAATGGTCTATGTGGAGTTTCTTTCTTATTCACAACAAAAATTGACATCTATCTCGCGTGTCCTGCCTTGCATTATCACCATTCTCATCGCAAGTACTTCGAGTTCACGAACAGCGTGCTACCATCATAGAGGTGAATAAAACTTTCTGTACATTCATATTCATATATTATTTGGTTTGCTGTCTGTACTATGCACTATGTTTGTAACTGATTGATTGATTGATATGTGGGGTTTAACGTCCCAAAACCACTGATGATTATGAGAGACGCCATAGTGGAGGGCTCCGGAAATTTCGACCACCTGGGGTTTTTTAACGTGCACCCAAATCTGATATGTTTGTAACTGGATGCATGGGTAAGGCCGCTTCTCGTGCTTTCGATTAAGCGGTTCTTGCGCTGTGACTTCTATTAGTAGGGATAACATCATTTACTAGCACTTACCCAAGCACTTCAATGGTCTATTTGGAGTTTCTTTCTTATTCACAACAAAAATTGACATCTATCTCGCGTGTCCTGCCTTGCATTATCACCAATCTCGTCGCGCGTACTTCGAGTTCACGAACAGCCTGCTACCATAATAGAGGTGAATAAAACTTTCTGTACATTCATATTCATATATTATTTGGTTTGCTGTCTGTACTATGCACTATGTAACTGGATGCATGGGTAAGGCCGCTTCTCGTGCTTTCGATTAAGCGGTTCTTGCGCTGTGACTTCTATTAGTAGGGATAACATCATTTACTAGCACTTACCCAAGCACTTCAATGGTCTATTTGGAGTTTCTTTCTTATTCACAACAAAAATTGACATCTATCTCGCGTGTCCTGCCTTGCATTATCACCAATCTCGTCGCGCGTACTTCGAGTTCACGAACAGCCTGCTACCATAATAGAGGTGAATAAAACTTTCTGTACATTCATATTCATATATTATTTGGTTTGCTGTCTGTACTATGCACTATGTAACTGGATGCATGGGTAAGGCCGCTTCTCGTGCTTTCGGTTAAGCGGTTCTTGCGCTGTGACTTCTATTAGTTGGGATAACATCATTTACTAGCACTTACCCAAGCACTTCAATGGTCTATTTGGAGTTTCTTTCTTACTCACAACAAAAAATGACATCTATCTCGCGTGTCCTGCCATGCATTAACACCATTCTTATCGCGCGTACTTCGAGTTCACGAACAGCGTGCTACTATCATAGAGGTGAATAAAACTTTCTGTACACTCATATTCATATATTATTTGGTTTGCTGTCTGTACTATGCACTATGTTTGTAACTGGATGCATGAGTAAGGCCGCTTCTCGTGCTTTCGGTTAAGCGGTTCTTGCGCTGTGACTTCTATTAATTGGGATAACATCATTTACTAGCACGTACCCAAGCACTTCAATGGTCTATGTGGAGTTCCTTTCTTACTCACAACAAAAATTGGCATCTATCTCGCGTGTCCTGCCTTGCATTATCACCATTCTCATCGCGCGTACTTCGAGTTCACGAACAGCGTGCTACCATCATAAAGGTGAATAAAACTTTCTGTACATTCATATTCATATAATTTATTTGGTTGCTCTCTGTACTATGCACTATTTTTGTAACTGAATGCATGGGTAAGGCCGCTTCTCGTGCTTTCTGTTAAGCGGTTCTTGCGCTGTGACTTCTATTAGTAGGGATAACATCATTTACTAGCACTTACCCAAGCACTTCAATGGTCTATGTGGAGTTTCTTTCTTACTCACAACTAAAATTGACATCTATCTCGCGTGTCCTGCCTTGCATTATCACCATTCTCATCGCACGTACTTCGAGTTCACGAACAGCGTGCTACCATCATAGAGGTGAATAAAACTTTCTGTACATTCATATTCATATATTATTTGGTTTGCTGCCGGTACTATGCACTATGTTTGTAACTGGATGCATGGGTAAGGCCGCTTCTCGTGCTTTCGGTTAAGCGGTTCTTGCGCTGTGACTTCTATTAGTTGGGATAACATCATTTACTAGCACTTACCCAAGCACTTCAATGGTCTATGTGGAGTTTCTTTCTTACTGACAACAAAAATTGACATCTATCTCGCGTGTCCTGCCTTGCATCATCACCATTCTCATCGCGCGTACTTCGAGTTAGCGAACAGCGTGCTACCATCATAGAGGTAAATAAAACTTTCTGTACATTCCTATTCATATATTATTTGGTTTGCTGTCTGTACTATGCACTAAGTTTGTAATTGAAGGCATGGGTAAAGCCGCTTCTCGTGCTTTCGGTTAAGCGGTTCTTGCGCTGTGACTTCTATTAGTTGGGATAACACCATTTAGTAGCACTTACCGAAGCACTTCAATGGTCTATGTGGACTTTCTTTCTTACTCACAACAAAGATTGACATCTATCTCGCGTGTCCTGCCATGCATTAACACCATTCTCATCGGGCGTACTTCGAGTTCACAAACAGCGTGCTACCATCATAGAGGTGAATAAAACTTTCTGTACACTCATATTCATATATTTTATTTGGTTTGCTGTCTCTACTATGCACTATGTTTGTAACTGGATGCATAGGTAAGGCCGCTTCTCGTGCTTTCGGTTAAGCGGTTTTTGCGCTGTGACTTCTATTAGTTGGGATAACATCATTTTCTAGCACGTACCCAAGCACTTCAATGGTCTATGTGGAGTTTCTTTCTTATTCACAACAAAAATTGACATCTATCTCGCGTGTCCTGCCTTGCATTATCACCATTCTCATCGCGCGTACTTCGAGTTCACAAACAGCGTGCTACCATCATAGAGGTGAATAAACTTTTCTGTACATTCATATTCATATATTTTGTTTGGTTTGCTGTCTGTACTATGCACTATGTTTGTAACTGGATGCATGGGTAAGGCCGCTTCTCGTGCTTTCGGTTAAGCGGTTCTTACGCTGTGACTTCTATTAGTTGGGATAACATCATTTACTAGCACGTACCCAAGCCCTTCAATGGTCTATGTGGAGTTTCTTTCTTACTCACAACGAAAATTGACATCTATCTCGCGTGTCCTG
Organism: Rhipicephalus microplus; assembly: GCF_043290135.1. NCBI lineage: Eukaryota > Metazoa > Arthropoda > Arachnida > Ixodida > Ixodidae > Rhipicephalus > Rhipicephalus microplus. The sequence goes on from NW_027464586.1 coordinate 36,746,255, forward strand.
CCTTGCATTTTCACCATCCTCATCGCACGTACTTCGAGTTCACGAACAGCGTGCTACCATCATAGAGGTGAATAAAACTTACTGTACATCCATATTCATATATTATTTGGTTTGCTGTCTGTACTATGCACTATGTTTGTAACTGGATGCATGGGTAAGGCCGCTTCTCGTGCTTTCGGTTAAGCGGTTCTTGCGCTGTGACTTCTATTAGTTGGGATAACATCATTTACTAGCACGTACCCAAGCACTTCAATGGTCTATGTGGAATTTCTTTCTTATTCACAACAAAAATTGGCATCTATCTTGCGTGTCCTGCCTTGCATTATCGCCATTCTCATCGCGCGTACTTCGAGTTCACGAACAGCGTGCTACCATCATAGAGGTGAATAAAACTCTCTGTACATTCATATTCATATATTTTATTTGGTTGCTGTCTGTACTATGCACTATGTTTGTAACTGGATGCATGGGTAAGGCTGCTTCTCGTGCTTTCGGTTAAGCGGTTCTTGCGCTGTGACTTCTATTAGTTGGGATAACATCATTTACTAGCACGTACCCAAGCCCTTCAATGGTCTATGTGGAGTTTCTTTCTTACTCACAACGAAAATTGACATCTATCTCGCGTGTCCTGCCTTGCATTATCACCATTCTCATCGCACGTACTTCGAGTTCACGAACAGCGTGCTACCATCATAGAGGTGAATAAAACTTTCTGTACATCCATATTCATATATTATTTGGTTTGCTGTCTGTACTATGCACTATGTTTGTAACTGGATGCATGGGTAAGGCCGCTTCTCGTGCTTTCGGTTAAGCGGTTCTTGCGCTGTGACTTCTATTAGTTGGGATAACATCATTTACTAGCACGTACCCAAGCACTTGAATGGTCTATGTGGAGTTTCTTTCTTATTCACAACAAAAATTGACATCTATCTCGCGTGTCCTGCCTTGCATTATCACCATTCTCATCGCAAGTACTTCGAGTTCACGAACAGCGTGCTACCATCATAGAGGTGAATAAAACTTTCTGTACATTCATATTCATATATTATTTGGTTTGCTGTCTGTACTATGCACTATGTTTGTAACTGATTGATTGATTGATATGTGGGGTTTAACGTCCCAAAACCACTGATGATTATGAGAGACGCCATAGTGGAGGGCTCCGGAAATTTCGACCACCTGGGGTTTTTTAACGTGCACCCAAATCTGATATGTTTGTAACTGGATGCATGGGTAAGGCCGCTTCTCGTGCTTTCGATTAAGCGGTTCTTGCGCTGTGACTTCTATTAGTAGGGATAACATCATTTACTAGCACTTACCCAAGCACTTCAATGGTCTATTTGGAGTTTCTTTCTTATTCACAACAAAAATTGACATCTATCTCGCGTGTCCTGCCTTGCATTATCACCAATCTCGTCGCGCGTACTTCGAGTTCACGAACAGCCTGCTACCATAATAGAGGTGAATAAAACTTTCTGTACATTCATATTCATATATTATTTGGTTTGCTGTCTGTACTATGCACTATGTAACTGGATGCATGGGTAAGGCCGCTTCTCGTGCTTTCGATTAAGCGGTTCTTGCGCTGTGACTTCTATTAGTAGGGATAACATCATTTACTAGCACTTACCCAAGCACTTCAATGGTCTATATGGAGTTTCTTTCTTATTCACAACAAAAATTGACATCTATCTCGCGTGTCCTGCCTTGCATTATCACCAATCTCGTCGCGCGTACTTCGAGTTCACGAACAGCCTGCTACCATAATAGAGGTGAATAAAACTTTCTGTACATTCATATTCATATATTATTTGGTTTGCTGTCTGTACTATGCACTATGTAACTGGATGCATGGGTAAGGCCGCTTCTCGTGCTTTCGGTTAAGCGGTTCTTGCGCTGTGACTTCTATTAGTTGGGATAACATCATTTACTAGCACTTACCCAAGCACTTCAATGGTCTATTTGGAGTTTCTTTCTTACTCACAACAAAAAATGACATCTATCTCGCGTGTCCTGCCATGCATTAACACCATTCTTATCGCGCGTACTTCGAGTTCACGAACAGCGTGCTACTATCATAGAGGTGAATAAAACTTTCTGTACACTCATATTCATATATTATTTGGTTTGCTGTCTGTACTATGCACTATGTTTGTAACTGGATGCATGAGTAAGGCCGCTTCTCGTGCTTTCGGTTAAGCGGTTCTTGCGCTGTGACTTCTATTAATTGGGATAACATCATTTACTAGCACGTACCCAAGCACTTCAATGGTCTATGTGGAGTTCCTTTCTTACTCACAACAAAAATTGGCATCTATCTCGCGTGTCCTGCCTTGCATTATCACCATTCTCATCGCGCGTACTTCGAGTTCACGAACAGCGTGCTACCATCATAGAGGTGAATAAAACTCTCTGTACATTCATATTCATATATTTTATTTGGTTGCTGTCTGTACTATGCACTATGTTTGTAACTGGATGCATGGGTAAGGCTGCTTCTCGTGCTTTCGGTTAAGCGGTTCTTGCGCTGTGACTTCTATTAGTTGGGATAACATCATTTACTAGCACGTACTCAAGCCCTTCAATGGTCTATGTGGAGTTTCTTTCTTACTCACAACTAAAATTGACATCTATCTCGCGTGTCCTGCCTTGCATTATCACCATTCTCATCGCACGTACTTCGAGTTCACGAACAGCGTGCTACCATCATAGAGGTGAATAAAACTTTCTGTACATTCATATTCATATATTATTTGGTTTGCTGCCGGTACTATGCACTATGTTGCTAACTGGATGCATGGGTAAGGCCGCTTCTCGTGCTTTCGGTTAAGCGGTTCTTGCGCTGTGACTTCTATTAGTTGGGATAACATCATTTACTAGCACTTACCCAAGCACTTCAATGGTCTATGTGGAGTTTCTTTCTTACTGACAACAAAAATTGACATCTATCTCGCGTGTCCTGCCTTGCATCATCACCATTCTCATCGCGCGTACTTCGAGTTAGCGAACAGCGTGCTACCATCATAGAGGTAAATAAAACTTTCTGTACATTCCTATTCATATATTATTTGGTTTGCTGTCTGTACTATGCACTAAGTTTGTAATTGAAGGCATGGGTAAAGCCGCTTCTCGTGCTTTCGGTTAAGCGGTTCTTGCGCTGTGACTTCTATTAGTTGGGATAACACCATTTAGTAGCACTTACCGAAGCACTTCAATGGTCTATGTGGACTTTCTTTCTTACTCACAACAAAGATTGACATCTATCTCGCGTGTCCTGCCATGCATTAACACCATTCTCATCGGGCGTACTTCGAGTTCACAAACAGCGTGCTACCATCATAGAGGTGAATAAAACTTTCTGTACACTCATATTCATATATTTTATTTGGTTTGCTGTCTCTACTATGCACTATGTTTGTAACTGGATGCATAGGTAAGGCCGCTTCTCGTGCTTTCGGTTAAGCGGTTTTTGCGCTGTGACTTCTATTAGTTGGGATAACATCATTTTCTAGCACGTACCCAAGCACTTCAATGGTCTATGTGGAGTTTCTTTCTTATTCACAACAAAAATTGACATCTATCTCGCGTGTCCTGCCTTGCATTATCACCATTCTCATCGCGCGTACTTCGAGTTCACAAACAGCGTGCTACCATCATAGAGGTGAATAAACTTTTCTGTACATTCATATTCATATATTTTGTTTGGTTTGCTGTCTGTACTATGCACTATGTTTGTAACTGGATGCATGGGTAAGGCCGCTTCTCGTGCTTTCGGTTAAGCGGTTCTTACGCTGTGACTTCTATTAGTTGGGATAACATCATTTACTAGCACGTACCCAAGCCCTTCAATGGTCTATGTGGAGTTTCTTTCTTACTCACAACGAAAATTGACATCTATCTCGCGTGTCCTGCCTTGCATTTTCACCATCCTCATCGCACGTACTTCGAGTTCACGAACAGCGTGCTACCATCATAGAGGTGAATAAAACTTACTGTACATCCATATTCATATATTATTTGGTTTGCTGTCTGTACTATGCACTATGTTTGTAACTGGATGCATGGGTAAGGCCGCTTCTCGTGCTTTCGGTTAAGCGGTTCTTGCGCTGTGACTTCTATTAGTTGGGATAACATCATTTACTAGCACGTACCCAAGCACTTGAATGGTCTATGTGGAGTTTCTTTCTTATTCACAACAAAAATTGACATCTATCTCGCGTGTCCTGCCTTGCATTATCACCATTCTCATCGCAAGTACTTCGAGTTCACGAACAGCGTGCTACCATCATAGAGGTGAATAAAACTTTCTGTACATTCATATTCATATATTATTTGGTTTGCTGTCTGTACTATGCACTATGTTTGTAACTGATTGATTGATTGATATGTGGGGTTCAACGTCCCAAAACCACTGATGATTATGAGAGACGCCATGGTGGAGGGCTCCGGAAATTTCGACCACCTGGGGTTTTTTAACGTGCACCCAAATCTGATATGCTTGTAACTGGATGCATGGGTAAGGCCGCTTCTCGTGCTTTCGATTAAGCGGTTCTTGCGCTGTGACTTCTATTAGTAGGGATAACATCATTTACTAGCACTTACCCAAGCACTTCAATGGTCTATTTGGAGTTTCTTTCTTATTCACAACAAAAATTGACATCTATCTCGCGTGTCCTGCCTTGCATTATCACCAATCTCGTCGCGCGTACTTCGAGTTCACGAACAGCCTGCTACCATAATATAGGTGAATAAAACTTTCTGTACATTCATATTCATATATTATTTGGTTTGCTGTCTGTACTATGCACTATGTAACTGGATGCATGGGTAAGGACGCTTCTCGTGCTTTCGGTTAAGCGGTTTTTGCGCTGTGACTTGTATTAGTTGGGATAACATCATTTACTAGCACTTACCCAAGCACTTCAATGGTCTATTTGGAATTTCTTTCTTACTCACAACAAAAATTGACATCTATCTCGCGTGTCCTGCCTTGCAATATCACCATTCTCATCGCAAGTACTTCGAGTTCACGAACAGCGTGCTACCATCATAGAGGTGAATGCAACTTTCTGTACATTCTTATTCATATATTATTTGGTTTGCTGTCTGTACTATGCACTATGTTTGTAACTGATTGATTGATTGATATGTGGGGTTTAACGTCCCAAAACCACTGATGATTATGAGAGACGCCGTAGTGGAGGGCTCCGGAAATTTCGACCACCTTGGGTTTTTTAACGTGCACCCAAATCTGATATGTTTGTAACTGGATGCATGGGTAAGGCCGCTTCTCGTGCTTTCGGTTAAGCGGTTCTTGCGCTGTGACTTCTATTAGTAGGGATAACATCATTTACTAGAACTTACCCAAGCACTTCAATGGTCTATTTGGAGTTTCTTTCTTACTCACAACAAAAATTGACATCTATCTCGCGTGTCCGGCCTTGCATTATCACCAATCTCGTCGCGCGTACTTCGAGTTCACGAACAGCCTGCTACCATATTAGAGGTGAATAAAACTTTCTGTACATTCATATTCATATATTATTTGGTTTGCTGTCTGTACTATGCACTATGTAACTGGATGCATGGGTAAGGCCGCTTCTCGTGCTTTCGGTTAAGCGGTTCTTGCGCTGTGACTTGTATTAGTTGGGATAACATCATTTACTAGCACTTACCCAAGCACTTCAATGGTCTATTTGGAGTTTCTTTCTTACTCACAACAAAAATTGACATCTATCTCGTGTGTCCTGCCTTGCGTTATGACCATTCTCATCGCGCGTATTTTGAGTTCACGAACAGCGTGCTACCATAATAGAGGTGAATAAAACTTTCTGTATATTCATAATCATATAATATTTGGTTTGCCGTCTGCACTATGCACTATGTTTGTAACTGGATGCATGGGTAACGCCGCTTCTCGTGCTTTCGGTTAAGCGGTTCCTGCGCTGTGACTTCTATTAGTTGGGATAACATCATTTACTAGCACTTACCCAAGAACTTCAATGGTCTATTTGGAGTTTCTTTCTTACTCACAAAACATCTATCTCGTGTGTCCTTCCTTGCGTTATGACCATTCTCATCGCGCGTACTTCGAGTTCACGAACAGCGTGCTACCATAATAGAGGTGAATAAAACTTTCTGTACATTCATATTCATATATTTTATTTGGTTTGCTGTCTGTACTATGCACTCTGTTTGTAACTGGATGCATGGGTAAGGCCGCTTCTCGTGCTTTCGGTTAAGCGGTTCTTGCGCTGTGACTTCTGTTAGTTGGGATAACATCATTTACTAGCACGTACCCAAGCACTTCAATGGTCTATGTGGAGTTTCTTTCTTACTCACAACAAAAATTGAGATCTATCTCGCGTGTCCTGCCTTGCATTATCACCATTCTCATCGCGCGTACTTCGAGTTCACGAACAGCGTGCTACCATCATAGAGGTGAATAAAATTTTCTGTACATTCATATTCATATATTTTGTTTGGTTTGCTGTCTGTTCTATGCACTATGTTTGTAACTGGATGCATGGGTAAGGCCGCTTCTCGTGCTTTTGGTTAAGCGGTTCTTGCGTTGTGACTTCTATCAGTTGGGATAACATCATTTACTAGCACGTACCCAAGCACTTCAATGGTCTATGTAAAGTTTCTTTCTTATTCACAACAAAAATTGCCATCTATCTCGCTTGTCCTGCCTTGCATTATCACCATTCTCATCGCGCGTACTTCGAGTTCACGAACAGAGTGCTACCATCATAGAGGTGAATAAAACTTTCTGTACATTCATATTCATATATTATTTGGTTTGCTGTCTGTACTATGCACTATGTTTGTAACTGATTGATTGATTGATATGTGGGGTTTAACGCCCCAAAACCACTGATGATTATGAGAGACGCCATAGTGGAGGGCTCCGGAAATTTCGACCACCTGGGGTTTTTAACGTGCACCCAAATCTGATATGCTTGTAACTGGATGCATGGGTAAGGCCGCTTCTCGTGCTTTCGATTAAGCGGTTCTTGCGCTGTGACTTCTATTAGTAGGGATAACATCATTTACTAGCACTTACCCAAGCACTTCAATGGTCTATTTGGAGTTTCTTTCTTATTCACAACAAAAATTGACATCTATCTCGCGTGTCCTGCCTTGCATTATCACCAATCTCGTCGCGCGTACTTCGAGTTCACGAACAGCCTGCTACCATAATAGAGGTGAATAAAACTTTCTGTACATTCATATTCATATATTATTTGGTTTGCTGTCTGTACTATGCACTATGTAACTGGATGCATGGGTAAGGCCGCTTCTCGTGCTTTCGGTTAAGCGGTTCTTGCGCTGTGACTTGTATTAGTTGGGATAACATCATTTACTAGCACTTACCCAAGCACTTCAATGGTCTATTTGGAGTTTCTTTCTTACTCACAACAAAAATTGACATCTATCTCGTGTGTCCTGCCTTGCGTTATGACCATTCTCATCGCGCGTATTTCGAGTTCACGAACAGCGTGCTACCATAATAGAGGTGAATAAAACTTTCTGTATATTCATAATCATATAATATTTGGTTTGCCGTCTGTACTATGCACTATGTTTGTAACTGGATGCATGGGTAAGGCCGCTTCTCGTGCTTTCGGTTAAGCGGTTCTTGCGCTGTGACTTCTATTAGTTGGGATAACATCATTTACTAGCACTTACCCAAGCACTTCAATGGTCTATTTGGAGTTTCTTTCTTACTCACAACAAAAAATGACATCTATCTCGCGTGTCCTGCCATGCATTAACACCATTCTTATCGCGCGTACTTCGAGTTCACGAACAGCGTGCTACTATCATAGAGGTGAATAAAACTTTCTGTACACTCATATTCATATATTATTTGGTTTGCTGTCTGTACTATGCACTATGTTTGTAACTGGATGCATGAGTAAGGCCGCTTCTCGTGCTTTCGGTTAAGCGGTTCTTGCGCTGTGACTTCTATTAATTGGGATAACATCATTTACTAGCACGTACCCAAGCACTTCAATGGTCTATGTGGAGTTTCTTTCTTACTCACAACAAAAATTGGCATCTATCTCGCGTGTCCTGCCTTGCATTATCACCATTCTCATCGCGCGTACTTCGAGTTCACGAACAGCGTGCTACCATCATAAAGGTGAATAAAACTTTCTGTACATTCATATTCATATAATTTATTTGGTTGCTCTCTGTACTATGCACTATGTTTGTAATTGGATGCATGGGTAAGGCCGCTTCTCGTGCTTTTGGTTAAGCGGTTCTTGCGTTGTGACTTCTATCAGTTGGGATAACATCATTTACTAGCACGTACCCAAGCACTTCAATGGTCTATGTAAAGTTTCTTTCTTATTCACAACAAAAATTGCCATCTATCTCGCTTGTCCTGCCTTGCATTATCACCATTCTCATCGCGCGTACTTCGAGTTCACGAACAGAGTGCTACCATCATAGAGGTGAATAAAACTTTCTGTACATTCATATTCATATACTATTTGGTTTGCTGTCTGTACTATGCACTATGTTTGTAACTGATTGATTGATTGATATGTGGGGTTTAACGTCCCAAAACCACTGATGATTATGAGAGACGCCATAGTGGAGGGCTCCGGAAATTTCGACCACCTGGGGTTTTTTAACGTGCACCCAAATCTGATATGCTTTTAACTGGATGCATGGGTAAGGCCGCTTCTCGTGCTTTCGATTAAGCGGTTCTTGCGCTGTGACTTCTATTAGTAGGGATAACATCATTTACTAGCACTTACCCAAGCACTTCAATGGTCTATTTGGAGTTTCTTTCTTATTCACAACAAAAATTGACATCTATCTCGCGTGTCCTGCCTTGCATTAACACCAATCTCGTCGCGCGTACTTCGAGTTCACTAACAGCCTGCTACCATAATAGAGGTGAATAAAACTTTCTGTACATTCATATTCATATATTATTTGGTTTGCTGTCTGTACTATGCACTATGTAACTGGATGCATGGGTAAGGCCGCTTCTCGTGCTTTCGGTTAAGCGGTTCTTGCGCTGTGACTTGTATTAGTTGGGATAACATCATTTACTAGCACTTACCCAAGCACTTCAATGGTCTATTTGGAGTTTCTTTCTTACTCACAACAAAAATTGACATCTATCTCGTGTGTCCTGCCTTGCGTTATGACCATTCTCATCGCGCGTATTTCGAGTTCACGAACAGCGTGCTACCATAATAGAGGTGAATAAAACTTTCTGTATATTCATAATCATATAATATTTGGTTTGCCGTCTGTACTATGCACTATGTTTGTAACTGGATGCATGGGTAAGGCCGCTTCTCGTGCTTTCGGTTAAGCGGTTCTTGCGCTGTGACTTCTATTAGTTGGGATAACATCATTTACTAGCACTTACCCAAGAACTTCAATGGTCTATTTGGAGTTTCTTTCTTACTCACAAAACATCTATCTCGTGTGTCCTTCCTTGCGTTATGACCATTCTCATCGCGCGTACTTCGAGTTCACGAACAGCGTGCTACCATAATAGAGGTGAATAAAACTTTCTGTACATTCATATTCATATATTTTATTTGGTTTGCTGTCTGTACTATGCACTCTGTTTGTAACTGGATGCATGGGTAAGGCCGCTTCTCGTGCTTTCGGTTAAGCGGTTCTTGCGCTGTGACTTCTGTTAGTTGGGATAACATCATTTACTAGCACAACCCAAGCACTTCAATGGTCTATTTGGAGTTTCTTTCTTACTCACAATAAAAAATGACATCTATCTCGCGTGTCCTGCCATGCATTAACACCATTATTATCGCACGTACTTCGTGTTCACGAACAGCGTGCTACCATCATAGAGGTGAATAAAACATTGTACACTCATATTCATATATTATTTGGTTTGCTGTCTGTACTATGCACTATGTTTGTAACTGGATGCATGAGTAAGGCCGCTTCTCGTGCTTTCGGTTAAGCGGTTCTTGCGCTGTGACTTCTATTAGCTGGGATAACATCATTTACTAGCACGTACCCAAGCACTTCAATGGTCTATGTGGAGTTTCTTTCTTATTCACAACAAAAATTGGCATCTATCTCGCGTGTCCTGCCTTGCATTATCACCATTTTCATCGCGCGTACTTCGAGTTCACGAACAGCGTGCTACCATCATAAAGGTGAATAAAACTTTCTGTACATTCATATTCACATATTTTATTTGGTTGCTGTCTGTACTATGCACTATGTTTGTAACTGGATGCATGGGTAAGGCCGCTTCTCGTGCTTTCGGTTAAGCGGTTCTTGCGTTGTGACTTCTATTAGTTGGGATAACATCATTTACTAGCACGTACCCAAACACTTCAATGGTCTATGTGGAGTTTCTTTCTTATTCACAACAAAAATTGGCATCTATCTCGCGTGTCCTGCCATGCTATAACACCATTCTCATGGGGCGTACTTCGAGTTCACAAACAGCCTGCTACCATAATAGAGGTAAATAAAACTTTCTGTACATTCATATTCATATATTATTTGGTTTGCTGTCTGTACTATGCACTATGTTTGTAACTGGATGCATAGGTAAGGCCGCTTCTCGTGCTTTCGGTTAAGTGGTTCTTGCGCTGTGACTTCTATTAGTTGGGATAACATCATTTACTAGCACGTACCCAAGCACTTCAATGGTCTATGTGGAGTTTCTTTCTTACTCACAACAAAAATTGACATCTATCTCGCGTGTCCTGCCTTGCATTATCACCATTCTCATCGCGCGTACTTCGAGTTCACGAACAGCGTGCTACCATCATAGAGGTGAATAAAATTTTCTGTACATTCATATTGATATATTTTGTTTGGTTTGCTGTCTGTACTATGCACTATGTTTGTAACTGGATGCATGGGTAAGGCCGCTTCTCGTGCTTTCGGTTAAGCGGTTCTTGCGTTGTGACTTCTATTAGTTGGGATAACATCATTTACTAGCACGTACCCAAGCACTTCAATGGTCTATGTGGAGTTTCTTTCTTATTCACAACAAAAATTGGCATCTATCTCGCGTGTCCTGCCTTGCATTATCACCATTCTCATCGCGCGTACTTCGAGTTCACGAACAGCGTGCTACCATCATAGAGGTGAATAAAACTTTCTGTACATTCATATTCATATATTTTATTTGGTTGCTGTCTGTACTATGCACTATGTTTGTAACTGGATGCATAGGTAAGGCCGCTTCTCGTGCTTTCGGTTAAGTGGTTCTTGCGCTGTGACTTCTATTAGTTGGGATAACATCATTTACTAGCACGTACCCAAGCACTTTAATGGTCTATGTGGAGTTTCTTTCTTACTCACAACAAAAATTGACATCTATCTCGCGTGTCCTCCCTAGCATTATCACCATTCTCATCGCGCGTACTTCGAGTTCACGAACAGCGTGCTACGATCATAGAGGTGAATAAAACTTTCTGTACATTCATATTCTTATATTATTAGGTTTGCTGTCTGTACTATGCACTCTGTTTGTAACTAGATGCATGGGTAAGGCCGCTTCTCGTGCTTTCGGTTAAGCGGTTCTTGCGCTGTGACTTCTATTAGTTGGGATAACATCATTTACTAGCACGTACCCAAGCACTTCAATAGTCTATGTGGAGTTTCTTTCTTACTCACAACAAAAATTGACATCTATCTCGCGTGTCCTGCCTTGCATTATCACCATTCTCCTCGCGCGTACTTCGAGTTCACGAACAGCGTGCTACCATCATAGAGGTGAATAAAATTTTCTGTACATTCATATTCATATATTTTGTTTGGTTTGCTGTTTGTACTATGCACTATGTTTGTAACTGGATGCATGGGTAAGGCCGCTTCTCGTGCTTTCGGTTAAGCGGTTCTTGCTTGTGACTTCTATTAGTTGGGATAACATCATTTACTAGCACGTACCCAAGCACTTGAATGGTCTATGTGGAGTTTCGTTCTTATTCACAACGAAAATTGACATCTATCTCGCGTGTCCTGCCTTGCATTATCACCATTCTCATCGCAAGTACTTCGAGTTCACGAACAGCGTGCTACCATCATAGAGGTGAATAAAACTTTCTGTACATTCATATTCATATATTCTTTGGTTTGCTGTCTATACTATGCACTATGTTTGTAACTGATTGATTGATTGATATGTGGGATTTAACGTCCCAAAACCACTGATGATTATGAGAGACGCCGCAGTGGAGGGCTCCGGAAATTTCGACCACCTGGGGTTTTTTAACGTGCACCCAAATCTGATATGTTTGTAACTGGATGCATGGGTAAGGCCGCTTCTCGTGCTTTCGGTTAAGCGGTTCTTGCGCTGTGACTTCTATTAGTAGGGATAACATCATTTACTAGCACTTACCCAAGCACATCAATGGTCTATTTGGAGTTTCTTTCTTACTCACAACAAAAATTGACATCTATCTCGCGTGTCCTGCCTTGCATTATCACCAATCTCGTCGCGCGTACTTCGAGTTCACGAACAGCCTGCTACCATAATAGAGGTAAATAAAACTTTCTGAACATTCATATTCATACATTATTTGGTTTGCTGTCTGTACTATGCACTATGTTTGTAACTGGATGCATAGGTAAGGCCGCTTCTCGTGCTTTCGGTTAAGTGGTTCTTGCGCTGTGACTTCTATTAGTTGGGATAACATCATTTACTAGCACGTACCCAAGCACTTTAATGGTCTTTGTGGAGTTTCTTTCTTACTCACAACAAAAATTGACATCTATCTGGCGTGTCCTCCCTTGCATTATCACCATTCTCATCGCGCGTACTTCGAGTTCACGAACAGCGTGCTACCATCATAGAGGTGAATAAAACTTTCTGTACATTCATATTCTTATATTATTAGGTTTGCTGTCTGTACTATGCACTCTGTTTGTAACTAGATGCATGGGTAAGGCCGCTTCTCGTGCTTTCGGTTAAGCGGTTCTTGCGCTGTGACTTCTATTAGTTGGGATAACATCATTTACTAGCACGTACCCAAGCACTTTAATGGTCTATGTGGAGTTTCTTTCTTACTCACAACAAAAATTGACATCTATCTCGCGTGTCCTGCCTTGCATTATCACCATTCTCATCGCGCGTACTTCGAGTTCACGAACAGCGTGCTACCATCATAGAGGTGAATAAAATTTTCTGTACAATCATATTCATATATTTTGTTTGGGTTGCTGTCTGTACTATGCACTATGTTTGTAACTGGATGCATGGGTAAGGCCGCTTCTCGTGTTTTCGGTTAAGCGGTTCTTGCGCTGTGACTTCTATTAGTTGGGATAACATCATTTACTAGCACGTACCCAAGCACTTCAATGGTCTATGTGGAGTTTCTTTCTTACTCACAACAAAAATTGATATCTATCTCGCGTGTCCTGCCTTGCATTATCACCATTCTCACCGCGCGTACTTCGAGTTCACGAACAGCGTGCTACCATCATAGAGGTGAATAAAACTTTCTTTACATTCATATTCATATATTTTATTTGGTTGCTGTCTGTACTATGCACTATGTTTGTAACTGGATGCATGGGTAAGGCCGCTTCTCGTGCTTTCGGTTAAGCAGTTCTTGCGCTGTGACTTCTATTAGTTGGGATAACATCATTTACTAGCACGTACCCAAGCCCTTCAATGGTCTATGTGGAGTTTCTTTCTTACTCACAACGAAAATTGACATCTATCTCGCGTGTCCTGCCTTGCATTATCACCAATCTCGTCGCGCGTACTTCGAGTTCACGAACAGCCTGCTACTATAATAGAGGTGAATAAAACTTTCTGTACAATCATATTCATATATTATTTGGTTTGCTGTCTGTACTATGCACTATGTAACTGGATGCATGGGTAAGGCCGCTTCTCGTGCTTTCGGTTAAGCGGTTCTTGCGCTGTGACTTGTATTAGTTGGGATAACATCTTTATAGCACTTACCCAAGCACTTCAATGGTCTATTTGGAGTTTCTTTTTTACTCACAACAAAAATTGACATCTGTCTCGTGTGTCCTGCCCTGCGTTATGACCATTCTCATCGCGCGTATTTCGAGTTCACGAACAGCGTGCTACCATAATAGAGGTGAATAAAACTTTCTGTATATTCATATTCATATAATATTTGGTTTGCCGTCTGTACTATGCACTATGTTGGTAACTGGGTGCATGGGTAAGGCCGCTTCTCGTGCTTTCGGTTAAGCGGTTCTTGCGCTGTGACTTCTATTAGTTGGGATAACACCATTTACTAGCACTTACCCAAGCACTTCAATGGTCTATGTGGACTTTCTTTCTTACTCACAACAAAGATTAACATCTATCTCGCGTGTCCTGCCATGCATTAACACCATTCTCATCGGGCGTACTTCGAGTTCACAAACAGCGTGCTACCATCATAGAGGTGAATAAAACTTTCTGTACACTCATATTCATATATTTTATTTGGTTTGCTGTCTGTACTATGCACTATGTTTGTAACTGGATGCATAGGTAAGGCCGCTTCTCGTGCTTTCGGTTAAGCGGTTCTTGCGCTGTGACTTCTATTAGTTGGGATAACATCATTTACTAGCACGTACCCAAGCACTTCAATGGTCTATGTGGAGTTTCTTTCTTACTCACAACAAAAATTGACATCTATCTCGCGTGTCCTCCCTTGCATCATCACGATTCTCATCGCGCGTACTTCAAGTTCACGAAGAGCGTGCTACCTTCATAGAGGTGAATAAAACTTTCTGTACATTCATATTCATATATTTTATTTGGTTGCTGTCTGTACTGTGCACTATGTTTGTAACTGGATGCATGGGTAAGGCCGCTTCTCGTGCTTTCGGTTGAGCGGTTCTTGCGCTGTGACTTCTATTAGTTGGGATAACATCATTTACTAGCACGTACCCAAGCCCTTCAATGGTCTATGTGGAGTTTCTTTCTTACTCACAACGAAAATTTACATCTATCTCGCGTGTCCTGCCTTGCATTATCACCATTCTCATCGCACGTACTTCGAGTTCACGAACAGCGTGCTACCATCATAGAGGTGAATAAAACTTTCTGTACATCCATATTCATATATTATTTGGTTTGCTGTCTGTACTATGCACTATGTTTGTAACTGGATGCATGGAAAAGGCCGCTTCTCGTGCTTTCGGTTAAGCGGTTCTTGCGCTGTGACTTCTATTATTTGGGATAACATCATTTACTAGCACGTACCCAAGCACTTGAATGGTCTATGTGGAGTTTCTTTCTTATTCACAACGAAAATTGACATCTATGTCGCGTGTCCTGCCTTGCATTATCACCATTCTCATCGCAAGTACTTCGAGTTCACGAACAGCGTGCTACCATCATAGAGGTGAATAAAACTTTCTGTACATTCATATTCATATATGATTTGGTTTGCTGTCTGTACTATGCACTATGTTTGTAACTGATTGATTGATTGATATGTGGGGTTTAACGTCCCAAAACCACTGATGATTATGAGAGACGCCGTAGTGGAGGGCTCCGGAAATTTCGACTACCTGGGGTTTTTTAACGTGCACCCAAATCTGATATGTTTGTAACTGGATGCATGGGTAAGGCCGCTTCTCGTGCTTTCGGTTAAGCGGTTCTTGCGCTGTGACTTCTATTAGTTGGGATAACATCATTTACTAGCACGTACCCAAGCACTTCAATAGTCTATGTGGAGTTTCTTTCTTACTCACAACAAAAATTGACATCTATCTCGCGTGTCCTGCCTTGCATTATCACCATTCTCATCGCGCGTACTTCGAGTTCACGAACAGCGTGCTACCATCATAGAGGTGAATAAAATTTTCTGTACATTCATATTCATATATTTTGTTTGGTTTGCTGTTTGTACTATGCACTATGTTTGTAACTGGATGCATGGGTAAGGCCGCTTCTCGTGCTTTCGGTTAAGCGGTTCTTGCTTGTGACTTCTATTAGTTGGGATAACATCATTTACTAGCACGTACCCAAGCACTTCAATGGTCTATGTGGAGTTTCTTTCTTATTCACAACAAAAATTGGCATCTATCTCGCGTGTCCTGCCTTGCATTATCACCATTCTCATCGCGCGTACTTCGAGTTCACGAACAGCGTGCTACCATCATAGAGGTGAATAAAACTTTCTGTACATCCATATTCATATATTATTTGGTTTGCTGTCTGTACTATGCACTATGTTTGTAACTGGATGCATGGGTAAGGCCGCTTCTCGTGCTTTCGGTTAAGCGGTTCTTGCGCTGTGACTTCTATTAGTTGGGATAACATCATTTACTAGCACGTACCCAAGCACTTGAATGGTCTATGTGGAGTTTCGTTCTTATTCACAACGAAAATTGACATCTATCTCGCGTGTCCTGCCTTGCATTATCACCATTCTCATCGCAAGTACTTCGAGTTCACGAACAGCGTGCTACCATCATAGAGGTGAATAAAACTTTCTGTACATTCATATTCATATATTCTTTGGTTTGCTGTCTATACTATGCACTATGTTTGTAACTGATTGATTGATTGATATGTGGGGTTTAACGTCCCAAAACCACTGATGATTATGAGAGACGCCGTAGTGGAGGGCTCCGGAAATTTCGACCACCTGGGGTTTTTTAACGTGCACCCAAATCTGATATGTTTGTAACTGGATGCATGGGTAAGGCCGCTTCTCGTGCTTTCGGTTAAGCGGTTCTTGCGCTGTGACTTCTATTAGTAGGGATAACATCATTTACTAGCACTTACCCAAGCACATCAATGGTCTATTTGGAGTTTCTTTCTTACTCACAACAAAAATTGACATCTATCTCGCGTGTCCTGCATTGCATTATCACCAATCTCGTCGCGCGTACTTCGAGTTCACGAACAGCCTGCTACCATAATAGAGGTAAATAAAACTTTCTGAACATTCATATTCATACATTATTTGGTTTGCTGTCTGTACTATGCACTATGTTTGTAACTGGATGCATAGGTAAGGCCGCTTCTCGTGCTTTCGGTTAAGTGGTTCTTGCGCTGTGACTTCTATTAGTTGGGATAACATCATTTACTAGCACGTACCCAAGCACTTTAATGGTCTTTGTGGAGTTTCTTTCTTACTCACAACAAAAATTGACATCTATCTGGCGTGTCCTCCCTTGCATTATCACCATTCTCATCGCGCGTACTTCGAGTTCACGAACAGCGTGCTACCATCATAGAGGTGAATAAAACTTTCTGTACATTCATATTCTTATATTATTAGGTTTGCTGTCTGTACTATGCACTCTGTTTGTAACTAGATGCATGGGTAAGGCCGCTTCTCGTGCTTTCGGTTAAGCGGTTCTTGCGCTGTGACTTCTATTAGTTGGGATAACATCATTTACTAGCACGTACCCAAGCACTTCAATGGTCTATGTGGAGTTTCTTTCTTACTCACAACAAAAATTGACATCTATCTCGCGTGTCCTGCCTTGCATTATCACCATTCTCACGCGCGTACTTCGAGTTCACGAACAGCGTGCTACCATCATAGAGGTGAATAAAATTTTCTGTACAATCATATTCATATATTTTGTTTGGGTTGCTGTCTGTACTATGCACTATGTTTGTAACTGGATGCATGGGTAAGGCCGCTTCTCGTGTTTTCGGTTAAGCGGTTCTTGCGCTGTGACTTCTATTAGTTGGGATAACATCATTTACTAGCACGTACCCAAGCACTTCAATGGTCTATGTGGAGTTTCTTTCTTACTCACAACAAAAATTGATATCTATCTCGCGTGTCCTGCCTTGCATTATCACCATTCTCACCGCGCGTACTTCGAGTTCACGAACAGCGTGCTACCATCATAGAGGTGAATAAAACTTTCTTTACATTCATATTCATATATTTTATTTGGTTGCTGTCTGTACTATGCACTATGTTTGTAACTGGATGCATGGGTAAGGCCGCTTCTCGTGCTTTCGGTTAAGCGGTTCTTGCGCTGTGACTTCTATTAGTTGGGATAACATCATTTACTAGCACGTACCCAAGCCCTTCAATGGTCTATGTGGAGTTTCTTTCTTACTCACAACGAAAATTGACATCTATCTCGCGTGTCCTGCCTTGCATTATCACCAATCTCGTCGCGCGTACTTCGAGTTCACGAACAGCCTGCTACTATAATAGAGGTGAATAAAACTTTCTGTACAATCATATTCATATATTATTTGGTTTGCTGTCTGTACTATGCACTATGTAACTGGATGCATGGGTAAGGCCGCTTCTCGTGCTTTCGGTTAAGCGGTTCTTGCGCTGTGACTTGTATTAGTTGGGATAACATCTTTATAGCACTTACCCAAGCACTTCAATGGTCTATTTGGAGTTTCTTTTTTACTCACAACAAAAATTGACATCTATCTCGTGTGTCCTGCCCTGCGTTATGACCATTCTCATCGCGCGTATTTCGAGTTCACGAACAGCGTGCTACCATAATAGAGGTGAATAAAACTTTCTGTATATTCATATTCATATAATATTTGGTTTGCCGTCTGTACTATGCACTATGTTGGTAACTGGGTGCATGGGTAAGGCCGCTTCTCGTGCTTTCGGTTAAGCGGCTCTTGCGCTGTGACTTCTATTAGTTGGGATAACATCATTTACTAGCACTTACCCAAGCACTTCAATGGTCTATTTGGAGTTTCTTTCTTACTCACAAAAAAATTGACATCTATCTCGTGTGTCCTGCCTTGCGTTATGACCATTCTCATCGCGCGTACTTCGAGTTCACGAACAGCGTGCTACCATAATAGAGGTGAATGAAACTTTCTGTATATTCATATTCATATAATATTTGGTTTGCCGTCTGTACTATGCACTATGTTTGTAACTGGATGCATGGGTAAGGCCGCTTCTCGTGCTTTCGGTTAAGTGGTTCTTGCGCTGTGACTTCTATTAGTTGGGATAGCGTCATTTACTAGCACGTACCAAAGCACTTCAATGGTCTATGTGGAGTTTCTTTCTTACTCACAAGAAAAATGGACATCTATCTCGCGTGTCCTGCCTTGCATTTACACCATTGTCATCGCGCGTACTTCGAATTCACGAACAGCGTGCTACCATCATAGAGGTAAATAAAACTTTCTGTACATTCCTATTCATATATTATTTGGTTTGCTGTCTGTACTATGCACTATGTTTGTAATTGAAGGCATGGGTAAGGCCGCTTCTCGTGCTTTCGGTTAAGCGGTTCTTGCGCTGTGACTTCTATTAGTTGGGATAACACCATTTACTAGCACTTACCCAAGCACTTCAATGGTCTATGTGGACTTTCTTTCTTACTCACAACAAAGATTAACATCTATCTCGCGTGTCCTGCCATGCATTAACACCATTCTCATCGGGCGTACTTCGAGTTCACAAACAGCGTGCTACCATCATAGAGGTGAATAAAACTTTCTGTACACTCATATTCATATATTTTATTTGGTTTGCTGTCTGTACTATGCACTATGTTTGTAACTGGATGCATAGGTAAGGCCGCTTCTCGTGCTTTCGGTTAAGCGGTTCTTGCGCTGTGACTTCTATTAGTTGGGATAACATCATTTACTAGCACGTACCCAAGCACTTCAATGGTCTATGTGGAGTTTCTTTCTTACTCACAACAAAAATTGACATCTATCTCGCGTGTCCTCCCTTGCATCATCACGATTCTCATCGCGCGTACTTCAAGTTCACGAACAGCGTGCTACCATCATAGAGGTGAATAAAACTTTCTGTACATTCATATTCATATATTTTATTTGGTTGCTGTCTGTACTGTGCACTATGTTTGTAACTGGATGCATGGGTAAGGCCGCTTCTCGTGCTTTCGGTTGAGCGGTTCTTGCGCTGTGACTTCTATTAGTTGGGATAACATCATTTACTAGCACGTACCCAAGCCCTTCAATGGTCTATGTGGAGTTTCTTTCTTACTCACAACGAAAATTTACATCTATCTCGCGTGTCCTGCCTTGCATTATCACCATTCTCATCGCACGTACTTCGAGTTCACGAACAGCGTGCTACCATCATAGAGGTGAATAAAACTTTCTGTACATCCATATTCATATATTATTTGGTTTGCTGTCTGTACTATGCACTATGTTTGTAACTGGATGCATGGAAAAGGCCGCTTCTCGTGCTTTCGGTTAAGCGGTTCTTGCGCTGTGACTTCTATTATTTGGGATAACATCATTTACTAGCACGTACCCAAGCACTTGAATGGTCTATGTGGAGTTTCTTTCTTATTCACAACGAAAATTGACATCTATGTCGCGTGTCCTGCCTTGCATTATCACCATTCTCATCGCAAGTACTTCGAGTTCACGAACAGCGTGCTACCATCATAGAGGTGAATAAAACTTTCTGTACATTCATATTCTTATATTATTTGGTTTGCTGTCTGTACTATGCACTATGTAACTGGATGCATGGGTAAGGCCGCTTCTCGTGCTTTCGGTTAAGCGGTTCTTGCGCTGTGACTTCTCTTAGTTGGGATAACATCATTTACTAACACGTACCCAAGCACTTCAATAGTCTATGTGGAGTTTCTTTCTTACTCACAACAAAAATTGACATCTATCTCGCGTGTCCTGCCTTGCATTATCACCATTCTCCTCGCGCGTACTTCGAGTTCACGAACAGCGTGCTACCATCATAGAGGTGAATAAAATTTTCTGTACATTCATATTCATATATTTTGTTTGGTTTGCTGTTTGTACTATGCACTATGTTTGTAACTGGATGCATGGGTAAGGCCGCTTCTCGTGCTTTCGGTTAAGCGGTTCTTGCTTGTGACTTCTATTAGTTGGGATAACATCATTTACTAGCACGTACCCAAGCACTTGAATGGTCTATGTGGAGTTTCGTTCTTATTCACAACGAAAATTGACATCTATCTCGCGTGTCCTGCCTTGCATTATCACCATTCTCATCGCAAGTACTTCGAGTTCACGAACAGCGTGCTACCATCATAGAGGTGAATAAAACTTTCTGTACATTCATATTCATATATTCTTTGGTTTGCTGTCTATACTATGCACTATGTTTGTAACTGATTGATTGATTGATATGTGGGATTTAACGTCCCAAAACCACTGATGATTATGAGAGACGCCGCAGTGGAGGGCTCCGGAAATTTCGACCACCTGGGGTTTTTTAACGTGCACCCAAATCTGATATGTTTGTAACTGGATGCATGGGTAAGGCCGCTTCTCGTGCTTTCGGTTAAGCGGTTCTTGCGCTGTGACTTCTATTAGTAGGGATAACATCATTTACTAGCACTTACCCAAGCACATCAATGGTCTATTTGGAGTTTCTTTCTTACTCACAACAAAAATTGACATCTATCTCGCGTGTCCTGCCTTGCATTATCACCAATCTCGTCGCGCGTACTTCGAGTTCACGAACAGCCTGCTACCATAATAGAGGTAAATAAAACTTTCTGAACATTCATATTCATACATTATTTGGTTTGCTGTCTGTACTATGCACTATGTTTGTAACTGGATGCATAGGTAAGGCCGCTTCTCGTGCTTTCGGTTAAGTGGTTCTTGCGCTGTGACTTCTATTAGTTGGGATAACATCATTTACTAGCACGTACCCAAGCACTTTAATGGTCTTTGTGGAGTTTCTTTCTTACTCACAACAAAAATTGACATCTATCTGGCGTGTCCTCCCTTGCATTATCACCATTCTCATCGCGCGTACTTCGAGTTCACGAACAGCGTGCTACCATCATAGAGGTGAATAAAACTTTCTGTACATTCATATTCTTATATTATTAGGTTTGCTGTCTGTACTATGCACTCTGTTTGTAACTAGATGCATGGGTAAGGCCGCTTCTCGTGCTTTCGGTTAAGCGGTTCTTGCGCTGTGACTTCTATTAGTTGGGATAACATCATTTACTAGCACGTACCCAAGCACTTTAATGGTCTATGTGGAGTTTCTTTCTTACTCACAACAAAAATTGACATCTATCTCGCGTGTCCTGCCTTGCATTATCACCATTCTCATCGCGCGTACTTCGAGTTCACGAACAGCGTGCTACCATCATAGAGGTGAATAAAATTTTCTGTACAATCATATTCATATATTTTGTTTGGGTTGCTGTCTGTACTATGCACTATGTTTGTAACTGGATGCATGGGTAAGGCCGCTTCTCGTGTTTTCGGTTAAGCGGTTCTTGCGCTGTGACTTCTATTAGTTGGGATAACATCATTTACTAGCACGTACCCAAGCACTTCAATGGTCTATGTGGAGTTTCTTTCTTACTCACAACAAAAATTGATATCTATCTCGCGTGTCCTGCCTTGCATTATCACCATTCTCACCGCGCGTACTTCGAGTTCACGAACAGCGTGCTACCATCATAGAGGTGAATAAAACTTTCTTTACATTCATATTCATATATTTTATTTGGTTGCTGTCTGTACTATGCACTATGTTTGTAACTGGATGCATGGGTAAGGCCGCTTCTCGTGCTTTCGGTTAAGCGGTTCTTGCGCTGTGACTTCTATTAGTTGGGATAACATCATTTACTAGCACGTACCCAAGCCCTTCAATGGTCTATGTGGAGTTTCTTTCTTACTCACAACGAAAATTGACATCTATCTCGCGTGTCCTGCCTTGCATTATCACCAATCTCGTCGCGCGTACTTCGAGTTCACGAACAGCCTGCTACTATAATAGAGGTGAATAAAACTTTCTGTACAATCATATTCATATATTATTTGGTTTGCTGTCTGTACTATGCACTATGTAACTGGATGCATGGGTAAGGCCGCTTCTCGTGCTTTCGGTTAAGCGGTTCTTGCGCTGTGACTTGTATTAGTTGGGATAACATCTTTATAGCACTTACCCAAGCACTTCAATGGTCTATTTGGAGTTTCTTTTTTACTCACAACAAAAATTGACATCTGTCTCGTGTGTCCTGCCCTGCGTTATGACCATTCTCATCGCGCGTATTTCGAGTTCACGAACAGCGTGCTACCATAATAGAGGTGAATAAAACTTTCTGTATATTCATATTCATATAATATTTGGTTTGCCGTCTGTACTATGCACTATGTTGGTAACTGGGTGCATGGGTAAGGCCGCTTCTCGTGCTTTCGGTTAAGCGGTTCTTGCGCTGTGACTTCTATTAGTTGGGATAACACCATTTACTAGCACTTACCCAAGCACTTCAATGGTCTATGTGGACTTTCTTTCTTACTCACAACAAAGATTAACATCTATCTCGCGTGTCCTGCCATGCATTAACACCATTCTCATCGGGCGTACTTCGAGTTCACAAACAGCGTGCTACCATCATAGAGGTGAATAAAACTTTCTGTACACTCATATTCATATATTTTATTTGGTTTGCTGTCTGTACTATGCACTATGTTTGTAACTGGATGCATAGGTAAGGCCGCTTCTCGTGCTTTCGGTTAAGCGGTTCTTGCGCTGTGACTTCTATTAGTTGGGATAACATCATTTACTAGCACGTACCCAAGCACTTCAATGGTCTATGTGGAGTTTCTTTCTTACTCACAACAAAAATTGACATCTATCTCGCGTGTCCTCCCTTGCATCATCACGATTCTCATCGCGCGTACTTCAAGTTCACGAAGAGCGTGCTACCTTCATAGAGGTGAATAAAACTTTCTGTACATTCATATTCATATATTTTATTTGGTTGCTGTCTGTACTGTGCACTATGTTTGTAACTGGATGCATGGGTAAGGCCGCTTCTCGTGCTTTCGGTTGAGCGGTTCTTGCGCTGTGACTTCTATTAGTTGGGATAACATCATTTACTAGCACGTACCCAAGCCCTTCAATGGTCTATGTGGAGTTTCTTTCTTACTCACAACGAAAATTTACATCTATCTCGCGTGTCCTGCCTTGCATTATCACCATTCTCATCGCACGTACTTCGAGTTCACGAACAGCGTGCTACCATCATAGAGGTGAATAAAACTTTCTGTACATCCATATTCATATATTATTTGGTTTGCTGTCTGTACTATGCACTATGTTTGTAACTGGATGCATGGAAAAGGCCGCTTCTCGTGCTTTCGGTTAAGCGGTTCTTGCGCTGTGACTTCTATTATTTGGGATAACATCATTTACTAGCACGTACCCAAGCACTTGAATGGTCTATGTGGAGTTTCTTTCTTATTCACAACGAAAATTGACATCTATGTCGCGTGTCCTGCCTTGCATTATCACCATTCTCATCGCAAGTACTTCGAGTTCACGAACAGCGTGCTACCATCATAGAGGTGAATAAAACTTTCTGTACATTCATATTCATATATGATTTGGTTTGCTGTCTGTACTATGCACTATGTTTGTAACTGATTGATTGATTGATATGTGGGGTTTAACGTCCCAAAACCACTGATGATTATGAGAGACGCCGTAGTGGAGGGCTCCGGAAATTTCGACTACCTGGGGTTTTTTAACGTGCACCCAAATCTGATATGTTTGTAACTGGATGCATGGGTAAGGCCGCTTCTCGTGCTTTCGGTTAAGCGGTTCTTGCGCTGTGACTTCTATTAGTTGGGATAACATCATTTACTAGCACGTACCCAAGCACTTCAATAGTCTATGTGGAGTTTCTTTCTTACTCACAACAAAAATTGACATCTATCTCGCGTGTCCTGCCTTGCATTATCACCATTCTCATCGCGCGTACTTCGAGTTCACGAACAGCGTGCTACCATCATAGAGGTGAATAAAATTTTCTGTACATTCATATTCATATATTTTGTTTGGTTTGCTGTTTGTACTATGCACTATGTTTGTAACTGGATGCATGGGTAAGGCCGCTTCTCGTGCTTTCGGTTAAGCGGTTCTTGCTTGTGACTTCTATTAGTTGGGATAACATCATTTACTAGCACGTACCCAAGCACTTCAATGGTCTATGTGGAGTTTCTTTCTTATTCACAACAAAAATTGGCATCTATCTCGCGTGTCCTGCCTTGCATTATCACCATTCTCATCGCGCGTACTTCGAGTTCACGAACAGCGTGCTACCATCATAGAGGTGAATAAAACTTTCTGTACATCCATATTCATATATTATTTGGTTTGCTGTCTGTACTATGCACTATGTTTGTAACTGGATGCATGGGTAAGGCCGCTTCTCGTGCTTTCGGTTAAGCGGTTCTTGCGCTGTGACTTCTATTAGTTGGGATAACATCATTTACTAGCACGTACCCAAGCACTTGAATGGTCTATGTGGAGTTTCGTTCTTATTCACAACGAAAATTGACATCTATCTCGCGTGTCCTGCCTTGCATTATCACCATTCTCATCGCAAGTACTTCGAGTTCACGAACAGCGTGCTACCATCATAGAGGTGAATAAAACTTTCTGTACATTCATATTCATATATTCTTTGGTTTGCTGTCTATACTATGCACTATGTTTGTAACTGATTGATTGATTGATATGTGGGGTTTAACGTCCCAAAACCACTGATGATTATGAGAGACGCCGTAGTGGAGGGCTCCGGAAATTTCGACCACCTGGGGTTTTTTAACGTGCACCCAAATCTGATATGTTTGTAACTGGATGCATGGGTAAGGCCGCTTCTCGTGCTTTCGGTTAAGCGGTTCTTGCGCTGTGACTTCTATTAGTAGGGATAACATCATTTACTAGCACTTACCCAAGCACATCAATGGTCTATTTGGAGTTTCTTTCTTACTCACAACAAAAATTGACATCTATCTCGCGTGTCCTGCATTGCATTATCACCAATCTCGTCGCGCGTACTTCGAGTTCACGAACAGCCTGCTACCATAATAGAGGTAAATAAAACTTTCTGAACATTCATATTCATACATTATTTGGTTTGCTGTCTGTACTATGCACTATGTTTGTAACTGGATGCATAGGTAAGGCCGCTTCTCGTGCTTTCGGTT
Organism: Rhipicephalus microplus; assembly: GCF_043290135.1. NCBI lineage: Eukaryota > Metazoa > Arthropoda > Arachnida > Ixodida > Ixodidae > Rhipicephalus > Rhipicephalus microplus. The sequence goes on from NW_027464586.1 coordinate 36,772,158, forward strand.
AAGTGGTTCTTGCGCTGTGACTTCTATTAGTTGGGATAACATCATTTACTAGCACGTACCCAAGCACTTTAATGGTCTTTGTGGAGTTTCTTTCTTACTCACAACAAAAATTGACATCTATCTGGCGTGTCCTCCCTTGCATTATCACCATTCTCATCGCGCGTACTTCGAGTTCACGAACAGCGTGCTACCATCATAGAGGTGAATAAAACTTTCTGTACATTCATATTCTTATATTATTAGGTTTGCTGTCTGTACTATGCACTCTGTTTGTAACTAGATGCATGGGTAAGGCCGCTTCTCGTGCTTTCGGTTAAGCGGTTCTTGCGCTGTGACTTCTATTAGTTGGGATAACATCATTTACTAGCACGTACCCAAGCACTTCAATGGTCTATGTGGAGTTTCTTTCTTACTCACAACAAAAATTGACATCTATCTCGCGTGTCCTGCCTTGCATTATCACCATTCTCACGCGCGTACTTCGAGTTCACGAACAGCGTGCTACCATCATAGAGGTGAATAAAATTTTCTGTACAATCATATTCATATATTTTGTTTGGGTTGCTGTCTGTACTATGCACTATGTTTGTAACTGGATGCATGGGTAAGGCCGCTTCTCGTGTTTTCGGTTAAGCGGTTCTTGCGCTGTGACTTCTATTAGTTGGGATAACATCATTTACTAGCACGTACCCAAGCACTTCAATGGTCTATGTGGAGTTTCTTTCTTACTCACAACAAAAATTGATATCTATCTCGCGTGTCCTGCCTTGCATTATCACCATTCTCACCGCGCGTACTTCGAGTTCACGAACAGCGTGCTACCATCATAGAGGTGAATAAAACTTTCTTTACATTCATATTCATATATTTTATTTGGTTGCTGTCTGTACTATGCACTATGTTTGTAACTGGATGCATGGGTAAGGCCGCTTCTCGTGCTTTCGGTTAAGCGGTTCTTGCGCTGTGACTTCTATTAGTTGGGATAACATCATTTACTAGCACGTACCCAAGCCCTTCAATGGTCTATGTGGAGTTTCTTTCTTACTCACAACGAAAATTGACATCTATCTCGCGTGTCCTGCCTTGCATTATCACCAATCTCGTCGCGCGTACTTCGAGTTCACGAACAGCCTGCTACTATAATAGAGGTGAATAAAACTTTCTGTACAATCATATTCATATATTATTTGGTTTGCTGTCTGTACTATGCACTATGTAACTGGATGCATGGGTAAGGCCGCTTCTCGTGCTTTCGGTTAAGCGGTTCTTGCGCTGTGACTTGTATTAGTTGGGATAACATCTTTATAGCACTTACCCAAGCACTTCAATGGTCTATTTGGAGTTTCTTTTTTACTCACAACAAAAATTGACATCTATCTCGTGTGTCCTGCCCTGCGTTATGACCATTCTCATCGCGCGTATTTCGAGTTCACGAACAGCGTGCTACCATAATAGAGGTGAATAAAACTTTCTGTATATTCATATTCATATAATATTTGGTTTGCCGTCTGTACTATGCACTATGTTGGTAACTGGGTGCATGGGTAAGGCCGCTTCTCGTGCTTTCGGTTAAGCGGCTCTTGCGCTGTGACTTCTATTAGTTGGGATAACATCATTTACTAGCACTTACCCAAGCACTTCAATGGTCTATTTGGAGTTTCTTTCTTACTCACAAAAAAATTGACATCTATCTCGTGTGTCCTGCCTTGCGTTATGACCATTCTCATCGCGCGTACTTCGAGTTCACGAACAGCGTGCTACCATAATAGAGGTGAATGAAACTTTCTGTATATTCATATTCATATAATATTTGGTTTGCCGTCTGTACTATGCACTATGTTTGTAACTGGATGCATGGGTAAGGCCGCTTCTCGTGCTTTCGGTTAAGTGGTTCTTGCGCTGTGACTTCTATTAGTTGGGATAGCGTCATTTACTAGCACGTACCAAAGCACTTCAATGGTCTATGTGGAGTTTCTTTCTTACTCACAAGAAAAATGGACATCTATCTCGCGTGTCCTGCCTTGCATTTACACCATTGTCATCGCGCGTACTTCGAATTCACGAACAGCGTGCTACCATCATAGAGGTAAATAAAACTTTCTGTACATTCCTATTCATATATTATTTGGTTTGCTGTCTGTACTATGCACTATGTTTGTAATTGAAGGCATGGGTAAGGCCGCTTCTCGTGCTTTCGGTTAAGCGGTTCTTGCGCTGTGACTTCTATTAGTTGGGATAACACCATTTACTAGCACTTACCCAAGCACTTCAATGGTCTATGTGGACTTTCTTTCTTACTCACAACAAAGATTAACATCTATCTCGCGTGTCCTGCCATGCATTAACACCATTCTCATCGGGCGTACTTCGAGTTCACAAACAGCGTGCTACCATCATAGAGGTGAATAAAACTTTCTGTACACTCATATTCATATATTTTATTTGGTTTGCTGTCTGTACTATGCACTATGTTTGTAACTGGATGCATAGGTAAGGCCGCTTCTCGTGCTTTCGGTTAAGCGGTTCTTGCGCTGTGACTTCTATTAGTTGGGATAACATCATTTACTAGCACGTACCCAAGCACTTCAATGGTCTATGTGGAGTTTCTTTCTTACTCACAACAAAAATTGACATCTATCTCGCGTGTCCTCCCTTGCATCATCACGATTCTCATCGCGCGTACTTCAAGTTCACGAACAGCGTGCTACCATCATAGAGGTGAATAAAACTTTCTGTACATTCATATTCATATATTTTATTTGGTTGCTGTCTGTACTGTGCACTATGTTTGTAACTGGATGCATGGGTAAGGCCGCTTCTCGTGCTTTCGGTTGAGCGGTTCTTGCGCTGTGACTTCTATTAGTTGGGATAACATCATTTACTAGCACGTACCCAAGCCCTTCAATGGTCTATGTGGAGTTTCTTTCTTACTCACAACGAAAATTTACATCTATCTCGCGTGTCCTGCCTTGCATTATCACCATTCTCATCGCACGTACTTCGAGTTCACGAACAGCGTGCTACCATCATAGAGGTGAATAAAACTTTCTGTACATCCATATTCATATATTATTTGGTTTGCTGTCTGTACTATGCACTATGTTTGTAACTGGATGCATGGAAAAGGCCGCTTCTCGTGCTTTCGGTTAAGCGGTTCTTGCGCTGTGACTTCTATTATTTGGGATAACATCATTTACTAGCACGTACCCAAGCACTTGAATGGTCTATGTGGAGTTTCTTTCTTATTCACAACGAAAATTGACATCTATGTCGCGTGTCCTGCCTTGCATTATCACCATTCTCATCGCAAGTACTTCGAGTTCACGAACAGCGTGCTACCATCATAGAGGTGAATAAAACTTTCTGTACATTCATATTCTTATATTATTTGGTTTGCTGTCTGTACTATGCACTATGTAACTGGATGCATGGGTAAGGCCGCTTCTCGTGCTTTCGGTTAAGCGGTTCTTGCGCTGTGACTTGTATTAGTTGGGATAACATCTTTATAGCACTTACCCAAGCACTTCAATGGTCTATTTTGAGTTTCTTTCTTACTCACAACAAAAATTGACATCTATCTCGTGTGTCCTGCCCTGCGTTATGACCATTCTCATCGCGCGTATTTCGAGTTCACGAACAGCGTGCTACCATAATAGAGGTGAATAAAACTTTCTGTATATTCATATTCATATAATATTTGGTTTGCCGTCTGTACTATGCACTATGTTGGTAACTGGGTGCATGGGTAAGGCCGCTTCTCGTGCTTTCGGTTAAGCGGTTCTTGCGCTGTGACTTCTATTAGTTGAGATAACATCATTTACTAGCACTTACCCAAGCACTTCAATGGTCTATTTGGAGTTTCTTTCTTACTCACAAAAATTGACATCTATCTCGTGGGTCCTGCCTTGCGTTATGACCATTCTCATCGCGCGTACTTCGAGTTCACGAACAGCGTGCTACCATCATAGAGGTGAATAAAACTTTCTGTACATCCATATTCATATATTATTTGGTTTGCTGTCTGTACTATGCACTATGTTTGTAACTGGCTGCATGGAAAAGGCCGCTTCTCGTGCTTTCGGTTAAGCGGTTCTTGCGCTGTGACTTCTATTATTTGGGATAACATCATTTACTAGCACGTACCCAAGCACTTGAATGGTCTATGTGGAGTTTCTTTCTTATTCACAACGAAAATTGTCATCTATGTCGCGTGTCCTGCCTTGCATTATCACCATTCTCATCGCAAGTACTTCGAATTCACGAACAGCGTGCTACCATCATAGAGGTGAATAAAACTTTCTGTACATTCATATTCATATATTATTTGGTTTGCTGTCTGTACTATGCACTATGTTTGTAACTGATTGATTGATTGATATGTGGGGTTTAACGTCCCAAAACCACTGATGATTATGAGAGACGCCGTAGTGGAGGGCTCCGGAAATTTCGACTACCTGGGGTTTTTTAACGTGCACCCAAATCTGATATGTTTGTAACTGGATGCATGGGTAAGGCCGCTTCTCGTGCTTTCGGTTAAGCGGTTCTTGCGCTGTGACTTCTATTAGTAGGGATAACATCATTTACTAGCACTTACCCAAGCACTTCAATGGTCTATTTGGAGTTTCTTTCTTACTCACAACAAAAATTGACATCTATCTCGCGTGTCCTGCCTTGCATTATCACCAATCTCGTCGCGCGTACTTCGAGTTCACGAACAGCCTGCTACCACAATAGAGGTGAATAAAACTTTCTGTACATTCATATTCATATATTATTTGGTTTGCTGTCTGTACTATGCACTATGTAACTGGATGCATGGGTAAGGCCACTTCTCGTGCTTTCGGTTAAGCGGTTCTTGCGCTGTGACTTGTACTAGTTGGGATAACATCTTTATAGCACTTACCCAAGCACTTCAATGGTCTATTTTGAGTTTCTTTCTTACTCACAACAAAAATTGACATCTATCTCGTGTGTCCTGCCCTGCGTTATGACCATTCTCATCGCGCGTATTTCGAGTTCACGAACAGCGTGCTACCATAATAGAGGTGAATAAAACTTTCTGTATATTCATATTCATATATTATTTGGTTTGCCGTCTGTACTATGCACTATGTTGGTAACTGGGTGCATGGGCAAGGCCGCTTCTCGTGCTTTCGGTTAAGCGGTTCTTGCGCTGTGACTTCTATTACTTGGGATAACATCATTTACTAGCACTTACCCAAGCACTTCAATGGTCTATTTGGAGTTTCTTTCTTACTCACAAAAAATTGACATCTATCTCGTGGGTCCTGCCTTGCGTTATGACCATTCTCATCGCGCGTACTTCGAGTTCACGAACAGCGTGCTACCATAATAGAGGTGAATGAAACTTTCTGTATATTCATATTCATATAATATTTGGTTTGCCGTCTGTACTATGCACTATGTTTGTAACTGTATGCATGGGTAAGGCCGCTTCTCGTGCTTTCGGTTAAGTGGTTCTTGCGCTGTGACTTCTATTAGTTGGGATAGCGTCATTTACTAGCACGTACCCAAGCACTTCAATGGTCTATTTGGAGTTTCTTTCTTACTCAAAAAAAATGGACATCTATCTCGTGTGTCCTGTCTTCCGTTATGACCATTCTCATCGCGCGTACTTCGAGTTCACGAACAGCGTGCTACCATAATAGAGGTGAATGAAACTTTCTGTATATTCATATTCATATAATGTTTGGTTTGCCGTCTGTACTATGCACTATGTTTGTAACTGGATGCATGGGTAAGGCCGCTTCTCGTGCTTTCGGTTAAGTGGTTCTTGCACTGTGACTTCTATTAGTTGGGATAGCGTCATTTACTAGCACGTACCCAAGCACTTCAATGGTCTATGTGGAGTTTCTTTCTTACTCACAAGAAAAATGGACATCTATCTCGCGTGTCCTGCCTTGCATTATCACCATTGTCATCGCGCGTACTTCGAATTCACGAACAGCGTGCTACCATCATAGAGGTAAATAAAACTTTCTGTACACTCATATTCATATATTTTATTTGGTTTGCTGTCTGTACTATGCACTATGTTTGTAACTGGATGCATAGGTAAGGCCGCTTCTCGTGCTTTCGGTTAAGCGGTTCTTGCGCTGTGACTTCTATTAGTTGGGATAACATCATTTACTAGCACGTACCCAAGCACTTCAATGGTCTATGTGGAGTTTCTTTCTTACTCACAAATAAAATTGACATCTATCTCGCGTGTCCTCCCTTGCATCATCACGATTCTCATCGCGCGTACTTCAAGTTCACGAACAGCGTGCTACCATCATAGAGGTGAATAAAACTTTCTGTACATTCATATTCATATATTTTATTTGGTTGCTGTCTGTTCTGTGCACTATGTTTGTAACTGGATGCATGGGTAAGGCCGCTTCTCGTGCTTTCGGTTGAGCGGTTCTTGCGCTGTGACTTCTATTAGTTGGGATAACATCATTTACTAGCACGTACCCAAGCCCTTCAATGGTCTATGTGGAGTTTCTTTCTTACTCACAACGAAAATTTACATCTATCTCGCGTGTCCTGCCTTGCATTATCACCATTCTCATCGCACGTACTTCGAGTTCACGAACAGCGTGCTACCATCATAGAGGTGAATAAAACTTTCTGTACATCCATATTCATATATTATTTGGTTTGCTGTCTGTACTATGCACTATGTTTGTAACTGGATGCATGGAAAAGGCCGCTTCTCGTGCTTTCGGTTAAGCGGTTCTTGCGCTGTGACTTCTATTAGTTGGGATAACATCATTTACTAGCACGTACCCAAGCACTTGAATGGTCTATGTGGAGTTTCTTTCTTATTCACAACGAAAATTGACATCTATCTCGCGTGCCCTGCCTTGCATTATCACCATTCTCATCGCAAGTACTTCGAGTTCACGAACAGCGTGCTACCATCATAGAGGTGAATAAAACTTTCTGTACATTCATATTCATATATTATTTGGTTTGCTGTCTGTACTATGCACTATGTTTGTAACTGATTGATTGATTGATATGTGGGGTTTAACGTCCCAAAACCACTGATGATTATGAGAGACGCCGTAGTGGAGGGCTCCGGAAATTTCGACTACCTGGGGTTTTTTAACGTGCACCCATATCTGATATGTTTGTAACTGGATGCATGGGTAAGGCCGCTTCTCGTGTTTTCGGTTAAGCGGTTCTTGCGCTGTGACTTCTATTAGTAGGGATAACATCATTTACTAGCACTTACCCAAGCACTTCAATGGTCTATTTGGAGTTTCTTTCTTACTCACAACAAAAATTGACATCTATCTCGCGTGTCCTGCCTTGCATTATCACCAATCTCGTCGCGCGTACTTCGAGTTCACGAACAGCCTGCTACCATAATAGAGGTGAATAAAACTTTCTGTACATTCATATTCATATATTATTTGGTTTGCTGTCTGTACTATGCACTATGTAACTGGATGCATGGGTAAGGCCGCTTCTCGTGCTTTCGGTTAAGCGGTTCTTGCGCTGTGACTTGTATTAGTTGGGGTAACATCATTTATAGCACTTACCCAAGCACTTCAATGGTCTATTTGGAGTTTCTTTCTTACTCACAACAAAAATTGACATCTATCTCATGTGTCCTGCCCTGCGTTATGACCATTCTCATCGCGCGTATTTCGAGTTCACGAACAGCGTGCTACCATAATAGAGGTGAATAAAACTTTCTGTATATTCATATTCATATAATATTTGGTTTGCCGTCTGTACTATGCACTATGTTGGTAACTGGGTGCATGGGTAAGGCCGCTTCTCGTGCTTTCGGTTAAGCGGTTCTTGCGCTGTGACTTCTATTAGTTGGGATAACATCATTTACTAGCCCTTACCCAAGCACTTCAATGGTCTATTTGGAGTTTCTTTCTTACTCAAAAAAATGGACATCTATCTCGTGTGTCCTGTCTTGAGTTATGACCATTCTCATCGCGCGTACTTCGAGTTCACGAACAGCGTGCTACCATAATAGAGGTGAATGAAACTTTCTGTATATTCATATTCATATAATGTTTCGTTTGCCGTCTGTACTATGCACTATGTTTGTAACTGGATGCATGGGTAAGGCCGCTTCTCGTGCTTTCGGTTAAGTGGTTCTTGCACTGTGACTTCTATTAGTTGGGATAGCGTCATTTACTAGCACGTACCCAAGCACTTCAATGGTCTATGTGGAGTTTCTTTCTTACTCACAAGAAAAATGGACATCTATCTCGCGTGTCCTGCCTTGCATTATCACCATTGTCATCGCGCGTACTTCGAATTCACGAACAGCGTGCTACCATCATAGAGGTAAATAAAACTTTCTGTACACTCATATTCATATATTTTATTTGGTTTGCTGTCTGTACTATGCACTATGTTTGTAACTGGATGCATAGGTAAGGCCTCTTCTCGTGCTTTCGGTTAAGCGGTTCTTGCGCTGTGACTTCTATTATTTGGGATAACATCATTTACTAGCACGTACCCAAGCACTTCAATGGTCTATGTGGAGTTTCTTTCTTACTCACAACAAAAATTGACATCTATCTCGCGTGTCCTCCCTTGCATCATCACGATTCTCATCGCGCGTACTTCAAGTTCACGAACAGCGTGCTACCATCATAGAGGTGAATAAAACTTTCTGTACATTCATATTCATATATTTTATTTGGTTGCTGTCCGTACTGTGCACTATGTTTGTAACTGGATGCATGGGTAAGGCCGCTTCTCGTGCTTTCGGTTGAGCGGTTCTTGCGCTGTGACTTCTATTAGTTGGGATAACATCATTTACTAGCACGTACCCAAGCCCTTCAATGGTCTATGTGGAGTTTCTTTCTTACTCACAACGAAAATTTAAATCTATCTCGCGTGTCCTGCCTTGCATTATCACCATTCTCATCGCACGTACTTCGAGTTCACGAACAGCGTGCTACCATCATAGAGGTGAATAAAACTTTCTGTACATCCATATTCATATATTATTTGGTTTGCTGTCTGTACTATGCACTATGTTTGTAACTGGATGCATGGAAAAGGCCGCTTCTCGTGCTTTCGGTTAAGCGGTTCTTGCGCTGTGACTTCTATTAGTTGGGATAACATCATTTACTAGCACGTACCGAAGCACTTGAATGGCCTATGTGGAGTTTCTTTCTTATTCACAACGAAAATTGACATCTATCTCGCGTGTCCTGCCTTGCATTATCACCATTCTCATCGCAAGTACTTCGAGTTCACGAACAGCGTGCTACCATCATAGAGGTGAATAAAACTTTCTGTACATTCATATTCATATATTATTTGGTTTGCTGTCTGTACTATGCACTATGTTTGTAACTGATTGATTGATTGATATGTGGGGTTTAACGTCCCAAAACCACTGACGATTATGAGAGACGCCGTAGTGGAGGGCTCCGGAAATTTCGACTACCTGGGGTTTTTTAACGTGCACCCAAATCTGATATGTTTGTAACTGGATGCATGGGTAAGGCCGCTTCTCGTGCTTTCGGTTAAGCGGTTCTTGCGCTGTGACTTCTATTAGTAGGGATAACATCATTTACTAGCACTTACCCAAGCACTTCAATGGTCTATTTGGAGTTTCTTTCTTACTCACAACAAAAATTGACATCTATCTCGCGTGTCCTGCCTTGCATTATCACCAATCTCGTCGCGCGTACTTCGAGTTCACGAACAGCCTGCTACCATAATAGAGGTGAATAAAACTTTCTGTACATTCATATTCATATATTATTTGGTTTGCTGTCTGTACTATGCACTATGTAACTGGATGCATGGGTAAGGCCGCTTCTCGTGCTTTCGGTTAAGCGGTTCTTGCGGTGTGACTTGTATTAGTTGGGATAACATCATTTATAGCACTTACCCAAGCACTTCAATGGTCTATTTGGAGTTTTTTTCTTACTCACAACAAAAATTGACATCTATCTCGTGTGTCCTGCCCTGCGTTATGACCATTCTCATCGCGCGTATTTCGAGTTCACGAACAGCGTGCTACCATAATAGAGGTGAATAAAACTTTCTGTATATTCATATTCATATAATATTTGGTTTGCCGTCTGTACTATGCACTATGTTGGTAACTGGGTGCATGGGTAAGGCCGCTTCTCGTGCTTTCGGTTAAGCGGTTCTTGCGCTGTGACTTCTATTAGTTGGGATAACATCATTTACTAGCCCTTACCCAAGCACTTCAATGGTCTATTTGGAGTTTCTTTCTTACTCAAAAAAATGGACATCTATCTCGTGTGTCCTGTCTTGCGTTATGACCATTCTCATCGCGCGTACTTCGAGTTCACGAACAGCGTGCTACCATAATAGAGGTGAATGAAACTTTCTGTATATTCATATTCATATAATGTTTGGTTTGCCGTCTGTACTATGCACTATGTTTGTAACTGGATGCATGGGTAAGCCCGCTTCTCGTGCTTTCGGTTAAGTGGTTCTTGCACTGTGACTTCTATTAGTTGGGATAGCGTCATTTACTAGCACGTACCCAAGCACTTCAATGGTCTATGTGGAGTTTCTTTCTTACTCACAAGAAAAATGGACATCTATCTCGCGTGTCCTGCCTTGCATTATCACCATTGTCATCGCGCGTACTTGGAATGCACGAACAGCGTGCTACCATCATAGAGGTAAATAAAACTTTCTGTACATTCCTATTCATATATTATTTGGTTTGCTGTCTGTACTATGCACTATGTTTGTAATTGAAGGCATGGGTAAGGCCGCTTCTCGTGCTTTCGGTTAAGCGGTTCTTGCGCTGTGACTTCTATTAGTTGGGATAACACCATTTACTAGCACTTACCCGAGCACTTCAATGGTCTATGTGGACTTTCTTTCTTACTCACAACAAAGATTGACATCTATCTCGCGTGTCCTGCCATGCATTAACACCATTCTCATCGGGCGTACTTCGAGTTCACAAACAGCGTGCTACCATCATAGAGGTGAATAAAACTTTCTGTACACTCATATTCATATATTTTATTTGGTTTGCTGTCTGTACTATGCACTATGTTTGTAACTGGATGCATAGGTAAGGCCGCTTCTCGTGCTTTCGGTTAAGCGGTTCTTGCGTTGTGACTTCTATTAGTTGGGATAACATCATTTACTAGCACGTACCCAAGCACTTCAATGGTCTATGTGGAGTTTCTTTCTTATTCACAACAAAAATTGGCATCTATCTCGCGTGTCCTGCCTTGCATTATCACCATTCTCATCGCGCGTACTTCGAGTTCACGAACAGCGTGCTACCATCATAGAGGTGAATAAAACTTTCTGTACATTCATATTCATATATTTTATTTGGTTGCTGTCTGTACTATGCACTATGTTTGTAACTGGATGCATGGGTAAGGCCGCTTTTCGTGCTTTCGGTTAAGCGGTTCTTGCGCTGTGACTTCTATTAGTTGGGATAACATCATTTACTAGCACGTACCCAAGCCCTTCAATGGTCTATGTGGAGTTTCTTTCTTACTCACAACGAAAATTGACATCTATCTCGCGTGTCCTGCCTTGCATTATCACCATTCTCATCGCACGTACTTCGAGTTCACGAACAGCGTGCTACCATCATAGAGGTGAATAAAACTTTCTGTACATCCATATTCATATATTATTTGGTTTGCTGTCTGTACTATGCACTATGTTTGTAACTGGATGCATGGGTAAGGCCGCTTCTCGTGCTTTCGGTTAAGCGGTTCTTGCGCTGTGACTTCTATTAGTTGGGATAACATCATTTACTAGCAGTACCCAAGCACTTGAATGGTCTATGTGGAGTTTCTTTCTTATTCACAAGAAAAATGGACATCTATCTCGCGTGTCCTGCCTTGCATTATCACCATTGTCATCGCGCGTACTTGGAATGCACGAACAGCGTGCTACCATCATAGAGGTAAATAAAACTTTCTGTACATTCCTATTCATATATTATTTGGTTTGCTGTCTGTACTATGCACTATGTTTGTAATTGAAGGCATGGGTAAGGCCGCTTCTCGTGCTTTCGGTTAAGCGGTTCTTGCGCTGTGACTTCTATTAGTTGGGATAACACCATTTACTAGCACTTACCCGAGCACTTCAATGGTCTATGTGGACTTTCTTTCTTACTCACAACAAAGATTGACATCTATCTCGCGTGTCCTGCCATGCATTAACACCATTCTCATCGGGCGTACTTCGAGTTCACAAACAGCGTGCTACCATCATAGAGGTGAATAAAACTTTCTGTACACTCATATTCATATATTTTATTTGGTTTGCTGTCTGTACTATGCACTATGTTTGTAACTGGATGCATAGGTAAGGCCGCTTCTCGTGCTTTCGGTTAAGCGGTTCTTGCGTTGTGACTTCTATTAGTTGGGATAACATCATTTACTAGCACGTACCCAAGCACTTCAATGGTCTATGTGGAGTTTCTTTCTTATTCACAACAAAAATTGGCATCTATCTCGCGTGTCCTGCCTTGCATTATCACCATTCTCATCGCGCGTACTTCGAGTTCACGAACAGCGTGCTACCATCATAGAGGTGAATAAAACTTTCTGTACATTCATATTCATATATTTTATTTGGTTGCTGTCTGTACTATGCACTATGTTTGTAACTGGATGCATGGGTAAGGCCGCTTCTCGTGCTTTCGGTTAAGCGGTTCTTGCGCTGTGACTTCTATTAGTTGGGATAACATCATTTACTAGCACGTACCCAAGCCCTTCAATGGTCTATGTGGAGTTTCTTTCTTACTCACAACGAAAATTGACATCTATCTCGCGTGTCCTGCCTTGCATTATCACCATTCTCATCGCACGTACTTCGAGTTCACGAACAGCGTGCTACCATCATAGAGGTGAATAAAACTTTCTGTACATCCATATTCATATATTATTTGGTTTGCTGTCTGTACTATGCACTATGTTTGTAACTGGATGCATGGGTAAGGCCGCTTCTCGTGCTTTCGGTTAAGCGGTTCTTGCGCTGTGACTTCTATTAGTTGGGATAACATCATTTACTAGCAGTACCCAAGCACTTGAATGGTCTATGTGGAGTTTCTTTCTTATTCACAACGAAAATTGACATCTATCTCGCGTGTCCTGCCTTGCATTATCACCATTCTCATCGCAAGTACTTCGAGTTCACGAACAGCGTGCTACCAACATAGAGGTGAATAAAACTTTCTGTACATTCATATTCATATATTATTTGGTTTGCTGTCTGTACTATGCACTATGTTTGTAACTGATTGATTGATTGATATGTGGGGTTTAACGTCCCAAAACCACTGATGATTATGAGAGACGCCGTAGTGGAGGGCTCCGGAAATTTCGACCGCCTGGGGTTTTTTAACGTGCACCCAAATCTGATATGTTTGTAACTGGATGCATGGGTAAGGCCGCTTCTCGTGCTTTCGGTTAAGCGGTTCTTGCGCTGTGACTTCTATTAGTAGGGATAACATCATTTACTAGCACTTACCCAAGCACTTCAATGGTCTATTTGGAGTTTCTTTCTTACTCACAACAAAAATTGACATCTATCTCGCGTGTCCTGCCTTGCATTATCACCAATCTCGTCGCGCGTACTTCGAGTTCACGAACAGCCTGCTACCATAATAGAAGTGAATAAAACTTTCTGTACATTCATATTCATATATTATTTGGTTTGCTGTCTGTACTATGCACTATGTAACTATATGCATGGGTAAGGCCACTTCTCGTGCTTTCGGTTAAGCGGTTCTTGCGCTGTGACTTGTATTAGTTGGGATAACATCATTTATAGCACTTACCAAAGCACTTCAATGGTCTATTTGGAGTTTCTTTCTTACTCACAACAAAAATTGACATCTATCTCGTGTGTCCTGCCCTGCGTTATGACCATACTCATCGCGCGTATTTCGAGTTCACGAACAGCGTGCTACCATAATAGAGGTGAATAAAACTTTCTGTATATTCATATTCATATAATATTTGGTTTGCCGTCTGTACTATGCACTATGTTGGTAACTGGGTGCATGGGTAAGGCCGCTTCTCGGGCTTTCGGTTAAGCGGTTCTTGTGCTGTGACTTCTATTAGTTGGGATAACATCATTTACTAACACTTACCCAAGCACTTCAATGGTCTATTTGGAGTTTCTTTCTTACTCACAAAAAAATTGACATCTATCTCGTGTGTCCTGCCTTGCGTTATGACCATTCTCATCGCGCGTACTTCGAATTCACGAACAGCGTGCTACCATCATAGAGGTGAATAAAACTTTCTGTACATTCATATTCATATATTATTTGGTTTGCTGTCTGTACTATGCACTCTGTTTGTAACTGGATGCATGAGTAAGGCCGCTTCTCGTGCTTTCGGTTAAGCGGTTCTTGCGTTGTGACTTCTATTAGTTGGGATAACATCATTTACTAGCACGTACCCAAGCACTTCAATGGTCTATGTGGAGTTTCTTTCTTATTCACAACAAAAATTGGCATCTATCTCGCGTGTCCTGCCTTGCATTATCACCATTCTCATCGCGCGTACTTCGAGTTCACGAACAGCGTGCTACCATCATAGAGGTGAATAAAACTTTCTGTACATTCATATTCATATATTTTATTTGGTTGCTGTCTGTACTATGCACTATGTTTGTAACTGGATGCATGGGTAAGGCCGCTTCTCGTGCTTTCGGTTAAGCGGTTCTTGCGCTGTGACTTGTATTAGTTGGGATAACATCATTTATAGCACTTACCCAAGCACTTCAATGGTCTATTTGGAGTTTCTTTCTTACTCACAACAAAAATTGACATCTATCTCGTGTGTCCTGCCCTGCGTTATGACCATTCTCATCGCGCGTACTTCGAGTTCACGAACAGCGTGCTACCATAATAGAGGTGAATGAAACTTTCTGTATATTCATATTCATATAATGTTTGGTTTGCCGTCTGTACTATGCACTATGTTTGTAACTGGATGCATGGGTAAGGCCGCTTATCGTGCTTTCGGTTAAGTGGTTCTCGCACTGTGACTTCTATTAGTTGGGATAGCGTCATTTACTAGCACGTACCCAAGCACTTCAATGGTCTATGTGGAGTTTCTTTCTTACTCACAAGAAAAATGGACATCTATCTCGCGTGTCCTGCCTTGCATTATCACCATTGTCATCGCGCGTACTTCGAATTCACGAACAGCGTGCTACCATCATAGAGGTAAATAAAACTTTCTGTAGATTCCTATTCATATATTATTTGGTTTGCTGTCTGTACTATGCACTATGTTTGTAATTGAAGGCATGGGTAAGGCCGCTTCTCGTGCTTTCGGTTAAGCGGTTCTTGCGCTGTGACTTCTATTAGTTGGGATAACACCATTTACTAGCACTTACCCGAGCACTTCAATGGTCTATGTGGACTTTCTTTCTTACTCACAACAAAGATTGACATCTATCTCGCGTGTCCTGCCATGCATTAACACCATTCTCATCGGGCGTACTTCGAGTTCACAAACAGCGTGCTACCATCATAGAGGTGAATAAAACTTTCTGTACACTCATATTCATATATTTTATTTGGTTTGCTGTCTGTACTATGCACTATGTTTGTAACTGGATGCATAGGTAAGGCCGCTTCTCGTGCTTTCGGTTAAGCGGTTCTTGCGCTGTGACTTTTATTAGTTGGGATAACATCATTTACTAGCACGTACCCAAGCACTTTAATGGTTTATGTGGAGTTTCTTTCTTACTCACAACAAAAATTGACATCTATCTCGCGTGTCCTCCCTTGCATCATCACCATTCTCATCGCGCGTACTTCGAGTTCACGAACAGCGTGCTACCATCATAGAGGTGAATAAAACTTTCTGTACATTCATATTCATATATTATTTGGTTTGCTGTCTGTACTATGCACTCTGTTTGTAACTGGATGCATGAGTAAGGCCGCTTCTCGTGCTTTCGGTTAAGCGGTTCTTGCGTTGTGACTTCTATTAGTTGGGATAACATCATTTACTAGCACGTACCCAAGCACTTCAATGGTCTATGTGGAGTTTCTTTCTTATTCACAACAAAAATTGGCATCTATCTCGCGTGTCCTGCCTTGCGTTATCACCATTCTCATGGCGCGTACTTCGAGTTCACGAACAGCGTGCTACCATCATAGAGGTGAATAAAACTTTCTGTACAACCATATTCATATATTTTATTTGGTTGCTGTCTGTACTATGCACTATGTTTGTAACTGGATGCATGGGTAAGGCCGCTTCTCGTGCTTTCGGTTAAGCGGTTCTTGCGCTGTGACTTCTATTAGTTGGGATAACATCATTTACTAGCACATACCCAAGCCCTTCAATGGTCTATGGGGAGTTTCTTTCTTACTCACAACGAAAATTGACATCTATCTCGCGTGTCCTGCCTTGCATTATCACCATTCTCATCGCACGTACTTCGAGTTCACGAACAGCGTGCTACCATCATAGAGGTGAATAAAACTTTCTGTACATCCATATTCATATATTATTTGGTTTGCTGTCTGTACTATGCACTATGTTTGTAACTGGATGCATGGGTAAGGCCGCTTCTCGTGCTTTCGGTTAAGCGGTTCTTGCGCTGTGACTTCTATTAGTTGGGATAACATCATTTACTAGCAGTACCCAAGCACTTGAATGGTCTATGTGGAGTTTCTTTCTTATTCACAACGAAAATTGACATCTATCTCGCGTGTCCTGCCTTGCATTATCACCATTCTCATCGCAAGTACTTCGAGTTCACGAACAGCGTGCTACCATCATAGAGGTGAATAAAACTTTCTGTACATTCATATTCATATATTATTTGGTTTGCTGTCTGTACTATGCACTATGTTTGTAACTGATTGATTGATTGATATGTGGGGTTTAACGTCCCAAAACCACTGATGATTATGAGAGACGCCGTAGTGGAGGGCTCCGGAAATTTCGACCGCCTGGGGTTTTTTAACGTGCACCCAAATCTGATATGTTTGTAACTGGATGCATGGGTAAGGCCGCTTCTCGTGCTTTCGGTTAAGCGGTTCTTGCGCTGTGACTTCCATTAGTAGGGATAACATCATTTACTAGCACTTACCCAAGCACTTCAATGGTCTATTTGGAGTTTCTTTCTTACTCACAACAAAAATTGACATCTATCTCGCGTGTCCTGCCTTGCATTATCACCAATCTCGTCGCGCGTACTTCGAGTTCACGAACAGCCTGCTACCATAATAGAGGTGAATAAAACTTTCTGTACATTCATATTCATATATTATTTGGTTTGCTGTCTGTACTATGCACTATGTAACTGGATGCATGGGTAAGGCCACTTCTCGTGCTTCCGGTTAAGCGGTTCTTGCGCTGTGACTTGTATTAGTTGGGATAACATCATTTATAGCACTTACCAAAGCACTTCAATGGTCTATTTGGAGTTTCTTTCTTACTCACAACAAAAATTGACATCTATCTCGTGTGTCCTGCCCTGCGTTATGACCATTCTCATCGCGCGTATTTCGAGTTCACGAACAGCGTGCTACCATAATAGAGGTGAATAAAACTTTCTGTATATTCATATTCATATAATATTTGGTTTGCCGTCTGTACTATGCACTATGTTGGTAACTGGGTGCATGGGTAAGGCCGCTTCTCGGGCTTTCGGTTAAGCGGTTCTTGCGCTGTGACTTCTATTAGTTGGGATAACATCATTTACTAACACTTACCCAAGCACTTCAATGGTCTATTTGGAGTTTCTTTCTTACTCACAAAAAAATTGACATCTATCTCGTGTGTCCTGCCTTGCGTTATGACCATTCTCATCGCGCGTACTTCGAGTTCACGAACAGCGTGCTACCATAATAGAGGTGAATGAAACTTTCTGTATATTCATATTCATATAATATTTGGTTTGCCGTCTGTACTATGCACTATGTTTGTAACTGGATGCATGGGTAAGGCCGCTTCTCGTGCTTTCGGTTAAGTGGTTCTTGCGCTGTGACTTCTATTAGTTGGGATAGCGTCATTTACTAGCACGTACCCAAGCACTTCAGTGGTCTATGTGGAGTTTCTTTCTTACTCACAAGAAAAATGGACATCTATCTCGCGTGTCCTGCCTTGCATTATCACCATTGTCATCGCGCGTACTTCGAATTCACGAACAGCGTGCTACCATCATAGAGGTAAATAAAACTTTCTGTACATTCCTATTCATATATTATTTGGTTTGCTGTCTGTACTATGCACTATGTTTGTAATTGAAGGCATGGGTAAGGCCGCTGCTCGTGCTTTCGGTTAAGCGGTTCTTGCGATGTGACTTCTATTAGTTGGGATAACACCATTTACTAGCACTTACCCAAGCACTTCAATGGTCTATGTGGACTTTCTTTCTTACTCACAACAAAGTTTGACATCTATCTCGCGTGTCCTGCCATGCATTAACACCATTCTCATCGGGCATACTTCGAGTTCACAAACAGCGTGCTACCATCATAGAGGTGAATAAAACTTTCTGTACACTCATATTCATATATTTTATTTGGTTTGCTGTCTGTACTATGCACTATGTTTGTAACTGGATGCATAGGTAAGGCCGCTTCTCGTGCTTTCGGTTAAGCGGTTCTTGCGCTGTGACTTCTATTAGTTGGGATAACATCATTTACTAGCACGTACCCAAGCACTTTAATGGTCTATGTGGAGTTTCTTTCTTACTCACAACAAAAATTGACATCTATCTCGCGTGTCCTGCCTTGCATTATCACCATTGTCATCGCGCGTACTTCGAGTTCACGAACAGCGTGCTACCATAATAGAGGTGAATAAAACTTTCTGTATATTCATAATTCATATAATATTTGGTTTGCCGTCTGTACTATGCACTATGTTGGTAACTGGGTGCATGGGTAAGGCCGCTTCTCGGGCTTTCGGTTAAGCGGTTCTTGCGCTGTGACTTCTATTAGTTGGGATAACATCATTTACTAACACTTACCCAAGCACTTCAATGGTCTATTTGGAGTTTCTTTCTTACTCACAAAAAAATTGACATCTATCTCGTGTGTCCTGCCTTGCGTTATGACCATTCTCATCGCGCGTACTTCGAGTTCACGAACAGCGTGCTACCATAATAGAGGTGAATGAAACTTTCTGTATATTCATATTCATATAATATTTGGTTTGCCGTCTGTACTATGCACTATGTTTGTAACTGGATGCATGGGTAAGGCCGCTTCTCGTGCTTTCGGTTAAGTGGTTCTTGCGCTGTGACTTCTATTAGTTGGGATAGCGTCATTTACTAGCACGTACCCAAGCACTTCAATGGTCTATGTGGAGTTTCTTTCTTACTCACAAGAAAAATGGACATCTATCTCGCGTGTCCTGCCTTGCATTATCACCATTGTCATCGCGCGTACTTCGAATTCACGAACAGCGTGCTACCATCATAGAGGTAAATAAAACTTTCTGTACATTCCTATTCATATATTATTTGGTTTGCTGTCTGTACTATGCACTATGTTTGTAATTGAAGGCATGGGTAAGGCCGCTGCTCGTGCTTTCGGTTAAGCGGTTCTTGCGATGTGACTTCTATTAGTTGGGATAACACCATTTACTAGCACTTACCCAAGCACTTCAATGGTCTATGTGGACTTTCTTTCTTACTCACAACAAAGTTTGACATCTATCTCGCGTGTCCTGCCATGCATTAACACCATTCTCATCGGGCATACTTCGAGTTCACAAACAGCGTGCTACCATCATAGAGGTGAATAAAACTTTCTGTACACTCATATTCATATATTTTATTTGGTTTGCTGTCTGTACTATGCACTATGTTTGTAACTGGATGCATAGGTAAGGCCGCTTCTCGTGCTTTCGGTTAAGCGGTTCTTGCGCTGTGACTTCTATTAGTTGGGATAGCGTCATTTACTAGCACGTACCCAAGCACTTCAATGGTCTATGTGGAGTTTCTTTCTTACTCACAAGAAAAATGGACATCTATCTCGCGTGTCCTGCCTTGCATTATCACCATTGTCATCGCGCGTACTTCGAATTCACGAACAGCGTGCTACCATCATAGAGGTAAATAAAACTTTCTGTAGATTCCTATTCATATATTATTTGGTTTGCTGTCTGTACTATGCACTATGTTTGTAATTGAAGGCATGGGTAAGGCCGCTTCTCGTGCTTTCGGTTAAGCGGTTCTTGCGCTGTGACTTCTATTAGTTGGGATAACACCATTTACTAGCACTTACCCGAGCACTTCAATGGTCTATGTGGACTTTCTTTCTTACTCACAACAAAGATTGACATCTATCTCGCGTGTCCTGCCATGCATTAACACCATTCTCATCGGGCGTACTTCGAGTTCACAAACAGCGTGCTACCATCATAGAGGTGAATAAAACTTTCTGTACACTCATATTCATATATTTTATTTGGTTTGCTGTCTGTACTATGCACTATGTTTGTAACTGGATGCATAGGTAAGGCCGCTTCTCGTGCTTTCGGTTAAGCGGTTCTTGCGCTGTGACTTTTATTAGTTGGGATAACATCATTTACTAGCACGTACCCAAGCACTTTAATGGTTTATGTGGAGTTTCTTTCTTACTCACAACAAAAATTGACATCTATCTCGCGTGTCCTCCCTTCCATCATCACCATTCTCATCGCGCGTACTTCGAGTTCACGAACAGCGTGCTACCATCATAGAGGTGAATAAAACTTTCTGTACATTCATATTCATATATTATTTGGTTTGCTGTCTGTACTATGCACTCTGTTTGTAACTGGATGCATGAGTAAGGCCGCTTCTCGTGCTTTCGGTTAAGCGGTTCTTGCGTTGTGACTTCTATTAGTTGGGATAACATCATTTACTAGCACGTACCCAAGCACTTCAATGGTCTATGTGGAGTTTCTTTCTTATTCACAACAAAAATTGGCATCTATCTCGCGTGTCCTGCCTTGCGTTATCACCATTCTCATGGCGCGTACTTCGAGTTCACGAACAGCGTGCTACCATCATAGAGGTGAATAAAACTTTCTGTACAACCATATTCATATATTTTATTTGGTTGCTGTCTGTACTATGCACTATGTTTGTAACTGGATGCATGGGTAAGGCCGCTTCTCGTGCTTTCGGTTAAGCGGTTCTTGCGCTGTGACTTCTATTAGTTGGGATAACATCATTTACTAGCACGTACCCAAGCCCTTCAATGGTCTATGTGGAGTTTCTTTCTTACTCACAACGAAAATTGACATCTATCTCGCGTGTCCTGCCTTGCATTATCACCATTCTCATCGCACGTACTTCGAGTTCACGAACAGCGTGCTACCATCATAGAGGTGAATAAAACTTTCTGTACATCCATATTCATATATTATTTGGTTTGCTGTCTGTACTATGCACTATGTTTGTAACTGGATGCATGGGTAAGGCCGCTTCTCGTGCTTTCGGTTAAGCGGTTCTTGCGCTGTGACTTCTATTAGTTGGGATAACATCATTTACTAGCAGTACCCAAGCACTTGAATGGTCTATGTGGAGTTTCTTTCTTATTCACAACGAAAATTGACATCTATCTCGCGTGTCCTGCCTTGCATTATCACCATTCTCATCGCAAGTACTTCGAGTTCACGAACAGCGTGCTACCATCATAGAGGTGAATAAAACTTTCTGTACATTCATATTCATATATTATTTGGTTTGCTGTCTGTACTATGCACTATGTTTGTAACTGATTGATTGATTGATATGTGGGGTTTAACGTCCCAAAACCACTGATGATTATGAGAGACGCCGTAGTGGAGGGCTCCGGAAATTTCGACCGCCTGGGGTTTTTTAACGTGCACCCAAATCTGATATGTTTGTAACTGGATGCATGGGTAAGGCCGCTTCTCGTGCTTTCGGTTAAGCGGTTCTTGCGCTGTGACTTCCATTAGTAGGGATAACATCATTTACTAGCACTTACCCAAGCACTTCAATGGTCTATTTGGAGTTTCTTTCTTACTCACAACAAAAATTGACATCTATCTCGCGTGTCCTGCCTTGCATTATCACCAATCTCGTCGCGCGTACTTCGAGTTCACGAACAGCCTGCTACCATAATAGAGGTGAATAAAACTTTCTGTACATTCATATTCATATATTATTTGGTTTGCTGTCTGTACTATGCACTATGTAACTGGATGCATGGGTAAGGCCACTTCTCGTGCTTTCGGTTAAGCGGTTCTTGCGCTGTGACTTGTATTAGTTGGGATAACATCATTTATAGCACTTACCAAAGCACTTCAATGGTCTATTTGGAGTTTCTTTATTACTCACAACAAAAATTGACATCTATCTCGTGTGTCCTGCCCTGCGTTATGACCATTCTCATCGCGCGTATTTCGAGTTCACGAACAGCGTGCTACCATAATAGAGGTGAATAAAACTTTCTGTATATTCATATTCATATAATATTTGGTTTGCCGTCTGTACTATGCACTATGTTGGTAACTGGGTGCATGGGTAAGGCCGCTTCTCGGGCTTTCGGTTAAGCGGTTCTTGCGCTGTGACTTCTATTAGTTGGGATAACATCATTTACTAACACTTACCCAAGCACTTCAATGGTCTATTTGGAGTTTCTTTCTTACTCACAAAAAAATTGACATCTATCTCGTGTGTCCTGCCTTGCGTTATGACCATTCTCATCGCGCGTACTTCGAGTTCACGAACAGCGTGCTACCATAATAGAGGTGAATGAAACTTTCTGTATATTCATATTCATATAATATTTGGTTTGCCGTCTGTACTATGCACTATGTTTGTAACTGGATGCATGGGTAAGGCCGCTTCTCGTGCTTTCCGTTAAGTGGTTCTTGCGCTGTGACTTCTATTAGTTGGGATAGCGTCATTTACTAGCACGTACCCAAGCACTTCAATGGTCTATGTGGAGTTTCTTTCTTACTCACAAGAAAAATGGACATCTATCTCGCGTGTCCTGCCTTGCATTATCACCATTGTCATCGCGCGTACTTCGAATTCACGAACAGCGTGCTACCATCATAGAGGTAAATAAAACTTTCTGTACATTCCTATTCATATATTATTTGGTTTGCTGTCTGTACTATGCACTATGTTTGTAATTGAAGGCATGGGTAAGGCCGCTGCTCGTGCTTTCGGTTAAGCGGTTCTTGCGATGTGACTTCTATTAGTTGGGATAACACCATTTACTAGCACTTACCCAAGCACTTCAATGGTCTATGTGGACTTTCTTTCTTACTCACAACAAAGTTTGACATCTATCTCGCGTGTCCTGCCATGCATTAACACCATTCTCATCGGGCATACTTCGAGTTCACAAACAGCGTGCTACCATCATAGAGGTGAATAAAACTTTCTGTACACTCATATTCATATATTTTATTTGGTTTGCTGTCTGTACTATGCACTATGTTTGTAACTGGATGCATAGGTAAGGCCGCTTCTCGTGCTTTCGGTT
Source organism: Rhipicephalus microplus (assembly GCF_043290135.1). Classification (NCBI taxonomy): domain Eukaryota; kingdom Metazoa; phylum Arthropoda; class Arachnida; order Ixodida; family Ixodidae; genus Rhipicephalus; species Rhipicephalus microplus. Next base: position 36,795,619 of record NW_027464586.1, read on the forward strand.
AAGCGGTTCTTGCGCTGTGACTTCTATTAGTTGGGATAGCGTCATTTACTAGCACGTACCCAAGCACTTCAATGGTCTATGTGGAGTTTCTTTCTTACTCACAAGAAAAATGGACATCTATCTCGCGTGTCCTGCCTTGCATTATCACCATTGTCATCGCGCGTACTTCGAATTCACGAACAGCGTGCTACCATCATAGAGGTAAATAAAACTTTCTGTAGATTCCTATTCATATATTATTTGGTTTGCTGTCTGTACTATGCACTATGTTTGTAATTGAAGGCATGGGTAAGGCCGCTTCTCGTGCTTTCGGTTAAGCGGTTCTTGCGCTGTGACTTCTATTAGTTGGGATAACACCATTTACTAGCACTTACCCGAGCACTTCAATGGTCTATGTGGACTTTCTTTCTTACTCACAACAAAGATTGACATCTATCTCGCGTGTCCTGCCATGCATTAACACCATTCTCATCGGGCGTACTTCGAGTTCACAAACAGCGTGCTACCATCATAGAGGTGAATAAAACTTTCTGTACACTCATATTCATATATTTTATTTGGTTTGCTGTCTGTACTATGCACTATGTTTGTAACTGGATGCATAGGTAAGGCCGCTTCTCGTGCTTTCGGTTAAGCGGTTCTTGCGCTGTGACTTTTATTAGTTGGGATAACATCATTTACTAGCACGTACCCAAGCACTTTAATGGTTTATGTGGAGTTTCTTTCTTACTCACAACAAAAATTGACATCTATCTCGCGTGTCCTCCCTTGCATCATCACCATTCTCATCGCGCGTACTTCGAGTTCACGAACAGCGTGCTACCATCATAGAGGTGAATAAAACTTTCTGTACATTCATATTCATACATTATTTGGTTTGCTGTCTGTACTATGCACTCTGTTTGTAACTGGATGCATGAGTAAGGCCGCTTCTCGTGCTTTCGGTTAAGCGGTTCTTGCGTTGTGACTTCTATTAGTTGGGATAACATCATTTACTAGCACGTACCCAAGCACTTCAATGGTCTATGTGGAGTTTCTTTCTTATTCACAACAAAAATTGGCATCTATCTCGCGTGTCCTGCCTTGCGTTATCACCATTCTCATGGCGCGTACTTCGAGTTCACGAACAGCGTGCTACCATCATAGAGGTGAATAAAACTTTCTGTACAACCATATTCATATATTTTATTTGGTTGCTGTCTGTACTATGCACTATGTTTGTAACTGGATGCATGGGTAAGGCCGCTTCTCGTGCTTTCGGTTAAGCGGTTCTTGCGCTGTGACTTCTATTAGTTGGGATAACATCATTTACTAGCACGTACCCAAGCCCTTCAATGGTCTATGTGGAGTTTCTTTCTTACTCACAACGAAAATTGACATCTATCTCGCGTGTCCTGCCTTGCATTATCACCATTCTCATCGCACGTACTTCGAGTTCACGAACAGCGTGCTACCATCATAGAGGTGAATAAAACTTTCTGTACATCCATATTCATATATTATTTGGTTTGCTGTCTGTACTATGCACTATGTTTGTAACTGGATGCATGGGTAAGGCCGCTTCTCGTGCTTTCGGTTAAGCGGTTCTTGCGCTGTGACTTCTATTAGTTGGGATAACATCATTTACTAGCAGTACCCAAGCACTTGAATGGTCTATGTGGAGTTTCTTTCTTATTCACAACGAAAATTGACATCTATCTCGCGTGTCCTGCCTTGCATTATCACCATTCTCATCGCAAGTACTTCGAGTTCACGAACAGCGTGCTACCATCATAGAGGTGAATAAAACTTTCTGTACATTCATATTCATATATTATTTGGTTTGCTGTCTGTACTATGCACTATGTTTGTAACTGATTGATTGATTGATATGTGGGGTTTAACGTCCCAAAACCACTGATGATTATGAGAGACGCCGTAGTGGAGGGCTCCGGAAATTTCGACCGCCTGGGGTTTTTTAACGTGCACCCAAATCTGATATGTTTGTAACTGGATGCATGGGTAAGGCCGCTTCTCGTGCTTTCGGTTAAGCGGTTCTTGCGCTGTGACTTCCATTAGTAGGGATAACATCATTTACTAGCACTTACCCAAGCACTTCAATGGTCTATTTGGAGTTTCTTTCTTACTCACAACAAAAATTGACATCTATCTCGCGTGTCCTGCCTTGCATTATCACCAATCTCGTCGCGCGTACTTCGAGTTCACGAACAGCCTGCTACCATAATAGAGGTGAATAAAACATTCTGTACATTCATATTCATATATTATTTGGTTTGCTGTCTGTACTATGCACTATGTAACTGGATGCATGGGTAAGGCCACTTCTCGTGCTTTCGGTTAAGCGGTTCTTGCGCTGTGACTTGTATTAGTTGGGATAACATCATTTATAGCACTTACCAAAGCACTTCAATGGTCTATTTGGAGTTTCTTTCTTACTCACAACAAAAATTGACATCTATCTCGTGTGTCCTGCCCTGCGTTATGACCATTCTCATCGCGCGTATTTCGAGTTCACGAACAGCGTGCTACCATAATAGAGGTGAATAAAACTTTCTGTATATTCATATTCATATAATATTTGGTTTGCCGTCTGTACTATGCACTATGTTGGTAACTGGGTGCATGGGTAAGGCCGCTTCTCGGGCTTTCGGTTAAGCGGTTCTTGCGCTGTGACTTCTATTAGTTGGGATAACATCATTTACTAACACTTACCCAAGCACTTCAATGGTCTATTTGGAGTTTCTTTCTTACTCACAAAAAAATTGACATCTATCTCGTGTGTCCTGCCTTGCGTTATCACCATTCTCATCGCGCGTACTTCGAGTTCACGAACAGCGTGCTACCATAATAGAGGTGAATGAAACTTTCTGTATATTCATATTCATATAATATTTGGTTTGCCGTCTGTACTATGCACTATGTTTGTAACTGGATGCATGGGTAAGGCCGCTTCTCGTGCTTTCGGTTAAGTGGTTCTTGCGCTGTGACTTCTATTAGTTGGGATAGCGTCATTTACTAGCACGTACCCAAGCACTTCAATGGTCTATGTGGAGTTTCTTTCTTACTCACAAGAAAAATGGACATCTATCTCGCGTGTCCTGCCTTGCATTATCACCATTGTCATCGCGCGTACTTCGAATTCACGAACAGCGTGCTACCATCATAGAGGTAAATAAAACTTTCTGTACATTCATATTCATATATTATTTGGTTTGCTGTCTGTACTATGCACTATGTAACTGGATGCATGGGTAAGGCCACTTCTCGTGCTTTCGGTTAAGCGGTTCTTGCGCTGTGACTTGTATTAGTTGGGATAACATCATTTATAGCACTTACCAAAGCACTTCAATGGTCTATTTGGAGTTTCTTTCTTACTCACAACAAAAATTGACATCTATCTCGTGTGTCCTGCCCTGCGTTATGACCATTCTCATCGCGCGTATTTCGAGTTCACGAACAGCGTGCTACCATAATAGAGGTGAATAAAACTTTCTGTATATTCATATTCATATAATATTTGGTTTGCCGTCTGTACTATGCACTATGTTGGTAACTGGGTGCATGGGTAAGGCCGCTTCTCGGGCTTTCGGTTAAGCGGTTCTTGCGCTGTGACTTCTATTAGTTGGGATAACATCATTTACTAACACTTACCCAAGCACTTCAATGGTCTATTTGGAGTTTCTTTCTTACTCACAAAAAAATTGACATCTATCTCGTGTGTCCTGCCTTGCGTTATGACCATTCTCATCGCGCGTACTTCGAGTTCACGAACAGCGTGCTACCATAATAGAGGTGAATGAAACTTTCTGTATATTCATATTCATATAATATTTGGTTTGCCGTCTGTACTATGCACTATGTTTGTAACTGGATGCATGGGTAAGGCCGCTTCTCGTGCTTTCCGTTAAGTGGTTCTTGCGCTGTGACTTCTATTAGTTGGGATAGCGTCATTTACTAGCACGTACCCAAGCACTTCAATGGTCTATGTGGAGTTTCTTTCTTACTCACAAGAAAAATGGACATCTATCTCGCGTGTCCTGCCTTGCATTATCACCATTGTCATCGCGCGTACTTCGAATTCACGAACAGCGTGCCACCATCATAGAGGTAAATAAAACTTTCTGTACATTCCTATTCATATATTATTTGGTTTGCTGTCTGTACTATGCACTATGTTTGTAATTGAAGGCATGGGTAAGGCCGCTGCTCGTGCTTTCGGTTAAGCGGTTCTTGCGATGTGACTTCTATTAGTTGGGATAACACCATTTACTAGCACTTACCCAAGCACTTCAATGGTCTATGTGGACTTTCTTTCTTACTCACAACAAAGTTTGACATCTATCTCGCGTGTCCTGCCATGCATTAACACCATTCTCATCGGGCATACTTCGAGTTCACAAACAGCGTGCTACCATCATAGAGGTGAATAAAACTTTCTGTACACTCATATTCATATATTTTATTTGGTTTGCTGTCTGTACTATGCACTATGTTTGTAACTGGATGCATAGGTAAGGCCGCTTCTCGTGCTTTCGGTTAAGCGGTTCTTGCGCTGTGACTTCTATTAGTTGGGATAGCGTCATTTACTAGCACGTACCCAAGCACTTCAATGGTCTATGTGGAGTTTCTTTCTTACTCACAAGAAAAATGGACATCTATCTCGCGTGTCCTGCCTTGCATTATCACCATTGTCATCGCGCGTACTTCGAATTCACGAACAGCGTGCTACCATCATAGAGGTAAATAAAACTTTCTGTAGATTCCTATTCATATATTATTTGGTTTGCTGTCTGTACTATGCACTATGTTTGTAATTGAAGGCATGGGTAAGGCCGCTTCTCGTGCTTTCGGTTAAGCGGTTCTTGCACTGTGACTTCTATTAGTTGGGATAGCGTCATTTACTAGCACGTACCCAAGCACTTCAATGGTCTATGTGGAGTTTCTTTCTTACTCACAAGAAAAATGGACATCTATCTCGCGTGTCCTGCCTTGCGTTATGACCATTCTCATCGCGCGTACTTCGAGTTCACGAACAGCGTGCTACCATAATAGAGGTGAATGAAACTTTCTGTATATTCATATTCATATAATATTTGGTTTGCCGTCTGTACTATGCACTATGTTTGTAACTGGATGCATGGGTAAGGCCGCTTCTCGTGCTTTCCGTTAAGTGGTTCTTGCGCTGTGACTTCTATTAGTTGGGATAGCGTCATTTACTAGCACGTACCCAAGCACTTCAATGGTCTATGTGGAGTTTCTTTCTTACTCACAAGAAAAATGGACATCTATCTCGCGTGTCCTGCCTTGCATTATCACCATTGTCATCGCGCGTACTTCGAATTCACGAACAGCGTGCCACCATCATAGAGGTAAATAAAACTTTCTGTACATTCCTATTCATATATTATTTGGTTTGCTGTCTGTACTATGCACTATGTTTGTAATTGAAGGCATGGGTAAGGCCGCTGCTCGTGCTTTCGGTTAAGCGGTTCTTGCGATGTGACTTCTATTAGTTGGGATAACACCATTTACTAGCACTTACCCAAGCACTTCAATGGTCTATGTGGACTTTCTTTCTTACTCACAACAAAGTTTGACATCTATCTCGCGTGTCCTGCCATGCATTAACACCATTCTCATCGGGCATACTTCGAGTTCACAAACAGCGTGCTACCATCATAGAGGTGAATAAAACTTTCTGTACACTCATATTCATATATTTTATTTGGTTTGCTGTCTGTACTATGCACTATGTTTGTAACTGGATGCATAGGTAAGGCCGCTTCTCGTGCTTTCGGTTAAGCGGTTCTTGCGCTGTGACTTCTATTAGTTGGGATAGCGTCATTTACTAGCACGTACCCAAGCACTTCAATGGTCTATGTGGAGTTTCTTTCTTACTCACAAGAAAAATGGACATCTATCTCGCGTGTCCTGCCTTGCATTATCACCATTGTCATCGCGCGTACTTCGAATTCACGAACAGCGTGCTACCATCATAGAGGTAAATAAAACTTTCTGTAGATTCCTATTCATATATTATTTGGTTTGCTGTCTGTACTATGCACTATGTTTGTAATTGAAGGCATGGGTAAGGCCGCTTCTCGTGCTTTCGGTTAAGCGGTTCTTGCACTGTGACTTCTATTAGTTGGGATAACACCATTTACTAGCACTTACCCGAGCACTTCAATGGTCTATGTGGACTTTCTTTCTTACTCACAACAAAGATTGACATCTATCTCGCGTGTCCTGCCATGCATTAACACCATTCTCATCGGGCGTACTTCGAGTTCACAAACAGCGTGCTACCATCATAGAGGTGAATAAAACTTTCTGTACACTCATATTCATATATTTTATTTGGTTTGCTGTCTGTACTATGCACTATGTTTGTAACTGGATGCATAGGTAAGGCCGCTTCTCGTGCTTTCGGTTAAGCGGTTCTTGCGCTGTGACTTTTATTAGTTGGGATAACATCATTTACTAGCACGTACCCAAGCACTTTAATGGTTTATGTGGAGTTTCTTTCTTACTCACAACAAAAATTGACATCTATCTCGCGTGTCCTCCCTTGCATCATCACCATTCTCATCGCGCGTACTTCGAGTTCACGAACAGCGTGCTACCATCATAGAGGTGAATAAAACTTTCTGTACATTCATATTCATATATTATTTGGTTTGCTGTCTGTACTATGCACTCTGTTTGTAACTGGATGCATGAGTAAGGCCGCTTCTCGTGCTTTCGGTTAAGCGGTTCTTGCGTTGTGACTTCTATTAGTTGGGATAACATCATTTACTAGCACGTACCCAAGCACTTCAATGGTCTATGTGGAGTTTCTTTCTTATTCACAACAAAAATTGGCATCTATCTCGCGTGTCCTGCCTTGCGTTATCACCATTCTCATGGCGCGTACTTCGAGTTCACGAACAGCGTGCTACCATCATAGAGGTGAATAAAACTTTCTGTACAACCATATTCATATATTTTATTTGGTTGCTGTCTGTACTATGCACTATGTTTGTAACTGGATGCATGGGTAAGGCCGCTTCTCGTGCTTTCGGTTAAGCGGTTCTTGCGCTGTGACTTCTATTAGTTGGGATAACATCATTTACTAGCACGTACCCAAGCCCTTCAATGGTCTATGTGGAGTTTCTTTCTTACTCACAACGAAAATTGACATCTATCTCGCGTGTCCTGCCTTGCATTATCACCATTCTCATCGCACGTACTTCGAGTTCACGAACAGCGTGCTGCCATCATAGAGGTGAATAAAACTTTCTGTACATCCATATTCATATATTATTTGGTTTGCTGTCTGTACTATGCACTATGTTTGTAACTGGATGCATGGGTAAGGCCGCTTCTCGTGCTTTCGGTTAAGCGGTTCTTGCGCTGTGACTTCTATTAGTTGGGATAACATCATTTACTAGCAGTACCCAAGCACTTGAATGGTCTATGTGGAGTTTCTTTCTTATTCACAACGAAAATTGACATCTATCTCGCGTGTCCTGCCTTGCATTATCACCATTCTCATCGCAAGTACTTCGAGTTCACGAACAGCGTGCTACCATCATAGAGGTGAATAAAACTTTCTGTACATTCATATTCATATATTATTTGGTTTGCTGTCTGTACTATGCACTATGTTTGTAACTGATTGATTGATTGATATGTGGGGTTTAACGTCCCAAAACCACTGATGATTATGAGAGACGCCGTAGTGGAGGGCTCCGGAAATTTCGACCGCCTGGGGTTTTTTAACGTGCACCCAAATCTGATATGTTTGTAACTGGATGCATGGGTAAGGCCGCTTCTCGTGCTTTCGGTTAAGCGGTTCTTGCGCTGTGACTTCCATTAGTAGGGATAACATCATTTACTAGCACTTACCCAAGCACTTCAATGGTCTATTTGGAGTTTCTTTCTTACTCACAACAAAAATTGACATCTATCTCGCGTGTCCTGCCTTGCATTATCACCAATCTCGTCGCGCGTACTTCGAGTTCACGAACAGCCTGCTACCATAATAGAGGTGAATAAAACTTTCTGTACATTCATATTCATATATTATTTGGTTTGCTGTCTGTACTATGCACTATGTAACTGGATGCATGGGTAAGGCCACTTCTCGTGCTTTCGGTTAAGCGGTTCTTGCGCTGTGACTTGTATTAGTTGGGATAACATCATTTATAGCACTTACCAAAGCACTTCAATGGTCTATTTGGAGTTTCTTTCTTACTCACAACAAAAATTGACATCTATCTCGTGTGTCCTGCCCTGCGTTATGACCATTCTCATCGCGCGTATTTCGAGTTCACGAACAGCGTGCTACCATAATAGAGGTGAATAAAACTTTCTGTATATTCATATTCATATAATATTTGGTTTGCCGTCTGTACTATGCACTATGTTGGTAACTGGGTGCATGGGTAAGGCCGCTTCTCGGGCTTTCGGTTAAGCGGTTCTTGCGCTGTGACTTCTATTAGTTGGGATAACATCATTTACTAACACTTACCCAAGCACTTCAATGGTCTATTTGGAGTTTCTTTCTTACTCACAAAAAAATTGACATCTATCTCGTGTGTCCTGCCTTGCGTTATCACCATTCTCATCGCGCGTACTTCGAGTTCACGAACAGCGTGCTACCATAATAGAGGTGAATGAAACTTTCTGTATATTCATATTCATATAATATTTGGTTTGCCGTCTGTACTATGCACTATGTTTGTAACTGGATGCATGGGTAAGGCCGCTTCTCGTGCTTTCGGTTAAGTGGTTCTTGCGCTGTGACTTCTATTAGTTGGGATAGCGTCATTTACTAGCACGTACCCAAGCACTTCAATGGCCTATGTGGAGTTTCTTTCTTACTCACAAGAAAAATGGACATCTATCTCGCGTGTCCTGCCTTGCATTATCACCATTGTCATCGCGCGTACTTCGAATTCACGAACAGCGTGCTACCATCATAGAGGTAAATAAAACTTTCTGTACATTCCTATTCATATATTATTTGGTTTGCTGTCTGTACTATGCACTATGTTTGTAATTGAAGGCATGGGTAAGGCCGCTGCTCGTGCTTTCGGTTAAGCGGTTCTTGCGCTGTGACTTCTATTAGTTGGGATAACATCATTTACTAGCACGTACCCAAGCCCTTCAATGGTCTATGTGGAGTTTCTTTCTTACTCACAACGAAAATTGACATCTATCTCGCGTGTCCTGCCTTGCATTATCACCATTCTCATCGCACGTACTTCGAGTTCACGAACAGCGTGCTACCATCATAGAGGTGAATAAAACTTTCTGTACATCCATATTCATATATTATTTGGTTTGCTGTCTGTACTATGCACTATGTTTGTAACTGGATGCATGGGTAAGGCCGCTTCTCGTGCTTTCGGTTAAGCGGTTCTTGCGCTGTGACTTCTATTAGTTGGGATAACATCATTTACTAGCAAAGCACTTCAATGGTCTATTTGGAGTTTTTTTCTTACTCACAACAAAAATTGACATCTATCTCGTGTGTCCTGCCTTGCATTATCACCATTCTCATCGCGCGTACTTCGATTTCACGAACAGCGTGCTACCATCATAGAGGTAAATAAAACTTTCTGTACATTCATATTCATATATTATTTGGTTTGCTGTCTGTACTATGCACTATGTTTGTAATTATATGGATGGGTAAGGCCGCTTCTCGTGCTTTCGGTTAAGCGGTTCTTGCGCTGTGACTTCTATTAGTTGTGATAACATCTTTTACTAGCACTTACCCAAGCACTTGATTGGTCTATTTGGAGTTTCTTTCTTACTCACAACAAAAATTGCCATCTATCTCGCGTGTCCTGCCTTGCATTATAACCATTATCATCGCGCGTACTTCGAGTTCGCGAACAGCGTGCTACCATCATAGAGGTGAATAAAACTTCCTGTACATTCTTATTCATATATTATTTTGTTTGCTGTCTGTACTATGCACTATGTTTGTAACTGGATGCATGGGTAAGGCCGCTTCTCGTGCTTTCGGTTAAGCGGTTCTTGCGCTGTGACTTCTATTAGTTGGGATAACATCATTTACTAGCACGTACCCAAGCACTTTAATGGTCTATGTTGAGTTTCTTTCTTACTCAAAACAAAAATTGACATCTATCTCGCGTGTCCTCCCTTGCATTATCACCATTCTTATCGCGCGTACTTCGAGTTCACGAAAAGCGTGCTACCAGCATAGAGGTGAATAAAACTTCCTGTACATTCTTATTCATATATTATTTTGTTTGCTGTCTGTACTATGCACTATGTTTGTAACTGGATGCATGGGTAAGGCCGCTTCTCGTGCTTTCGGTTAAGCGGTTCTTGCGCTGTGACTTCTATTAGTTGGGATAACATCATTTACTAGCACGTACCCAAGCACTTTAATGGTTTATGTTGAGTTTCTTTCTTACTCACAACAAAAATTGACATCTATCTCGCGTGTCCTCCCTTGCATTATCACCATTCTCATCGCGCGTACTTCGAGTTCACGAACAGCGTGCTACCATCATAGAGGTGAATAAAACTTTCTGTACATTCATATTCATATATTTTATTTGGTTTGCTGTCTGTACTATGCACTATGTTTGTAACTGGATGCATGGGTAAGGCCGCTTCTCGTGCTTTCGGTTAAGCGGTTCTTGCGCTGTGACTTCTATTAGTGGGGATAACATCATTTACTAGCACGTACCCAAGCACTTGAATGGTCTATGTGGAGTTTCTTTCTTATTCACAACGAAAATTGACATCTATCTCGCGTGTCCTGCCTTGCATTATCACCATTCTCATCGCAAGTACTTCGAGTTCACGAACAGCGTGCTACCATCATTGAGGTGAATAAAACTTTCTGTACATTTATATTCATATATTATTTGGTTTGCTGTCTGTACTATGCACTATGTTTGTAACTGATTGATTGATTGATATGTGGGGTTTAACGTCCCAAAACCACTGATGATTATGAGAGACGCCGTAGTGGAGGGCTCCGGAAATTTCGACCGCCTGGGGTTTTTTAACGTGCACCCAAATCTGATATGTTTGTAACTGGATGCATGGGTAAGGCCGCTTCTCGTGCTTTCGGTTAAGCGGTTCTTGCGCTGTGACTTCCATTAGTAGGGATAACATCATTTACTAGCACTTACCCAAGCACTTCAATGGTCTATTTGGAGTTTCTTTCTTACAACAAAAATTGTCATCTATCTCGCGTGTCCTGCCTTGCATTATCACCAATCTCGTCGCGCGTACTTCGAGTTCACGAACAGCCTGCTACCATAATAGAGGTGAATAAAACTTTCTGTACATTCATATTCATATATTATTTGGTTTGCTGTCTGTACTATGCACTATGTAACTGGATGCATGGGTAAGGCCACTTCTGGTGCTTTCGGTTAAGCGGTTCTTGCGCTGTGACTTGTATTAGTTGGGATAACATCATTTATAGCACTTACCAAAGCACTTCAATGGTCTATTTGGAGTTTCTTTCTTACTCACAACAAAAATTGACATCTATCTCGTGTGTCCTGCCCTGCGTTATGACCATTCTCATCGCGCGTATTTCGAGTTCACGAACAGCGTGCTACCATAATAGAGGTGAATAAAACTTTCTGTATATTCATATTCATATAATATTTGGTTTGCCGTCTGTACTATGCACTATGTTGGTAACTGGGTGCATGGGTAAGGCCGCTTCTCGGGCTTTCGGTTAAGCGGTTCTTGCGCTGTGACTTCTATTAGTTGGGATAACATCATTTACTAACACTTACCCAAGCACTTCAATGGTCTATTTGGAGTTTCTTTCTTACTCACAAAAAAATTGACATCTATCTCGTGTGTCCTGCCTTGCGTTATGACCATTCTCATCGCGCGTACTTCGAGTTCACGAACAGCGTGCTACCATAATAGAGGTGAATGAAACTTTCTGTATATTCATATTCATATAATATTTGGTTTGCCGTCTGTACTATGCACTATGTTTGTAACTGGATGCATGGGTAAGGCCGCTTCTCGTGCTTTCGGTTAAGTGGTTCTTGCGCTGTGACTTCTATTAGTTGGGATAGCGTCATTTACTAGCACGTACCCAAGCACTTCAATGGTCTATGTGGAGTTTCTTTCTTACTCACAAGAAAAATGGACATCTATCTCGCGTGTCCTGCCTTGCATTATCACCATTGTCATCGCGCGTACTTCGAATTCACGAACAGCGTGCTACCATCATAGAGGTAAATAAAACTTTCTGTACATTCCTATTCATATATTATTTGGTTTGCTGTCTGTACTATGCACTATGTTTGTAATTGAAGGCATGGGTAAGGCCGCTTCTCGTGCTTTCGGTTAAGCGGTTCTTGCGCTGTGACTTCTATTAGTTGGGATAACACCATTTACTAGCACTTACCCAAGCACTTCAATGGTCTATGTGGACTTTCTTTCTTACTCACAACAAAGTTTGACATCTATCTCGCGTGTCCTGCCATGCATTAACACCATTCTCATCGGGCATACTTCGAGTTCACAAACAGCGTGCTACCATCATAGAGGTGAATAAAACTTTCTGTACACTCATATTCATATATTTTATTTGGTTTGCTGTCTATACTATGCACTATGTTTGTAACTGGATGCATAGGTAAGGCCGCTTCTCGTGCTTTCGGTTAAGCGGTTCTTGCGCTGTGACTTCTATTAGTTGGGATAACATCATTTACTAGCACGTACCCAAGCACTTTAATGGTCTATGTGGAGTTTCTTTCTTACTCACAACAAAAATTGACATCTATATCGCGTGTCCTCCCTTGCAACATCACCATTCTCATCGCGCGTACTTCGAGTTCACGAACAGCGTGCTACCATCATAGAGGTGAATAAAACTTTCTGTACATTCATATTCATATATTATTTGGTTTGCTGTCTGTACTATGCACTCTGTTTGTAACTAGATGCATGGGTAAGGCCGCTTCTCGTGCTTTCGGTTAAGCGGTTCTTGCGCTGTGACTTCTATTAGTTGGGATAACATCATTTACTAGCACGTACCCAAGCACTTCAATGGTCTATGTGGAGTTTCTTTCTTACTCACAACAAAAATTGACATCTATCTCGCGTGTCCTGCCTTGCATTATCACCATTCTCATCGCGCGTACTTCGAGTTCACGAACAGCGTGCTACCATCATAGAGGTGAATAAAACTTTCTGTACATTCATATTCATATATTTTATTTGGTTGCTGTCTATACTATGCACTATGTTTGTAACTGGATGCATGGGTAAGGCCGCTTCTCGTGCTTTCGGTTAAGCGGTTCTTGCGCTGTGACTTCTATTAGTTGGGATAACATCATTTACTAGCACGTACCCAAGCCCTTCAATGGTCTATGTGGAGTTTCTTTCTTACTCACAACGAAAATTGACATCTATCTCGCGTGTCCTGCCTTGCATTATCACCATTCTCATCGCACGTACTTCGAGTTCACGAACAGCGTGCTACCATCATAGAGGTGAATAAAACTTTCTGTACATCCATATTCATATATTATTTGGTTTGCTGTCTGTACTATGCACTATGTTTGTAACTGGATGCATGGGTAAGGCCGCTTCTCGTGCTTTCGGTTAAGCGGTTCTTGCGCTGTGACTTCTATTAGTTGGGATAACATCATTTACTAGCAAAGCACTTCAATGGTCTATTTGGAGTTTTTTTCTTACTCACAACAAAAATTGACATCTATCTCGTGTGTCCTGCCTTGCATTATCACCATTCTCATCGCGCGTACTTCGATTTCACGAACAGCGTCCTACCATCATAGAGGTAAATAAAACTTTCTGTACATTCATATTCATATATTATTTGGTTTGCTGTCTGTACTATGCACTATGTTTGTAATTATATGGATGGGTAAGGCCGCTTCTCGTGCTTTCGGTTAAGCGGTTCTTGCGCTGTGACTTCTATTAGTTGTGATAACATCTTTTACTAGCACTTACCCAAGCACTTGATTGGTCTATTTGGAGTTTCTTTCTTACTCACAACAAAAATTGCCATCTATCTCGCGTGTCCTGCCTTGCATTATAACCATTATCATCGCGCGTACTTCGAGTTCGCGAACAGCGTGCTACCATCATAGAGGTGAATAAAACTTCCTGTACATTCTTATTCATATATTATTTTGTTTGCTGTCTGTACTATGCACTATGTTTGTAACTGGATGCATGGGTAAGGCCGCTTCTCGTGCTTTCGGTTAAGCGGTTCTTGCGCTGTGACTTCTATTAGTTGGGATAACATCATTTACTAGCACGTACCCAAGCACTTTAATGGTCTATGTTGAGTTTCTTTCTTACTCAAAACAAAAATTGACATCTATCTCGCGTGTCCTCCCTTGCATTATCACCATTCTTATCGCGCGTACTTCGAGTTCACGAAAAGCGTGCTACCAGCATAGAGGTGAATAAAACTTCCTGTACATTCTTATTCATATATTATTTTGTTTGCTGTCTGTACTATGCACTATGTTTGTAACTGGATGCATGGGTAAGGCCGCTTCTCGTGCTTTCGGTTAAGCGGTTCTTGCGCTGTGACTTCTATTAGTTGGGATAACATCATTTACTAGCACGTACCCAAGCACTTTAATGGTTTATGTTGAGTTTCTTTCTTACTCACAACAAAAATTGACATCTATCTCGCGTGTCCTCCCTTGCATTATCACCATTCTCATCGCGCGTACTTCGAGTTCACGAACAGCGTGCTACCATCATAGAGGTGAATAAAACTTTCTGTACATTCATATTCATATATTTTATTTGGTTTGCTGTCTGTACTATGCACTATGTTTGTAACTGGATGCATGGGTAAGGCCGCTTCTCGTGCTTTCGGTTAAGCGGTTCTTGCGCTGTGACTTCTATTAGTTGGGATAACATCATTTACTAGCACGTACCCAAGCACTTGAATGGTCTATGTGGAGTTTCTTTCTTATTCACAACGAAAATTGACATCTATCTCGCGTGTCCTGCCTTGCATTATCACCATTCTCATCGCAAGTACTTCGAGTTCACGAACAGCGTGCTACCATCATAGAGGTGAATAAAACTTTCTGTACATTCATATTCATATATTATTTGGTTTGCTGTCTGTACTATGCACTATGTTTGTAACTGATTGATTGATTGATATGTGGGGTTTAACGTCCCAAAACCACTGATGATTATGAGAGACGCCGTAGTGGAGGGCTCCGGAAATTTCGACCGCCTGGGGTTTTTTAACGTGCACCCAAATCTGATATGTTTGTAACTGGATGCATGGGTAAGGCCGCTTCTCGTGCTTTCGGTTAAGCGGTTCTTGCGCTGTGACTTCCATTAGTAGAGATAACATCATTTACTAGCACTTACCCAAGCACTTCAATGGTCTATTTGGAGTTTCTTTCTTACTCACAACAAAAATTGACATCTATCTCGCGTGTCCTGCCTTGCATTATCACCAATCTCGTCGCGCGTACTTCGAGTTCACGAACAGCCTGCTACCATAATAGAGGTGAATAAAACTTTCTGTACATTCATATTCATATATTATTTGGTTTGCTGTCTGTACTATGCACTATGTAACTGGATGCATGGGTAAGGCCACTTCTCGTGCTTTCGGTTAAGCGGTTCTTGCGCTGTGACTTGTATTAGTTGGGATAACATCATTTATAGCACTTACCAAAGCACTTCAATGGTCTATTTGGAGTTTCTTTCTTACTCACAAAAAAATTGACATCTATCTCGTGTGTCCTGCCTTGCGTTATGACCATTCTCATCGCGCGTACTTCGAGTTCACAAACAGCGTGCTACCATAATAGAGGTGAATGAAACTTTCTGTATATTCATATTCATATAATATTTGGTTTGCCGTCTGTACTATGCACTATGTTTGTAACTGGATGCATGGGTAAGGCCGCTTCTCGTGCTTTCGGTTAAGTGGTTCTTGCGCTGTGACTTCTATTAGTTGGGATAGCGTCATTTACTAGCACGTACCCAAGCACTTCAATGGTCTATGTGGAGTTTCTTTCTTACTCACAAGAAAAATGGACATCTATCTCGCGTGTCCTGCCTTGCATTATCACCATTGTCATCGCGCGTACTTCGAATTCACGAACAGCGTGCTACCATCATAGAGGTAAATAAAACTTTCTGTACATTCCTATTCATATATTATTTGGTTTGCTGTCTGTACTATGCACTATGTTTGTAATTGAAGGCATGGGTAAGGCCGCTTCTCGTGCTTTCGGTTAAGCGGTTCTTGCGCTGTGACTTCTATTAGTTGGGATAACACCATTTACTAGCACTTACCCAAGCACTTCAATGGTCTATGTGGACTTTCTTTCTTACTCACAACAAAGTTTGACATCTATCTCGCGTGTCCTGCCATGCATTAACACCATTCTCATCGGGCATACTTCGAGTTCACAAACAGCGTGCTACCATCATAGAGGTGAATAAAACTTTCTGTACACTCATATTCATATATTTTATTTGGTTTGCTGTCTGTACTATGCACTATGTTTGTAACTGGATGCATAGGTAAGGCCGCTTCTCGTGCTTTCGGTTAAGCGGTTCTTGCGCTGTGACTTCTATTAGTTGGGATAACATCATTTACTAGCACGTACCCAAGCACTTTAATGGTCTATGTGGAGTTTCTTTCTTACTCACAACAAAAATTGACATCTATATCGCGTGTCCTCCCTTGCAACATCACCATTCTCATCGCGCGTACTTCGAGTTCACGAACAGCGTGCTACCATCATAGAGGTGAATAAAACTTTCTGTACATTCATATTCATATATTATTTGGTTTGCTGTCTGTACTATGCACTCTGTTTGTAACTAGATGCATGGGTAAGGCCGCTTCTCGTGCTTTCGGTTAAGCGGTTCTTGCGCTGTGACTTCTATTAGTTGGGATAACATCATTTACTAGCACGTACCCAAGCACTTCAATGGTCTATGTGGAGTTTCTTTCTTACTCACAACAAAAATTGACATCTATCTCGCGTGTCCTGCCTTGCATTATCACCATTCTCATCGCGCGTACTTCGAGTTCACGAACAGCGTGCTACCATCATAGAGGTGAATAAAACTTTCTGTACATTCATATTCATATATTTTATTTGGTTGCTGTCTATACTATGCACTATGTTTGTAACTGGATGCATGGGTAAGGCCGCTTCTCGTGCTTTCGGTTAAGCGGTTCTTGCGCTGTGACTTCTATTAGTTGGGATAACATCATTTACTAGCACGTACCCAAGCCCTTCAATGGTCTATGTGGAGTTTCTTTCTTACTCACAACGAAAATTGACATCTATCTCGCGTGTCCTGCCTTGCATTATCACCATTCTCATCGCACGTACTTCGAGTTCACGAACAGCGTGCTACCATCATAGAGGTGAATAAAACTTTCTGTACATCCATATTCATATATTATTTGGTTTGCTGTCTGTACTATGCACTATGTTTGTAACTGGATGCATGGGTAAGGCCACTTCTCGTGCTTTCGGTTAAGCGGTTCTTGCGCTGTGACTTCTATTAGTTGGGATAACATCATTTACTAGCAAAGCACTTCAATGGTCTATTTGGAGTTTTTTTCTTACTCACAACAAAAATTGACATCTATCTCGTGTGTCCTGCCTTGCATTATCACCATTCTCATCGCGCGTACTTCGATTTCACGAACAGCGTGCTACCATCATAGAGGTAAATAAAACTTTCTGTACATTCATATTCATATATCATTTGGTTTGCTGTCTGTACTATGCACTATGTTTGTAATTATATGGATGGGTAAGGCCGCTTCTCGTGCTTTCGGTTAAGCGGTTCTTGCGCTGTGACTTCTATTAGTTGTGATAACATCTTTTACTAGCACTTACCCAAGCACTTGATTGGTCTATTTGGAGTTTCTTTCTTACTCACAACAAAAATTGCCATCTATCTCGCGTGTCCTGCCTTGCATTATGACCATTATCATCGCGCGTACTTCGAGTTCGCGAACAGCGTGCTACCATCATAGAGGTGAATAAAACTTCCTGTACATTCTTATTCATATATTATTTTGTTTGCTGTCTGTACTATGCACTATGTTTGTAACTGGATGCATGGGTAAGGCCGCTTCTCGTGCTTTCGGTTTAGCGGTTATTGCGCTGTGACTTCTATTAGTTGGGATAACATCATTTACTAGCACGTACCCAAGCACTTTAATGGTCTATGTTGAGTTTCTTTCTTACTCAAAACAAAAATTGACATCTATCTCGCGTGTCCTCCCTTGCATTATCACCATTCTTATCGCGCGTACTTCGAGTTCACGAAAAGCGTGCTACCAGCATAGAGGTGAATAAAACTTCCTGTACATTCTTGTTCATATATTATTTTGTTTGCTGTCTGTACTATGCACTATGTTTGTAACTGGATGCATGGGTAAGGCCGCTTCTCGTGCTTTCGGTTAAGCGGTTCTTGCGCTGTGACTTCTATTAGTTGGGATAACATCATTTACTAGCACGTACCCAAGCACTTTAATGGTTTATGTTGAGTTTCTTTCTTACTCACAACAAAAATTGACATCTATCTCGCGTGTCCTCCCTTGCATTATCACCATTCTCATCGCGCGTACTTCGAGATCACGAACAGCGTGCTACCATCATAGAGGTGAATAAAACTTTCTGTACATTCATATTCATATATTTTATTTGGTTTGCTGTCTGTACTATGCACTATGTTTGTAACTGGATGCATGGGTAAGGCCGCTTCTCGTGCTTTCGGTTAAGCGGTTCTTGCGCTGTGACTTCTATTAGTTGGGATAACATCATTTACTAGCACGTACCCAAGCACTTGAATGGTCTATGTGGAGTTTCTTTCTTATTCACAACGAAAATTGACATCTATCTCGCGTGTCCTGCCTTGCATTATCACCATTCTCATCGCAAGTACTTCGAGTTCACGAACAGCGTGCTACCATCATAGAGGTGAATAAAACTTTCTGTACATTCATATTCATATATTATTTGGTTTGCTGTCTGTACTATGCACTATGTATGTAACTGATTGATTGATTGATATGTGGGGTTTAACGTCCCAAAACCACTTATGATTATGAGAGACGCCGTAGTGGAGGGCTCCGGAAATTTCGACCACCTGGGGTTTTTTAACGTGCAGCCAAATCTGATATGTTTGTAACTGGATGCATGGGTAAGGCCGCTTCTCGTGCTTTCGGTTAAGCGGTTCTTGCGCTGCGACTTGTATTAGTTGGGATAACATCATTTACTAGCACATACCCAGGCACTTCAATGGTCTATTTGGAGTTTCTTTCTTACTCACAACAAAAATTGGCATCTATCTCGTGTGTCCTGCCCTGCGTTATGACCATTCTCATCGCGCGTATTTCGAGCTCACGAACAGCGTGCTACCATAATAGAGGTGAATAAAACTTTCTGTATATTCATATTCATATAATATTTGGTTTGCCGTCTCTACTATGCACTATGTTTCTAACTGGATGCATGGGTAAGGCCGCTTCTCGTGCTTTCGGTTAAGCGGTTCTTGCGCTGTGGCTTCTATTAGTTGGGATAACATCATTTACTAGCACTTACCCAAGCACTTCAATGACATATTTGGAGTTTCTTTCTTACTCACAAAAAAAAATGACATCTATCTCGTGTGTCCTGCCTTGCGTTATGACCATTCTCATCGCGCGTACTTCGAGTTCACGAACAGCGTGCTACCATAATAGAGGTGAATAAAACTTTCTGTACACTCATATTCATATATTATTTGGTTTGCTGTCTGTACTATGCACTATGTTTGTAACTGGATGCATGAGTAAGGCCGCTTCTCGTGCTTTCGGTTAAGCGGTTCTTGCGCTGTGACTTCTATTAGTTGGGATAACACCATTTACTAGCACTTACCCAAGCACTTCAATGGTCTATGTGGACTTTCTTTCTTACTCACAACAAAGATTGACATCTATCTCGCGTGTCCTGCCATGCATTAACACCATTCTCATCGCGCGTACTTCGAGTTCACGAACAGCGTGCTACCATCATAGAGGTGAATAAAATTTTCTGTTCACTCATATTCATATATTTTATTTGGTTTGCCGTCTGTACTATGCACTATGTTTGTAACTGGATGCATGGGTAAGGCCGCTTCTCGTGCTTTCGGTTAAGTGGTTCTTGCGCTGTGACTTCTATTAGTTGGGATAGCGTCATTTACTAGCACGTACCCAAGCACTTCAATGGTCTATGTGGAGTTTCTTTCTTACTCACAAGAAAAATGGACATCTATCTCGCGTGTCCTGCCTTGCATTATCACCATTGTCATCGCGCGTACTTCGAATTCACGAACAGCGTGCTACCATCATAGAGGTAAATAAAACTTTCTGTACATTCCTATTCATATATTATTTGGTTTGCTGTCTGTACTATGCACTATGTTTGTAATTGAAGGCATGGGTAAGGCCGCTTCTCGTGCTTTCGGTTAAGCGGTTCTTGCGCTGTGACTTCTATTAAATGGGATAACACCATTTACTGTCACTTACCCAAGCACTTCAATGGTCTATGTGGACTTTCTTTCTTACTCACAACAAAGATTGACATCTATCTCGCGTGTCCTGCCATGCATTAACACCATTCTCATCGGGCATACTTCGAGTTCACAAACAGCGTGCTACCATCATAGAGGTGAATAAAACTTTCTGTACACTCATATTCATATATTTTATTTGGTTTGCTGTCTGTACTATGCACTATGTTTGTAACTGGATGCATAGGTAAGGCCGCTTCTCGTGCTTTCGGTTAAGCGGTTCTTGCGCTGTGACTTCTATTAGTTGGGATAACATCATTTACTAGCACGTACCCAAGCACTTTAATGGTCTATGTGGAGTTTCTTTCTTACTCACAACAAAAATTGACATCTATATCGCGTGTCCTCCCTTGCATCATCACCATTCTCATCGCGCGTACTTCGAGTTCACGAACAGCGTGCTACCATCATAGAGGTGAATAAAACTTTCTGTACATTCATATTCATATATTATTTGGTTTGCTGTCTGTACTATGCACTCTGTTTGTAACTAGATGCATGGGTAAGGCCGCTTCTCGTGCTTTCGGTTAAGCGCTTCTTGCGCTGTGACTTCTATTAGTTGGGATAACATCATTTACTAGCCCGTACCCAAGCACTTCAATGGTCTATGTGGAGTTTCTTTCTTACTCACAACAAAAATTGACATCTATCTCGCGTGTCCTGCCTTGCATTATCACCATTCTCATCGCGCGTACTTCGAGTTCACGAACAGCGTGCTACCATAATAGAGGTCAATAAAATTTTCTGTACATTCATATTCATATATTTTGTTTGGTTTGCTGTCTGTACTATGCACTATGTTTGTAACTGGATGCATAGGTAAGGCCGCTTCTCGTGCTTTCGGTTAAGCGGTTCTTGCGCTGTGACTTCTATTAGTTGGGATAACATCATTTACTAGCACGTACCCAAGCACTTTAATGGTCTATGTGGAGTTTCTTTCTTACTCACAACAAAAATTGACATCTATATCGCGTGTCCTCCCTTGCATCATCACCATTCTCATCGCGCGTACTTCGAGTTCACGAACAGCGTGCTACCATCATAGAGGTGAATAAAACTTTCTGTACATTCATATTCATATATTATTTGGTTTGCTGTCTGTACTATGCACTCTGTTTGTAACTAGATGCATGGGTAAGGCCGCTTCTCGTGCTTTCGGTTAAGCGCTTCTTGCGCTGTGACTTCTATTAGTTGGGATAACATCATTTACTAGCCCGTACCCAAGCACTTCAATGGTCTATGTGGAGTTTCTTTCTTACTCACAACAAAAATTGACATCTATCTCGCGTGTCCTGCCTTGCATTATCACCATTCTCATCGCGCGTACTTCGAGTTCACGAACAGCGTGCTACCATAATAGAGGTCAATAAAATTTTCTGTACATTCATATTCATATATTTTGTTTGGTTTGCTGTCTGTACTATGCACTATGTTTGTAACTGAATGCATGAGTAAGGCCGCTTCTCGTGCTTTCGGTTAAGCGGTTCTTGCGTTGTGACTTCTATTAGTTGGGATAACATCATTTACTAGCACGTACCCAAGCACTTCAATGGTCTATGTGGAGTTTCTTTCTTAGTCACAACAAAAATTGGCATCTATATCGCGTGTCCTGCCTTGCATTATCACCATTCTCATCGCGCGTACTTCGAGTTCACGAACAGCGTGCTACCATCATAGAGGTGAATAAAACTTTCTGTACATTCATATTCATATATTTTATTTGGTTGCTGTCTGTACTATGCACTATGTTTGTAACTGGATGCATGGGTAAGGCCGCTTCTCGTGCTTTCGGTTAAGCGGTTCTTGCGCTGTGACTTCTATTAGTTGGGATAACATCATTTACTAGCACGTACCCAAGCCCTTCAATGGTCTATGTGGAGTTTCTTTCCTACTCACAACGAAAATTGACATCTATCTCGCGTGTCCTGCCTTGCATTATCACCATTCTCATCGCACGTACTTCGAGTTCACGAACAGCGTGCTACCATCATAGAGGTGAATAAAACTTTCTGTACATCCATATTCATATATTATTTGGTTTGCTGTCTGTACTATGCACTATGTTTGTAACTGGATGCATGGGTAAGGCCGCTTCTCGTGCTTTCGGTTAAGCGGTTCTTGCGCTGTGACTTCTATTAGTTGGGATAACATCATTTACTAGCAAAGCACTTCAATGGTCTATTTGGAGTTTTTTTCTTACTCACAACAAAAATTGCCATCTATCTCGCGTGTCCTGCCTTGCATTATAACCATTATCATCGCGCGTACTTCGAGTTCGCGAACAGCGTGCTACCATCATAGAGGTGAATAAAACTTCCTGTACATTCTTATTCATATATTATTTTGTTTGCTGTCTGTACTATGCACTATGTTTGTAACTGGATGCATGGGTAAGGCCGCTTCTCGTGCTTTCGGTTAAGCGGTTCTTGCGCTGTGACTTCTATTAGTTGGGATAACATCATTTATTAGCACGTACCCAAGCACTTTAATGGTCTATGTTGAGTTTCTTTCTTACTCAAAACAAAAATTGACATCTATCTCGCGTGTCCTCCCTTGCATTATCACCATTATTATCGCGCGTACTTCGAGTTCACGAAAAGCGTGCTACCAGCATAGAGGTGAATAAAACTTCCTGTACATTCTTATTCATATATTATTTTGTTTGCTGTCTGTACTATGCACTATGTTTGTAACTGGATGCATGGGTAAGGCCGCTTCTCGTGCTTTCGGTTAAGCGGTTCTTGCGCTGTGACTTCTATTAGTTGGGATAACATCATTTACTAGCACGTACCCAAGCACTTTAATGGTTTATGTTGAGTTTCTTTCTTACTCACAACAAAAATTGACATCTATCTCGCGTGTCCTCCCTTGCATTATCACCATTCTCATCGCGCGTACTTCGAGTTCACGAACAGCGTGCTACCATCATAGAGGTGAATAAAACTTTCTGTACATTCATATTCATATATTTTATTTGGTTTGCTGTCTGTACTATGCACTATGTTTGTAACTGGATGCATGGGTAAGGCCGCTTCTCGTGCTATCGGTTAAGCGGTTCTTGCGCTGTGACTTCTATTAGTTGGGATAACATCATTTACTAGCACGTACCCAAGCACTTGAATGGTCTATGTGGAGTTTCTTTCTTATTCACATCGAAAATTGACATCTATCTCGCGTGTCCTGCCTTGCATTATCACCATTCTCATCGCAAGTACTTCGAGTTCACGAACAGCGTGCTACCTTCATAGAGGTGAATAAACTTTCTGTACATTCATATTCATATATTATTTGGTTTGCTGTCTGTACTATGCACTATGTTTGTAACTGATTGATTGATTGATATGTGGGGTTTAACGTCCCAAAACCACTGATGATTATGAGAGACGCCGTAGTGGAGGGCTCCGGAAATTTCGACCACCTGGGGTTTTTTAACGTGCACCCAAATCTGATATGTTTGTAACTGGATGCATGGGTAAGGCCGCTTCTCGTGCTTTCGGTTAAGCGGTTCTTGCGCTGTGACTTCTATTAGTAGGGATAACATCATTTACTAGCACTTACCCAAGCACTTCAATGGTCTATTTGGAGTTTCTTTCTTACTCACAACAAAAATTGACATGTATCTCGCGTGTCCTGCCTTGCATTATCACCAATCTCGTCGCGCGTACTTCGAGTTCACGAACAGCCTGCTACCATAATAGAGGTGAATAAAACTTTCTGTACATTCATATTCATATATTATTTGGTTTGCTGTCTGTACTATGCACTATGTAACTGGAAGCATGGGTAAGGCCGCTTCTCGTGCTTTCGGTTAAGCGGTTCTTGCGCTGCGACTTGTATTAGTTGGGATAACATCATTTACTAGCACATACCCAAGCACTTCAATGGTCTATTTGGAGTTTCTTTCTTACTCACAACAAAAATTGACATCTATCTCGTGTGTCCTGCCCTGCGTTATGACCATTCTCATCGCGCGTATTTCGAGCTCACGAACAGCGTGCTACCATAATAGAGGTGAATAAAACTTTCTGTATATTCATATTCATATAATATTTGGTTTGCCGTCTCTACTATGCACTATGTTTCTAACTGGATGCATGGGTAAGGCCGCTTCTCGTGCTTTCGGTTAAGCGGTTCTTGCGCTGTGGCTTCTATTAGTTGGGATAACATCATTTACTAGCACTTACCCAAGCACTTCAATGACATATTTGGAGTTTCTTTCTTACTCACAAAAAAATGACATCTATCTCGTGTGTCCTGCCTTGCGTTATGACCATTCTCATCGCGCGTACTTCGAGTTCACGAACAGCGTGCTACCATCATAGAGGTGAATAAAATTTTCTGTTCACTCATATTCATATATTTTATTTGGTTTGCTGTCTGTACTATGCACTATGTTGGTAACTGGGTGCATGGGTAAGGCCGCTTCTCGGGCTTTCGGTTAAGCGGTTCTTGCGCTGTGACTTCTATTAGTTGGGATAACATCATTTACTAACACTTACCCAAGCACTTCAATGGTCTATTTGGAGTTTCTTTCTTACAAAAAAATTGACATCTATCTCGTGTGTCCTGCCTTGCGTTATGACCATTATCATCGCGCGTACTTCGAATTCACGAACAGCGTGCTACCATCATAGAGGTAAATAAAACTTTCTGTACATTCCTATTCATATATTATTTGGTTTGCTGTCTGTACTATGCACTATGTTTGTAACTGGATGCATGGGTAAGGCCGCTTCTCGTGCTTTCGGTTAAGCGGTTCTTGCGCTGTGACTTCTATTAGTTGGGATAACACCATTTACTATCACTTACCCAAGCACTTCAATGGTCTATGTGGACTTTCTTTCTTACTCACAACAAAGATTGACATCTATCTCGCGTGTCCTGCCATGCATTAACACCATTCTCATCGGGCATACTTCGAGTTCACAAACAGCGTGCTACCATCATAGAGGTGAATAAAACTTTCTGTACACTCATATTCATATATTTTATTTGGTTTGCTGTCTGTACTATGCACTATGTTTGTAACTGGATGCATAGGTAAGGCCGCTTCTCGTGCTTTCGGTTAAGCGGTTCTTGCGCTGTGACTTCTATTAGTTGGGATAACATCATTTACTAGCACGTACCCAAGCACTTTAATGGTCTATGTGGAGTTTCTTTCTTACTCACAACAAAAATTGACATCTATATCGCGTGTCCTCCCTTGCATCATCACCATTCTCATCGCGCGTACTTCGAGTTCACGAACAGCGTGCTACCATCATAGAGGTGAATAAAACTTTCTGTACATTCATATTCATATATTATTTGGTTTGCTGTCTGTACTATGCACTCTGTTTGTAACTAGATGCATGGGTAAGGCCGCTTCTCGTGCTTTCGGTTAAGCGCTTCTTGCGCTGTGACTTCTATTAGTTGGGATAACATCATTTACTAGCCCGTACCCAAGCACTTCAATGGTCTATGTGGAGTTTCTTTCTTACTCACAACAAAAATTGACATCTATCTCGCGTGTCCTGCCTTGCATTATCACCATTCTCATCGCGCGTACTTCGAGTTCACGAACAGCGTGCTACCATAATAGAGGTCAATAAAATTTTCTGTACATTCATATTCATATATTTTGTTTGGTTTGCTGTCTGTACTATGCACTATGTTTGTAACTGAATGCATGAGTAAGGCCGCTTCTCGTGCTTTCGGTTAAGCGGTTCTTGCGTTGTGACTTCTATTAGTTGGGATAACATCATTTACTAGCACGTACCCAAGCACTTCAATGGTCTATGTGGAGTTTCTTTCTTATTCACAACAAAAATTGGCATCTATCTCGCGTGTCCTGCCTTGCATTATCACCATTCTCATCGCGCGTACTTCGAGTTCACGAACAGCGTGCTACCATCATAGAGGTGAATAAAACTTTCTGTACATTCATATTCATATATTTTATTTGGTTGCTGTCTGTACTATGCACTATGTTTGTAACTGGATGCATGGGTAAGGCCGCTTCTCGGGCTTTCGGTTAAGCGGTTCTTGCGCTGTGACTTCTATTAGTTGGGATAACATCATTTACTAACACTTACCCAAGCACTTCAATGGTCTATTTGGAGTTTCTTTCTTACAAAAAAATTGACATCTATCTCGTGTGTCCTGCCTTGCGTTATGACCATTATCATCGCGCGTACTTCGAATTCACGAACAGCGTGCTACCATCATAGAGGTAAATAAAACTTTCTGTACATTCCTATTCATATATTATTTGGTTTGCTGTCTGTACTATGCACTATGTTTGTAACTGGATGCATGGGTAAGGCCGCTTCTCGTGCTTTCGGTTAAGCGGTTCTTGCGCTGTGACTTCTATTAGTTGGGATAACACCATTTACTATCACTTACCCAAGCACTTCAATGGTCTATGTGGACTTTCTTTCTTACTCACAACAAAGATTGACATCTATCTCGCGTGTCCTGCCATGCATTAACACCATTCTCATCGGGCATACTTCGAGTTCACAAACAGCGTGCTACCATCATAGAGGTGAATAAAACTTTCTGTACACTCATATTCATATATTTTATTTGGTTTGCTGTCTGTACTATGCACTATGTTTGTAACTGGATGCATAGGTAAGGCCGCTTCTCGTGCTTTCGGTTAAGCGGTTCTTGCGCTGTGACTTCTATTAGTTGGGATAACATCATTTACTAGCACGTACCCAAGCACTTTAATGGTCTATGTGGAGTTTCTTTCTTACTCACAACAAAAATTGACATCTATATCGCGTGTCCTCCCTTGCATCATCACCATTCTCATCGCGCGTACTTCGAGTTCACGAACAGCGTGCTACCATCATAGAGGTGAATAAAACTTTCTGTACATTCATATTCATATATTATTTGGTTTGCTGTCTGTACTATGCACTCTGTTTGTAACTAGATGCATGGGTAAGGCCGCTTCTCGTGCTTTCGGTTAAGCGCTTCTTGCGCTGTGACTTCTATTAGTTGGGATAACATCATTTACTAGCCCGTACCCAAGCACTTCAATGGTCTATGTGGAGTTTCTTTCTTACTCACAACAAAAATTGACATCTATCTCGCGTGTCCTGCCTTGCATTATCACCATTCTCATCGCGCGTACTTCGAGTTCACGAACAGCGTGCTACCATAATAGAGGTCAATAAAATTTTCTGTACATTCATATTCATATATTTTGTTTGGTTTGCTGTCTGTACTATGCACTATGTTTGTAACTGAATGCA
The DNA here is from genome assembly GCF_043290135.1 of Rhipicephalus microplus. Lineage (NCBI taxonomy): Eukaryota > Metazoa > Arthropoda > Arachnida > Ixodida > Ixodidae > Rhipicephalus > Rhipicephalus microplus. The sequence continues at coordinate 36,823,458 of NW_027464586.1, forward strand.
TGAGTAAGGCCGCTTCTCGTGCTTTCGGTTAAGCGGTTCTTGCGTTGTGACTTCTATTAGTTGGGATAACATCATTTACTAGCACGTACCCAAGCACTTCAATGGTCTATGTGGAGTTTCTTTCTTATTCACAACAAAAATTGGCATCTATCTCGCGTGTCCTGCCTTGCATTATCACCATTCTCATCGCGCGTACTTCGAGTTCACGAACAGCGTGCTACCATCATAGAGGTGAATAAAACTTTCTGTACATTCATATTCATATATTTTATTTGGTTGCTGTCTGTACTATGCACTATGTTTGTAACTGGATGCATGGGTAAGGCCGCTTCTCGTGCTTTCGGTTAAGCGGTTCTTGCGCTGTGACTTCTATTAGTTGGGATAACATCATTTACTAGCACGTACCCAAGCCCTTCAATGGTCTATGTGGAGTTTCTTTCCTACTCACAACGAAAATTGACATCTATCTCGCGTGTCCTGCCTTGCATTATCACCATTCTCATCGCACGTACTTCGAGTTCACGAACAGCGTGCTACCATTATAGAGGTGAATAAAACTTTCTGTACATCCATATTCATATATTATTTGGTTTGCTGTCTGTACTATGCACTATGTTTGTAACTGGATGCATGGGTAAGGCCGCTTCTCGTGCTTTCGGTTAAGCGGTTCTTGCGCTGTGACTTCTATTAGTTGGGATAACATCATTTACTAGCAAAGCACTTCAATGGTCTATTTGGAGTTTTTTTCTTACTCACAACAAAAATTGACATCTATCTCGTGTGTCCTGCCTTGCATAATCACCATTCTCATCGCGCGTACTTCGATTTCACGAACAGCGTGCTACCATCATAGAGGTAAATAAAACTTTCTGTACATTCATATTCATATATTATTTGGTTTGCTGTCTGTACTATGCACTATGTTTGTAATTATATGGATGGGTAAGGCCGCTTCTCGTGCTTTCGGTTAAGCGGTTCTTGCGCTGTGACTTCTATTAGTTGTGATAACATCTTTTACTAGCACTTACCCAAGCACTTGATTGGTCTATTTGGAGTTTCTTTCTTACTCACAACAAAAATTGCCATCTATCTCGCGTGTCCTGCCTTGCATTATAACCATTATCATCGCGCGTACTTCGAGTTCGCGAACAGCGTGCTACCATCATAGAGGTGAATAAAACTTCCTGTACATTCTTATTCATATATTATTTTGTTTGCTGTCTGTACTATGCACTATGTTTGTAACTGGATGCATGGGTAAGGCCGCTTCTCGTGCTTTCGGTTAAGCGGTTCTTGCGCTGTGACTTCTATTAGTTGGGATAACATCATTTACTAGCACGTACCCAAGCACTTTAATGGTCTATGTTGAGTTTCTTTCTTACTCAAAACAAAAATTGACATCTATCTCGCGTGTCCTCCCTTGCATTATCACCATTCTCATCGCGCGTACTTCGAGTTCACGAAAAGCGTGCTACCAGCATAGAGGTGAATAAAACTTCCTGTACATTCTTATTCATATATTATTTTGTTTGCTGTCTGTACTATGCACTATGTTTGTAACTGGATGTATGGGTAAGGCCGCTTCTCGTGCTTTCGGTTAAGCGGTTCTTGCGCTGTGACTTCTATTAGTTGGGATAACATCATTTACTAGCACGTACCCAAGCACTTTAATGGTTTATGTTGAGTTTCTTTCTTACTCACAACAAAAATTGACATCTATCTCGCGTGTCCTCCCTTGCATTATCACCATTCTCATCGCGCGTACTTCGAGTTCACGAACAGCGTGCTACCATCATAGAGGTGAATAAAACTTTCTGTACATTCATATTCATATATTTTATTTGGTTTGCTGTCTGTACTATGCACTATGTTTGTAACTGGATGCATGGGTAAGGCCGCTTCTCGTGCTTTCGGTTAAGCGGTTCTTTAGCTGTGACTTTTATTAGTAGGGATAACATCATTTACTAGCACTTACCCAAGCACTTCAATGGTCTATTTGGAGTTTCTTTCTTACTCACAACAAAAATTGACATGTATCTCGCGTGTCCTGCCTTGCATTATCACCAATCTCGTCGCGCGTACTTCGAGTTCACGAACAGCCTGCTACCATAATAGAGGTGAATAAAACTTTCTGTACATTCATATTCATATATTATTTGGTTTGCTGTCTGTACTATGCACTATGTAACTGGAAGCATGGGTAAGGCCGCTTCTCGTGCTTTCGGTTAAGCGGTTCTTGCGCTGTGACTTGTATTAGTTGGGATAACATCATTTACTAGCACATACCCAAGCACTTCAATGGTCTATTTGGAGTTTCTTTCTTACTCACAACAAAAATTGACATCTATCTCGTGTGTCCTGCCCTGCGTTATGACCATTCTCATCGCGCGTATTTCGAGCTCACGAACAGCGTGCTACCATAATAGAGGTGAATAAAACTTTCTGTATATTCATATTCATATAATATTTGGTTTGCCGTCTGTACTATGCACTCTGTTTGTAACTAGATGCATGGGTAAGGCCGCTTCTCGTGCTTTCGGTTAAGCGCTTCTTGCGCTGTGACTTCTATAAGTTGGGATAACATCATTTACTAGCACGTACCCAAGCACTTCAATGGTCTATGTGGAGTTTCTTTCTTACTCACAACAAAAATTGACATCTATCTCGCGTGTCCTGCCTTGCATTATCACCATTCTCATCGCGCGTACTTCGAGTTCACGAACAGCGTGCTACCATAATAGAGGTCAATAAAATTTTCTGTACATTCATATTCATATATTTTGTTTCGTTTGTTGTCTGTACTATGCACTATGTTTGTAACTGAATGCATGAGTAAGGCCGCTTCTCGTGCTTTCGGTTAAGCGGTTCTTGCGTTGTGACTTCTATTAGTTGGGACAACATCATTTACTAGCACGTACCCAAGCACTTCAATGGTCTATGTGGAGTTTCTTTCTTATTCACAACAAAAATTGGCATCTATCTCGCGTGTCCTGCCTTGCATTATCACCATTCTCATCGCGCGTACTTCGAGTTCACGAACAGCGTGCTACCATCATAGAGGTGAATAAAACTTTCTGTACATTCATATTCATATATTTTATTTGGTTGCTGTCTGTACTATACACTATGTTTGTAACTGGATGCATGGGTAAGGCCGCTTCTCGTGCTTTCGGTTAAGCGGTTCTTGCGCTGTGACTTCTATTAGTTGGGACAACATCATTTACTAGCACGTACCCAAGCCCTTCAATGGTCTATGTGGAGTTTCTTTCTTACTCACAACGAAAATTGACATCTATCTCGCGTGTCCTGCCTTGCATTATCAGCATTCTCATCGCACGTACTTCGAGTTCACGAACAGCGTGCTACCATCATAGAGGTGAATAAAACTTTCTGTACATCCATATTCATATATTATTTGGTTTGCTGTCTGTACTATGCACTATGTTTGTAACTGGATGCATGGGTAAGGCCGCTTCTCGTGCTTTCGGTTAAGCGGTTCTTGCGCTGTGACTTCTATTAGTTGGGATAACATCATTTACTAGCAAAGCACTTCAATGGTCTATTTGGAGTTTTTTTCTTACAACAAAAATTGACATCTATCTCGTGTGTCCTGCCTTGCATTATCACCATTCTCATCGCGCGTACTTCGATTTCACGAACAGCGTGCTACCATCATAGAGGTAAATAAAACTTTCTGTACATTCATATTCATATATTATTTGGTTTGCTGTCTGTACTATGCACTATGTTTGTAATTATATGGATGGGTAAGGCCGCTTCTCGTGCTTTCGGTTAAGCGGTTCTTGCGCTGTGACTTCTATTAGTTCTGATAACATCTTTTACTAGCACTTACCCAAGCACTTGATTGGTCTATTTGGAGTTTCTTTCTTACTCACAACAAAAATTGCCATCTATCTCGCGTGTCCTGCCTTGCATTATAACCATTATCATCGCGCGTACTTCAAGTTCACGAACAGCGTGCTACCATCATAGAGGTGAATAAAACTTCCTGTACATTCTTATTCATATATTATTTTGTTTGCTGTCTGTACTATGCACTATGTTTGTAACTGGATGCATGGGTAAGGCCACTTCTCGTGCTTTCGGTTAAGCGGTTCTTGCGCTGTGACTTCTATTAGTTGGGATAACATCATTTACTAGCACGTACCCAAGCACTTTAATGGTCTATGTTGAGTTTCTTTCTTACTCAAAACAAAAATTGACATCTATCTCGCGTGTCCTCCCTTGCATTATCACCATTCTCATCGCGCGTACTTCGAGTTCACGAAAAGCGTGCTACCAGCATAGAGGTGAATAAAACTTCCTGTACATTCTTATTCATATATTATTTTGTTTGCTGTCTGTACTATGCACTATGTTTGTAACTGGATGCATGGGTAAGGCCGCTTCTCGTGCTTTCGGTTAAGCGGTTCTTGCGCTGTGACTTCTATTAGTTGGGATAACATCATTTACTAGCACGTACCCAAGCACTTTAATGGTTTATGTTGAGTTTCTTTCTTACTCACAACAAAAATTGACATCTATCTCGCGTGTCCTCCCTTGCATTATCACCATTCTCATCGCGCGTACTTCGAGTTCACGAACAGCGTGCTACCATCATAGAGGTGAATAAAACTTTCTGTACATTCATATTCATATATTTTATTTGGTTTGCTGTCTGTACTATGCACTATGTTTGTAACTGGATGCATGGGTAAGGCCGCTTCTCGTGCTTTCGGTTAAGCGGTTCTTGCGCTGTGACTTCTATTAGTTGGGATAACATCATTTACTAGCACGTACCCAAGCACTTGAATGGTCTATGTGGAGTTTCTTTCTTATTCACATCGAAAATTGACATCTATCTCGCGTGTCCTGCCTTGCATGATCACCATTCTCATTGCAAGTACTTCGAGTTCACGAACAGCGTGCTACCATCATAGAGGTGAATAAAACTTTCTGTACATTCATATTCATATATTATTTGGTTTGCTGTCTGTACTATGCACTATGTTTGTAACTGATTGATTGATTGATATGTGGGGTTTAACGTCCCAAAACCTCGGATGATTATGAGAGACGCCGTAGTGGAGGGCTCCGGAAATTTCGACCACCTGGGGTTTTTTAACGTGCACCCAAATCTGATATGTTTGTAACTGGATGCATGGGTAAGGCCGCTTCTCGTGCTTTCGGTTAAGCGGTTCTTGCGCTGTGACTTCTATTAGTAGGGATAACATCATTTACTAGCACTTACCCAAGCACTTCAATGGTCTATTTGGAGTTTCTTTCTTACTCACAACAAAAATTGACATGTATCTCGCGTGTCCTGCCTTGCATTATCACCAATCACGTCGCGCGTACTTCGAGTTCACGAACAGCCTGCTACCATAATAGAGGTGAATAAAACTTTCTGTACATTCATATTCATATATTATTTGGTTTGCTGTCTGTACTATGCACTATGTAACTGGAAGCATGGGTAAGGCCGCTTCTCGTGCTTTCGGTTAAGCGGTTCTTGCGCTGTGACTTGTATTAGTTGGGATAACATCATTTACTAGCACATACCCAAGCACTTCAATGGTCTATTTGGAGTTTCTTTCTTACTCACAACAAAAATTGACATCTATCTCGTGTGTCCTGCCCTGCGTTATGACCATTCTCATCGCGCGTATTTCGAGCTCACGAACAGCGTGCTACCATAATAGAGGTGAATAAAACTTTCTGTATATTCATATTCATATAATATTTGGTTTGCCGTCTGTACTATGCACTATGTTTCTAACTGGATGCATGGGTAAGGCCGCTTCTCGTGCTTTCGGTTAAGCGGTTCTTGCGCTGTGACTTCTATTAGTTGGGATAACATCATTTACTAGCACTTACCCAAGACCTTCAATGACATATTTGGAGTTTCTTTCTTACTCACAAAAAAATTGACATCTATCTCGTGTGTCCTGCCTTGCGTTATGACGATTCTCATCGCGCGTACTTCGAGTTCACGAACAGCACGCTACCATAATAGAGGTGAATAAAACTTTCTGTACACTCATATTCATATATTATTTGGTTTGCTGTCTGTACTATGCACTATGTTTGTAACTGGATGCATGAGTAAGGCCGCTTCTCGTGCTTTCGGTTAAGCGGTTCTTGCGCTGTGACTTCTATTAGTTGGGATAACACCATTTACTAGCACTTACCCAAGCACTTCAATGGTCTATGTGGACTTTCGTTCTTACTCACAACAAAGATTGACATCTATCTCGCGTGTCCTGCCATGCATTAACACCATTCTCATCGCGCGTACTTCGAGTTCACGAACAGCGTGCTACCATCATAGAGGTGAATAAAATTTTCTGTTCACTCATATTCATATATTTTATTTGGTTTGCTGTCTGTACTAGGCACTATGTTTGTAACTGAATGCATGGGTAAGGCCGCTTCTCGTGCTTTCGGTTAAGCGGTTCTTGCGCTGTGACCTCTATTAGTTGGGATAACATCATTTACTTCTTACTCACAACAAAAATTGACATCTATCTCGCGTGTCCTGCCTTGCATTATCACCATTCTCATCGCGCGTACTTCGAGTTCACGAACAGCGTGCTACCATCATAGAGGTGAATAAAACTTTCTGTACATTCATATTCATATATTTTATTTGGTTGCTGTCTGTACTATGCACTATGTAACTGGATGCATGGGTAAGGCCGCTTCTCGTGCTTTCGGTTAAGCGGTTCTTGCGCTGTGACTTCTATTAGTTGGGATAACATCATTTACTAGCACGTACCCAAGCCCTTCAATGGTCTATGTGGAGTTTCTTTCTTACTCACAACGAAAATTGACATCTATCTCGCGTGTCCTGCCTTGCATTATCACCATTCTCATCGCACGTACTTCGAGTTCACGAACAGCGTGCTACCATCATAGAGGTGAATAAAACTTTCTGTACATCCATATTCATATATTATTTGGTTTGCTGTCTGTACTATGCACTATGTTTGTAACTGGATGCATGGGTAAGGCCGCTTCTCGTGCTTTCGGTTAAGCGGTTCTTGCGCTGTGACTTCTATTAGTTGGGATAACATCATTTACTAGCAGTACCCAAGCACTTGAATGGTCTATGTGGAGTTTCTTTCTTATTCACAACGAAAATTGACATCTATCTCGCGTGTCCTGCCTTGCATTATCACCATTCTCATCGCAAGTACTTCGAGTTCACGAACAGCGTGCTAGCATCATAGAGGTGAATAAAACTTTCTGTACATTCATATTCATATATTATTTGGTTTGCTGTCTGTACTATGCACTATGTTTGTAACTGATTGATTGATTGATATGTGGGGTTTAACGTCCCAAAACCACTGATGATTATGAGAGACGCCGTAGTGGAGGGCTCCGGAAATTTCGACCGCCTGGGGTTTTTTAACGTGCACCCAAATCTGATATGTTTGTAATTGGATGCATGGGTAAGGCCGCTTCTCGTGCTTTCGGTTAAGCGGTTCTTGCGCTGTGACTCTTATTAGTAGGGATAACATCATTTACTAGCACTTACCCAAGCACTTCAATAGTCTATTTGGAGTTTCTTTCTTACTCACAACAAAAATTGACATCTATCTCGCGTGTCCTGCCTTGCATTATCACCAATCTCGTCGCGCGTACTTCGAGTTCACGAACAGCCTGCTACCATAATAGAGGTGAATAAAACTTTCTGTACATTCATATTCATATATTATTTGGTTTGCTGTCTGTACTATGCACTATGTAACTGGATGCATGGGTAAGGCCACTTCTCGTGCTTTCGGTTAGGCGGTTCTTGCGCTGTGACTTGTATTAGTTGGGATAACATCATTTATAGCACTTACCAAAGCACTTCAATGGTCTATTTGGAGTTTCTTTCTTACTCACAACAAAAATTGACATCTATCTCGTGTGTCCTGCCCTGCGTTATGACCATTCTCATCGCGCGTATTTCGTGTTCACGAACAGCGTGCTACCATAATAGAGGTGAATAAAACTTTCTGTATATTCATATTCATATAATATTTGGTTTGCCGTCGGTACTATGCACTATGTTGGTAACTGGGTGCATGGGTAAGGCCGCTTCTCGGGCTTTCGGTTAGGCGGTTCTTGCGCTGTGACTTCTATTAGTTGGGATAACATCATTTACTAACACTTACCCAAGCACTTCAATGGTCTATTTGGAGTTTCTTTCTTACAAAAAAAATTGACATCTATCTCGTGTGTTCTGCCTTGCGTTATGACCATTCTCATCGCGCGTACTTCGAGTTCACGAACAGCGTGCTACCATAATAGAGGTGAATGAAACTTTCTGTATATTCATATTCATATAATATTTGGTTTGCCGTCTGTACTATGCACTATGTTTGTAACTGGATGCATGGGTAAGGCCGCTCCTCGTGCTTTCGGTTAAGTGGTTCTTGCGCTGTGACTTCTATTAGTTGGGATAGCGTCATTTACTAGCACGTACCCAAGCACTTCAATGGTCTATGTGGAGTTTCTTTCTTACTCACAAGAAAAATGGACATCTATCTCGCGTGTCCTGCCTTGCATTATCACCATTGTCATCGCGCGTACTTCGAATTCACGAACAGCGTGCTACCATCATAGAGGTAAATAAAACTTTCTGTACATTCCTATTCATATATTATTTGGTTTGCTGTCTGTACTATGCACTATGTTTGTAACTGGATGCATGAGTAAGGCCGCTTCTCGTGCTCTCGGTTAAGCGGTTCTTGCGCTGTGACTTCTATTAGTTGGGATAACACCATTTACTAGCACTTACCCAAGCACTTCAATGGTCTATGTGGACTTTCTTTCTTACTCACAACAAAGATTGACATCTATCTCGCGTGTCCTGCCATGTATTAATACCATTCTCATCGGGCATACTTCGAGTTCACAAACAGCGTGCTACCATCATAGAGGTGAATAAAACTTTCTGTACACTCATATTCATATAATTTATTTGGTTTGCTGTCTGTACTATGCACTATGTTTGTAACTGGATGCATAGGTAAGGCCGCTTCTCGTGCTTTCGGTTAAGCGGTTCTTGCGCTGTGACTTCTATTAGTTGGGATAACATCATTTACTAGCACGTACCCAAGCACTTTAATGGTCTATGTGGAGTTTCTTTCTTACTCACAACAAAAATTGACATCTATATCGCGTGTCCTCCCTTGCATCATCACCATTCTCATCGCGCGTACTTCGAGTTCACGAACAGCGTGCTACCATCATAGAGGTGAATAAAACTTTCTGTACATTCATATTCATATATTATTTGGTTTGCTGTCTGTACTATGCACTCTGTTTGTAACTAGATGCATGGGTAAGGCCGCTTCTCGTGCTTTCGGTTAAGCGGTTCTTGCGCTGTGACTTCTATTAGTTGGGATAACATCATTTACTAGCACGTACCCAAGCACTTCAATGGTCTATGTGGAGTTTCTTTCTTACTCACAACAAAAATTGACATCTATCTCGCGTGTCCTGCCTTGCATTATCACCATTCTCATCGCGCGTACTTCGAGTTCACGAACAGCGTGCTACCATAATAGAGGTCAATAAAATTTTCTGTACATTCATATTCATATATTTTGTTTGGTTTGCTGTCTGTACTATGCACTATGTTTGTAACTGAATGCATGAGTAAGGCCGCTTCTCGTGCTTTCGGTTAAGCGGTTCTTGCGTTGTGACTTCTATTAGTTGGGATAACATCATTTACTAGCACGTACCCAAGCACTTCAATGGTCTATGTGGAGTTTCTTTCTTATTCACAACAAAAATTGGCATCTATCTCGCGTGTCCTGCCTTGCATTATCACCATTCTCATCGCGCGTACTTCGAGTTCACGAACAGCGTGCTACCATCATAGAGGTGAATAAAACTTTCTGTACATTCATATTCATATATTTTATTTGGTTGCTGTCTGTACTATGCACTATGTTTGTAACTGGATGGATGGGTAAGGCCGCTTCTCGTGCTTTCGGTTAAGCGGTTCTTGCGCTGTGACTTCTATTAGTTGGGATAACATCATTTACTAGCACGTACCCAAGCCCTTCAATGGTCTATGTGGAGTTTCTTTCTTACTCACAACGAAAATTGACATCTATCTCGCGTGTCCTGCCTTGCATTATCACCATTCTCATCGCACGTACTTCGAGTTCACGAACAGCGTGCTACCATCATAGAGGTGAATAAAACTTTCTGTACATCCATATTCATATATGATTTGGTTTGCTGTCTGTACTATGCACTATGTTTGTAACTGAATGCATGGGTAAGGCCGCTTCTCGTGCTTTCGGTTAAGCGGTTCTTGCTCTGTGACTTCTATTAGTTGGGATAACATCATTTACTAGCAAAACACTTCAATGGTCTATTTGGAGTTTTTTTCTTACTCACAACAAAAATTGACATCTATCTCGTGTGTCCTGCCTTGCATTATCACCATTCTCATCGCGCGTACTTCGATTTCACGAACAGCGTGCTACCATCATAGAGGTAAATAAAACTTTCTGTACATTCATATTCATATATTATTTGGTTTGCTGTCTGTACTATGCACTATGTTTGTAATTATATGGATGGGTAAGGCCGCTTCTCGTGCTTTCGGTTAAGCGGTTCTTGCGCTGTGACTTCTATTAGTTGTGATAACATCTTTTACTAGCACTTACCCAAGCACTTGATTGGTCTATTTGGAGTTTCTTTCTTACTCACAACAAAAATTGCCATCTATCTCGCGTGTCCTGCCTTGCAATATAACCATTATCATCGCGCGTACTTCGAGTTCGCGAACAGCGTGCTACCATCATAGAGGTGAATAAAACTTCCTGTACATTCTTATTCATATATTATTTTGTTTGCTGTCTGTACTATGCACTATGTTTGTAACTGGATGCATGGGTAAGGCCGCTTCTCGTGCTTTCGGTTAAGCGGTTCTTGCGCTGTGACTTCTATTAGTTGGGATAACATCATTTACTAGCACGTACCCAAGCACTTTAATGGTCTATGTTGAGTTTCTTTCTCACTCAAAACAAAAATTGACATCTATCTCGCGTGTCCTCCCTTGCATTATCACCATTCTTATCGCGCGTACTTCGAGTTCACGAAAAGCGTGCTACCAGCATAGAGGTGAATAAAACTTCCTGTACATTCTTATTCATATATTATTTTGTTTGCTGTCTGTACTATGCACTATGTTTGTAACTGGATGCATGGGTAAGGCCGCTTCTCGTGCTTTCGGTTAAGCGGTTCTTGTGCTGTGACTTCTATTAGTTGGGATAACATCATTTACTAGCACGTACCCAAGCACTTGAATGGTCTTTGTGGAGTTTCTTTCTTATTCACATCGAAAATTGACATCTATCTCGCGTGTCCTGCCTTGCATTATCACCATTCTCATCGCAAGTACTTCGAGTTCACGAACAGCGTGCTACCATCATAGAGGTGAATAAAACTTTCTGTACATTCATATTCATATATTATTTGGTTTGCTGTCTGTACTATGCACTATGTTTGTAACTGATTGATTGATTGATATGTGGGGTTTAACGTCCCAAAACCACTGATGATTATGAGAGACGCCGTAGTGGAGGGCTCCGGAAATTTCGACCACCTGGGGTTTTTTAACGTGCACCCAAATCTGATATGTTTGTAACTGAATGCATGGGTAAGGCCGCTTCTCGTGCTTTCGGTTAAGCGGTTCTTGCGCTGTGACTTCTATTAGTAGGGATAACATCATTTACTAGCACTTACCCAAGCACTTCAATGGTCTATTTGGAGTTTCTTTCTTACTCAGAACAAAAATTGACATGTATCTCGCGTGTCCTGCCTTGCATTATCACCAATCTCGTCGCGCGTACTTCGACTTCACGAACAGCCTGCTACCATAATAGAGGTGAATAAAACTTTCTGTACATTCATATTCATATATTATTTGGTTGGCTGTCTGTACTATGCACTATGTAACTGGAAGCATGGGTAAGGCCGCTTCTCGTGCTTTCGGTTAAGCGGTTCTTGCGCTGTGACTTGTATTAGTTGGGATAACATCATTTACTAGCACATACCCAAGCACTTCAATGGTATATTTGGAGTTTCTTTCTTACTCACAACAAAAATTGACATCTATCTCGTGTGTCCTGCCCTGCGTTATGACCATTCTCATCGCGCGTATTTCGAGCTCACGAACAGCGTGCTACCATAATAGAGGTGAATAAAACTTTCTGTATATTCATATTCATATAATATTTGGTTTGTCGTCTCTACTATGCACTATGTTTCTAACTGGATGCATGGGTAAGGCCGCTTCTCGTGCTTTCGGTTAAGCGGTTCTTGCGCTGTGACTTCTATTAGTTGGGATAACATCATTTACTAGCACTTACCCAAGCACTTCAATGACATATTTGGAGTTTCTTTCTTACTCACAAAAAAAATGACATCTATTTCGTGTGTCCTGCCTTGCGTTATGACCATTCTCATCGCGCGTACTTCGAGTTCACGAACAGCGTGCTACCATAATAGAGGTGAATAAAACTTTCTGTACACTCATATTCATATATTATTTGGTTTGCTGTCTGTCCTATGCACTATGTTTGTAACTGGATGCATGAGTAAGGCCGCTTCTCGTGCTTTCGGTTAAGCGGTTCTTGCGCTGTGACTTCTATTAGTTGGGATAACACTATTTACTAGCACTTACCCAAGCACTTCAATGGTCTATGTGGACTTTCTTTCTTACTCACAACAAAGATTGACATCTATCTCGCGTGTCCTGCCATGCAATAACACCATTCTCATCGCGCGTACTTCGAGTTCACGAACAGCGTGCTACCATCATTGAGGTGAATAAAATTTTCTGTTCACTCATATTCATATATTTTATTTGGTTTGCTGTCTGTACTATGCACTATGTTGGTAACTGGGTGCATGGGTAAGGCCGCTTCTCGGGCTTTCGGTTAAGCGGTTCTTGCGCTGTGACTTCTATTAGTTGGGATAACATCATTTACTAACACTTACCCAAGCACTTCAATGGTCTATTTGGAGTTTCTTTCTTACTCACAAAAAAATTGACATCTATCTCGTGTGTCCTGCCTTGCGTTATGACCATTCTCATCGCCGGTACTTCGAGTTCACGAACAGCGTGCTACCATAATAGAGGTGAATGAAACTTTCTGTATATTCATATTCATATAATATTTGGTTTGCCGTCTGTACTATGAGCTATGTTTGTAACTGGATGCATGGGTAAGGCCGCTTCTCGTGCTTTCGGTTAAGTGGTTCTTGCGCTGTGACTTCTATTAGTTGGGATAGCGTCATTTACTAGCACGTACCCAAGCACTTCAATGGTCTATGTGGAGTTTCTTTCTTACTCACAAGAAAAATGGACATCTATCTCGCGTGTCCTGCCTTGCATTATCACCATTGTCATCGCGCGTACTTCGAATTCACGAACAGCGTGCTACCATCATAGAGGTAAATAAAACTTTCTGTACATTCCTATTCATATATTATTTGGTTTGCTGTCTGTACTATGCACTATGTTTGTAATTGAAGGCATGGGTAAGGCCGCTTCTCGTGCTTTCGGTTAAGCGGTTCTTGCGCTGTGACTTCTATTAAATGGGATAACACCATTTACTGTCACTTACCCAAACACTTCAATGGTCTATGTGGACTTTCTTTCTTACTCACAACAAAGATTGACATCTATCTCGCGTGTCCTGCCATGCATTAACACCATTCTCATCGGGCATACTTCGAGTTCACAAACAGCGTGCTACCATCATAGAGGTGAATAAAACTTTCTGTACACTCATATTCATATATTTTATTTGGTTTGCTGTCTGTACTATGCACTATGTTTGTAACTGGATGCATAGGTAAGGCCGCTTCTCGTGCTTTCGGTTAAGCGGTTCTTGCGCTGTGACTTCTATTAGTTGGGATAACATCATTTACTAGCACGTACCCAAGCACTTTAATGGTCTATGTGGAGTTTCTTTCTTACTCACAACAAAAATTGACATCTATATCGCGTGTCCTCCCTTGCATCATCACCATTCTCATCGCGCGTACTTCGAGTTCACGAACAGCGTGCTACCATCATAGAGGTGAATAAAACTTTCTGTACATTCATATTCATATATTATTTGGTTTGCTGTCTGTACTATGCACTCTGTTTGTAACTAGATGCATGGGTAAGGCCGCTTCTCGTGCTTTCGGTTAAGCGCTTCTTGCGCTGTGACTTCTATTAGTTGGGATAACATCATTTACTAGCCCGTACCCAAGCACTTCAATGGTCTATGTGGAGTTTCTTTCTTACTCACAACAAAAATTGACATCTATCTCGCGTGTCCTGCCTTGCATTATCACCATTCTCATCGCGCGTACTTCGAGTTCACGAACAGCGTGCTACCATAATAGAGGTCAATAAAATTTTCTGTACATTCATATTCATATATTTTGTTTGGTTTGCTGTCTGTACTATGCACTATGTTTGTAACTGGATGCATAGGTAAGGCCGCTTCTCGTGCTTTCGGTTAAGCGGTTCTTGCGCTGTGACTTCTATTAGTTGGGATAACATCATTTACTAGCACGTACCCAAGCACTTTAATGGTCTATGTGGAGTTTCTTTCTTACTCACAACAAAAATTGACATCTATATCGCGTGTCCTCCCTTGCATCATCACCATTCTCATCGCGCGTACTTCGAGTTCACGAACAGCGTGCTACCATCATAGAGGTGAATAAAACTTTCTGTACATTCATATTCATATATTATTTGGTTTGCTGTCTGTACTATGCACTCTGTTTGTAACTAGATGCATGGGTAAGGCCGCTTCTCGTGCTTTCGGTTAAGCGCTTCTTGCGCTGTGACTTCTATTAGTTGGGATAACATCATTTACTAGCCCGTACCCAAGCACTTCAATGGTCTATGTGGAGTTTCTTTCTTACTCACAACAAAAATTGACATCTATCTCGCGTGTCCTGCCTTGCATTATCACCATTCTCATCGCGCGTACTTCGAGTTCACGAACAGCGTGCTACCATAATAGAGGTCAATAAAATTTTCTGTACATTCATATTCATATATTTTGTTTGGTTTGCTGTCTGTACTATGCACTATGTTTGTAACTGAATGCATGAGTAAGGCCGCTTCTCGTGCTTTCGGTTAAGCGGTTCTTGCGTTGTGACTTCTATTAGTTGGGATAACATCATTTACTAGCACGTACCCAAGCACTTCAATGGTCTATGTGGAGTTTCTTTCTTAGTCACAACAAAAATTGGCATCTATATCGCGTGTCCTGCCTTGCATTATCACCATTCTCATCGCGCGTACTTCGAGTTCACGAACAGCGTGCTACCATCATAGAGGTGAATAAAACTTTCTGTACATTCATATTCATATATTTTATTTGGTTGCTGTCTGTACTATGCACTATGTTTGTAACTGGATGCATGGGTAAGGCCGCTTCTCGTGCTTTCGGTTAAGCGGTTCTTGCGCTGTGACTTCTATTAGTTGGGATAACATCATTTACTAGCACGTACCCAAGCCCTTCAATGGTCTATGTGGAGTTTCTTTCCTACTCACAACGAAAATTGACATCTATCTCGCGTGTCCTGCCTTGCATTATCACCATTCTCATCGCACGTACTTCGAGTTCACGAACAGCGTGCTACCATCATAGAGGTGAATAAAACTTTCTGTACATCCATATTCATATATTATTTGGTTTGCTGTCTGTACTATGCACTATGTTTGTAACTGGATGCATGGGTAAGGCCGCTTCTCGTGCTTTCGGTTAAGCGGTTCTTGCGCTGTGACTTCTATTAGTTGGGATAACATCATTTACTAGCAAAGCACTTCAATGGTCTATTTGGAGTTTTTTTCTTACTCACAACAAAAATTGCCATCTATCTCGCGTGTCCTGCCTTGCATTATAACCATTATCATCGCGCGTACTTCGAGTTCGCGAACAGCGTGCTACCATCATAGAGGTGAATAAAACTTCCTGTACATTCTTATTCATATATTATTTTGTTTGCTGTCTGTACTATGCACTATGTTTGTAACTGGATGCATGGGTAAGGCCGCTTCTCGTGCTTTCGGTTAAGCGGTTCTTGCGCTGTGACTTCTATTAGTTGGGATAACATCATTTATTAGCACGTACCCAAGCACTTTAATGGTCTATGTTGAGTTTCTTTCTTACTCAAAACAAAAATTGACATCTATCTCGCGTGTCCTCCCTTGCATTATCACCATTATTATCGCGCGTACTTCGAGTTCACGAAAAGCGTGCTACCAGCATAGAGGTGAATAAAACTTCCTGTACATTCTTATTCATATATTATTTTGTTTGCTGTCTGTACTATGCACTATGTTTGTAACTGGATGCATGGGTAAGGCCGCTTCTCGTGCTTTCGGTTAAGCGGTTCTTGCGCTGTGACTTCTATTAGTTGGGATAACATCATTTACTAGCACGTACCCAAGCACTTTAATGGTTTATGTTGAGTTTCTTTCTTACTCACAACAAAAATTGACATCTATCTCGCGTGTCCTCCCTTGCATTATCACCATTCTCATCGCGCGTACTTCGAGTTCACGAACAGCGTGCTACCATCATAGAGGTGAATAAAACTTTCTGTACATTCATATTCATATATTTTATTTGGTTTGCTGTCTGTACTATGCACTATGTTTGTAACTGGATGCATGGGTAAGGCCGCTTCTCGTGCTATCGGTTAAGCGGTTCTTGCGCTGTGACTTCTATTAGTTGGGATAACATCATTTACTAGCACGTACCCAAGCACTTGAATGGTCTATGTGGAGTTTCTTTCTTATTCACATCGAAAATTGACATCTATCTCGCGTGTCCTGCCTTGCATTATCACCATTCTCATCGCAAGTACTTCGAGTTCACGAACAGCGTGCTACCTTCATAGAGGTGAATAAACTTTCTGTACATTCATATTCATATATTATTTGGTTTGCTGTCTGTACTATGCACTATGTTTGTAACTGATTGATTGATTGATATGTGGGGTTTAACGTCCCAAAACCACTGATGATTATGAGAGACGCCGTAGTGGAGGGCTCCGGAAATTTCGACCACCTGGGGTTTTTTAACGTGCACCCAAATCTGATATGTTTGTAACTGGATGCATGGGTAAGGCCGCTTCTCGTGCTTTCGGTTAAGCGGTTCTTGCGCTGTGACTTCTATTAGTAGGGATAACATCATTTACTAGCACTTACCCAAGCACTTCAATGGTCTATTTGGAGTTTCTTTCTTACTCACAACAAAAATTGACATGTATCTCGCGTGTCCTGCCTTGCATTATCACCAATCTCGTCGCGCGTACTTCGAGTTCACGAACAGCCTGCTACCATAATAGAGGTGAATAAAACTTTCTGTACATTCATATTCATATATTATTTGGTTTGCTGTCTGTACTATGCACTATGTAACTGGAAGCATGGGTAAGGCCGCTTCTCGTGCTTTCGGTTAAGCGGTTCTTGCGCTGCGACTTGTATTAGTTGGGATAACATCATTTACTAGCACATACCCAAGCACTTCAATGGTCTATTTGGAGTTTCTTTCTTACTCACAACAAAAATTGACATCTATCTCGTGTGTCCTGCCCTGCGTTATGACCATTCTCATCGCGCGTATTTCGAGCTCACGAACAGCGTGCTACCATAATAGAGGTGAATAAAACTTTCTGTATATTCATATTCATATAATATTTGGTTTGCCGTCTCTACTATGCACTATGTTTCTAACTGGATGCATGGGTAAGGCCGCTTCTCGTGCTTTCGGTTAAGCGGTTCTTGCGCTGTGGCTTCTATTAGTTGGGATAACATCATTTACTAGCACTTACCCAAGCACTTCAATGACATATTTGGAGTTTCTTTCTTACTCACAAAAAAATGACATCTATCTCGTGTGTCCTGCCTTGCGTTATGACCATTCTCATCGCGCGTACTTCGAGTTCACGAACAGCGTGCTACCATCATAGAGGTGAATAAAATTTTCTGTTCACTCATATTCATATATTTTATTTGGTTTGCTGTCTGTACTATGCACTATGTTGGTAACTGGGTGCATGGGTAAGGCCGCTTCTCGGGCTTTCGGTTAAGCGGTTCTTGCGCTGTGACTTCTATTAGTTGGGATAACATCATTTACTAACACTTACCCAAGCACTTCAATGGTCTATTTGGAGTTTCTTTCTTACAAAAAAATTGACATCTATCTCGTGTGTCCTGCCTTGCGTTATGACCATTATCATCGCGCGTACTTCGAATTCACGAACAGCGTGCTACCATCATAGAGGTAAATAAAACTTTCTGTACATTCCTATTCATATATTATTTGGTTTGCTGTCTGTACTATGCACTATGTTTGTAACTGGATGCATGGGTAAGGCCGCTTCTCGTGCTTTCGGTTAAGCGGTTCTTGCGCTGTGACTTCTATTAGTTGGGATAACACCATTTACTATCACTTACCCAAGCACTTCAATGGTCTATGTGGACTTTCTTTCTTACTCACAACAAAGATTGACATCTATCTCGCGTGTCCTGCCATGCATTAACACCATTCTCATCGGGCATACTTCGAGTTCACAAACAGCGTGCTACCATCATAGAGGTGAATAAAACTTTCTGTACACTCATATTCATATATTTTATTTGGTTTGCTGTCTGTACTATGCACTATGTTTGTAACTGGATGCATAGGTAAGGCCGCTTCTCGTGCTTTCGGTTAAGCGGTTCTTGCGCTGTGACTTCTATTAGTTGGGATAACATCATTTACTAGCACGTACCCAAGCACTTTAATGGTCTATGTGGAGTTTCTTTCTTACTCACAACAAAAATTGACATCTATATCGCGTGTCCTCCCTTGCATCATCACCATTCTCATCGCGCGTACTTCGAGTTCACGAACAGCGTGCTACCATCATAGAGGTGAATAAAACTTTCTGTACATTCATATTCATATATTATTTGGTTTGCTGTCTGTACTATGCACTCTGTTTGTAACTAGATGCATGGGTAAGGCCGCTTCTCGTGCTTTCGGTTAAGCGCTTCTTGCGCTGTGACTTCTATTAGTTGGGATAACATCATTTACTAGCCCGTACCCAAGCACTTCAATGGTCTATGTGGAGTTTCTTTCTTACTCACAACAAAAATTGACATCTATCTCGCGTGTCCTGCCTTGCATTATCACCATTCTCATCGCGCGTACTTCGAGTTCACGAACAGCGTGCTACCATAATAGAGGTCAATAAAATTTTCTGTACATTCATATTCATATATTTTGTTTGGTTTGCTGTCTGTACTATGCACTATGTTTGTAACTGAATGCATGAGTAAGGCCGCTTCTCGTGCTTTCGGTTAAGCGGTTCTTGCGTTGTGACTTCTATTAGTTGGGATAACATCATTTACTAGCACGTACCCAAGCACTTCAATGGTCTATGTGGAGTTTCTTTCTTATTCACAACAAAAATTGGCATCTATCTCGCGTGTCCTGCCTTGCATTATCACCATTCTCATCGCGCGTACTTCGAGTTCACGAACAGCGTGCTACCATCATAGAGGTGAATAAAACTTTCTGTACATTCATATTCATATATTTTATTTGGTTGCTGTCTGTACTATGCACTATGTTTGTAACTGGATGCATGGGTAAGGCCGCTTCTCGGGCTTTCGGTTAAGCGGTTCTTGCGCTGTGACTTCTATTAGTTGGGATAACATCATTTACTAACACTTACCCAAGCACTTCAATGGTCTATTTGGAGTTTCTTTCTTACAAAAAAATTGACATCTATCTCGTGTGTCCTGCCTTGCGTTATGACCATTATCATCGCGCGTACTTCGAATTCACGAACAGCGTGCTACCATCATAGAGGTAAATAAAACTTTCTGTACATTCCTATTCATATATTATTTGGTTTGCTGTCTGTACTATGCACTATGTTTGTAACTGGATGCATGGGTAAGGCCGCTTCTCGTGCTTTCGGTTAAGCGGTTCTTGCGCTGTGACTTCTATTAGTTGGGATAACACCATTTACTATCACTTACCCAAGCACTTCAATGGTCTATGTGGACTTTCTTTCTTACTCACAACAAAGATTGACATCTATCTCGCGTGTCCTGCCATGCATTAACACCATTCTCATCGGGCATACTTCGAGTTCACAAACAGCGTGCTACCATCATAGAGGTGAATAAAACTTTCTGTACACTCATATTCATATATTTTATTTGGTTTGCTGTCTGTACTATGCACTATGTTTGTAACTGGATGCATAGGTAAGGCCGCTTCTCGTGCTTTCGGTTAAGCGGTTCTTGCGCTGTGACTTCTATTAGTTGGGATAACATCATTTACTAGCACGTACCCAAGCACTTTAATGGTCTATGTGGAGTTTCTTTCTTACTCACAACAAAAATTGACATCTATATCGCGTGTCCTCCCTTGCATCATCACCATTCTCATCGCGCGTACTTCGAGTTCACGAACAGCGTGCTACCATCATAGAGGTGAATAAAACTTTCTGTACATTCATATTCATATATTATTTGGTTTGCTGTCTGTACTATGCACTCTGTTTGTAACTAGATGCATGGGTAAGGCCGCTTCTCGTGCTTTCGGTTAAGCGCTTCTTGCGCTGTGACTTCTATTAGTTGGGATAACATCATTTACTAGCCCGTACCCAAGCACTTCAATGGTCTATGTGGAGTTTCTTTCTTACTCACAACAAAAATTGACATCTATCTCGCGTGTCCTGCCTTGCATTATCACCATTCTCATCGCGCGTACTTCGAGTTCACGAACAGCGTGCTACCATAATAGAGGTCAATAAAATTTTCTGTACATTCATATTCATATATTTTGTTTGGTTTGCTGTCTGTACTATGCACTATGTTTGTAACTGAATGCATGAGTAAGGCCGCTTCTCGTGCTTTCGGTTAAGCGGTTCTTGCGTTGTGACTTCTATTAGTTGGGATAACATCATTTACTAGCACGTACCCAAGCACTTCAATGGTCTATGTGGAGTTTCTTTCTTATTCACAACAAAAATTGGCATCTATCTCGCGTGTCCTGCCTTGCATTATCACCATTCTCATCGCGCGTACTTCGAGTTCACGAACAGCGTGCTACCATCATAGAGGTGAATAAAACTTTCTGTACATTCATATTCATATATTTTATTTGGTTGCTGTCTGTACTATGCACTATGTTTGTAACTGGATGCATGGGTAAGGCCGCTTCTCGTGCTTTCGGTTAAGCGGTTCTTGCGCTGTGACTTCTATTAGTTGGGATAACATCATTTACTAGCACGTACCCAAGCCCTTCAATGGTCTATGTGGAGTTTCTTTCCTACTCACAACGAAAATTGACATCTATCTCGCGTGTCCTGCCTTGCATTATCACCATTCTCATCGCACGTACTTCGAGTTCACGAACAGCGTGCTACCATTATAGAGGTGAATAAAACTTTCTGTACATCCATATTCATATATTATTTGGTTTGCTGTCTGTACTATGCACTATGTTTGTAACTGGATGCATGGGTAAGGCCGCTTCTCGTGCTTTCGGTTAAGCGGTTCTTGCGCTGTGACTTCTATTAGTTGGGATAACATCATTTACTAGCAAAGCACTTCAATGGTCTATTTGGAGTTTTTTTCTTACTCACAACAAAAATTGACATCTATCTCGTGTGTCCTGCCTTGCATAATCACCATTCTCATCGCGCGTACTTCGATTTCACGAACAGCGTGCTACCATCATAGAGGTAAATAAAACTTTCTGTACATTCATATTCATATATTATTTGGTTTGCTGTCTGTACTATGCACTATGTTTGTAATTATATGGATGGGTAAGGCCGCTTCTCGTGCTTTCGGTTAAGCGGTTCTTGCGCTGTGACTTCTATTAGTTGTGATAACATCTTTTACTAGCACTTACCCAAGCACTTGATTGGTCTATTTGGAGTTTCTTTCTTACTCACAACAAAAATTGCCATCTATCTCGCGTGTCCTGCCTTGCATTATAACCATTATCATCGCGCGTACTTCGAGTTCGCGAACAGCGTGCTACCATCATAGAGGTGAATAAAACTTCCTGTACATTCTTATTCATATATTATTTTGTTTGCTGTCTGTACTATGCACTATGTTTGTAACTGGATGCATGGGTAAGGCCGCTTCTCGTGCTTTCGGTTAAGCGGTTCTTGCGCTGTGACTTCTATTAGTTGGGATAACATCATTTACTAGCACGTACCCAAGCACTTTAATGGTCTATGTTGAGTTTCTTTCTTACTCAAAACAAAAATTGACATCTATCTCGCGTGTCCTCCCTTGCATTATCACCATTCTCATCGCGCGTACTTCGAGTTCACGAAAAGCGTGCTACCAGCATAGAGGTGAATAAAACTTCCTGTACATTCTTATTCATATATTATTTTGTTTGCTGTCTGTACTATGCACTATGTTTGTAACTGGATGTATGGGTAAGGCCGCTTCTCGTGCTTTCGGTTAAGCGGTTCTTGCGCTGTGACTTCTATTAGTTGGGATAACATCATTTACTAGCACGTACCCAAGCACTTTAATGGTTTATGTTGAGTTTCTTTCTTACTCACAACAAAAATTGACATCTATCTCGCGTGTCCTCCCTTGCATTATCACCATTCTCATCGCGCGTACTTCGAGTTCACGAACAGCGTGCTACCATCATAGAGGTGAATAAAACTTTCTGTACATTCATATTCATATATTTTATTTGGTTTGCTGTCTGTACTATGCACTATGTTTGTAACTGGATGCATGGGTAAGGCCGCTTCTCGTGCTTTCGGTTAAGCGGTTCTTTAGCTGTGACTTTTATTAGTAGGGATAACATCATTTACTAGCACTTACCCAAGCACTTCAATGGTCTATTTGGAGTTTCTTTCTTACTCACAACAAAAATTGACATGTATCTCGCGTGTCCTGCCTTGCATTATCACCAATCTCGTCGCGCGTACTTCGAGTTCACGAACAGCCTGCTACCATAATAGAGGTGAATAAAACTTTCTGTACATTCATATTCATATATTATTTGGTTTGCTGTCTGTACTATGCACTATGTAACTGGAAGCATGGGTAAGGCCGCTTCTCGTGCTTTCGGTTAAGCGGTTCTTGCGCTGTGACTTGTATTAGTTGGGATAACATCATTTACTAGCACATACCCAAGCACTTCAATGGTCTATTTGGAGTTTCTTTCTTACTCACAACAAAAATTGACATCTATCTCGTGTGTCCTGCCCTGCGTTATGACCATTCTCATCGCGCGTATTTCGAGCTCACGAACAGCGTGCTACCATAATAGAGGTGAATAAAACTTTCTGTATATTCATATTCATATAATATTTGGTTTGCCGTCTGTACTATGCACTCTGTTTGTAACTAGATGCATGGGTAAGGCCGCTTCTCGTGCTTTCGGTTAAGCGCTTCTTGCGCTGTGACTTCTATAAGTTGGGATAACATCATTTACTAGCACGTACCCAAGCACTTCAATGGTCTATGTGGAGTTTCTTTCTTACTCACAACAAAAATTGACATCTATCTCGCGTGTCCTGCCTTGCATTATCACCATTCTCATCGCGCGTACTTCGAGTTCACGAACAGCGTGCTACCATAATAGAGGTCAATAAAATTTTCTGTACATTCATATTCATATATTTTGTTTCGTTTGTTGTCTGTACTATGCACTATGTTTGTAACTGAATGCATGAGTAAGGCCGCTTCTCGTGCTTTCGGTTAAGCGGTTCTTGCGTTGTGACTTCTATTAGTTGGGACAACATCATTTACTAGCACGTACCCAAGCACTTCAATGGTCTATGTGGAGTTTCTTTCTTATTCACAACAAAAATTGGCATCTATCTCGCGTGTCCTGCCTTGCATTATCACCATTCTCATCGCGCGTACTTCGAGTTCACGAACAGCGTGCTACCATCATAGAGGTGAATAAAACTTTCTGTACATTCATATTCATATATTTTATTTGGTTGCTGTCTGTACTATACACTATGTTTGTAACTGGATGCATGGGTAAGGCCGCTTCTCGTGCTTTCGGTTAAGCGGTTCTTGCGCTGTGACTTCTATTAGTTGGGACAACATCATTTACTAGCACGTACCCAAGCCCTTCAATGGTCTATGTGGAGTTTCTTTCTTACTCACAACGAAAATTGACATCTATCTCGCGTGTCCTGCCTTGCATTATCAGCATTCTCATCGCACGTACTTCGAGTTCACGAACAGCGTGCTACCATCATAGAGGTGAATAAAACTTTCTGTACATCCATATTCATATATTATTTGGTTTGCTGTCTGTACTATGCACTATGTTTGTAACTGGATGCATGGGTAAGGCCGCTTCTCGTGCTTTCGGTTAAGCGGTTCTTGCGCTGTGACTTCTATTAGTTGGGATAACATCATTTACTAGCAAAGCACTTCAATGGTCTATTTGGAGTTTTTTTCTTACAACAAAAATTGACATCTATCTCGTGTGTCCTGCCTTGCATTATCACCATTCTCATCGCGCGTACTTCGATTTCACGAACAGCGTGCTACCATCATAGAGGTAAATAAAACTTTCTGTACATTCATATTCATATATTATTTGGTTTGCTGTCTGTACTATGCACTATGTTTGTAATTATATGGATGGGTAAGGCCGCTTCTCGTGCTTTCGGTTAAGCGGTTCTTGCGCTGTGACTTCTATTAGTTCTGATAACATCTTTTACTAGCACTTACCCAAGCACTTGATTGGTCTATTTGGAGTTTCTTTCTTACTCACAACAAAAATTGCCATCTATCTCGCGTGTCCTGCCTTGCATTATAACCATTATCATCGCGCGTACTTCAAGTTCACGAACAGCGTGCTACCATCATAGAGGTGAATAAAACTTCCTGTACATTCTTATTCATATATTATTTTGTTTGCTGTCTGTACTATGCACTATGTTTGTAACTGGATGCATGGGTAAGGCCACTTCTCGTGCTTTCGGTTAAGCGGTTCTTGCGCTGTGACTTCTATTAGTTGGGATAACATCATTTACTAGCACGTACCCAAGCACTTTAATGGTCTATGTTGAGTTTCTTTCTTACTCAAAACAAAAATTGACATCTATCTCGCGTGTCCTCCCTTGCATTATCACCATTCTCATCGCGCGTACTTCGAGTTCACGAAAAGCGTGCTACCAGCATAGAGGTGAATAAAACTTCCTGTACATTCTTATTCATATATTATTTTGTTTGCTGTCTGTACTATGCACTATGTTTGTAACTGGATGCATGGGTAAGGCCGCTTCTCGTGCTTTCGGTTAAGCGGTTCTTGCGCTGTGACTTCTATTAGTTGGGATAACATCATTTACTAGCACGTACCCAAGCACTTTAATGGTTTATGTTGAGTTTCTTTCTTACTCACAACAAAAATTGACATCTATCTCGCGTGTCCTCCCTTGCATTATCACCATTCTCATCGCGCGTACTTCGAGTTCACGAACAGCGTGCTACCATCATAGAGGTGAATAAAACTTTCTGTACATTCATATTCATATATTTTATTTGGTTTGCTGTCTGTACTATGCACTATGTTTGTAACTGGATGCATGGGTAAGGCCGCTTCTCGTGCTTTCGGTTAAGCGGTTCTTGCGCTGTGACTTCTATTAGTTGGGATAACATCATTTACTAGCACGTACCCAAGCACTTGAATGGTCTATGTGGAGTTTCTTTCTTATTCACATCGAAAATTGACATCTATCTCGCGTGTCCTGCCTTGCATGATCACCATTCTCATTGCAAGTACTTCGAGTTCACGAACAGCGTGCTACCATCATAGAGGTGAATAAAACTTTCTGTACATTCATATTCATATATTATTTGGTTTGCTGTCTGTACTATGCACTATGTTTGTAACTGATTGATTGATTGATATGTGGGGTTTAACGTCCCAAAACCTCGGATGATTATGAGAGACGCCGTAGTGGAGGGCTCCGGAAATTTCGACCACCTGGGGTTTTTTAACGTGCACCCAAATCTGATATGTTTGTAACTGGATGCATGGGTAAGGCCGCTTCTCGTGCTTTCGGTTAAGCGGTTCTTGCGCTGTGACTTCTATTAGTAGGGATAACATCATTTACTAGCACTTACCCAAGCACTTCAATGGTCTATTTGGAGTTTCTTTCTTACTCACAACAAAAATTGACATGTATCTCGCGTGTCCTGCCTTGCATTATCACCAATCACGTCGCGCGTACTTCGAGTTCACGAACAGCCTGCTACCATAATAGAGGTGAATAAAACTTTCTGTACATTCATATTCATATATTATTTGGTTTGCTGTCTGTACTATGCACTATGTAACTGGAAGCATGGGTAAGGCCGCTTCTCGTGCTTTCGGTTAAGCGGTTCTTGCGCTGTGACTTGTATTAGTTGGGATAACATCATTTACTAGCACATACCCAAGCACTTCAATGGTCTATTTGGAGTTTCTTTCTTACTCACAACAAAAATTGACATCTATCTCGTGTGTCCTGCCCTGCGTTATGACCATTCTCATCGCGCGTATTTCGAGCTCACGAACAGCGTGCTACCATAATAGAGGTGAATAAAACTTTCTGTATATTCATATTCATATAATATTTGGTTTGCCGTCTGTACTATGCACTATGTTTCTAACTGGATGCATGGGTAAGGCCGCTTCTCGTGCTTTCGGTTAAGCGGTTCTTGCGCTGTGACTTCTATTAGTTGGGATAACATCATTTACTAGCACTTACCCAAGACCTTCAATGACATATTTGGAGTTTCTTTCTTACTCACAAAAAAATTGACATCTATCTCGTGTGTCCTGCCTTGCGTTATGACGATTCTCATCGCGCGTACTTCGAGTTCACGAACAGCACGCTACCATAATAGAGGTGAATAAAACTTTCTGTACACTCATATTCATATATTATTTGGTTTGCTGTCTGTACTATGCACTATGTTTGTAACTGGATGCATGAGTAAGGCCGCTTCTCGTGCTTTCGGTTAAGCGGTTCTTGCGCTGTGACTTCTATTAGTTGGGATAACACCATTTACTAGCACTTACCCAAGCACTTCAATGGTCTATGTGGACTTTCGTTCTTACTCACAACAAAGATTGACATCTATCTCGCGTGTCCTGCCATGCATTAACACCATTCTCATCGCGCGTACTTCGAGTTCACGAACAGCGTGCTACCATCATAGAGGTGAATAAAATTTTCTGTTCACTCATATTCATATATTTTATTTGGTTTGCTGTCTGTACTAGGCACTATGTTTGTAACTGAATGCATGGGTAAGGCCGCTTCTCGTGCTTTCGGTTAAGCGGTTCTTGCGCTGTGACCTCTATTAGTTGGGATAACATCATTTACTTCTTACTCACAACAAAAATTGACATCTATCTCGCGTGTCCTGCCTTGCATTATCACCATTCTCATCGCGCGTACTTCGAGTTCACGAACAGCGTGCTACCATCATAGAGGTGAATAAAACTTTCTGTACATTCATATTCATATATTTTATTTGGTTGCTGTCTGTACTATGCACTATGTAACTGGATGCATGGGTAAGGCCGCTTCTCGTGCTTTCGGTTAAGCGGTTCTTGCGCTGTGACTTCTATTAGTTGGGATAACATCATTTACTAGCACGTACCCAAGCCCTTCAATGGTCTATGTGGAGTTTCTTTCTTACTCACAACGAAAATTGACATCTATCTCGCGTGTCCTGCCTTGCATTATCACCATTCTCATCGCACGTACTTCGAGTTCACGAACAGCGTGCTACCATCATAGAGGTGAATAAAACTTTCTGTACATCCATATTCATATATTATTTGGTTTGCTGTCTGTACTATGCACTATGTTTGTAACTGGATGCATGGGTAAGGCCGCTTCTCGTGCTTTCGGTTAAGCGGTTCTTGCGCTGTGACTTCTATTAGTTGGGATAACATCATTTACTAGCAGTACCCAAGCACTTGAATGGTCTATGTGGAGTTTCTTTCTTATTCACAACGAAAATTGACATCTATCTCGCGTGTCCTGCCTTGCATTATCACCATTCTCATCGCAAGTACTTCGAGTTCACGAACAGCGTGCTAGCATCATAGAGGTGAATAAAACTTTCTGTACATTCATATTCATATATTATTTGGTTTGCTGTCTGTACTATGCACTATGTTTGTAACTGATTGATTGATTGATATGTGGGGTTTAACGTCCCAAAACCACTGATGATTATGAGAGACGCCGTAGTGGAGGGCTCCGGAAATTTCGACCGCCTGGGGTTTTTTAACGTGCACCCAAATCTGATATGTTTGTAATTGGATGCATGGGTAAGGCCGCTTCTCGTGCTTTCGGTTAAGCGGTTCTTGCGCTGTGACTCTTATTAGTAGGGATAACATCATTTACTAGCACTTACCCAAGCACTTCAATAGTCTATTTGGAGTTTCTTTCTTACTCACAACAAAAATTGACATCTATCTCGCGTGTCCTGCCTTGCATTATCACCAATCTCGTCGCGCGTACTTCGAGTTCACGAACAGCCTGCTACCATAATAGAGGTGAATAAAACTTTCTGTACATTCATATTCATATATTATTTGGTTTGCTGTCTGTACTATGCACTATGTAACTGGATGCATGGGTAAGGCCACTTCTCGTGCTTTCGGTTAGGCGGTTCTTGCGCTGTGACTTGTATTAGTTGGGATAACATCATTTATAGCACTTACCAAAGCACTTCAATGGTCTATTTGGAGTTTCTTTCTTACTCACAACAAAAATTGACATCTATCTCGTGTGTCCTGCCCTGCGTTATGACCATTCTCATCGCGCGTATTTCGTGTTCACGAACAGCGTGCTACCATAATAGAGGTGAATAAAACTTTCTGTATATTCATATTCATATAATATTTGGTTTGCCGTCGGTACTATGCACTATGTTGGTAACTGGGTGCATGGGTAAGGCCGCTTCTCGGGCTTTCGGTTAGGCGGTTCTTGCGCTGTGACTTCTATTAGTTGGGATAACATCATTTACTAACACTTACCCAAGCACTTCAATGGTCTATTTGGAGTTTCTTTCTTACAAAAAAAATTGACATCTATCTCGTGTGTTCTGCCTTGCGTTATGACCATTCTCATCGCGCGTACTTCGAGTTCACGAACAGCGTGCTACCATAATAGAGGTGAATGAAACTTTCTGTATATTCATATTCATATAATATTTGGTTTGCCGTCTGTACTATGCACTATGTTTGTAACTGGATGCATGGGTAAGGCCGCTCCTCGTGCTTTCGGTTAAGTGGTTCTTGCGCTGTGACTTCTATTAGTTGGGATAGCGTCATTTACTAGCACGTACCCAAGCACTTCAATGGTCTATGTGGAGTTTCTTTCTTACTCACAAGAAAAATGGACATCTATCTCGCGTGTCCTGCCTTGCATTATCACCATTGTCATCGCGCGTACTTCGAATTCACGAACAGCGTGCTACCATCATAGAGGTAAATAAAACTTTCTGTACATTCCTATTCATATATTATTTGGTTTGCTGTCTGTACTATGCACTATGTTTGTAACTGGATGCATGAGTAAGGCCGCTTCTCGTGCTCTCGGTTAAGCGGTTCTTGCGCTGTGACTTCTATTAGTTGGGATAACACCATTTACTAGCACTTACCCAAGCACTTCAATGGTCTATGTGGACTTTCTTTCTTACTCACAACAAAGATTGACATCTATCTCGCGTGTCCTGCCATGTATTAATACCATTCTCATCGGGCATACTTCGAGTTCACAAACAGCGTGCTACCATCATAGAGGTGAATAAAACTTTCTGTACACTCATATTCATATAATTTATTTGGTTTGCTGTCTGTACTATGCACTATGTTTGTAACTGGATGCATAGGTAAGGCCGCTTCTCGTGCTTTCGGTTAAGCGGTTCTTGCGCTGTGACTTCTATTAGTTGGGATAACATCATTTACTAGCACGTACCCAAGCACTTTAATGGTCTATGTGGAGTTTCTTTCTTACTCACAACAAAAATTGACATCTATATCGCGTGTCCTCCCTTGCATCATCACCATTCTCATCGCGCGTACTTCGAGTTCACGAACAGCGTGCTACCATCATAGAGGTGAATAAAACTTTCTGTACATTCATATTCATATATTATTTGGTTTGCTGTCTGTACTATGCACTCTGTTTGTAACTAGATGCATGGGTAAGGCCGCTTCTCGTGCTTTCGGTTAAGCGGTTCTTGCGCTGTGACTTCTATTAGTTGGGATAACATCATTTACTAGCACGTACCCAAGCACTTCAATGGTCTATGTGGAGTTTCTTTCTTACTCACAACAAAAATTGACATCTATCTCGCGTGTCCTGCCTTGCATTATCACCATTCTCATCGCGCGTACTTCGAGTTCACGAACAGCGTGCTACCATAATAGAGGTCAATAAAATTTTCTGTACATTCATATTCATATATTTTGTTTGGTTTGCTGTCTGTACTATGCACTATGTTTGTAACTGAATGCATGAGTAAGGCCGCTTCTCGTGCTTTCGGTTAAGCGGTTCTTGCGTTGTGACTTCTATTAGTTGGGATAACATCATTTACTAGCACGTACCCAAGCACTTCAATGGTCTATGTGGAGTTTCTTTCTTATTCACAACAAAAATTGGCATCTATCTCGCGTGTCCTGCCTTGCATTATCACCATTCTCATCGCGCGTACTTCGAGTTCACGAACAGCGTGCTACCATCATAGAGGTGAATAAAACTTTCTGTACATTCATATTCATATATTTTATTTGGTTGCTGTCTGTACTATGCACTATGTTTGTAACTGGATGGATGGGTAAGGCCGCTTCTCGTGCTTTCGGTTAAGCGGTTCTTGCGCTGTGACTTCTATTAGTTGGGATAACATCATTTACTAGCACGTACCCAAGCCCTTCAATGGTCTATGTGGAGTTTCTTTCTTACTCACAACGAAAATTGACATCTATCTCGCGTGTCCTGCCTTGCATTATCACCATTCTCATCGCACGTACTTCGAGTTCACGAACAGCGTGCTACCATCATAGAGGTGAATAAAACTTTCTGTACATCCATATTCATATATGATTTGGTTTGCTGTCTGTACTATGCACTATGTTTGTAACTGAATGCATGGGTAAGGCCGCTTCTCGTGCTTTCGGTTAAGCGGTTCTTGCTCTGTGACTTCTATTAGTTGGGATAACATCATTTACTAGCAAAACACTTCAATGGTCTATTTGGAGTTTTTTTCTTACTCACAACAAAAATTGACATCTATCTCGTGTGTCCTGCCTTGCATTATCACCATTCTCATCGCGCGTACTTCGATTTCACGAACAGCGTGCTACCATCATAGAGGTAAATAAAACTTTCTGTACATTCATATTCATATATTATTTGGTTTGCTGTCTGTACTATGCACTATGTTTGTAATTATATGGATGGGTAAGGCCGCTTCTCGTGCTTTCGGTTAAGCGGTTCTTGCGCTGTGACTTCTATTAGTTGTGATAACATCTTTTACTAGCACTTACCCAAGCACTTGATTGGTCTATTTGGAGTTTCTTTCTTACTCACAACAAAAATTGCCATCTATCTCGCGTGTCCTGCCTTGCAATATAACCATTATCATCGCGCGTACTTCGAGTTCGCGAACAGCGTGCTACCATCATAGAGGTGAATAAAACTTCCTGTACATTCTTATTCATATATTATTTTGTTTGCTGTCTGTACTATGCACTATGTTTGTAACTGGATGCATGGGTAAGGCCGCTTCTCGTGCTTTCGGTTAAGCGGTTCTTGCGCTGTGACTTCTATTAGTTGGGATAACATCATTTACTAGCACGTACCCAAGCACTTTAATGGTCTATGTTGAGTTTCTTTCTCACTCAAAACAAAAATTGACATCTATCTCGCGTGTCCTCCCTTGCATTATCACCATTCTTATCGCGCGTACTTCGAGTTCACGAAAAGCGTGCTACCAGCATAGAGGTGAATAAAACTTCCTGTACATTCTTATTCATATATTATTTTGTTTGCTGTCTGTACTATGCACTATGTTTGTAACTGGATGCATGGGTAAGGCCGCTTCTCGTGCTTTCGGTTAAGCGGTTCTTGTGCTGTGACTTCTATTAGTTGGGATAACATCATTTACTAGCACGTACCCAAGCACTTGAATGGTCTTTGTGGAGTTTCTTTCTTATTCACATCGAAAATTGACATCTATCTCGCGTGTCCTGCCTTGCATTATCACCATTCTCATCGCAAGTACTTCGAGTTCACGAACAGCGTGCTACCATCATAGAGGTGAATAAAACTTTCTGTACATTCATATTCATATATTATTTGGTTTGCTGTCTGTACTATGCACTATGTTTGTAACTGATTGATTGATTGATATGTGGGGTTTAACGTCCCAAAACCACTGATGATTATGAGAGACGCCGTAGTGGAGGGCTCCGGAAATTTCGACCACCTGGGGTTTTTTAACGTGCACCCAAATCTGATATGTTTGTAACTGAATGCATGGGTAAGGCCGCTTCTCGTGCTTTCGGTTAAGCGGTTCTTGCGCTGTGACTTCTATTAGTAGGGATAACATCATTTACTAGCACTTACCCAAGCACTTCAATGGTCTATTTGGAGTTTCTTTCTTACTCAGAACAAAAATTGACATGTATCTCGCGTGTCCTGCCTTGCATTATCACCAATCTCGTCGCGCGTACTTCGACTTCACGAACAGCCTGCTACCATAATAGAGGTGAATAAAACTTTCTGTACATTCATATTCATATATTATTTGGTTGGCTGTCTGTACTATGCACTATGTAACTGGAAGCATGGGTAAGGCCGCTTCTCGTGCTTTCGGTTAAGCGGTTCTTGCGCTGTGACTTGTATTAGTTGGGATAACATCATTTACTAGCACATACCCAAGCACTTCAATGGTATATTTGGAGTTTCTTTCTTACTCACAACAAAAATTGACATCTATCTCGTGTGTCCTGCCCTGCGTTATGACCATTCTCATCGCGCGTATTTCGAGCTCACGAACAGCGTGCTACCATAATAGAGGTGAATAAAACTTTCTGTATATTCATATTCATATAATATTTGGTTTGTCGTCTCTACTATGCACTATGTTTCTAACTGGATGCATGGGTAAGGCCGCTTCTCGTGCTTTCGGTTAAGCGGTTCTTGCGCTGTGACTTCTATTAGTTGGGATAACATCATTTACTAGCACTTACCCAAGCACTTCAATGACATATTTGGAGTTTCTTTCTTACTCACAAAAAAAATGACATCTATTTCGTGTGTCCTGCCTTGCGTTATGACCATTCTCATCGCGCGTACTTCGAGTTCACGAACAGCGTGCTACCATAATAGAGGTGAATAAAACTTTCTGTACACTCATATTCATATATTATTTGGTTTGCTGTCTGTCCTATGCACTATGTTTGTAACTGGATGCATGAGTAAGGCCGCTTCTCGTGCTTTCGGTTAAGCGGTTCTTGCGCTGTGACTTCTATTAGTTGGGATAACACTATTTACTAGCACTTACCCAAGCACTTCAATGGTCTATGTGGACTTTCTTTCTTACTCACAACAAAGATTGACATCTATCTCGCGTGTCCTGCCATGCAATAACACCATTCTCATCGCGCGTACTTCGAGTTCACGAACAGCGTGCTACCATCATTGAGGTGAATAAAATTTTCTGTTCACTCATATTCATATATTTTATTTGGTTTGCTGTCTGTACTATGCACTATGTTGGTAACTGGGTGCATGGGTAAGGCCGCTTCTCGGGCTTTCGGTTAAGCGGTTCTTGCGCTGTGACTTCTATTAGTTGGGATAACATCATTTACTAACACTTACCCAAGCACTTCAATGGTCTATTTGGAGTTTCTTTCTTACTCACAAAAAAATTGACATCTATCTCGTGTGTCCTGCCTTGCGTTATGACCATTCTCATCGCCGGTACTTCGAGTTCACGAACAGCGTGCTACCATAATAGAGGTGAATGAAACTTTCTGTATATTCATATTCATATAATATTTGGTTTGCCGTCTGTACTATGAGCTATGTTTGTAACTGGATGCATGGGTAAGGCCGCTTCTCGTGCTTTCGGTTAAGTGGTTCTTGCGCTGTGACTTCTATTAGTCGGGATAGCGTCATTTACTAGCACGTACCCAAGCACTTCAATGGTCTATGTGGAGTTTCTTTCTTACTCACAAGAAAAATGGACATCTATCTCGCGTGTCCTGCCTTGCATTATCACCATTGTCATCGCGCGTACTTCGAATTCACGAACAGCGTGCTACCATCATAGAGGTAAATAAAACTTTCTGTACATTCCTATTCATATATTATTTGGTTTGCTGTCTGTACTATGCACTCTGTTTGTAACTAGATGCATGGGTAAGGCCGCTTCTCGTGCTTTCGGTTAAGCGCTTCTTGCGCTGTGACTTCTATTAGTTGGGATAACATCATTTACTAGCACGTACCCAAGCACTTCAATGGTCTATGTGGAGTTTCTTTCTTACTCACAACAAAAATTGACATCTATCTCGCGTGTCCTGCCTTGCATTATCACCATTCTCATCGCGCGTACTTCGAGTTCACGAACAGCGTGCTACCATAATAGAGGTCAATAAAATTTTCTGTACATTCATATTCATATATTTTGTTTGGTTTGCTGTCTGTACTATGCACTATGTTTGTAACTGAATGCATGAGTAAGGCCGCTTCTCGTGCTTTCGGTTAAGCGGTTCTTGCGTTGTGACTTCTATTAGTTGGGATAACATCATTTACTAGCACGTACCCAAGCACTTCAATGGTCTATGTGGAGTTTCTTTCTTATTCACAACAAAAATTGGCATCTATCTCGCGTGTCCTGCCTTGCATTATCACCATTCTCATCGCGCGTACTTCGAGTTCACGAACAGCGTGCTACCATCATAGAGGTGAATAAAACTTTCTGTACATTCATATTCATATATTTTATTTGGTTGCTGTCTGTACTATGCACTATGTTTGTAACTGGATGCATGGGTAAGGCCGCTTCTCGTGCTTTCGGTTAAGCGGTTCTTGCGCTGTGACTTCTATTAGTTGGGATAACATCATTTACTAGCACGTACCCAAGCCCTTCAATGGTCTATGTGGAGTTTCTTTCCTACTCACAACGAAAATTGACATCTATCTCGCGTGTCCTGCCTTGCATTATCACCATTCTCATCGCACGTACTTCGAGTTCACGAACAGCGTGCTACCATCATAGAGGTGAATAAAACTTTCTGTACATCCATATTCATATATTATTTGGTTTGCTGTCTGTACTATGCACTATGTTTGTAACTGGATGCATGGGTAAGGCCGCTTCTCGTGCTTTCGGTTAAGCGGTTCTTGCGCTGTGACTTCTATTAGTTGGGATAACATCATTTACTAGCACGTACCCAAGCCCTTCAATGGTCTATGTGGAGTTTCTTTCCTACTCACAACGAAAATTGACATCTATCTCGCGTGTCCTGCCTTGCATTATCACCATTCTCATCGCGCGTACTTCGATTTCACGAACAGCGTGCTACCATCATAGAGGTAAATAAAACTTTCTGTACATTCATATTCATATAATATTTGGTTTGCTGTCTGTACTATGCACTATGTTTGTAAATATATGGATGGGTAAGGCCACTTCTCGTGCTTTCGGTTAAGCGGTTCTTGCGCTGTGACTTCTATTAGTTGTGATAACATCTTTTACTAGCACTTACCCAAGCACTTGATTGGTCTATTTGGAGTTTCTTTCTTACAACAAAAATTGCCATCTATCTCGCGTGTCCTGCCTTGCATTATAACCATTATCATCGCGCGTACTTCGAGTTCGCGAACAGCGTGCTACCATCATAGAGGTGAATAAAACTTCCTGTACATTCTTATTCATATATTATTTTGTTTGCTGTCTGTACTATGCACTATGTTTGTAACTGGATGCATGGGTAAGGCCGCTTCTCGTGCTTTCGGTTAAGCGGTTCTTGCGCTGTGACTTCTATTAGTTGGGATAACATCATTTACTAGCACGTACCCAAGCACTTCAATGGTCTATGTGGAGTTTCTTTCTTACTCACAAGAAAAATTGACATCTATCTCGCGTGTCCTGCCTTGCATTATCACCATTCTCATCGCGCGTACTTCGAGTTCACGAACAGCGTGCTACCATAATAGAGGTCAATAAAATTTTCTGTACATTCATATTCATATATTTTATTTGGTTGCTGTCTGTACTATGCACTATGTTTGTAACTGGATGCATGGGTAAGGCCGCTTCTCGTGCTTTCGGTTAAGCGGTTCTTGCGCTGTGACTTCTATTAGTTGGGATAACATCATTTACTAGCACGTACCCAAGCCCTTCAATGGTCTATGTGGAGTTTCTTTCCTACTCACAACGAAAATTGACATCTATCTCGCGTGTCCTGCCTTGCATTATCACCATTCTCATCGCACGTACTTCGAGTTCACGAACAGCGTGCTACCATCATAGAGGTGAATAAAACTTTCTGTACATCCATATTCATATATTATTTGGTTTGCTGTCTGTACTATGCACTATGTTTGTAACTGGATGCATGGGTAAGGCCGCTTCTCGTGCTTTCGGTTAAGCGGTTCTTGCGCTGTGACTTCTATTAGTTGGGATAACATCATTTACTAGCACGTACCCAAGCCCTTCAATGGTCTATGTGGAGTTTCTTTCCTACTCACAACGAAAATTGACATCTATCTCGCGTGTCCTGCCTTGCATTATCACCATTCTCATCGCGCGTACTTCGATTTCACGAACAGCGTGCTACCATCATAGAGGTAAATAAAACTTTCTGTACATTCATATTCATATATTATTTGGTTTGCTGTCTGTACTATGCACTATGTTTGTAATTATATGGATGGGTAAGGCCGCTTCTCGTGCTTTCAGTTAAGCGGTTCTTGCGCTGTGACTTCTATTAGTTGTGATAACATCTTTTACTAGCACTTACCCAAGCACTTGATTGGTCTATTTGGAGTTTCTTTCTTACTCACAACAAAAATTGCCATCTATCTCGCGTGTCCTGCCTTGCATTATAACCATTATCATCGCGCGTACTTCGAGTTCGCGAACAGCGTGCTACCATCATAGAGGTGAATAAAACTTCCTGTACATTCTTATTCATATATTATTTTGTTTGCTGTCTGTACTATGCACTATGTTTGTAACTGGATGCATGGGTAAGGCCGCTTCTCGTGCTTTGGGTTAAGCGGTTCTTGCGCTGTGACTTCTATTAGTTGGGATAACATCATTTACTAGCACGTACCCAAGCACTTTAATGGTCTATGTTGAGTTTCTTTCTTACTCAAAACAAAAATTGACATCTATCTCGCGTGTCCTTCCTTGCATTATCACCATTCTCATCGCGCGTACTTCGAGTTCACGAAAAGCGTGCTACCAGCATAGAGGTGAATAAAACTTCCTGTACATTCTTATTCATATATTATTTTGTTTGCTGTCTGTACTATGCACTATGTTTGTAACTGGATGCATGGGTAAGGCCACTTCTCGTGCTTTCGGTTAAGCGGTTCTCGCGCTGTGACTTTTATTAGTAGGGATAACATCATTTACTAGCACTTACCCAAGCACTTCAATGGTCTATTTGGAGTTTCTTTCTTACTCACAACAAAAATTGACATGTATCTCGCGTGTCCTGCCTTGCATTATCACCAATCTCGTCGCGCGTACTTCGAGTTCACGAACAGCCTGCTACCATAATAGAGGTGAATAAAACTTTCTGTACATTCATATTCATATATTATTTGGTTTGCTGTCTGTACTATGCACTATGTAACTGGAAGCATGGGTAAGGCCGCTTCTCGTGCTTTCGGTTAAGCGGTTCTTGCGCTGTGACTTGTATTAGTTGGGATAACATCACTTACTAGCACATACCCAAGCACTTCAATGGTCTATTTGGAGTTTCTTTCTTACTCACAACAAAAATTGACATCTATCTCGTGTGTCCTGCCCTGCGTTATGACCATTCTCATCGCGCGTATTTCGAGCTCACGAACAGCGTGCTACCATAATAGAGGTGAATAAAACTTTCTGTATATTCATATTCATATAATATTTGGTTTGCCGTCTGTACTATGCACTCTGTTTGTAACTAGATGCATGGGTAAGGCCGCTCCTCGTGCTTTCGGTTAAGCGCTTCTTGCGCTGTGACTTCTATTAGTTGGGATAACATCATTTACTAGCACGTACCCAAGCACTTCAATGGTCTATGTGGAGTTTCTTTCTTACTCACAACAAAAATTGACATCTATCTCGCGTGTCCTGCCTTGCATTATCACCATTCTCATCGCGCGTACTTCGAGTTCACGAACAGCGTGCTACCATAATAGAGGTCAATAAAATTTTCTGTACATTCATATTCATATATTTTGTTTCGTTTGCTGTCTGTACTATGCACTATGTTTGTAACTGAATGCATGAGTAAGGCCGCTTCTCGTGCTTTCGGTTAAGCGGTTCTTGCGTTGTGAC